>NC_133989.1:5000-627884 GCF_047716275.1 Strix uralensis | reverse complement strand
GAAGGCAGTCCTGCAGACTTCATATTTTCAGAGCAAAAGTAAAACCAACAAACAAAAAACCCAGACTAGAACCTGGTTAAAAACCTACAACAAACAAACACTCAACACAGATTTACCTTCCTGTGCCTTAGGTGTAAATGACACCACAGACCAAGTACAGGACAACATCATTAACTGTAACTGAGGCGGAGGAGACCAAAGAATTAAAGGAACATGAGAAAAGATCATTCTAATTTGATACTGAAAAATCACAGAAGAAATGGTAGGTAGAGAAATACAAAATTAGGGCAGACCCCGGAAGGCAGGACTACGCTGGCAGCACCACCCGAACGGATGAAGCGGGAAGGATGTCAGAGACAGAGCGATCCACGGAAGGAAACAGCCTGGAGCTGAATCAAGGAGGAGTCTAGTGAAGTTCTCAAAGACTGTTCTTACAGCCATACTCCAGGGTTTTATACCGCTGGGAAAAGAAGATGGGAAATTTCTCAAACCCAGAGGTAACTTTCCCTCTTTCCCTGTGCATCTCAAAATAACACATTCTGAAAGCGCAGACGCGTCCTGAACAGTGGGACGCTCTTCTCACCTCAGCAGAGCAGGAGAGCATGCAGGACCTCGTCCCACAGAGATCCCAGGCTATGAATTAAGAAGCAGATCTAGTCACGTAACTCCCCCACTCCATCTACCTATAATGTCTTAGAGTCCTTTTCTTACCCACCGATTCAGCAGGGAAAAGCCACCGTTGCAGTTTATCCAAGAATTAAAGTCCAAGCCAGCACTACCGCACGCACAAATCGCAGCAGAAGTATCAAACCCCCATTGCAAATCAGGACTCTCATTCTCCGACCCACGGGGGAACGGGCTAAACCCGCTCCTGGGACAATAAATGTGCAATCTACCACCTCTGCTTTAAACTGCCCCCCAAACTACCAACACACAACAATCAGGTGCTGAGAGAAGAGAAACTCTCACGAGATGAAACGAAACTTTTATAAGAAAGCTTTTTTAAAACACTTTGTTAAACATCAAATTGAATAGGTTTTGTCATAAAACAGGTAGGGGAAAAGCACGAGAACACGAGCATGAAACAAGCAACAGGCGCCCGGCAGCGAGGACATCAAACCAACCGGCACAGTCGTGACCCCGAGGAGCCCCCGGTAACCGGGTCCCACCGGGGCACCGCTTCTCTGAAGGAGGGGGGAAGAGAGGCCCCCAGAAGTCCGCGACACCGTAACCGGGTCCCGTGAGAGCGCACGGGGAGCGGCCGGGCAGGCCCCGCTCAGCGCCCGCCACAGGCCCGCGGCCGGGCCGGGAACTGCCGCGCCGCGGGGCTACGGGCGAGGGCAGCTCCGCGCTCCCAGCCGGGGCCGCGCTCGTGCCGGCAGGAAGGGCCGGGCTGGCCCCGGGGCTCTTCCCCGCGCTCCCACCGGCCCAGGCCCCGCGGCAGCAGCCGGGCCCCGCCGCCCTGACGGGCCTCGCCACCGCCGGTCCCGCTCGGCGCTCCCCCCACCCCCGCCCCAGCCCCCCGGGAGCCCCCGCGGCGCCGCTCACCTGGTAACTGAGCAGCTCCCCCACGTCCATGGCACCGACCGGGCCCCGCCACCGGGAAACTGTCGCCAACGACTGGGGCCGCGCGACAGCGTGCCGTAAAGCAGGGAGCGCAGGCGGGCCGCGAGGGCGCCACTCTGCCGGAAAGCGAGAAGCGGGAGGCGCCACACTGCCGTAAAGCAGCCCCGGGATGGTTGAGGGCGGCAGAGGGTAGAGGGCAAAGGTCAGGGGGCAGAGGTCAGGGGTCGGGCCCAGGCGGCTCTGGCGCGGCGCGGCGCGGGCGGGGAGCGGGGGGCGGCAGCCGCGTCCAACGGGCCGTGCTGACCCCGGGGGCCGCCCCACAGCCCCGGGCCCGGGCAGCACCTCGGGGGTCCCCGGGGACCTGGCTGAGGGGAGCGGCTGGGCCCGAGCGAAACGTCGTCACAAACCGAGGGGGAGCGGCAGATGGGGAGGGCGAGTCCCCTCCCGAGGGACGGGGCCCGCGGGCACCCCCCTGCCCCCAGCCGCAGCCCCGGTGGCAGCAGCGTCCGGTGCCGTGGGTGAAGTGGGGACCCTGGGTCCCATCTGCGCGGTGACACCGGGGCTGGGCGCTGCCGTCACCCGAAGTGGGGGAGCGTGACACCACAGCGAAGCCCCCGGGAGCCGACCCGCACCCCTGCAGAGCGGGGGCACCCGCAATCAGGGGTTTCTTTTGATGCGTTTTCTGTAACCTTCTGCGAATCCTTCCCGGGGCTGAGGCTTGGGAACGCAGGAGGCTGCTGGCAGCGTTTATTGACAACACAATTCTATTTATATACAGCGTCATTAACCGCTGTCACCTTGAGAACAGGCCAACAACTGAGCGCTGAGTGCAGCGGGAGGGATGTGACCATCCCTCTGTTTGCTGAGGTCGTGACAAATAGCTCTGTAATTCAACAAGATGCAGAGCCACAGACAGATCAGGACATTTTTCAATTTAACAAATATGAATAATTAGAAGAGAGTCGACTTGGCCAAAATCTTATTGAATTTATTTCAGCTATGCTTTTAAAAAACAGTTTTGAGCTAAAATAATTTTTCATACCATAATGATCGTAGCTATTAAGCAGTTATCTCAGTAGGAATCTGGTTTGAGAACACTCAACGAAATTAAAAATATATATAATGTTTTCAAAGAAGTCCCTCTCATCCCCTGTTGTTTCAAGAAAACATGGGAGATATCAGTCATGGCAAAATTAACTCAACAAATCTGCATGTTAAAGATGAGATAAATAGAAGATAATTATTGGATCATCTGCCTCGGCTTTACGGGGCGCTCAGACAATTCACCAGCTGTGAGCCCAGAGCGTTGCCGTTGGACCCGTCCTGGGGACCGTGGAGCAGCGGCGGTGACCGACACCACGCGTGGCGCTGCGGGAGGTGGGGGCTGACCCTCCGCCCCGACGGGAGCGCCGGGCACCGCCGTCCTCCTGCGCCCACGTTTCTCCTCCCTGTTCCCTGTTATTTCCCTCAAATCGTCTCTCCCCCGGCACACCACCCTCAATACGTGTTGTCCCGCGTCTGGCGGCGGTGGGTGCGCCGGGTGACGTGAGCTGCGGGTGGGGACAGGCTGCGCGGCCGCAGACCCGACAGCGCCGGGACGGGGCGGGACACGCGGGGCCGGGGGACGCGGCGGCGGGAGCTGCGCGGCGCTGGCACGGGACGAGGCACGGCACAACCGCCGCCAGCTCACGAGCTGCCAACGCCCTGTCACCGTGCGGGGCCGCCGGCCTCGGCCTGCCAGACCCCGAGGGGTGGAAACGCACCCAGCACTGGGCGGGAGTCGGGCAAAGGGAATCATCTTCAGGTTGGAAAAAGGAAACCTGAGTGCAGGGAGCGCGGCCGGCACCTCCCGCCTGAGGCTTCTTGTTAGACAAAGGGATAGAAAATGGTCGATCTGCTTCCCTGGGAGGACTGTGAGGCCAGGGAGGATGTACAGAAAAACAAAGTCAGGAATTTGAGAAGTGGCTGCTGCATTAACCAAATTACACAAAACTCGATAGCCAGGCATCCACAGCCTCGTGGGAAGGGCACGACAGCTCAGGCGCCGGTTCTCGCCCTGACGGCTGGAAATCCGGCAGAGGCACGGCCCAGCGCCCCGCGCCTGCGAAGGCAAATTAATGGTGAGAACCCCAGCGCTGAGAGGAAGGAACGCAACCCAGACGCTGGGCGCCAGCACCCCCCGTCCCTCTGCCGCGCGGGGAGGGCAGTCGAGGCCCTGGGACATGGCTGGGGACTGCGGTGGCGGGGGAGGGCGGGGGGAGCCCCACGGACCCGCCGAGCCGTGGTGCTGCCGGGGGAAGGGTCCCAGCCCGTGGGCCCAGCCCCCAGCCCCTCTCTGTCAGCAAAGAGCATCTAGAAGTCACCAGCAAAGGCTTTCCTCTTGCCGTGATGGTTTTGCCCAGCGCTGCGAGCCTCGGGGTGCTGGGTGAGGGGGGGGCAGCGTGGGGAACCCCAGAGCACAGCACGGTTGTCTTTGAAACAGCCACCAGCTCCCCCGGCTCCTCGCGTCCCCCCCGGCCGCGCGCTCTGCCAGCCTCACCATGCGCCCCACCGCCACATCACTGCCCGGGAAACCCAATTCTCACCAAGGTGCTGCAGGGCAGGATTCAATAACACAGAGTTTTTATCCAATAAGGGCAGTTGGAGCACAGGGACAAACTATTGAATTAGAAAGCGAAACCAGGAGCAAAATCAAAGTATAAAAAAAGCCCTCAAGGAAATGAAAGGATGGGGACGAGGCGGCTGCCCTGGGCAGGGGGCTCTGCATGGGGGCAGCACCAGCCTCTCCCAGGCAGCGGCGGAGCGAGTGGCAAAGCTGCGGGAAGGGGCTGGAGGCTCCGGACAGGCTGGAGCAAACCCTGTGACTTGGCTTGGTCAGGAGAGCAGGATCCCTGGCTCCACGTCCCCAGGCTCCCACCCTCTGCAGAGGCCAGGGGGGCATCGCCAGTGCCCTCGGGGCTGGCCGCGGCCCTGCAGCCCCAGGGCTGCCTGGCCAGAGGGGATGGGACCTACAGCACCTTCCCTGCTCCCTCAGGGACACTCCCAGGGCGCTGGAGTGTCTTGGGACAGCCCAAACTGGACCTTTCCGGACCCCTTTCCTCTCACTGCCCCGGCACAAACGGGCAGCAACGAGCAGCTGGTGTCCTGGTGCTGCCAGCTGGCACCACAGCCTCCCCGGCCGCAGCTCTGGCCCTGGGGACGGGCACAGAGGAGCCGGGACCCAGCAGCCGCCAGCAATGGGGAGAAGCTCCAGCCACTGCAACGGTCCCAGCACCGCGGCACGAGTGCCGGTGTGGAAATGGTGGTTCCTCGGCTCAGCACGGCAGGGCCGCGGGGGGATGCTCAGCACCGCAGCTGGGAGCGGCGGCGGGAGGAGGAGGCGAGGAGGAGAATCCCAGTTTAATTTTATTCCGAGTTCAAGTTTCAATCCAGATGCCTCGAGATCTAATTCCGAATAAATAATTGTACTGAGTAACCCAGGTCCCCCGGTGATTAACTAAACACACTGAGGCTCGCTGAAATTGAATTAGTGGTGTGCACTCAGCCGTTATTACCCTCCCCACATCATGAATATTAATGAGGGGTTATTAAGAAATGTAAATGATGCCTCAGGGGGTTGGAAGCACAGGGGGGTGCAGGGCGGTGTGGGCTGATATGACAAACCATTAGGAAAACAGCCTGATTGAAGCCACTTTTTAATTATGTCAGATCTCACTCTTTCTTGGGTGCAGCAGTGTTTCCGGATGCTTTCGTTTTTATTAAAATGAGAAAAAGGGAACAAGTTATAGCTGGAATGTAAAATGAGTGCTCGCAAGGTGGAAAAGCTGCAGCCACTAAGCACCTTGGCAGCGGAGGGTGGCAGCAGGGCCCTGCCCACAGCTGCCTGCACCCCACGGGCCCCCCCAGCCCAGCCCAGCTCCCAGCCTGGCTCCCCACACAGAGAGGGGGACCCCAGGACCCCCGCGGCACCCGCACCCCCGCCTCGGGGGCCCCCGCAGCCCACGGCTCCCCCGCCGCAGCCCCGCTCCCGCAGCCCCTTCCCTCCCAGTTCAGCATCGCTGGCCAGGGAAGCGCGGCTGTGATAAAACTCATGCATTTTAACAGGTTCTTGCAGGCGCTCCCCGCGCCGCCGAATAAAAGCTGACAGGTGCAGCTGAGTTAATCAGAGTGGATAATGGAGGGAAAGAAAGAAATCTCAGACCAAATTGCTGCAGAAATCATGAGCCAGGGCTCAAAACTACCCAATTAAAGTGGGACGAAGCTTAAAGGAGAAGACGACCGTTCTCTGAGCCCGGCGTCCCAGACGCGGGAGAAGGGGAGTGGCTGCCGAGCCCCTGTGCCCCCACGGGAGGGCCAGGGGCCACTGAGCGCCGCAGACCCCCTGTCCCGCGGGAGGGCCGTGCTGTGCTGCCACATCACCGTTCGCTTGTAAAACGAAGCAGGCCCAGGGCTCTTCCTCCCGAGGGCAACATCGGATCAAACGCTTCGTTGGGGCGACGAGCGCGGCACCAGCCCAGCCCCGGTTCTGCCACCACCCTGCCGCGGCAACGCCCGCTCCCCTCCGCGGGTGCCCTGCCCGCAGCGAGCACCGAACCCGTCGCCCTGACGGCCTGGGGAGGGCTGGGCTGTCAGACCAGTTAGAAAATGTGCGTTTAATGGAGTCGAGGCCCATTACTGCAGCCGGTGGAAATTCGCCGGCACCACTGCGGCGTTATCAGGGCTGGATCGGATGGCCAGGGATGGGAACACACCAGGGTTTGTTAGTATTCAGGTCTCTGCGCGCTGATAGCTTCATAACGCCAGGCTTGCCTCTTAATTGCACCCGTAAGTGTTGAAATTACTGAAGGGTAAAATGCAAATGGGCTGTAACCTTTCCAGAGCTCACCCCGGCACCGCCACGCCGGCTCCGCGCCGAAAGGGAGGCACCAGCATTTCTTCCCTTTTTTTCTTAATTGCTAATGGAGCTGCCAGGCGATTCCTCCCCAGGCCCCCGTGGGGAGAGCAGAGGCCCCTCGCCGGGGTCACTCGCCGGTTCCACCAAGCTGGAGGCAGCGGAGACACCAGGACAGCCCCGGGAGCTGCCCCCACCCAGGGCTGGCCGCGCCACCCGCTCCAGACCCACGGCACAGCCCCACGGTCCCGGGGGGCTGGGGGCTGCGTGCTGGGTGCAGGGGTGCCAGGGCAGAGTGCTCGCGGGGCCGGGGGGGGTAGGTGCCGCAGGAGAAGCCAGCTGTGGCGTTGAGGTTAATGAGATTTTCATGAACCCGCCGATTCGTTTGGCGGGCAGGCGGGGGGCGACGGGACCCGGCTAATTAAAGGGAGCTGACCTGTGAAATCGGGCTGCGAGGGGCTGGGGCAAGCAGAGGGGAGGGTGGGCAGGGGAGAAAGAGGGGCAAGAGGTGCAAGGGGAGAGGGTGGCCAGTGCCCACGAGCCTGGCAGCGTGGCCAGTGGCCATGGCTGTGGCCAGGCTGCTCCCTCCTTCCCAGCCACGCCGGTGCCGCTCGCTGTCCCGGCACAGCTGGAGCCTCGGTGCCAGAGCGGTGCCTTATTTATGGCTCTGCTTCCCCGAGTTAAACTCCACAAAGTGTGACAATCAAAATTAAAGATTTCTCCAGAAAGCCAGCCTGGGGGGAAATCACTGCTGAGGCCGACAGAGATTTCCCAACGGTGACTTTTAAATTAAAGGGGAAAAAAATTTCTTTAATTTGGCGGCGTGCTTGGGATGCAGCTCACTGGGCACGTTATTATCCAGCTCAGCAAATGCTCCCAGAATTCGCTCGTGCTCCAAATTACCAATCTCTCTGCAAGGCAGCACATCCCCACCTGCACCGGCGTCCACCATCCCCGCAGGCTCGAGGGGGCTGGGGCCAGGCTGCACCCCACCACCCTGGAGCTGAGCCCTGGGGGGTGCCCCCTCCCCACACCCCATCCCAGCTCCTGGATTGTGGAAAATAGCCGGATTCTGCTCCTGCACAGGACGAGCCCCGCCCCAGCCAGCACAGCCGTGCTCCGGGACCCCCACACCGGCACAGCCGTGCTCCGGGACCCCCACACCAGTGCAGCCAGTTCCCATTCCCACTCCCAGCCCCTCCTGGCATTGTGCTGCAAATCCAGCTTGGTCAGGGCTGGGGGCTTCGGCACCGCCGGGAACGTGTGTGGCTGCCTGCCCGCGGTCACCCACCAAATACCTGCCGTCGGCCCCTGACAAGGAGCTGGGGGGATCGGGGGGACCTGATGTTTTGAGACTTTCTTTCCAAGCAGAGTGTGAGCTCTTCAATGCTGCCGAAAGTGATCCCCTGCCTGCAGCCCCAGCCCAGGCGCCGGCTCTGCCAGGGCCTCCTGCACCACGTGGTGGGGACGGTGGCTGCCCCAGCATCCCCATGCCGCTGCCACGCACAACGCGCCCAACCACCGGAGCAGCTGGCGCAGTCCCTGACCAAACACGGGGCTGGCTCGGGGCCGGAGCCCCGGGAGCCTCTGCAGACCTGGTGTTGGCACGTCCACGGAGCTGCAGGTGCGCGGCTTTGCTGGCTGGATTATGTGCCAGACCCAAAGCACCAGTGGTGACCGTCACCATCAAAGCCTCTTCACTGAGATCGGAGGCACCCGCACACCGGAGACACACGCCTCGCCCTGCTCTGCCACACAGCACCGCGGCACCAGGAGCACCGTGGCACTGGGAGCAGCATGGCACGGGGAGCACTGCGGCACAGCGAGGCACTGGGGCACAGCAAAGCACCAGAGCATGGAGAGCACCACGGCACAGCAAAGCACCGCGGCACACCGGGGCACAGCCAGCCCTGTGGCACTGCAGAGCACCCGGGCTCAGCGAGCACCGTGGTGGCACAGCCAAGCACCGCGGCTCCGCACCACCTCGGTGCTCCTCCTGGGCTGCAAGGAGGTGACACTGCCCTCGTGTCCTCACGGGGATGCCCCTGCCCCACAGGTGGGGACACAGCTCCTGCTGCCCACCTCGCCCCTGGGGACGTGCCAGCGGCTCCCGCCAGGCTCGCATGGGGCACGGCAACAGGGTTTTCCCGCCCAAGCCGGAGAAGCTGTTGCTTGTCCCCGGCGTAGGAGCTGCCCAAGGCGACGGGGGCTGGTGGCACCAGGCTGGCCCTGCCTGGCCGGGGTGCAGAGCCGCGGGCAGCCCCGGACCTGCCTGCCCCAGCCCAGCTCTTCCCTTTCCTCTCCCCCCGCCCCTTCAAGATGAAGCAATGAAATTATTTTTCTACTTGAGTAGTTTTCAATTTAGATTAAGAAAAATCTGTGCTCCGTTAGCGACGTTGCAGTAAATCACGAGCGAGCGGCACTCCGCAGCTGACAGCCCGATCGCTTATCGGCTGCAAACCTTTTTTCAAGTTGACAGGTTCCAAGTGTGACATTGAGCGAGGGCAGCGGCAGCCCGGCGGGGACACCGGGCGGGGAGGCGGACCCCGGCCCTGCAGCGCCCAGAGCAGGTGGGCAGCCCCAGGCAGGCCCAGGCCCTGGGCGTCACAACCTGGGACAGACCTGGAGACGCAGAGCGCAGCCCCGGCCCCGGGCACCGCTCCCAGGGCTGCGGGGCTGTACTGAGCGCCGGCCACCGGGGCTGTTGGGTGCCCAGCGCCTTGCAGAGCCCTCGCTCTCGCCCGCCCTGGTGACAGTGTGGCACCAATGCGGCTGCAGCAGCGCCCATCGCCAACTTCTCCACGGCCGCGCCGGGAGCAGGTCCCCATCCTCGTGCCCGTCACCGTGCTGCCGCCGTCCTCGTGCCAGCGCCATCAAAAGGAGCATTTGACAGAAAACAAACCTTTTTTTTCCCTCCGGTTCTTCCAGCTCGTTTATCGCTTGCACGGGGCAGGCAGCGCTGTCAGTGCCTGAACCTCACTCATCCGTTTAACCTTGGGGGAAGGAACACATTTGTGCCGGATAACGCACATCAGATGGTGGCACGGGGAGCGCCTGTAGCTGCTGTGCCTGATGGATGGGCTACACGGGCCTCGCCTGACCTGTGCTTGTACGTTATCTGCAGTGCTGCGGGAGGCTTTTCATCACGCCGACAGCTCCAGCATCACCTGCCTGGCAGGAGCTCCTCGCCAGGGATGGCTACCGGCAGCAGCAGCCAGGAGGGGCCAGGCTTGCGGCTGCGGTTGGCACTGCGGCACCGCGGGAGGCAGTGAGGCACCGTGCCAGGGGAGGGGACAGGCTGCCGTGTCCCGGGGAGGGTTCGCAGGCTGCGCCCACACCATGCACCTGGAGGGACGGGGCCGGCCCCGCTGCGAGCCCAGCCCCTGCCCGCCATGCCCGAGTGGCCGGCAGGTGCCCTCGCCGCCGGCAGTGCCACCAGCCCCGGGCGGAAGGAGAGGCCAAGCTGTTGCACTTGTCCTTTGGGTGACATTTTGCCAACGAGGGGTCCTGTGACAGTGACGGAGAGGGTACGGAGCTGGGCAGCCCAGAGCCCCGGTGACGGATGAGCGCTGCCAAGTGCCGACACAAAAGCCATTTGGTGCGGGGAAATGATAGATGCTAACACTAATTTTAAGCACAGGCAGCCGAATTCCTCCAGACAGTCGTGGCGCTCAGGATTTAGGGCACAGCTGCTGGGTTCAGATAAGGTGTGAAATCAGCCCGGCATGCAGAGTGTTACTCAATAATGAACGTCTCGTGATGGATGGGGGTGGCTCAGCCATATAACCTCCACATTTGGAGCCTTTCAAACCTCTTGCCATCAATCCTGGTCCCTGCCGGGTGGCGGGAAGGGCAGCCAGGAGCTGGCAGCGGGCGCACACCCCGCTGGGCGGGCACCAAAGCTTGGGCTGCACGACCCCCCCGCACCGCCGGCACCTTCACAGGCTGGCGGCAGCGCCGGAGGGGGCCTGGGGACAGATCCTGCCCGGGGCCACCAGCAGCGTGGCCCCACACACCTCCCCTCCTCTCTCCATGCCCACGGAGTGTCACTGGCCGCTCCCTGTGCTGGTGGCAATCTGGGCTGTCGCAGGAGGAAGGGGACGGCGAGACGCCACGGCCTCCCCGGGGATGTCCCTGCTCGCCCCGCCACGGCCCGAGCTCTGACCCACGTGGGCAGCGCAGGGACACGGCGCCAGCCCAAAATATTTATGGTAAAAGCGATGCTGGAAATGGTGAGCGCTGTGCTTGTCTGGAGCATTTAATCTTTCTTCTGACCTTATAAAAAAATCTATTTGTGTTGGGATTTTAAATTCACTTCTTAAATTACCCACCACCGGCTACACACTGTATTAATTTCTCCTCAAGCAAATGAGTTTGGTATTTGCTCTTTTCCAGTATCACCAACACCAGAGCACAGGGAGGATGCTCGCCATGTCCACCCCCTGCTCAGACCTGCTCACCCTGTGCTCACTCACCCCGTGCATGCCCCTGGGTGCACACTCACCCCGTGCACACTCACCCTGTGCACACTCACCCCCTGCACGGCACACAAGCACCTCTGAAGGGATCCCGTCTCCTCCAGCTCAGGGCAGAGGTCAGAGCAGGCCGGCCACTGCTGCCACCTCCCACGAGGAGGAGGAGGAGGACTCAGAGCTGGGGATGAAGGCTGGAGGAGGCTGGCACGGGGCAGGAGCCCCCAGCCAGTCTCCACGGAGGCAGCAGTGGGCTCACCAGGGCACCCAGCTCCTGCACCCACCGGCCGCCCCCAGCACCTCCATTCCTGCCCCGCGGTGTCGGGGGCAGAGAGCGCGGGGACTCGGCGCCATCGATCTGGAGGCGATTGCTGCCGGGGTGAGGCGCGGGCAGCTCGCTTCATTATTGTGCAAATCGCTAGGAATGCAAATCCGGGTGCACCTGGGGAAAAATGCATTAACAATATTACTCCTGATTAAGGTCGAAGGGCACTTTCTGCTTGTTCAGTGACGCCTGGGCTCCCTTTCCTCCTCTGAATCGAAGGGTTGGGTTATTTTTATATCTGTGACTGTGGCGTCCTTGGGAGACGTTTTATCAGGCGCTTTCAAACCGCTCTGGTGCCGTCTCTTGACAAGATCCCACCGGCAGCACCGGCCGCCCTCTTCGGGCCATGGGATCAGACAGTGCTGGAGCTCACTGGCACGTTGGCCAAACCCCAGGATTTACCCCCAAAACAGCCTGCCACACCGTGCTGAGGAGGAGCTGTGGGGACGCCCCTGCTGCTGCCGGCAGCTCTGTGGGTTCCTCGGGAGGGGACCGGGCTCTGCCCTCCAGCTCCGCTGGCGCCGGAGGAAGGGGCTGGAGCTGAGGACTGACGTCACACGGCAGCTCCTGGCACCCTCGTGCAGGCGGGAAGTCACCGCGGGGACACCGGCACCCCTGGCTCCCCCCGCCCCAAAACCCACTCGCCTTCCCCAGCCTGAAGCTTGAAACTCCTGGTGGGAGCACCAATGGCTGGGCCCCACCAGCCCTCACACCGGCACGGCACGGCACGGCACGGCACAGGCCTCCCCCGCGAGCAGGGACTGGTCGTGGGGCTGGCAGGGAGGCTCCTGATCTGCTTAATGGGCGTGAGCAGGGTGCC
Organism: Strix uralensis; assembly: GCF_047716275.1. NCBI lineage: Eukaryota > Metazoa > Chordata > Aves > Strigiformes > Strigidae > Strix > Strix uralensis. Next base: position 615,810 of record NC_133989.1, on the reverse strand, counting down.
AAACCGGCGCTGATTTATCGCTGAGGAAACGCTTAATTTAGGCAATGTATTTAAAGGAACTAATTAGAATTGTATTAATATTTATGAGCCTTATGGAGAAGCTGATAGTCGCTATTTGAGGGTATTAGCTGTTATCTTACACTGGGCAGGACCGTGGTGTTGGGAGGCAACTTTAATTGTGGGGAAAGCAGCCGAGATCTCGCCAGAAGCCGGTGACGGCAGCTCGCCCGACCTGCACATCCAAACCGCCTTTGCTGTGCTAATGAATATCTGCTAATGAATATCTGCTGGAATTAATAACCCTGCCCATGTGGTCCTGCCCCCCGAGCATCCCTCTGAGCATCCCGCTGATGGGGGTGGGCGCAGCCGCCTGCTCAGGGCCATGCTCTGGGCAATGGGGGGCTGGGGAAGCCGGAGCCCCCCCAGCTCCAGCACCCCAGAGCCATGGCACAGTCCCCACACCCGGTGCGATGCCCCTAGCCCTGCCGCTGCCTGGAGAAGGGGGCTGGGGGGGACCCGGGGGCCCCAGCACCCCCCGCCTCATCCATAACCCGCTCCCTGCCCGCACCCGACCTCTCGCTATAGCAAAGTTCACATCAATTTTCCTTCCCCTCATTTGTCTGTAAACCGTGAAGAAAAATCACCGCCGTCTGCCCGCATCAGGCCGCCGTGGTGATGTATGGCTGTAATAAAAACCCCATTTTGGGAGGCCGCCTTCCCCGTGCCGCCAGCCGCCGTGCCGCGCGTGGCCGGGCTGTGCCGCGTGGCACCGGGCCGGGGCTGCCGCCGGCGCCATCCCAGCCCCCCCCGTGCCTCCACCACGGTCTCGCCGCAGCCGGTGGTTACGGGCAGGAGCCATTGGAGCTGCTGCCTCTGCGCCGCGTTCCGGCAGCCGGTGCCATTAACCCCAAGAGCCGGATCGTGGGGGGCGGCCTGACGGGGGTGCTGGGTGGGGGGTGCCACCCCCCTGCCTGCCCCACACGGGGACTTTCATCTCAGCAGCCGGCAGCAGCCACGGCGCCAGCTCGGGGCCAAGCAGAGCAGGTGGGGAAGGAGCTGAATAATAAATTGGCGCTTTGGGCAGGTTTTCATCTTTTCTGTTTCAAGTTGCTCGCTGTCTCCGCCTGCAGAGCTCACCAGCGGCCGCGGCCAGCGGCGCGTGGGGAGGGAGCATGCACAGCACCCTCCAGCTGCTGCAAAACCGGCTCCCCTGAGCAAATGGCACCTCTGAGGCGCTCCTGCCCCCCAGCCCCAGCCCCGGGGGGCCGGGGGCACTGGGGCGCTGCCGGCATGGGTGGCATCACCCACCAGTTCGGCCCCAGCTCCCCAGGAGACGCCCGGAGCGAGGGCTGTCCTGTGGCTCTGGGTCATCGCCCCCGGTGCAGGGGGGGGGCAGTGCCAAGCTCGGACCCAGGGCACCCCCCAGCCCCATCCACCCCTGAGCCCAACCAAGGGTCCCCGCGGTGGCAGGCGGAGGCCGGGGTGTCACCACTGTGGGAGGGCGGTGGCGGTGCCACTGTCCCAGAGCCCACCGGGGTGCTCCGTCCCCCTGCGCAGCCTCCCCGGGAACGTCCCCAGCATCTGCAGGCAGCGCAGGCCTGCTGCCCCCTCGGGGCTCTCATTAATTAGCAAATTAATAAGACAGGATGAGTGCTGACAGGAGGTTTTTCTGGGGAAGACCTGCAGGTCCCTGGCTTGCCGGTGGCAGTGCCCAGCAGGGACAGTGCCCCCCCGCCAAGGGAGCTGCTCCTGCCCACGCCCTGCCCGCACCCTGCGCCTGCTGCCCGCACTGAGACCAGGACAAGCTCCGGGGGGCAGCGGGAAGGCGGCAGCTCCTGGGACAGGCACCGGGCTCAGGATGGTGCTGAGCAGGAAGGACACGAGCCCTCAGCCCCTGCCCAGAGCCCAGCTGGCAGCGGAGGCTGGCATGGGGATGGGCACCCGCACCCTCTCCCACCCCGGCACAGCCACGGCACCCGCATCCCCTGGCCGCGCTCTCCCCAGGGACCAAGCGGCTGCGGGCGCTGGGCCAGGGCAGTGACAATTCAGAGTGGGGCCGGGGCTGCACAGCCACGCGAGGTGCCAGGGCCCCACGCCGCTGGCCTGCTGGGGCTCCAGGCCACAAGCCAGGAGCGAGGGGCCACCTGCCGCCACAAGCAAGCCCATGCCCCGTGTGCCAGGGTCCCTGGGCTGGGCCGGGGTCTGGGCTCGCAGTTCCAGCCAACGTGGCCGGGCAGGGAAGCGGGGAGGCACGGGGAGCCATGGGGCAGGCGGGACGAGGAGGCCGTGCTGCTGCATGCCAGGCGTCCTGGCAGCTTTATTGCGTGGGGCCAAGCGTGGCAGACCCCGGCCCCTCAGCTGCCGGCCCTGCGGGGGGACTCTGGCCCTGCTGCCGCCTCCTCCTTGGGGTCACTCCTCGGCTCTCCCTGGGAGACAAAAGAGGACAGTGAGGAGGGGGTCCAGGCAGGGCGGGGGGAGGCAGCCGGTGGCTGGCACTGGGGAGCAGAGCTGGCCCCGGATCATCCGCTGCACTCACCCCCGGTGCATTCCCCGCCCCCAGCCCGCACCCCCAGGGATGCAGGAGCAGCTCTCGTGGTTGCGGTGTTGTGTGGGGACACAACGGCCGCGCCAGGGAAGTTGAGCAGCCGCGGCGGTTGCTCAGCCACCAACGGCCCCAACCGCCCGCGCTCCACTCAGAAAGGGGTGTCACACCCGGGCGAGTGCCCACACAGCGCCAGGACCCCCCAGCCCGCAGGGGCCACCACGGCTGCGCCAGCATGGGCTCTGCCCAGCACACACCCAGCGCCAGACACATTCAGCAGAGGCTGAGGAGGCAAACTGCGAGGGGGGGCTGTTCCCTCTGCGCACGCCTCGCTGGTCAGGTTTCCCACTTCGATAACCAGGCTGCAGAATTGTGATTCCCAACACAATTGCCTGGTTCTGACCAAAACGCCACCAGCTCCCAAGAGGGAGCTGTGAGCTGGTTGAAATCACCCAGCAGAAAGGCGCAGAGGCGGGGTGGGTCACTGCCGCTCGCTGTGCCGCGGGGAGGCTGCCCTCACTCCGCGGCGGGGGACGCAGACCCTCGGGGCCGCCCGCTGCAGGCAGCACCGCTCTGCGCTCCCACCCCTGCGCGGGCAGAGGCAGCCCATTCCGGCCCAGTGCAGCCCAGTGCAGCCCCTCCTCTCACCTGGTTGCTGGCAGACCCACTGGCACTCCTCCACCGTCCTGAAGTTGTTGGCGTTGCCTCCGCAGCCGCTGTAGATGAAGGGCTGGCAGGTCCCCGTGGCGGGGTTGTAGGCGTAGCGAGGGAAGAATCCCCTGCACGGGCCAGGCACGGGCGGGAGGTGACAGATGCCACTCGGGGATGCAGGGCTGTCAGAGGCAGCGGGGCCCCGGCGGTGGCGGGGGCCGGCGGGCAGGAGCGGGGCCGCGGTTGCCCTCTCCGGGGGCAGGCAGCCGAGGCCACAGCCCGTGAAGCAGCACTTCTCGCGGCGGGGACAGTCGGTGTCGTCGTGGCAGGAATTGTTGCAGGGCGCGAAGGTGTGCAGCACCCTCCTCCTGGGGCAGACGCCTGGTTTGGCTGCAGGTGGGGAAGGAGACGGGCTCACAAGCGGGGTCTGCCCTGGCTGCAGCCCCCCAATCCCACCGAGCCCCCCCAGCCGCCCTTACCTGGCACCGGCTGCACGCAGCGGACGTGGCAGCCCATGCTGCAGCACTTCTCACTGCCCCAGCACTGCCGGTCGCTGCCACACTCCACCAGGCAGATGGTCGCCATGTTGGGGTCCAGCCGCGGGCAGAAGCCCCTCTTGGCTGGGGGTGCCCAGCAAGGTCAGAGTCCCACCAGCCCCTGCCCGCTCCCAGCGCACCCCCGGGGCACCCACCCCCCAGGTCCTGCGGGCAGGGAGCACCGGGCACCCCTGTCCCCCTACACCAGAGGGGCCAAGAGCGGGGAGATGGGGTGCGGGGGCCACCCACAGGCAGCGGCCACACGCCGGGACGGGGCACAGGGGCTGGCGGGGCTGCAGGACCCACTCCCCGAGGTGGCTGCGGTGTCCCCCCCCTTTGGAGGGCAGAGCAGGGGCTCGTTGAGGGCTGCTGGGGGAAGGGACCCCCTCACCTCCCAGGGGCAGCCGGCACCCCTGCCCACAGCCGGTGCTGCAGCAGCGCTCGCTGCCCGGGCAGTCGTCGTCCGAGGAGCACGACCTCTCACAGGGCATCAGGGGGGTCCTGGAGGGTGGGGGGCACTCGCCGAACTTCCCTGGGGAGGGACAGGCAGGGGGTCAGGGTGTGCAGGCAGACCCCCCCCCCCAGCCTGGGCACGGCCCCGCCGCTCCAGGAGCTCGCGGGGAGCCGGGTTGGGGCGGGGGGCAGCCGGGGGGGCACTTCCCCGGGCCCCCGCGGTGCTGCGGGGGGCTCTGCCGCTCAGGTGCGGGGTCCCGGGCGGGAGGTACCCGGCGGGATGTCCCAGCCCGTGACCCCCCCCAGCGCTGCCCCCCCAGGGGGGCGAGGGGACACCGGGGACACGGCGGCGGTGGCGGGGAGCGGGGCGCACCCCGGGCCGGGGCTCACCTGCGAGGCGGCTCCCCGCGGCCGGCCGGCAGTGGCCGGGGGGGCCCGGGGGGGCCAGCAGCAGCACGAACAGGAACAGCCCCGGCTTCATGGCGCTGCCCCCGCCCGCCCCGCGGCCGCTTAAATACCGCGGGGAGCCCCGGGCCGGGCTGCGCAGCGCCCCCAGCCCCTCCCCGCCCCCGGGGCCGGGCCGGGCTGGAGCCGGCGCTCCGGGAGCCCGGGGGAGCCCGGGGGAGCCCGGCCCCGCTCCCCGGCCCCGCTCTGACGGAGCAACAGCCTCCTCTGCCGGCCGCCCGCCGGGATGCTGCGCCGGGATCGGGCCCCGCAGCCCACGGAGCCCACGGAGCTGCGGGACACCGCGGGCGGGGGCACAGGGGGAACCGTGCGGGCCCAGCCCCGGCACCAGCGCGGCCCAGCGGGGAGGGGGCAGCAGGCAGGAAGGGGGGATACAGGCAGGGAGGGGGCAGCAGGCAGGGAGGGGCAGCACAGGCGGGGGGACACCGTTCCCCACGGCCGGGACACGGAGGCCGGGGGACAGCCCGGGCTTCGCACGGCCGTGTGCCGCAGGACTCGAAGATGCCGCCATTAACGCCCGCAGCCACGCGCCGTAACGCGCCGGGCGTGCGGCAGCCGGGGGAGGAAGAGCACGAGGCCGAAGCCCCGTGGAGCGAGGAGCCACCAAAGGACCAGGAGCTGCTCGGGAGAGGCTGGTGCCTTCCCACAGCACCACCGCGGCAACGTTGAGGCCAAGGGGTCACTCAGAGGGACCCCGTGCACTGAACCAGGGGCTGCTTTCACAGCCCCCCACGTTTCCTTGCTGACGGTTCCCTTCGTTTCCGACCCAGAGTTCCTGGAGCAACAAGTGCATTTGGCCACCTGGAGCGGGGATGACGCAACCAGGAATTTCCAAGTGGGGAAATACGATCGTTGAGCTGTAAAACCCCATATGAGACCGCAGCGGTCACGTGGGCCATGGCACAGAGCCACCTGCTCCCCGGCGGGCTGGCCTTGAGGCAACCCCCCGCGCAGGGGCCGTCCCCGGCATCCCCCGGATGAAGCCTTTCTCCCCGTCTCCAGCCCTGGCAGCGGACGAGCCCCTTCCACAAGCCCCTCGAAAACCCAGGTCCTGCCCGTCTCTGCCCCCACTGCGGCTGCAGGCTGCCCCCCCGGGCCTTGCTGCAGCCCCCCACGCCCGACCCACCAGCAGCACCCACCTGTGCCCTTGGCGCTCCGGCGGGGCACGGCACACTGTGCCGGCACAGCAGCAAGTCAGCCGCAAGAGGGGCCATGGTGCAGACCCCCCCGGCAGGGATGCACAGCCTGGCCGTGCCCCGCTGCGTGGGACGGGGAGCAGGGAGTGAAGGTCCCGCTTGGCAGAGCCTCAGGGTCCCTGCGGGCTCGGAGCGCGCCTCACCCTCGGCACGCTTTGACCACGCTGGGCTCTCGGTGACCTCCCCACCCCGGTAACCTTGGGCCAACCCCCGCCCGTCCCGGCACACAGCGAGGTGAAAGGCAGCCCCGGCGCTGACCCCACTGGAGCACCCGTCTGCCGGGACACGTCTGCAGCCGGCCGACGTGCCAGCACCCAGCCTGTCCCCACCGAGGAATGGTGCTCGGCACACGGCGCTTCCCACGCTCTGCTCTCCCCGAGGCCACGCTTGCTCGCGGGGACCCGGCCAGCCGTCGCCCACGGCTCCGCGGGCATAGGCAGTGGGATGTGGGCAACAGGCCAGGACCGGGGCAGTCAGGGCCAGGGACAGGGCGGCCACCGCCCCAGGGGAGCATCCTCTTGCCCAGTCCCCCCGGTTCCTGTCCCATGAACTCATCTAATCCCTTGTCACACCCCGGCAGCACTTGACACCTGCGGTGTTGGGCCCCACAGCTCAGAGAGGAGACTCCCACCCTCTGCCCCTCGCCTGCGGGTCTCCCCCGGCACCCCCAGCCCCTGCAGCCGCGGGAAGAAAGTCCCATCCACACCCCCTGGGTCACGCTGGGTGCACCAGCCTTCCCCGTCCCCCTTGTCCCCTCTTTCCCAAGCCGAAGAGCTCCAGCCCCTTCCCCTGGGTGACCGTGGGGGTGGCCCCAGCCTGTGGCCACGTCTCCCTTTCCCCAGGGAGGGTGTTGTTGGGTGCTGCCACCCCCACCCTGGCTGCAGCCTGGCTGCCGGGCCTGGGACGGGGCCGTGGTAAATGATTTCTCAGGCAACAACACGTCGTGGGGCTGTCGCTGCCTCGGGCACAACGGTGAAATGCGGTGAGATTTGGCACCTGAAAGTGATGTGTGCGGCAGCCCCTCCCTGGCCCCGTGAGGATATAAACCCCCGCGCCAACCCGCGCTGGCCACCCAGCACCCGTGGGGAGGGAGCACCATGAAAACCGCCGGCATTTTGCTCGTGGGCGTCCTGGCCCTGTGTGCCCAGCTGCAGCCGGCCACCGCGGCTCCTGCAGGCATGGGTGAGTGCCTGGGGGGAGCGGGGCGGCCGCCTCCCACCAGCTCTCGGGGTGCTGCGGGGTCCCGCGTGGGATGAGCAGGTAAAACCAATCACACCAGCGCAGAGCCGGGCGCTCCCCCCGCTCCGGGGCACCCCACGCCCCGCCACCACCAAACCGTGGGGGTCCGGCTCTGTGGCGCAGAGCGGCCCCCGAGGTCTGTGCCGGGTGGGCAGAGCAGGCGGGCGGGGGACACGGTGGGAGCCCTCCTGCCCGCGGGGTGCACCGGCCTTCGGCCGCCAGCCTGGTGCACAGCTGGGCCCCAGAGGGGTCAGATAATTCCCCGTGTGACAGCCCACGCACACAGCGCGGGGGCCCCGAGCTGCCAACTGCTGGGCCCCCACATCTCCCCGGAGAAGGGACGTCCCTCTCTGTCCCCCTCTGCTCGCCCCGCTCTGTGCTGGCAGCAGGGGGCCAGCTAGCCACCCCGGGGGCACCTTGCCTGGCCAGCAACCCTCCCCTTTTAATCATTGACCGCCCTCCCTCAGCAGGCGGGCAGGGAGACGTGACTCCAGCACCTTCCCTGCTGCCACGAGGGAGCTGCGGTCACCCACAGGGCTCGGGCGCAGCCAGCGTGACCAGGCTCAGCAGCAGCGGCTCAGCCACCTGGGGATGCGGCAGCAAAGAGCCCTCGGGGTCGGGGTCGGGGCTGCTGGCCCCATGTCCTCAGCCGGGATCCTGCCCCAGGACGTGCCTTGGCACGGGGACGGCTGCCTGTGGCTGTGCCAGCAGAGCCCCACACTCCCCACAGCCGTCCTTGGCCGCTGGTGAGGAAGCGCCTGGCAGAGCCATAGGGGGGACGGCAGCCACCCCGATGCCACACGCTGGGGACGGCAGCCGAGGCGTTTCTGCCTCCTGGGAAGCGATGCGACCGCATGGGCTGGAGCCGCTGCCCCCACCGCCGGCACGCTCAGTCCCTCTCCAGCTGCTCCAGCTGGCTGGGCGCGGCTCCGGCTGGATCGGCCGCTCGGAGCCAAGGTGCAACCTCGGGCAAACCCGCCGACACCCACGCTGCTGCCGCCGCTCCCCCCGTCCTCCATGGTTTCCCCCTCATCTCCTGCCACGAGCCCATTTCTGGGCTCCCCTCTGCTCTCGTCCAGCTGCTCCGGTGCAGCCCAGCTGCTGGCACCACACCCGCAGCCTCCCAGCCCCGGCCGCTCACCACCGGCACCATGGACGTCCCACACGCTGGGACAGAGCAATTACGGGGTCAGAGCAGGGCAATAACCCTCAAAGACAAGTGCCACCGGCAGCGCCGGCACGGGACCAGCAGCTCAGTCAGGGTGGGACACGGGGGCAGCCCCTGCCCTGGCAGCGGGGACAGTACCGCGGGGTGGGCAGTGCCAGGTCGGCAGCCGTGGTGCTGGTCCAGGAGAGCAGGGTGGGCTCTGTCCCCGCAGCGTCCCTCACCTCCACCCCCGAGGGCAGCACTCGCACCGCCCAGCGACGCTCTCGCCTGCAGAGCGGCCACGTTACCAGCCCCATCCCAGCCCTGGCGCAGGGGCCACCGGGCTGCAGCACGTCCGCCTTTATTCAGGGAGTCCCAGCACCGGCTGGAACCACCCGCCCAGCCCAGTTCCCTACAGCGCTGTCCCCAGTGGGGCCCAGTCCCCGGGGCAGAGTGGGAGCATCCTGGCCAGCCCCAGCGTGGCCAGGTCCTGGCAGCCCCCCGGCAGCCCCCCAGTACCCAGCCACCGAGCACCCCAGCCCGAAGGATGCGGGGACAAGGACCATCCTGCTGCTCTCCCCGCCACCCCAGGCCTGTCCCCCATCCCCACGCGTTGGCTCCCGCTGCCGGCAGCAGTGGAGCGGTGGCGGGGCAGCGGCCGGGCCGTGCGCCGGCTCCTGTTCCTGCAGAAACACCCGTGGCAGGGAGGGGACCGCAGGCAAAGGCAAACAGTTACTGATTTACTGCCGCTCCGTTCTGTGCCGCATTGTTGACTGCGGGGTTAAATTACCTGGAGACGGACCCCGGCAGAGCGGTCACCGGCTTGTGACTTGGGGCAGGGATGGTGTCCCCCGCCCCGCACACCCCTCGCCCACGCGGGTCGGTGGGATGCTCTGGCCCAGAGCTGGGGCTGCCCCGGCAGCCTCTGCCAGCAGCGAGGGCACGTCACCGGAGACGGGGCAGGAGAGGCTCAGCCTGCGACTGTGCCCAGGATGGGCCCCAGGGAGCCGGGATGCTCTGGGGGTGCCTCCCAGCAGAGGGGTCCAGCCTGCACCCCCCCAGCCGGGCAGCACCGGCACCACGTGGAGGGACCTGCATTGCCACGGCAGCCAAACCACCCAAAGCATTGAGATGAAACCAGGAGCTGTGAGCAAAGGGGATGGAGTCCTCGGCCCCGCTCCGGCACAGTGCAGGGCTATTCCCCTTCCGTCAGCAGCCCCGGGAGGAATTAAAGGCACCACTGGCAGCACCTGCGGGGGAGACAGGGACTGGCAGAGCGGCGAACACTGATGAGAGCAGCGCAGCCACGCCGGCTGGTCTGGGCCGCTCGGCTAGCTGGGTCTATCCAAACAAAGCCCGGCTTGATGCTGCCAGGTGCCACGGAGCATCCTGCCCACAGAGGAGGACAGCACACGTGCCACGGGAGGGGTGTCCCGGGCAGACCCGAGGGGGTCCGGGGTTGCACAGCCCCCAGCACCGCCATGCCCCGGAGCACCGGGCGCGCAGCCAGAGCATGCCGGCGGCTCGCTCCCCGCCAGCCACTCGCCCAACCGGTGCTGCCGGACGATCCAGGCCACATCCCTGGGGCTGTTGGAGGCCGTGAGGATGGTGGGGGCCACAGGACGAGGTCATAGCTGGGCAGAAGGAGCTCCTGTGGCTGCCAGGGAGGCGTGGGGGAGCCCTGGGCGGGCGCCTGCCCAGACACGTGGGCAGCCTGGAGGGCCCTTCAGTCGAGGAGTGAGAGCTGGAGGAGAACAAGTGGCTGGAGCAGAAGCCGGATGAGCAGCAGCTCTTGGCCGCGCCATCAGCTCATCCCAGCCTCTGGGCATCAGCGGCCCAGGCCAGGGGCCACCGGGCTGCAACATGGCCACCTTTATACAGGGAGTCCCAGCACTGGCCCTGGGCTAGAATCTCTGCTTGCAATCGCCAGGGCGGTGGCAGGGACAGATTGTGCCCCATCCCCAGCACACCCACGCCCGCCATGCTCCCCGCTGGTGGCACCAGCTGCATCCCCATGGCCTCTGGTGGCCAAGCCCTGGGGGCCATGACGGCCCCGTGCCCAGCTGGCTTGGTGGCTGGGGCCAGCCGGGGTCCAGCGTGCGGCGCACGGGGGCCGCGGCTGGTGGCAGTTGGCTGCTGTTCCTGCCGGGCAAGTTTTCAGCGTGGCCGCCCGGTCTCCTCGAGGCTCCCCCTCCCTGGTCGGCCGCCAGCAGCGGCAGATACCTGATACTCAGGTTGTGCAAGAGCGAAGGGGGAGCCTGGCCCTGCCCGGCCCTTGGGAGCCACCCGGAAGGCCGAGCCCTCCCGCCCGCCGGCCCCACCTGGAGAGGAGCTTAAAGGCCGGCCGGGCGGCCCCGCAGGCTCAGCGCCGGCTCCCGCACCATGCCCACGGCCCGCAGCGTGCTCGTCCTGGCAGGGCTCCTGGCTCTCTGGGCAGAGCTGCCTCCAGCATCCGCCCAGAATGTCACCAGTGAGTATGAGCGCACGGCTCCGCACGGCTCGGCTCGGCTCGGCACGCCCCGGGCGAGCAGCCAGCATCACTCCCAGCCCCAGGGCCTGCTGGGGTGGGGGCCGGGGCTGAGACACAGCCCGTGCCCGGTGCGGTTGGGCTCAGCAGCATCCCTGGACCCAGCCCTGGGGCTGGCGGCAGCATCTCCCGCCTGGGGCCGGCAGCCCCCGCGCCTGCCCACACCCTCCGCCTTTGCCTTGCAGCGAAAGCCGGCGTGTGCCCGGAGCCTGCGACGGAAGCAGCGAACTGCACGGTGGGGTGCCAGTCCGATGGCGACTGCGAGAGCACCCTCAAGTGCTGCCCGGCGGCCTGCGGCAAGGCCTGCCAGAAGCCCGATGGTAACGCTCCCTCCTGCTCCTGGCGCCGCTGCCCAGTGCCGGTCCCGCTGCCGTGAGCCAACGGCTCGTCCCAGCCGGCGGCACCGGTGCTCCAGGGTGCGGTGGCAGCCGCGGGTCTGGGCAGTCGTTGGGTGCCCAGGTGCAGCGCGGTTATCAGGGGCTGTACAGGGAGCCCGGTGGGGTTGGGGTGTGCTGCCACCGGGCCCTGCTCACCCCTTCCTCCTCCCAGTGACGCCAGGGTTGAGCCGGCACCTCCGAACAAAGCCGAGGTCGGCTCAGAGAACCCCCATGTCGCTCCCTGGCGCAGCCCACTCAGCCCCGTGGGCACTGTCTTGCCTCCCAACCCCACGCCTGGGAAGAGTCTCTCATCACCCTGTGCCGGACATGGCCCCACAGCCCCCAGCTGCGTACGCTCACCGCGCCGGTCCTGCCGGAGAGCAGTGCCCGTAGACAGGCGCAGGATTCAGGATCTCCAGCTGCAAACACGTGGATGTGACCTGGAGGCTCCAGGACCTCCATCGCCGCCTGCAAGGCCAGGGCTGGCCCGGCGGTGCTGCAGCGGGGGACGGTGTGGTGCAGGGCTGGGAGCCCAGTGCCAGTGGCCGGCAGCAGGACAGCAGGGCAGGGAGCCATGCAGCCGGGCACAGGCTGGTTTGGGAGCACGTGGCCCCCGGTGAGGCCCGGGCTGAGCCCACGTCCCATGAGCGCACGGCCGGGGCCATCCACAGCGGCTGCGGGGGGGGAACAGGGCTGCGTGCCGCGGCTGCGTGTCCTGTGCCGGCCACCCAGCCCTGAGCGGGAGGCTGAGTACAGGGACTGCAGGGGCCACCACCCTGCCACATGGCCTCCACGATGTGTCCCCATCGGGTCAGGCTGGCAGAGCCATGGGGTGGGGGAGCTGCCGGCAGGCGTGGGGGTCCCTCCTCGGTGGCAGCCAGGGGCCGGCGCCATGCCCGCAGCTCCGGGAGCTGCTGGGTCAGCCCAGCCCCTCATGCCGGGGCCGGCGGGTCTGAGGCCACGTCCCTTCACCTTTGCAGAGAAGCCCGGCACCTGCCCGCCCGTCAGCCCGGGGATCCCCATGCTGGGTGTCTGCACAAACCAGTGCAAGACAGACTCCAACTGCTCCGGCAGCCAGAAGTGCTGCAGGAACGGCTGCGGCAAGGTCTCCTGCGTGACGCCCCTGCACTGAGGTCAGTCGGGCACCCGCCCACCCGCAGCACCCACAGCATGGCACCGCGCTCGTCCCGCTCACGGCCCTCTGCTCCCTTTGCAGGCGCAGCCGCCTCCTGCCAGCCCGGCCACAGGGAAGCTGCTGCCCGACGCGAGTCCTGCACGCCCAGGCCCCGGCCCTGCACCGTCTCCCACCGGCCTGACCATGCTGCCAGCTCGGAGCCTTCAGCCTCAGCTTCCTCCCCGGGGTCCCCTGCACTCTCACCAATAAAGCAGCCTCTCCCTGCTGCGCTTGTGGCTGCCTCTCCATCCCGCCGTGCTCCCGGCCCGGCAGCCGCTCTGCCCGCTCCTGGCCGCATCCTGCCCACCACTGCTGCCGCTGGGCGCTGGTGCCAGTGCTGGGGCTGCCTGGGAGGGCCCCAGCCTGTGCCTCTGCCACGGGGAGCCCCACAGCCCCCCGGCACACTGGCTCCTCCGCCGTTGCCCAGACGCGCTGGGAGCGGGGCCGTCGTGGCACAGCCACATCCACATCCCACCGGAGTGGAGCTGCTCCCTGCTCTGCAGGGGCAGGGAGGCCATCAGCGTGTGTCGTTACAGGAGCATCACCCCGACCCCTCCTGCCCCGCATGCTGCCAGCCCGGCAGCGGCACGTTGCCCGTGGCAGAAGCCTGAGGAGCTGTGGGTGGTGAAACTCAGAGCTGGGCCCTGTTCCTGCTCCTGCCCCGCTCTCCCCCGCACGCCCTGCTCCCCGTAGGGCTCCTGGCACCCTGGCCCTCCCACACCAGAGACCAGAGCAAGTGGCCCCACCTGTCTTCGAGGGGCCAGCACCCCCAGAGCCCCAGCCCAGCTCTCCCCGGGGCAGAGTGAGCCCTGTACCCTGCCCGGCACAGCCCAGTGCCCGGTGCCGGTTCCCCCTCTCCCTGCAGAGCGGGTGCAGGCTGGTGCACCCCGGCTCAGCGCCACAGCTCTCTGCAGCAGCTCTCCCCGCGTGCCAGGAGGCGACCGGCTCTGCTCCCCAGGCAGGACAGGCAGACACTGAGGGCTGGCGCCAGGATTCTGCTTCCCCGTGTCCCGTCCCCACCGTCCCTCGGGCAGCACAGGCACCAGGGCTCTGGGAGCGCTGCCCATCCCCCTGGCCTGGCTGCTCGCGGGTCACTGGTGACCTGGAAAGGGCGTGCTAGGGAGGATGCATCAGCCGCGGGCTGCAAGCCCAGCGCTGCCCCGGGAGTCTCCCCCGCGCCGGATTGTTCGTGCCCAGCGCTCCCACGGTGCTGCTGTGGGAAGGAGCAGCTCGGCTCAGCCGGCCCCACCCCGGCGGGGTTTAAATCGCAGCCGGTGGGCCCGGCAGCACGGCACCCCGCCACCAGCACGATGCCAGGCCAGCGCACCCTCCTCCTGGGGCTCCTGGTGCTCTTTGCAGAGCTGCCGCCCACCCTGGCCCAGCAGCACCATACCAGGGACCTGAGCGTGGCCACCGCAGCCACCCCGGCACCGCGCCGGGCCCTGCTGGGACGTTGGCCCCTCGCCGCCCTGCCTGCCCCCCGCAAAGCGGGTGAGTGCCCGGTGGGGGGGAGCGGAGCCCCGCGGCCCCCCGGGCTGTACTGCCTCTCCGACCGCAGCTGCCCCGGCGCTGAGAAGTGCTGCCAGAGCGGGCAGGTCAGGACCTGCCTCCTCCCCACCACAGGTACCCCCCGAGAGATGCCAGCGTGGGGACGGGGTGGTGGGTGGGATGTGGGTGGGGGCTGGTGACCATGTCGGGTGCCCCGGGTGTGAGCCCCCTCCCTGAGCACGCGGCTGCACGGAGCATCTCCCTCTGCAGAGAGCCCGGGCTACTGCCCCCGCACCGGCAGTGCCAGCATGGCGAGCTGCGGGCTAAGCTGTCACAACGACACAGTGTGCAGCCCCGGGGAGAAGTGCTGCACCCGCGGCTGCTGCGCTCGCTGCCTGCGCGCCGAGCCAGGTAAGGCGGCCTGGGGGTCCCTGCACCAGGACACCAGTGCCACGGGGCAGCCCCATGGGTCCGCACCCCCCCATCCCTCTGTGGGGGAGCCACAGGTGCTGTGGGGCCGTGCCGGCTGCACCCCGAGCCTCCCCTCCCCTCCAGCCAAACCCGGCCTCTGCCCGCGGAAACGTGCCCAGCGGAGCGCTGCTGCCTGCCCCAACCGCTGCGCCGATGACCGTGACTGCCCCGGCGACCGCAAGTGCTGCTTCTCCGGCTGCGGGCTGGCCTGTACCACCCCACACGCAGGTACGGCCCCACCACCCCTTCTCCCGCTGCTGGGCACCCGCAGGCTCCGCTGCCCTGGCACCGGTGCTCACCAGACCCACATCCCCCCGCCCAGGCATGCATGCCCCCGGCACTGCCCGTGGCCACCCCACGGCCACCCGGTGGCCATCCCGCAGCCACTCCAGTGGTGGCACGACTGCTCCTCTGGCCTGAAGCCCAGCGTGTGCCCGGCCACGCTGCCGGAGAAGCTGTGGCAGCCGTGCCCGGTCCAGCGTGTGGCCAGTGGCAGCCATCCAGGCGCAGGGAGCGTGTGTCACCAGCTGTGGCTCCCAGTGCCACACACCCGGCCCCCATGAGCCCCCAGGCAGGAGCAGGCCCTTGGGGCACTGCAGGAGGGGAGCCCCTGCCCAGCGTCTCCATGACAGGTGGGCAATGGCCCTAAGTGGGCGTGGGGCTGCACCCATCCTGCACCCCCCTCCTGCACCCCACTCGGGCTGGGCACTGGCGGGGGCCGCAACCAGGGTTGTCCCCCACTGCTCCAGCTGCCAGCTGGCATCCCATATGGAGCTGGGACTGGTCTCACTGGGGCAGACTGGTGCGGGTGTTAAGCTGGAGGCTGAGGGCAGCATGGGGCTCTGGGAGGGAGGATGGGGGCAGGATGGGGACCGAGGCCGTGCCAGGAGTGGGGCTGGGGGAAGCAGGATCCCGGCACCGCCGCAGTCCCCGTTGTCACCAGGGAGCCGCCGTGCTGCGGCGAAGCCTGGCTCCTGCCCCGTGGTGCTGCGGGGCTCCCTGGGCCCCTGCCTGGAGCTGTGCGACACCGACGGCGACTGCCCTGGGGCCGCCAAGTGCTGCTCCACCGGCTGCGGCCACGTCTGCAAACCGCCCACCGAGGGTAAAGCCACCGGCGCCACGCGGGGCCGAGACTCGCCGCGTCCCCTCCCTGCCCTGTCACCGTGACCCTCCCGGGGGGTGGTGGGAGCACGGGGAACCCCCCCATGGGGCAGGAGCCAGGTGAGGGGCTCACCCCCCGCGGGCAGGGCAGCTCCCCCACCCCGAGGGGTGCCCTGCGCACAGAGGGGGAGCCCCTCACCCCTCCCTCTCTCTGCATGTGCCAGCACGGGCCGGACTCTGTCCCTCCGCAGCCGATGGTGTCCAGGTGGCCGAGTGCCTCCTCCCGTGCCTGCAGGACAGGGATTGCCCCCCCAGCCAGAAGTGCTGCCTGCAGGGCTGTGGCCGGGCGTGCGTCCCCCCGCTGCGGGGTAAGCCCCCCCAGCCTGTCACCCCTCAGGTCCCAGCAGCCTGGGGCACCGTGCAGGTCTCGCCTTGGCAGCGGGTCCAGCCTGAAGCTGCCCAGGGCTCCCCATCCCCTGGGGCAGGAGCACCCATCCTGCACTGGCCACTTGGGCCATCTCTTCCAGGTCCAGCCTAGCCCTGGCCGGGAAGGGCTGCACTGGGAGGTGCCGTTTTGGGGCTGCCCCCCACCCCGCTGTCCTGAGAGGAGCAGAGGTGCTGCTGCCGGCAGCGCCCGCTGCGCCCATCCCTGCACCGGACCCTCTGTGCTGCCACCAAGATGGCACCAGCGTTGCTCTGAGGGGTCCTGGCTGGTGTCCCTGGCACCCCCCATCCCTCCCCGCCATGCCATCGAGGGCTGGCACTGCCCACACCGCCCCACACCAGGCCAAGGCTCCCGGCAGCCCAGTCATGCAGGCAAACCCCTGCACCCCCCTCAGCCCCGGCTGCTTCACAGCACCAAAACAGAATAAACCGGCCCACGGCCGCCTTCTGCTCCGCATCACCTTCCCTGTGCTCTGCCTCGGGTTCCCAGGAGGTGCAGGCAGCCCTGGACTGCACATGGGCAGAGAGGCGCAGGCAGGCACCCGGCAGCCATCCCTGCAGGCAGGTGCTGCCCTGGGGCAGGGAGAGGTTCCCGTTTCCATGCGGGCGCCCGCCAGCCACCACCGCTCCACCATGACCATCCTGCTGGGTCGGGGGGCCGCAGTCACGGGCTGGAGCACAGAAACCTGTTCCCTCGGATTCCTTGCACCGAGGAAGGGCTCATTTGCATCCCAAAGTGTGAAAACCTGGTTGGAAAAGCAGTCACGGGTCAGGGTGGGTGAAGCACCCAGAGACGGAAGGGGGCGGGGAGCAGCACCCATGTCCCAGGGGCCACAGCAGGACCCGCTCGCTCCCCGGCCCCAGCTCAGCCCTGTCACCGAGCTGGGACACTGAGCTGGGACACTGAGCTGGCCCAGGACACCTCTCCCACCTTGTGGTGTTGGATCCACCCGGCCGAGCTGAGCCAGGGCTGCAGGGGGGCACCGCGGGAGCAGAGCCCCTCCGACTGCTCCTGCTGCCGCGCCGGGGCCACACCATGGGCTCTATCCACGACCCCCACCCCGGGGAGGCGAGGGGCCAGCGGGGCTGGAGGGAACCCAGGCAGGGGGTCGCAGCCGGCCACGGTAGGGACGGGGCTGTGCGTCACGGGGGACAGCAGCTCCCCCCTGGCCCCGCGGGTCACCCTGACCCAAAAGCACGGCTCGGCCGGAGATAAGGGGGTGGCTGGTGGGGCACCGGCAGGTTCTGGGAACGGCCCCTCCTCCTGCCCCTCACGCCCCTGGCACGGCCAGCCTGCCACGGGGCTTCAGCTGCCCCGTCACCCTGGGCACCCCCACCAGAGACTTTAAACCCTGGCTCAGCTCCGGACACGCACGACATTCCCAGCGACATGAGGCCGAGGGTTTTCCTCCTCCTGGGACTCCTTGTCCTCAGGGTAGAGCTGGGCCCTGCACCGGAGGAGAGAGGCGGTGAGTACCGGTGGGCAAACCGGGCCGCTGCCATCCTGGGCCCAGCCCCTCGAACCCCGTCCCCCCCATGGCCCCACCATGTCCCCTGTCCCTGCCCAGCACATGCTGGTGAGGACCATGTGCTGCCTCGGGGACCCCACTCCCATGTGTGCACCCCTGGCCCCCTGCATGCCAGGGCCCCCCCGCCATGGGGACGATGCTGGGGGTGGTTGTGCCCAGCCGGGTCCCTTCTTTGTTTTGCCCAAACAGCTGCTGTTTGGAGTGAAACCTCGCGGCAGCGTCTCTGTTTGCAGCCAAACAGCGCGGCCCTGCCAGAGCCGGCGAGGGCTGTTTGCAGAAACCGCTGCTCTCCCAGGCACGGGCGCCAGCTGCCACTCGCCCACGCTGTGCCAAAGACAGGGTGGTCCTGGTTACCCCAGCGATCCCACACATGGGCACAGGCAGTTTGGCCATTGCCATCGGCCGTGCCAGCGAGGAGGGTCCGTGGGAGCCCCGGGCCCCGAGAGGCCGCACTCCTGACAGGACCATGCCCCCCTGAGGCTGCACTCCCCACTCCAGCCCCATGTCCCCTGCAGAGGGGACCCGCTCCCCGCTCCCCGGGGATGGAAGGTGAGGAGCTCTGCCACCTGGCGCTGCCCTGACGCCGCCATCCCACTGCAGGGGAGCCCCAGAAGCCGGGGAGGTGCCCACGGGACTTCACGCGCTGCCTGCGCCTGGAGCCCCCACTCTGCACCAACGACTCCAGCTGCCCCGACTGGCACAAGTGCTGCCCCCGGGACTGCCGGCTCCGCTGCACCCCCCCGGCAGAAGGTTCGGCATCACGGCACAACCACTGGCACCACCCCTGGCACCCTCCTCCCACGTCCCTGTCCCCATCCTCGTGCCGTCCCCTTTGCCACGGAGCCGCTCTCCATGCGCTGCTGGCAGCCCCTGCCCACGGCTCCTGGCATGGGGGACATGGAGGGGTCCAGGACGGGGCACGTGGCAGGGTTCAGCCAGGGACAGGCAGAGGGGCCTGGCAGAGACAGGCAGAGGGTTCTGGCAGTGGCAGGTTTCCCCGCGCTGCCTTGGGATGCCATGGTGCAGCATCCCTCACCTCTCGGCCCCTCGCCACTCGGTGTTGCAGAGAAACCCGGCGCCTGCCCGGCGACAGCCCCCGAGGGGCTCTTCGAGCCCTGCTCCTTCCCCTGCCTGGAGGACCGGGACTGCCTGGGCGCGCAGAAGTGCTGCCCGCTGGGCTGCGGCCCTGCCTGCCTGCAGCCGCTGCCGGGTGAGGCCTCCACGGCACCGGCACGGCCCCAGCTCACCCCGCCGTGCTGGGGAGGTTGGGGATGCCAAAGCCTCACGCCCGCTCTGCCCCCCCCAGACCAGCCCAAACCCGGGGAGTGCCCCGTGGCGCAGCCGGGGCCGTGCCAGGAGCGGTGCCGAGGCGACAGCGACTGCCCCGATGCGCAGAAATGCTGCAACAGCAGCTGTGGCCGCCAGTGCCTGCCCGCAGCCCCGGCCAGGGAGACGGGACGGGACGGGCAGAGCGGGCAGGGCCGTGGCTCGGGGACCGGGGGTGATGCTGTGGGGCTGCAGCCACCCCACGGCGCAGAGGACACTGGCCCTGCCCCGGCCACCCCGCAGCCGCTCCACCAGCGGAGATGCCACCAGGACCAGGACTGTCCCCCGTCCGAGCTGTGCTGTCACCAGCGGTGCAGCCGGCAGTGCCACGCACACGGCCAAGGTGAGGGGGGCGGGAGCCACCCTGGAGCTTCGACAGCTCTGCTGCCCGCTCTGGTCCCCCCGGCTGCGCCTCCGGGCAGTGCCAGGAGCCGAGGGGCCGGGGGGGCTGTGGTGCCAGGGGGTGCATCCCAGGGTCACCACAGCCCCCCGCGCCATGCCCTGCAGGAAAGGCCGGGTTCTGCCCAGCCCGCGCCGGGCTGTTCCCCAGTTACGACTGCAGGGCCTGGTGCCGGCACGACGCCGAGTGCCCCGGCCAGCAGAAGTGCTGCCTGCGCGGCTGCGACTACACCTGCCTGCCCCCCGCCCAAGGTGGGAGCTGCTCCGCCTCGCGCCGTGCAGGGAAACAGCAGGCAGGGCCCCCCCTCTCCCCAGCTCCGGTGGTCCCCCAACCCCGTTCCCTCTTGCCCCCCAGAGAAACCGGGCATCTGCCCCTTGGCTGAGGAGGCACCGGCCACAGTGGCCCCGTGTGGCACGGCCTGCGCAGGGGACTGGCAGTGCCCGGGGGCTGAGAAGTGCTGCAGCAGCCGATGCGGCCACGTGTGCTCGGCCCCTGAGAGAGGTGAGGAGACAGTCACCGGCACAGCGGTGCCGCACACCACCGGGCACGTCGGCAAACCTCTGCGGGGCAGGGTGTGGGGCAGTGCTGGCTCAGGACAAGCACTCAGACTCCCTGGGGTGCAGCCCTCGGGGTGCCCCAGGGCTCCGGGAAGGTGGGTGCCTGCGGCGTGGGGGGGTGCTCGCCCCTGCTGCCCCTTCCCACCCCTCAGACAAACCCAGCGAGTGCCCGAAGGTGAGGCCATGGCAGACGCTGGAGCCGTGCGCGGAGGAGGACTCCTGCGCCCACGGCAGGGACTGTCCCCGGCAGGAGAAGTGCTGCTTCTCCGGCTGCGCCATGCGCTGCACCCGCCCTGCTCAAGGTGAGCGCAGCCAGGCCGGCCATCGGCACGGGGCAGCAGCAGGCGAGCAGGTCCGGGACCCCGCGCCCTCCCCTGGGTCCCCTCCTCCCACAGAGCACCCCGGGGAGTGTCCCCGGGCAGAGCCATGCTGGGACCCCCGGTGCAGGCGTGGGAGCCAGTGCCTGGATGACAGCATCTGCCGGCGCGAGGAGAAGTGCTGCAACACCGGCTGCGGCTGGGAGTGCACGACTGTGCCCAGAGGTGCGGGGAGCAGCCGGGCCGGGGGAAGCAGCTGGGCTGGGGGGAGCTGGCCACCAGCCCCCCGAGAGTGGCCGGGTGATGCAGGTCACCGTGTCCCTGCAGAGAGCCGGGCCAGGGCCGGCAGCGGGCGTGCAGAGGAGTGCGAGGCCGACTGGCAGTGTCCCGGGGGCCAGAGGTGCACCGGCACCGGCTGCGGCCGTGTCTGCAGGGACATCCCCGGAGGTGAGAGCCAGACGGGCCCCCGGGGCTGTGCAGGGCCACCGCAGGGTGCCCTGCCATGGGGTGCTCCCCAGCCGGGTGCCCCCCAGCTGGGTGCTTGCCTTGCAGGCAGAGTGGGAGTGTGCCCCATCGCCAGGGAAGGGGGGACATGCCTGGACCTGTGCAGCTTCGACGAGGAGTGTCCCTGGGGCCACAAGTGCTGCAGCAACGGCTGCGGCCACATCTGCACGCCGGCCTCGCTGCCAGGTCAGGCCCTGCTCCGGGGTGCAGGTCCCCCCACCCCACGAGGACCCTGCACCGTGACAACACTGGAGTCCCGTGCCAGGGGTCCTGCCCCCTCCCCGCTCCAGGGACATGATCAGCCCCCATCCTTCCTTCCACTCCTCCTCCGCTTTCCGTGCAAGTGATGAGCATGCATGGCCTCAGCTCAGAGCCGCCACATGACCATCCCCTCCCGCTCGTAGAGCTCGACGCCGCGGCTGTGCCGCCTCACGGTGCCGAGCGGTGCCCCAAGGGGTGCGAGGCCGACTCGCAGTGTCCCTGGGGACAGACGTGCACCCGCACCAGCTGCGGCCACGTCTGCATGGACACTCCCGGAGGTGAGACACGACTTGGCCAGCCCGGACCCCGGCGGTGCCCTGGGAGCTGTGGGGTGCCCCCCAGCCAGGTGCCCCATGGCGGGGTGCTTCCCTTGCAGGCAGAGAGGGACTATGCCCCGTCCCCAGGGGCCGCGGAACGTGCCTGGAGCTGTGCAGCTTCGACGAGGAGTGTCCCTGGGGCCACAAGTGCTGCAGCAACGGCTGCGGCCGCGTCTGCGTGTGGGTACCTGGGGGTAAGGGGGTGCAGGGCACCAAGGCCGGCACCGGGACACAGGAGGTGCCAGCCAGACCCGCGTGAAGGACATGGCCCTCAGCGCGCTTCCGGCTCGGCATCACCGCAGAGCCGGTCCCTGCTGCTGCCCCATCGCTCTGCTCCTGGCAGACAACCGAAGGGACGCGGAGCGGGATGAAGCTCTGGCCAGAGCTGGCCACGCTCAACTACAATCGTGGCTGCCGGCCCCGTGGTCCTGCAGCCTCAGGGCTCCCTAAAAGCTCATCCTTCTTTTCAGACACCACGTGACAGAAGAGCAGCTCCTCTGCTGCAGGAAGATGCCTTCACAAGGGGACACGGGGTGGTCACAGGTCCCAGCTGGCCTGTCCCCTCCCCACCACCTCCAGCAATAAAGCGCGTGCCTGGCTGCCTCCAGCTGCCCCCCGAGTCTCGGCAGCGCTGGGCTGGCCCCCAGGACAGCCCCTCGTGCTCCTGGAGCAGCCCCGGCATCACCCGGGGATCACTGGAGGAGGGACGGTTCTGCCAGAGCTGGGGCCGGGGGGCTCAGCCCACGCCGGGGCCGGTACCATGGGGCCAGTGAAGTGGTGCAGCCCCCGAGCTGGGTCTGGGGCAGGGTGCGGGACGGGCACCACCCCGGCATCCATCGAGGCGGGGGCTGTTTCTCCTCCGTTAGGTCACTTTAGCTCCCAGGCAGGTCATGTCGGCAGCTTGAGGGTAGAGCCGGGGCTGGGAGCTGCCGGGGGCCGCCGTGCAGAGCTGCTGAGGGCACCCAGCACCCGCTCCCAGCGAGGGCGGGAGGCCCAGAGGGATGGGCCCTGCCTGCTCCTGCCCGCGCAGGCAGGAAGGATGAGACCCAGACGTGCTCATCCAAGGACCTGTCCTTGTATTGAAGTGTCACAGCCCCAGGGGAGGGCCGGGCTCCTCTGGCCGGGCACCATGGCGCAGGAGGGGGCAGCTGTGCCGCCGCAGGCGCACGTCCCTGTCCTCGGGCTGGCGAGCATCCCCGGGCGAGCCACAGCCCCCAGCACGGCCACCCCGGGCAGCAGCGCTTGTCACTGTCAGCCTCATGGGGAATGGCTCCCTGTGGGGATGGGGACGTGGCCGCTGGCAGCAGCTTCCCTGGGCTGGGCCCGCGTGGGGGCAACCACGCTCCCCGGCCGGTACTATCGGGCACCTGGAACTGAGAGACGGGGGGGTCAGGAGCGGGGCCAGGCCGGGCATCACCGGGGGCAGGAGCAGCCACTGGCCACGGCACGTGGCACAGGGCACGGGGCACTTGGCTAGTTACCAATGTGGGAGCAGGCCTGGAAGCACTCGCCCTTGGTCTCAAAGTTGTTCCTGTTGCCACCGCAGCCACCATAGATGAACTCCTCGCACTGCTGGCTGGAGGCGTTGAAGAAGAAGCGGCGGAAAAGCGCCTTGCAGCTCCCGCAGACGGAGGGCAGGTAGCAGAAGTCTGCGTGGTCCGAGGGGGACGGGCTGAGCCGGGGATGGGACGGGGACGCCGCCGGGCTCAGCACTCCCAGGGCCCTCGAAGAAGCCTGCACAGCTCCAGTCCCCTCTCGCCACCGAACCCATCTCTGCTCCCGCCTGCCCCACAGCCCCACGGGCCAGCAGCTCAGGTGCTCCCCCACTGCACAGTACGGTGCCACCCCGGGGTCCACAGGACCCGGCAAGAGCTCAGGGACACCCCGGGGAACCCCCTTCCTGGTTCGCTCAGCTCACCCCTCCTGTCACCCACCCACCGCCGTGGCACCCAGCCCTCACCCAGCACCGGCTCCTGGCACGTGTAGCCGCACTTGCTGGGGCAGCACTTGGTGGCACCGGGGCAGCCGGCGTCGCTGGCGCAGTGGGAGCAGGAGGCGTCCCTGTGGCAGGCGCCGCAGCCCTCGTCCAGCGGATCCTCCACCTCCGGGTTGTGGTAGCAGTACCCGGGCTTCGCTGTGGGGCACAGCAGCCGGGACGCTGGGGAGGGCTGCGGAGTGGGGGGCCGAGCAGCCTCCCAGGGCCGGATCCCCATCACCCACAGCCCCATGCCCCCGTGGACACCCGGCACTGCACGGAGCAGCGGGGACCACCTGGAGCATCCCCGTCCCCGGGACGTGCCCTGGGCACACTCACCCGTCCCCAGCTCCTCTCTTCCAGCCGAGTGCAGGGCCGGGCCAGACCATGCAGCGAGCGGGAGCAGGGCGGCGAGGAGGAGGAGGAGGAGGAGGCGGCTGGGTGGCAGCTCCATGGTGCCCTGGGCAGCCGGGTCTGGGCCCCGGGTGCGGCAGGCTGGGATTTAAGGTGCGGCGGTGGGGCGGAGGGAGCAGGGCTGGCGCCCGAGCCTGGCTAATTCCTGCCATGCGGATGACGAGCCGCACCCAGGCAGGGCCCAGCCTCCCCAGCGGCATCCTGGCCACAGCCCTTGAGCCGGGGGGACCGGTAGGACAGGACGGCTGCCCCAGCACAGCCCCAACGGAGCCCGGCCGGGCAGCAGCAACATGCCCAGGCTGGGCTGGGGGCACCGCCAGCGCCCGCCCGCAGCCCCTTGGGAACGAGCTGGCGGTGGGGACGGGCAGGGGGAAGTTGGCGCCGGCCTCTCCGCTGCCAGCGAGTGTGGCACTGCCGTGCCAGGGCAGGGGAAGCCACTGGCTCTGGCGCAGCCGTCAGCCAGGGAAGGGTCTGGTGCACCACACGCCGTGGCACCGCGCTCCCTGCTCTCAGTCTGAGAGCAGCGGAGGGGACGTGCCCCTGCTCCCCTTTCTCCCACACTCCCTCCCGGGCGGGGTGGCCCCACACCCTGAGCCCAGGGACCATTTCGCCTGCCAGCCATTGAGGTCTTGCGGGTCAGGGATGCTCCCAGCCCTTCCCACCCAGCAGGCACCATCAGCCCTTTGCCACCCACCTCACCACCGTCTCCCAGTTTGGGGCCACCCCCTTCGCCCACTCCCCTCCCCGGTTCTGCCTGCGCAGAGCCGTGCCCTGACCCGGACTGGGGTCTGGCGGCCGCGTCACGGCGGCACGAGGGGCATCGCCGGGGGACGGGCCGCGGCTCGCAGCCGGACCCACGGCAGCGCTGGGCTGGGCCGCAGGCGGGTCCCCGGCACCCGTGGGCGGGCGTGGGGTGAAACCTGCCAAAAGGAGGGAGAAACAGATTAAGCTGTTCCCATTCAGCAGGAATAATTGTCTTCCTAATTACTGCTGTAATTACTGTCCCAAGGGGGAAGCGGAGGGCGAGGAAAGCTCCGTGGGGAGAGGCCAGGAAAGTGGGACCTGGGGTGGGGTTTGGAGGGAGGTGCCGCGACCCGCCCGCGCCCCACCGCAGCTTTTCCTTCCTCTCCTCTGAGCCCCAGGACGAAGGTGCCGGCAGCATCCCTGGCACAGGACACGGCGACGTGGCGGAGCCAGAGCAGGGTGGGAGCAACCCCCGAGGGACGCACCGGTCAGGGTGGGCGGCGGGAAGGGGGCCCCTGCACGGGGACCGCGGTGGTCCTGGGGCTGCGGCTCGGCAGCCGCCCTCGGCACGTCTCCCACAACCTCGAGCTGTCCAGGACGTTCCCGGTGGCACCGAAACTCCCCACGCCCGGCAGGAGGGCAGGGCCACGGCGCCAAAATCCACCAGGGCTACATTTTTCCCCGCTATCTCTCCCCGGTATCTCAGCCGCCCGGGTGATCGTGGTAACGACTGGCATCGTCTTCCAGAGCAGCCCCCGCTGTCCCTGCACCAGCTGTAACGCTGCGGCCAAGCCGGGGGGACGCCACGGTGGGTGCAGGAGCCAGTCCCGGGGGTGCTGGAGTCCGGGGCACCACGGGGGGACAGGGGGGGCTGCTTCCAGGCACACAACAGAAAGCTGCACCCCAGGGGGACCCGTGTCGGTGCCCCTGCCCCCTGCCCCGTCGCCGTGTCCAGCTCACTCTGGGGACGCGCAGAGTGAGTCAGGGGCGCAGCCGCGCCGGGGCAGAGCCACCGGCCAGACCTCTGCCGCGGCGGAAACAGCGACCAGGGTGGCCCGGCCAGGGAGCACCCAGGAATGTGGCACCTCCCAGGGCGGGCACCCAGTGGGGACGGGGACGGGGACAGACGGCACTGTGCCACCAGGATGATGCTCCTGCCTGGACCAGGGTGCACGGCTCGAGAGGCACTGGCGGAGCCCATGGGCAGAGCGGGTCCCCCCCACCACGGCATGTCCCAGCTGGCCCCACACGGAGCCCAACAGCCTGTGGGGACCAACTGGGGCTGACACAAGCCGGGCACTGTCCCTGCTGCCCACCCAGGGACAGGGACAGCCCCTGCGGGGATCAGGGATGCCCCGGCACAGCAGAGCCAGGGCTCGGGGCTCCCCACTGCTCCTCTCCCCATGGCTCTGTGTGCTCCTGGGATGGGTCACCCCACCTGCGTGTCACCTCTGTCCCACACATGGAGACACACGGACGGAACGTGGTGCCGCCCAGCCAGCCTGGACTGCGAGAGGCACACACGGGCACATGCGGTTTGGATGGCACACACAGTGTGGACTGCCCACACCCAACTGGATCACACGTGCACACGCACACGCACGGGCAGCTGGAGCCCTCCTGCCTCTCCTGGGCGCTCCGGGAAGGGACTGGGCAGGGAAAGCCCCGCTGGCTCCGGGGCCTCCATCCCCAGGACCCGCCTGCAGCCCCGGGGACAGGGGGGGACTGGCTGGCCAGGAGGTGTGGGGCTGAGGGGCCGGTGGCAGCGCGGGGCTGTGGACCGTGTCCAGTCACAGGATGTCCCTCGGGAGCCAGCGATTGTTCCCGGAGGCAGAACAATGCCCAGAGAGAGCTGCCAGGGCACCACGGGCCGCTCCACAGCGCCCAGCCAGGAGCCACCTCCACGGCCTCAGCAGGGCCAGCCCCATGCCGGGGTCCCACAGCCCCTCGCTGCCACCTGGCCTGGACCCATGCCCAGCAGTGGGAAGCTGTGCCAGCTGCTCTTGCCTTGTGGCACGGCACGGCACAGCAAGGCACGGCACGGCAGGCATGGCTTTCTCAGGGCTGTGCAGAGCCCAGCACCCAGCAGCACCTTTGATCCTCCCTGCACGGCTCGTCCAGCAGCAGCAGCCGGCGGTTGGGAGGGGACGGGGGTTTCACGCTCGGACGGAGCGTGCCGGGCACTGGGGCACAGACCAGGTCACTGGGAACAACCTCCAGCCCCGGGAGGCTTTAAAGCCCTTCCTGTGCCCGGACAGGCAGCCCCCGCGCCGCCCGCCCCACACCATGCGGCTGCTGTCGCTGCTCCTGCTCCTGGGCCTCTGCTGCCTCTGGGCCCGGCTGGTGTCCGCAGGTGGGTGCGGGGTGGGCACAGGGTGGGTGCAGGGACCCGCTGGGATGGCGCTGCGGGAGGACGTGCGGCCACATGAACAGGGATGAGCACGGCTGTGGCCGGGGAGCACCACCCCGCACAGCAGTGCCGCCTCCCCGCACGTCCTTGCACGTTGCAGAAGTGGCTGCAAACCCCCGGCAGCTCCCCCGGGGAGGGGGGTCCGGCGTCTCGGGAGCCCTTGCCCCCAGGGCCCCGCGGCAGGGCTGATGGCTGCTCCCCGGCGTGCACCAGAGCGAGGGCTGGGGACATGGATGCTCCCGTCTCTCCCCAGGGTTCACCTAACCCCCGCCTGGACCCACACCAGGGACCCAGCAGGCAGACAGACGGACAGACAGACGGCCATGGAGGGGTCCATCAGCTGCTGGATAAGCACCCGCCCCCCCCCCGATCCTCCCTCCACCCCCTCGCCCTCAGCTCCGTGCTGAGCACAGGGGTCTCTGTGCCCCCCCGCCTCCCAGTAAACCCAGTCTACGATGAACACTGGCTGTCTCCTGCTGTGTCAGTCTCCTGGTGAGCCCCCGCTGGCCTCCACAGGATCTCTGCGGGAGGGTTGGGGTCCTGGGGACCCGCACACGAGTCCTGCCCAAACTCCACGGGTCCGTCCATCCCTGCTGGAACTGGGCTCGTTCCTATTCCCGGACTCCCAGGAGGAAGCAGGTGCCCGGCAGGACCCCACCGTGCCCCCCAGGACGGCACAGCCAGCCCCGACCTCACCCCGGTGTGGCACCGCAGCTCCTGGCACGCTGCCCCAGGTCCCAGCCCCGCTGCCAGCGCAGCACGGCGCAGCACGGCGGGCACGGGTGAGGCTCCAAGGGGGGTCACAAGCTCCCAGCACCCCAGCACCTCACCAGCACAAAACAGGACCCCAGGGTGTCTGTGCCCACGTGGCTCCTGGCCAAGCCCCGCCACAGCGGCTGCTTCCAGAGGATGCCACAGGGCCTTGACCACGGAGGGGCTCGTCCCAGGACCCCCAGGGAGCTGGGGGGGACAGGCCCCACGGGGAGATCTCTCCTGGCCCAGAGATGCTCTGCTGGTCCCAGGCAGGTGCCCGGGCGGGGCCATCCCTGCGGTTCTCCCACGGGGCACAGAGTCACGGCACTGTGCCAAGGGCCCTGCCGAGCCCACGCCGGGCAGGGGCGGGCGCGGGAGCTCCCCGTGCCCGGGGCAGGGCTGGGGCAGCCACGACGGCCTGGCCATGCCAGACACTGACCAGGGACACACCAAGGCGGTGGCTCAATGGGGGGTTTATTAGGAAAGAGAAAGTCCTGCCCAAAACACCGTTGGTGCCTGGGACTGGCCCGGGCAGAGGGAGGCGGTGGAGGAGGCCGGGGGCGGCTGCCCCTGCGCCCACCCACCGCGGGCTCTCCTCGGCCCACACGCTCCTCACACACCCTGTGGCACCGGTCACCAAGTGTCATCACCGTCACCACCACCATCATCATCACTGTCGTCATCATCGTCAACATCGTCATCATCTCCGTAGTCATCATCATCATCATCGTCATCGTCATCGTCGTCATCGTCATCTTTGCCATTGTCGTTGCTGTTGTCGTCACCATCGTTGTTGCCATCGTCATCATCATCGTCATCATCTTCATCGTTATCATCTCCATCATCATCACCATTGTCATCGCCATCACCATGCTCATTTTTATCATCGTCGTCGTCATCGTCACCATCATCATCCTCCCCACTGTCACCCTGGTCAGCCTCAGGCTTCTCTCCTGCCTCAGGCTTCCCCTCACTCTCCGGCTTCCCCCCGCTCTCCGGCTTCTCCCCCAGCACAGGTTTCCCCCCACTCTCCGGCTTTCCACCACTCCCTGGCTTTGTTACGACCTCTGGCTTTTCCCTTGTCTCAGTCTTCCCCCCACACGCTGGTTTTTTCCCTGAACTGGGTTTCTCCCCAGTCTCCGGTTTCCCAGCCAGCGTGGGCTCGTTCCCCGCCGTGGGCTCCCCGCCGGTCACCGGCTTCCTCCCCGCCGCGGGTGCTGCAGCGGTCCCGGGCTCAGTCCCGGGCAGGCGCTGCTCCTCACCCACCCGCTCCGCACCCGGCTCCCGCTTCCCGCCCGGGGGGACCCTGCCGGGCTGTGGACAGGGCACTGCGCCGGGCTCTCCCTTCCCCGGCGGAGCGATTCCGGGCTTCCCTGGCTGCGGCCACCTGGCTGGGGCTGCTCCGGGGAGCCCTGGAAGGGAGGAGAAAGCGGCAGCGTCAGCCTCAGTGTCCTGCCCCGTGCTGCCCCCCACCCCCAGCTCCCACCCCCAGCACCCTGCGTCACTGCACAGGGCTCCCGGGCAGGCGAAGCCCGCAGGGATCTGCTCCGGCTCAGGGTCTCAGACTTGGCACGTCGGTGCGGAGCCGGGGTGTCGCAGGCAGGACGCTGCAGCCGGGTTTTGCCGCGGTGCCGCGTGGCTGCCCCCTCCCCTGTGGCTCTTCCCGGTGGGTTTTTAGGGCTCTGCCCACACAGCCGGGGTGACACAGGCCCCCCCGCCACGGCAGTGTCATGGTGGGTGTGTGATTGCAGCAACTTCTCAGCAAAACAAATGCATCCACAGCCCGTGCGGTTTCACCAGGGCAGGAGCGCGTTGCTCAGCGCGTTGGGGCGTCCGTCTACGCGCTCCCCTGCTGAGCAGCAGCCAACGATCCCGCGCGGCACGAGGCTCCCCGCGGGCAGTGCCGGCCCTTTGACACCAAGCCGAGACTGGGAACGGCACCAACCCGTTACCAACAGAGGCACCGGCACTGCCGGCTCGCTGGCGGGAGGTGGGTTATACCTTAAGGCTTAAACCAGCCTGTAAGCTGAGACCAAAAGAAACGCCCATTTCTAGAGAGGAGCATTTGGAAAGCGATGACATTTCTGCCAACACGTTTCCATCAGGGTGCAACAGCCCCAGCGTCTTGCTACAGAGCAACAGCAAACCTGGCTCCTGCTGCACCGGAGCCGTTGCTGCCTCGGGGTTTGAGCTGTAGAATAAAGCAGCCCGGCTGGCAGCACGTGCGAGAGCGTTTGGGAGGAAGGGATTCTGTAAAATCACAAACGCTGCTCTCAAAATCGCTCACTCATAAGAAATGCCATTTTCACTTCTTTGAAATTTGGCCATGTGTCCCAAGAAAAAAAATACGAGCAGGGAAAATATTCTCCTTTGAGAATTTCCCGTCTCCCAGAGCAGCACCTCCCTGGCGGGGCTGGCACTTTCGCGGGGTTTGGGGTGGGGGGGAGATGCCCTGAACCTGCCGTGAAGCAGCTGCCCCCCAGGCGAGGAAGGTGCTGCGCTCTGGTCCGAGGCGGGCACAGGCGGGCAGCAGAGCTCGGCTCTAACAACCCACACGCTCCCATTTTGGCCAGAGATGGCCCGAGCGGGGCTGTGAGGGGTGGGTGGGGGTCCCCACTTGCCCCAGGGGGGTCCCAGCCCCGCAGATGGAAGCTGCTCTGCCCAGCCTGGAGGGACCATCCCAGCGCCCCCGGGCAGCCCAGTCTGGGTCCAGTCCAGCCCCGCTCAGTCCCGTCGCAGGACCCAGGGCTCTGGCCAGGCTGACGTTCCCACCGGTCCCTGCCCGGTCGCTGGCCCAGGTGACAAACCTCCTCCCGAGCATCCCTACGGCTGCGTGCTCGTAACCACCGCCGCGCCCTCCCCGGAGCGAGTTTTGCCGAACTCAAAGATTATAAAATTGAAGCAAGGGCTAAACCTCACACGGGTTACAGCTCTTCACAAAGATTAAGACAGACATTTGAACACACATCACTGAACATCACCATCAACACGGATTGAGTTGAAGATGTCCCTGCTCGTTGCTGGGGGGTTGGTCTAGGTGACCTTTAAAGGTCCCTTCCAGCCCAAACCATTCCATGATTCTATGAAAATACAGGAAATATTCTTAAAATCTAGAGAGGCCGGGTGTTCCCCGCACGCCCGTACTTGCCTGCGGTGGGTGCTGCCTGCAGCTCTGCCCACAGGGCGAGGAGCCCCAGCAGGAAGACGCCTCTCGCCGTCATGCCGCCGGAGCCAGTGGCCGGGGCTGAGCCGGGCGGCAATTTAAAGTTCCTCCCAGGTAGCCCGGGTCTGGGAATGGGAGGAAGCAGCTCACAGGTGACTTGGAAGAACCTCCCACGTTTCGCTGTAATTCTCTTTTCTAAAGAGCTGCTCCAGCTCCTTTCTCCACCCACAACCAGGGCAGGAGCAGGATCGAGTCGCCTGCCCGTGGTGGGGGGACAACACGGGGAGCGGGAGGAGGGAAGGGGAAACCGCGGCTGCACGGAGGCGGATTCTTCGCCGCTGCCCTTGGCAGGAACCCCCACCTTTGCCGAGGGCTGTGACCGACCCCTCCACCGCCACCCAACAGCGCCCGGGGACAAACCATCCCGCGGGCAGGACGCTGCCGGTGCCTCCCTGCGATGCCAGCCGGAAAAAGGCAGCGCTGCCCGCGGCTGCTGCCCATCGGCTCCGTCCCTGCCCGTCCCCTTGGGCAGGTCCCCACGCCAGGGCCCGGGATCCCCCACACGGCGTCGGTCCTGCCACCGGCGCTGCCTCAGCCGGGGCATCTCCCACCTCCCGAGCGCGTTCTGGGAGGCGCGTGGAGGAACGGGCCTCCAGCGCCGTCGCTTTATCAAATGGGATTTGCAGCACCACCCGTTTCTTTTCTTCATGTCACTGGTGGGTTAAAACTGGGAGGGAGAGTGCGGTGGGCAGCACTGACACGCAAAACCTGGTGCAGTTTTAAAGACAAGAGCTCTTGACGGAGATGGGGCATCTCCTGGCAGACAGCAGCAGCTCAGAAAGACGTTTGGGGGGCTGTGAGTGAGGGTTATCAACAGCAGCGACCGCCCGCGCTGCTTCAGCGCTGGGCTCTGCCTTTGTGGCCCCCCCGAATCCCCCGTTACCGCAGGGCAGCCCCGCAGCCCCGGGCACGGAGCAGGCAGAGCTCGGCGCAGTCCTTCATCCAGCCCAACTACTGACTCCATCAAGGCGCCCTCAGAGCAGCTTTCTGGGAGCTCTGGAGCATAAATTTCAGGGTTTAGTGCCCACGCACGTGTGTCCAATTAATTTACACATGGGCATTCCATAATTGCATGCGTGAGCACCATGAGTTCACGCAGGAGCGCGCGGTTATGACATGCACAAACGCCAAATCGGTTCCCGTAGGAGCACCCAAACAGCAGAGCAGGGGCACCCGGGGGGCACCCGGCGCCCGTAGGCAGCATCAGCACCCCGCCAGCGCACACACGAGCACCCTGCCCGCTCACGCCTGAGGGCTGTTTTGGGCACAAACCGCCTGGTTTAGGCAGCAATGCCTGTGTGGGAGGAGGCCACGGCCTGCCCCAAGCTGCAGCCGCTGGGCGCATCTGTTACCTCTAATCAGTGAGCAGAAGTTTGTGTTAAATGGCAAGAGATTAAATTAATTAAAAATTCCCTTGAGTCAAGACTATTTTGCCCATGGCCGAGACTCCCCAGCCTAAGGCCAAGGCTGAGCAGCCCCTTGCAGAGCTGGAGCCCCCAGTCCCCGGAGAACCGTAAGCAGAGGAACCCCTTCCCCCGCAGGCAGGGGCTGGAGCTCAGGCTGCCCCCCCGCTGTGGATCCAGCGGAAGGTCTGCCCCGATGAGACCGTGCTCGGGTGAAATGGAGCTCCCTGGAGGGAAAAGTCTCAAAGTTTCAAGGACGAGAGCTCACCCAAGGTGAGGAGAGCGCAGGGATCTGCCTCCAAACCCCAGGTCCAAACTGCTGGCTTTCACCAGAGACCCACATTAAGAGCAAATGAACAATTAAATGCAGTGCCACATTTACTTCCCTTTCCTCTGCATCTGATTTCAGGGTAAAGACTTATTTAATATGTTTGAGATAACAGATTAAGTAGTACCTTCAATTATGTGATTGCTAACCCATCTAAATTAAGTTATTCTCAAGTCACACAGGAGTGCTAGTCACGATCTGATTCTGCAATTTTCTCCTTCCCTATTTAATTGGTTCTTCCTGAATTATACACGAACCAAAGCGCAATCAACGTTACAGGAGAACTGAAGGACTAGTCTGACCAGGCACACCAGCAAGAATGGGTTGGACTTGCTGGATCAAAAGACAAAGTTAAAATCTGCAACTGTGGGGCAGGTGAAATTAATTGGTTTGAGCTCGACATGATTTCTACAGTCCTAAGCAAGCGCGTGCCCCTTGGCACGAACACCGAAAAGGCCAAGTTCCTGCTCAAAGAGTTTTCCATCAGCGTCACGTCGGAGCGACGCAGGGGCAGTGCGAGGGACGTGACTCAGGAGCGGGAAGGCGCACGGCTCCGTGCTGCCAAACCTGTGTGGGAAGAGGGCTCATCGCAAGAAATATGCTTTAAGTACAGGTTTATTCTGCCCCTCACGGCCGTGACTCAATTTAGACGCAATTTCTACGCAAACGGCCCGTGTCTGTCGAAGACCCAGCGTCCCACACCTCGCAGCTCCACGGCTGAACGCCACGGCCCAGTGCTCATCGCGCATTGTCGTCGTTGCTGGACGCCCCACGGAGCGACGTGCTGGCAGCGTTGGCTCCCTTCCACACGCCCGGGCAACTGTCAGGACCGCAGGGCCCCCTCCAACCCCAGGACCGCCGCCAGCTGCCTCTGCCACCGCGCTCGCCCGGCGGCTCCTCCTGTCAGGACAACGCCGTCATTTTGACGCGCTTCCGTTCCAGCAGACCATAATCTTGGTTAACATTTAGGGAACTAATGAAGGAGAATGTCTGATGAGCACATTTCTCTACTGAAACAAACACCTCGGAGAGATGAATCCTGCCGGTCCTGTTCCAGCTCCACGACCCGGATCCCGCAGAGCAGGATCATGCCTGCACCCATTGCACGTGTCAGCGCGGCTCTTGGGACCGGCTGGGAGCGTTGTGTGTCCACCAGGAACGTTACTGGGGTTTCCAAATGCTTTTTGGTCGTTTCCCCGCTCCTCATCGGCCGTTTCCTGACTCTCGTTGACTACCTGCAGTGCAGCACCACTCTCTGAGAGGTCAGAGGGTGAATAGAGAAAAATAAACGAAAAAAATCACATCTGCTGCGGCAGGATGTGGCAGGCGTGCGCAGCCCCTCACCAGGATTTTGCAGCCACTGGTGCCGCCGTCGTTTGCGAAAGCAGCAGCCAGAGAGCAAATGCCCACGGCACGAGCAGCACCGCTCCTGCACCCGGGGCCGCCCGGGGATGGCTGGGCTGCAGCTGGAGACGGACACTGCTGAACTGACACAGACCCCGCAGCACCCACAGACACCCCGCAGCACCCACAGACACCCCGCTTTCACAGGGCAGCAGGAGCTCACCTCCAAGCCCCGGAGCATCCCGAGGCTGACACGGACGGATGGGAAAGGGCCTCTCGGCATCCCAACCGCTGGGTATCTCTCCCTCCTCTGTTCCCCTTCCTACCCACCTCAGCCCACCGAACCTCTCTGCGACGTCCTGCCGCTCTCTCTGTGAAGGCCGGTATAACTTTACAGCGGTTGATGCCATGAAGTGGTGTCACACAGGTGAAGCTCACGGGCTATGACCCTGCTCCTGCCTCCTGACTCCCTGTGCCGCTCGTCCTCTTGCGCCGTGGTGACCTGCAAGGGCAGACCCAGCAGCGCCGTGAGGATCCTGCAGGATAACGAAGCTTCGCCTGCAGGCATCTCGCTGCCAGACCAGCGGGTGGGACCAGGCTCGAGACGCGTCCCGCTGCTGCGAACACCTGCCCGCGCCGAGGGCACCGCGGGGCAACGGGACGTGTCCAAAGCCCCTGTGAGCCGCGAGCGAGCCAAGGTAACCCCAGCTGTGAAACGGCTGCTGGTCTCTTGCAGACACGCACAGGCTGGTGTGTCACATGTGCACCTACTGCACAGATCCATGGAAAAATCACCATCGAAAACCAGGGACTGGGGGAAACCCAAACACCTCACCAGTTACGGGGTCCCTGACACACTGCTCTGATGTGCTCTTAGCAGACATCCCTGCCCCTGCAGACGGGGACTCCTGTATTGACGAATTGTTCCTTGTAATCGGGAAGTTTTTCCAGAGGTCTGATCCAAGTCTCACCTGACTGAACCCCGCACAAGGGCTCCTTGTTGGCTCGCGGGGGTACAGAGCGCAGCCGCCCGCCGCCCTCCCGAGGCGCACGCACAGAGCTGAGACCTCTCTCCGCCAGCCCTCGCGGGTTGAACAGAACCATCCTTTTGACCATGTCCCACGAGTTTCTACAGCCATAGTTATTCTTCCTCTCCTCTGGACAGCATCCAATTTTTGTTGCTAACAACTTGGAGCAACTGTAGTAAGTACACAAAAACCCGAGTGCTGATGATAACGAAGTTACAGCAACACCGGTGCTGACTCGGCTGGGCCCACACCCACGGGTCAGGTTTGTGTAACAGCCTGAGCTCACCCCGGGCCGATGCAGCCCCGGCCAGAGCAGCAGGAAGGGGAAACAAGGGCAGGAGCCTCTTCCAGCACGTCAGCCCATGAGTCACCCACCCTCTCCTCCCGCAGGTGCTGAGCGTGGCCACTGCTGTGCCGACTGCTACGACGGAAGGATCACGCTGGTCACCCTGGGGGGACGCAGCCACAGGCAGCAAATGCTGAGAGACGCCAAGAGCCTTATCCGCTGGAGCCCCACCACCGTGCCCGCACCCCAGGCGCTGGGCTGGAGCGTCCGGAGGGGAAGGAGAACCCGCTTCTCCCACCGCGGCCCGGCGGAGTGCCTCCAGCTCACACCCAGGGCGCGGGACGGCCGCGGGCTGGAAGCGGCGGCTCAAGCGGGCGCCTGCGCACGAGGCACTGAATGGCCTCACCAGCGCCCGCTTTGGGAAACCCCGTTTGCCTTTATCTCACCATCATCTTGGAACTCACAAGGAAAAACATTACCAGCAAAACAGCAAGTGGTTTTTAAGGTTAAATTGTCACCCAGCTGACCCCGCAGAAAAGCTTCTTGTCGACCACAAGACAGGGTGAGATGATCTAGAAAACAACAGACAAGTTGTTTTGACTATTCTGCATGTTAGACAAGACGAGGAAATGCTTTTTTGCGTGTTTCCTTAGATAAAAAATGAGATTACAGAAAGACAAGAGACTTGCAGGAAAAAGTCATCTGCATAGAGTTTATTTTTCTATTTCAGGTGTAGAAAATAACACAAGGAATTCACAGATGGTGGAAGGACAAACCTTCACATTTCTGCAGCTGCACTTCCTCGGGTCTCCTGGGCAGGGTCACCGCGTGACCAGTTCCATCCGAGATGGGGCCTGTTCCTGGGTGGGGCAGGCGGAGGAGTGGGACTTTGTAAGGCTTTGGGACTTACGATTATTTTAGAGCTGACCGCCCATCATTATGTTCATCCACAACGTGGCACTTCTTTAGAACTCAGGATTTCTTCACTGCTGTCTGTGCTTTTCCACGACCTGGCGCCCACCTGTATGTGAGAGCGACCACGCAAACCGCGGGGTGAGCCCCATAGAGCAAGCTATGAGGGGAACAACGCCGGTGGAGGCACGGCGAGAACCAAACGCGGGCGTGTTACACTCACCGCCTGCCTCGCCCTCGGGCTGTCCTGCCGTCCCCTGCCTCCTCTGCCCCCTCCAGCCCCGAGCGCCGCCGCGGGGTGCGGGGGGGCGGGGCCCGGCGGGCGGCTGCAGCCCAGGCCTCGGCTGCGCCCCCCAGGCCAGGCCGCGGCCGAGCCGGCAGGACCGAGGCCGCTCCCCCCGCGGCCGCCAGCTCGGAAGCAGCCACCCCATCCCCAAACACGCGCCACGTGTCCCCCCGTATCCCCCCGGGGCTCCCGAGCAGCCGCACCGGGCCCGGGCCCCCCTTCTCCCGGCGCCTTTGCCATGGCACCCATCACTTCCGGCGCGCGGCTGCGGCGTCGCGGCTCGATGACGCAACCAGGGCCCGGCGCTTCCGGTCGCGCGGGCCGGAGCCGGGGCCATGGGCGCCGCCCGCGATGCGGAGCAGCAGCCGGGGCCGCCGGGCGAGGAGGGCCCGGACGACGCCGAGGAGCAGCTGGTCGGCACGGTGAGGCGGGGCGGGGCCGGGCCGGGGCCGGGCCGGGCCGGCCTGGGGGGGCGGCGGCGGCGAGCGGTGGTCGGGCCGCGGCTGACGCGTGTGTCCCGCAGAGCCCCTGGAACATCATGATCAAGCACCGGCAGGTGCAGCGGCGCGGCCGGCGCTCCCAGATGACCACCAGGTAACGGGCGGGCCGCGGGGACCGGGCCGCGGCGGTGGGGGAGGGTTGAACAGAGGGGCTGGGCCGAGCACCGGAGCGGGGCGGAGGATGGGGGTTAGACCAGGCTCGGGGGTCACGCCCCGCCCCACCTGACTCCGCCACCTGCAGCTTCACGGACCCGGCCGTGTCCATGGACCTGCTGCGAGCTGTGCTGCAGCCCAGCATCAACGAAGAGATCCGGGGTGTCTTCAACAAGTACATGAAGGTGAGAGCCGCGGGGGCTGCCCCGCTGCCCCCTCCCTCGCGCCTGGCTCCCGTCAGGAGCTGGGCCCGCGTGCCTGCCCCCACCCCGCTCAGGCACTGACCCTCTCCTGCCGCCTCCTCTCCAGTTTTTCCAGAAGGCAGCGATCAATGTGCGCGATAACGTCGGGGAGGAGGTGGACCCAGAGCAGCTCATCCAGGAGACATGTCGGAGCTGCCTGGAGCAGGTGGGTGCTAGCGAGGGGCTGCACTCCCCTGGCCGAGCAGAGCAGCTTGGCTGGGACACGTCCCTCTTCGTGGCTTTGCCATTAGCTGGGGGCACATCCGCAGCCCTCGTGTGGTTGCTGTGCTTGGCTTCGTCCTCACAGGGACTCAGGGCCGGGCAGCTCGTGCTGCTGCTTTTCACTGCTGCTGTCGGAACGTGTCACGCAGCTGGAGCTTTCTGCAGAGACCAACCCCCTTGGCACCGGTCGGAGAGTCTGGGCTGGGTGTGGGATTTTTTTCTTTCACCTCTTGCTTTTGTCCTAGTCGCCCAGATTTTGTCACGCTCAGATTGTGGTTTTGTGTCCCGCCGTCTGTGAAAGCACGGCGTGGCGCCTCCCAGAGCAGAGCTGCTACGGGGCTTTCGGGCAGATATACGAAAGTGGGGGGGGCTGGCAGGTCCCTCTCTGGACCCAGAATCGGGTAACCTTTCTTCCTCTCCCTGCAGGCCAAGCTGCTGTTCTCCGATGGCAAAAAGGTTGTTCCCAGGTTGCCCCATGAGCAGGCAGTACCAAAGGTAAAGGTTGTTATTATTCCCAGAGACTTGGATGACTTGTAAGAGCTGGAAGAAGGAGGAGGAGGGTTGGAACCACTTTGTTCTCTGCCTCTTCTTGTCCGTCAGCGCGCTAGTGAGGAGGCAGAGCTGGGGGTGCTGGGCTAGGAGGGACCGGTACCTACAGGGCAAGGAAAATCCCAGGCGCAGTCGCTGCTTGTTGCAGTTTGGTGCTTCTCACCCAGATGGGATGGGGTCAGCGTTTCCCCATGCGCTCGTGCTCTGGCAGCCCGGGGCCCAGCTCATCCTGCTGCCGTTCCTCTTCCAGCGTGCCCGACAGATGGAGGAGGAGCTGAACCGTCGAGGGAGCCCCATTCCCAAAAAGGTGAGAGAAGTTTCCACACAAGGGATTTTATGTTCTGGAAAGCCTTTTCCTCGTTCCTGGCTGTTGTCACAGTATGAGCATGTGCAAGTTCACGGGCTGCTTTTGGGATGCCCCGGAGGTGCTCGCTCTCGTGCCTGCCAGCATTTCTGCTCGTGACAAAGGAAAGAAGCTTCCCTGGGAGGGGGAGGGTGACCGAGAGGATTCTCTCAGCCTGCACAGCTGAGTCACGGGAGGATTTCTTCCATGCAGAGAAAGGGGCGTCCTCCGGGACAGAGCCTGTCGAACGATCGCGGGGTCTCGGGCATGGCTGCGTGAGTACGGGTCCCGAGCTGGAGCCCCTGGTCCGGGAGGGCAGCGGGGAAACGGGGCTGCCTGACGGAGGGAGTACAGAAACTCTGTGGCCTCCTTCCCCTCCTGCACAAAGGAGAGGTGCAGGGGGGTGCCTGGGGTGGGCAGGAGGGGTTTAGGTTGAGCTGTTCCCCCCAGGAGGCAAAGACCTTCAAGGACTCTGTTTTAAACAGGCCCGAAGGGGTGAAAAGGTCCAGATGGACCATTCAGAGTGAGCAGGGTGGGACACGGGTGGTGGGATCTTGGCAGCCGGGGGGAGGAGGACGGGCAGCAGAGATGAGTGTCTGCAGGGGAGTGGAGGGAGTGAAGGAAGGTGGATCTGGAAGGGCTGGGGCTCAATCCCTGCTGCTGGCGCCGTGGTGGTGACTGCGCTGGTCCCACAGTGACTCGTTCTTAGCTGCATTTTCCTTCCCCGCAGGTGGAAGCTCAAAGTCTCTGAGCCTGTGAGAAGGGATGGACCAAAGGTATTGGCTGGCCAACGCTGCTGGGCTCACCCTCTCCTCCCCTTTGCTTCCGCTGCGGGAGTGGAGGCCAGCGCCGAGCTGTGCTCTGCCCCAACGGGCCCCAGCAGTGCAGCAGAGGAGCAAGAAGAGGAGCGAAGTGCCTGGAGGCCTTTGCTTGTCTCCCCCAGGCACCGTAGCCCACAGCTCTGCAGCGTGGTGCTGCTGTTAGGAGACCTGGGGAGAGCCGTAGTAGCCAGGAGGATCCCACAAGTGTTTCCCATGAGGGAAACTGCTTAGATCAGCCCAGAGGGAACGTTAACTTCCCTGTGGCCAGCTCCCTCCCTCCCAGGCCGGGGGCGGTTCTGAGGTTCCCCGTCAGAGAGCCGAGGCTCGTGGAGCACGGGCCGGCCCCAAGCTTCGTTTCTAATGTTGCCCCTTTTCCAATTGCTCTGTAGTGGGATCCATCCCGACTGACTGAAACCACAACCTTTGTGCTGGGATCTCGAGCAAACAAGTAAGGAATGGCCCTGTCGATGGAGGGTGGTGTCTCCAAGGCAGGAGCTCGTAAGACTCCTCCCGTCACTTCGCTTCTCTGCCTCACAAGCAGTAGGAAGGGCTCAGGGAGGAGAGGAGGTGTCCCCATACCACCGCGGCCGCCCCCCGCACGAGTGTAACAGCCCCTCCTGTTCCTCTTTCAGAGCTCTCGGGATGGGAGGAACAAGAGGCCGACTCTACATCAAGCATCCCCACCTCTTTAAGGTCAGATGCTGCAGCAGGACGCTTCCTCCTTCGGGGTTTGCTCAGAAACAGCTTCCGATGGGAATCGGGAGCGTGTCCTTCGGCCGGCTTCTCCCCCTCACCCGCGGTTGGTCCCTTGGGGCGCGTACACGCACCGGCCGGCCTAGCACTCCGGCACAGCAGTTCACGGCTTAGCGTGGCCTCCGAGGCGGGGGGTTTGCCTGGAGCCAGGGCTCGAGGCTGGAGGAGCAGCAGACAGAGCTGAGCCCAGCCCCGGCAGGCAGCGCCACAGGGGGGACGCGCTGGAGGCAGCGCTGGAGCGGGGCGCAGCGTCCCGGCAGCGGGCGGGCAGGGCGGGAGGTCTCTCGCCTGCGTTCAGCTCGGTCCTTGCTGCTTTATTGCAGTACGCAGCTGACCCGCAGGATAAGCACTGGCTGGCAGAGCAGCAGCACATGAGGGCCACAGGGGGCAAGATGGTGAGTACGCCCGGGCCGGCGGCTCCTGCGGCCGGTGGGGACCGCGCAGAGACCCCCCCGCAGGGCTAGGACGGGCGGAGGAGCGGTGAGGCAGGGCGCGAGCGGCGGCCCGCTGCGGGGAAAGGCGGCTGCGGCAGGAGGTCAGGCCCAGGAGGTGCTGCCGGGGCGCCGCGGGGGTCCTTCCGCTGACCCCTCGGGGTGCGGGCGAGTGGCGCGGGGCAGGAGTCCCCCGGGGAGCCGCAGCACTGCCCTCGCGGGAGCCCTGAGGCATGTCCCCCCCCCCTTGTGCCGCAGGCCTACCTCCTCATCGAAGAGGACATTCGGGATTTGGCTGCCAGCGACGATTACAGGTGAGGAGCGGAGCAGCGGTGCCGGCGGGGGGGCTCAGTGCCAGGGGGTGTCAGGAGTTTGTGCTTGGTGCGGGTTGGGGGCCGTGGGGGGTGCTGGCGTCTCTGGGGGGTGCCAGGGGTTGGGTGCGGTGCTGGCTGGGGTCTCTGGGGCGTGCCGGGGGGGTCCCTCCGTCTCACCCCACCTCCCCCCAGAGACTCCGTCGACCTGCGGCTGGAGGAGCTGAAGCCCTTCGTCCCGCCCGCCTGGATGACCGAGAAGATGCAGAAGCACATGGAGACGCTTCGCCGCGGGGGGGACGTCCCGCCCCCCGAGGGCCCCCCCGAGCCCTGAGGCCCCGCCCCGCCTTGAGCCCCCAATAAAGCCGCTTCGCACCCGCCTCCGCCGCCTCCTTGGGAAGGGGGGAGGGGGGGTCTGGCCCTTTAAGGGCCTGCCGGGACTCGTGGCTCCGCCCCGCGCCGCAGCGGCCAATCGCGACGTTCCCCCGGCGACCAATCAGCGGCCGCCGGCAGTTACGGCGGCAGCGGCATCCGCGGCCAGTCGCGATTGGCCGGCTCGAACGAGGCTGCGCGCTGATTGGCGGAGGCGCCGCACGTTGGAAACATTCAAACGGGGCGCGGGAGCGGGGCGGGGCCGGGCGGCTGCTCTGAGAGACACCGGCACCGCCGCTCCGCGCCGAGAGACACCGGCACCGCCGCTCCGCCACAGCCGGGCCGGGGTCTGCAGCGGGAGGGAAGGAGGGAGGCAGTGAAGCCCGGTGCGGCGCCGCCCGGGAGCGGGAGCCGCGTCCAGCGCCCGTGAACCGCTGGGGCAGCGGCGGCCGGAGCCCGGAGCGTCGCCCCGCGCCCCCGGCAGCCGCCATGGCCTCGCAGAACGCCGACCCCGCCGCCCTGTCCAGCGCAGCCGCTCGCAAAGCGGCCGAGGCGGGGGCCACGGCGGCCCGCGGCTCGGTGGGGAAGAGGTGAGCCGGGACCGGACCGGGGGCGGGGGGGCGCCGCCCCGGCGGGCCGAGCCGAGCCGGTAACGTGTGCTTCCCCCGCAGGCTGCAGCAGGAGCTGATGGCGCTCATGGTGAGTGTGGTCCCCGGGGCCGAGCCGGGGGACGGGGCGAGGGGGCGGTCCCCGGGGCCGAGGCGGGGGTCCCGGCCGCTTTGACGCGCTGCCCCCGCAGATGTCCGGTGACAAAGGCATCTCCGCCTTCCCCGAGTCCGACAACCTCTTCAAGTGGATCGGGACCATCGACGGCGCCGCCGGCACGGTGAGCGGCCGGGACCCCGGGCCCGCCCTGCTCCCCCCGGGCTGAGGGTGCTCCTGGTCCTCCCCCACCCCTTGCTGGGGCTCCCCCGGGAGCTGTGTCTGCCCCCCCCGGGCTGTGCCCCCCCCGCTGACCCCTGTCCCCAGGCCTACGAGGAGCTGCGGTACAAGCTGTCGCTGGAGTTCCCCAGCGGGTACCCCTACACCGCGCCCACCGTGCGCTTCCTGACGCCCTGCTACCACCCCAACGTCGACACCCAGGGCAACATCTGCCTCGACATCCTCAAGGACAAGTGGTCGGCCCTCTATGATGTCCGCACCATCCTGCTCTCCATCCAGAGCCTGCTGGCAGGTGGGTCCCATGGCCATGCCGCAGCGGGGGGGGCTGGAGGGTCCAGGTCACCCCCCCGCTGACCAAGTCCCTGTCCCCAGAGCCGAACATCGAGAGCCCCCTGAACACACACGCTGCCGAGCTCTGGAAGAACCAAACCGGTGAGTGTCCTCCCTCTCTCCATGGGGGCAGCC
This sequence comes from Strix uralensis, assembly GCF_047716275.1. Taxonomy (NCBI): domain Eukaryota; kingdom Metazoa; phylum Chordata; class Aves; order Strigiformes; family Strigidae; genus Strix; species Strix uralensis. The sequence continues at coordinate 573,578 of NC_133989.1, read as the reverse complement.
CCCCAGCCCCGGGGCTGCCCCAGGACCCCCACACCCCCCCTCTCTCCGCAGCCTACAAGAAGTACGTGCGGGAGACGTACGCCAAGCAGGCCAAGAGCCAGGAAACCTGACCCGCGCCGCCGCCTCCCCCCCTCGCACTTGGGTCTCTGCCCGCTCCCTGCCCGGCCGCTCCCCCCGGCTTTCTGTATCATAGGCTGTTTTTAAATTAATTTTGCAGTTCGAGCCACGGTTAATGTATAAATAAATGCATGTTTATAACTTTTCTTCTGGGGGTTTTGTTGCAGCCTGGCACCCCATGAGTGCCCGGAGGCACCGCCTCTCAATCAGCCTGACCACAGGGTCCCGCTAGTCCCCCTGTGAGCAGGGGCGGGAAGGAGGGGGGGGGGACACTGACCCCCGTGGGGTAACAGGGGCTTTATTAACACTTGGGGTGCCTGGAGCTTGTCCCCTTCCCTCCACATTGGGGGGGCAGCCCCCAGCATCACCTGCCCGGGCCGGGGTGGGGGGGTACAGTGAGCAGGGCTCTGTCCCCTGCTCCATGATGCCTGAGCAGGCACGGGGGGTGCCAGCGCTGCCCTGTCCTCTCCTCCCCCTGTCAGAGGACCCTGCAGCAGTGCCCAGGATGAGACCCCCCCCGAGCCGCCCCAGCTGCAGGGGCTGCAGTGCCGCCCATCCCCGCCGGCTGCGTGGCCTCCACCGTCCAGAGCGGGATGTTGGCTCTGCTCTCCATCTCGGCCAGCGTGGCCCTCACCTGCTCGATCTCCTCCTCCAGGCACCGGGCGGCCGGGGGCTGCGTGGGCCCCCCGCCTCGCCGGCTCCCTTTGCGGCTGGGCAGCCCCCAGCCCCCCAGCCCGGTGTGTAGCGGGGCCGTGCCGCCCCCCTGCGTGGAGAAGAGCTGGCAGAGGTGGTGGGCTCGGCGCAGGTCCTGCAGGAAGAGCTCCAGGGCGGAGAGGAAGAGCACCCACAGCCGCTCCAGCTCCCGCCGCTCCTCAGGGCTTGCCGGCCCCTGCCGCAGCCCCGCCAGCAGCGCCTGCCGCAGCCCTGCAGGGTGGGGGATGCTGAGCCGGGGTGGCCCCGAACCCCTCCACCAGCCCCGGTGTGGGTGCAGGGGGGGCACCATAGCCGCTGCCCGGCACAGCAGCCCCCTCCTTACCAGTGCTGAGCTCACACGCCTCCGCGCTCCTCCTGCACCGCTCCTCCCGCAGCCGGGGGCCGTCGGCACTGCCCCCGAGCTGCAGCACCAGCTGCCGGTGCCCGGCCGTGGCCTTGCAGAGGGCAGCCTGGGCTGTCGCACACATCCCTGCTGCCCCCCGTGCGTGGCACGCGTCCCCTCTCCCCGGTGCCATTGCTCCCCACAAGGATGGGGCAGGATCAGGCCCCTCCCCAGGGGCTCCTGGCTCTCCCGGGGGGCTCAGCTCTCCTATGTCGCAGGGATGTGACAGGCTCTGAGCTGTGTCCCTGTGTCCCTCCAGCTGCACGGTGCCTCCGTCGCCCCACTACTGTGCTCCTCCCCGCTGGAGAGGCTGTGGGTCCCCGGGGAGCAGCGACGCACGGGGGGTGGCACAGGCTGTCCAGGCACAGAGGCTCCAGCATCGCCTTGGCCCCACAGGGAGGGGGCTGCTGCTGCCCCCCCCACCTTATACCCAGGTTCTCTCTGCTCTTGTGGGTGGGACATGGGGGTCCTGGTGTGGGGCAGGCGGTGGTGGCTCCCCACATCCCCCGTGGTCCCACAGCCCTACCCTGGAGTGGGCAGGAGCAGCTGCCCAGGGCCCCTGAAGCTTCGCTGCCTGCTGAGTCCCCTTGGGGCTGCGTGAACTGGCCGCTCCGTATGGAAAATCTGAGCTCAGCGCTGGCACCTGCCCAGCAGCCCGTGGGAATCGTGGCCCCGCGCTGCCCCCGCACCCTGCCAGCACGGCCCCGCGGGCTGAGCCCGACCGGCACAACGCACCCAGGCAGACACAACCCCCCTCCCCCGGGGAGCGGTGCAGGGGGCACGATGCTGCAGCCCCCTCCCCACGCAAACAGAAGTTCCGCAGCAGCAGCTCAAGCCTTTCCCCTTTTATTGAGGCTCAGACCCAAACCGCATGCGACAGACTGGAGGAAAGGCTCGGCCGCCGGCAGTGGGGTGACACCGGAGCCCTGGCATGGGGCAGGGTCGCAGGCGGCCGGGGGCCGGGTGCTGCGGAGCTGCTGCTCCCTGGGCGGTGGTGGAGCAGGGCTGGGCGCAGCGGCCGGCCCGAGGAATGTCTGGTCCCTTACTGCACACCCTCCATCATCTTCAGGAACTCTGCAAGAGAGCGGCACCCTCAGCCCGCGGCTCTGCCTGGGGTGCGCAGCACGGGCGCTCGGCCGGGGCCGTTGCTCACCGTCAAAGTCAATGCGGCCATCGTTGTTCTTGTCCGAGTCCTTCATCAGGTCCTCTATGTCCTCCTCGGTGACGTGCTCCCCAGTGGCCCTCAGGATCTCGCCCAGCTCCTCGATGTCGATGAACCCATCTGCGTTCCTGCAGGAGGGTGAGGGCAGGATGTGGCCCTGCTTGCCCCTGCGGGCAGGATGGGCAGGCATCGCCCCCCACTCACCGGTCGAAGATGCGGAAGCAGTTGGCCAACTCCTCCTCAGACTTGCCCTTGGCGTCCTCTTTCATCTGGCGCACCATCATCACCAGGAACTCCTCGAAGTCGATGGTGCCGCTGCCTGCAGGGAGGAAGCTGAGCGCGGGTCAGGCTGCCCGCCCGGCGCCCAGCGCCCACCGCCTGCCGCCGAAGGCTGCTCACCATCCTCATCCACCTCCTCTATGATGGCATCCAGCTCCTCCTTGGTGGGGTTCTGGCCCAGCATCCTCATCACCGTCCCCAGCTCCTTGGTGCTGATGTCCCCGCCGCCGTCCGCATCGAACATGTCGAAGGCGGCCTTGAACTCTGTGGGGAAGGGGGTCAGGGCCGGGCAGTGCGTGGGACGGGGCCACAGCAGCGGGTCAGAGCTTGGCCCCAAGCCTCAGCCGGCCCCGGCCCCTCTCCCCGCCGCCGCCGCGCTCACCCGCGATCATCTCCTCGCTGAGGAAGGCGCGGGCCTCGGCCTGCTGGTCTGTCTGCGAGGGAAGGGAACTGGGTCACCGCAGCCGCCCCTGGGAGCCCCTCGCATGGGGCGGCCCCACGGCGCAGGGCTGCGGGGAGAGTCCCTGCCCAGCCAGAGGATGATGCTGTGCCGGGGCGAGCCGCGAACCCCCAGCGATCCCCGGGGCTCTGGTGCCACCCTGGCGCTTGCGAGGGCCGTGGGGAGCCGCCTGCCCGGGGCCCCCGCCAGCCGGGGGGTCTCCATGGTGCGGGGGCCGCTGTCCCGTGTGCAGCCTTGGCATCCCAGGCACGCCGCGCTAGTTTCAGGATCTCCTCGGCTCCCCTTACAGGGCTCAGCGGGGCCGCGGCCACGGGCACCTGTTGGCCCCGATCGGGTTTCTCCTGGAGGCGTGGGCCGGCGGCGGAGGCGACTCCGTGTCGCATGACCCAGCGCTCGGCTTTCAGCCACCCCCTGCCACGGCCGCCTCCGCACAGCCCCGAGCTCAGCCAGGGCTGAGCCAGCGGCCGCAGGCACCCGCACCCCTCGGGCAGCCGCACGGTGCCCCCCAGCACATCCCGCAGGGACCCTGCACCGCCCCGCCACCTCCCTGCCCTCGCCCACCACAGTCAGCCCGGCCCCAGGGACCGTCTCCCAGCCACCATCCCCGGAGGCACCTCGGCAGCCCAGATCCCCCGGACACATGCGGTGCCCGGTGCCTCCTGCCCTGCCGGGTCTCGCCCTGGCACGCAGCACGCAGCAGCATGGGGGCTCTTACCATTGAAGGCATTTTTGCTGCTTCCCTCCCCCAGGGAGTCACCACCTCCTGCAGCAGAAGCCCCCAGAAGCTCCTTGGTGCCTCTGGCACCCCAATTTGTAGCATCCCCACCACATGGCGCGTCCCCAGCCGCTGACCCCCCCGGCCCCGGCAGCCTATCAGCTCCCAGGTGGCAAGCTGGCCTGCTCATTGGCAATGGGAGCATTTTACCTAATTTAGCCAAAGCGTTATTGGCCAAGAGCGGGGGATTAAACATGGGTCTGAGGCTGGGATAGAAATTCAAGCCCTCCGGGGAGGGACACTGGAGCCTTGGCAGGAGGGCGGCTCTGCCCCTGCCCCACAAGACCCCCCCGCCCAGGGTGGCTCAGCAAGGAGGGGGTTAAAAATAGCCCCGGAGCCGCCGGCATTACCCAGACAAGGGGGCCAGGACCCTCGCCCACTCCCCTGCCCACAGGATCCCAGCATGGGGCTGGACTCCCCTGGAACAGCATGTCCCCCCCCTCATCCCCGCAAGACCCCGGGGGCTCCAGCCTCACCCTGTCACCTCCAGCCCCCTCCCTTCACCCCATTTTCTGATCAGGTGGGCCAGGGCAGAGCTGCGTTGCAGCCCCAGATGAGGAAGGGGTCCCCGGCGGGGCCTGGGGTGCGAAGCCCCCGAGGGGGAGCAGAGCATGAACCCCCGTCCTGGGACAGGGTCCCCAGTGCTGTTGGGTCCCGGGTGTGGAAAACCCGCCGTTCCGTGCTGCCAGGAGGGTGGGAAATGTGCCCAGGTGCCTCCTTGAAGGCTCTGCCCTCGCACACCGCAGCCTGTGCCAGCCACCTTTGCCAGGGTCTGACCAGGGCTAGTGACTTTGGGGATGCACTGGCCGAGTGGTCCATGCCCCGGTGGTGCTCCAAGGGGGGAGCTCGGGGCTGCAGTGGGGTCAGGCTGGCAGAACCCTGACCTGCAAGGTCCCAGCGCCGGGGACATCCAGGCGGTTCCCTGGCTCCTGGTTTTTCCCGGACCCCCGTTCCCTGGGTGGGAGCTGGGGACAGCACCAGCTCAGCCCCCCTGTGCACCCCACTCTGCCCAGCAGCCGGTCACAGAGGGGCTGGGGGGGCTCTGGGGCTCCCTGGGCACTGGGTACAGAAGCCCCCCCAGATCCACCCGTGCCCAGGGGAGCACCAGGGTCCCCATCCGAGCCTGGGCAGGGTGCAGGGTGCCAGAGCAGGGGCAGAGTGATGGCAGCAGCTGGGCGGGTTCCTTGATATTAATAGACATTCCCGAGAAAGCGGCGAGGAGGGAGCGGGCGCGGCGCTAAATAAGGCCGGGGGTGCAGCCAGGACGCGCAGGGCGCGGGGAGGGGGGGTGCCAGGGCAGCCCCGGGGACGTCCCGCAGCGGCTGCGGCACGGCGAGACCGGGAGCCTGGGTGCAGGGTACCAGGGTGTCGGGGTACCGGGATATGGGGGTACTGGGGTCTGGGGGTACGGGGGTGTCGGGGTACCGGGTTATGGGGGTACCGGGGTGTCGGGACCCTGCAGTGCCGGGGCGCGGGGCTCCTGTGGCCCCAGACGGGGGACCCGGGGCTCTGCCGGGACAGCTCGGGGACCGGGGCGGGGGGACGGTGCAGGGGCTGCGGGCAGCGGTGGGCAGAGCTGCCGTGACCCGTGCCGGGCCGTGCCGGGCCGTGCCAGCCCCGCCGCCGCGATCCGGGTTCCCGACGGAGGCGGAGCCGCGCAGGGAGGATCCCGGGACGAGCCGCGGCGGAGCGGCCATCGCTCGGCACCGCCCGGCTCGGCACGGCCCGGCCCGGGCCAGCACGGTACGGACCGGCCCGGCCCCGCCCGCAGCGGGGACGCGGCTGCACCGGGGACCGGGGGCGAGAGGGGGGGCCCGGGGCTGCACCGGGAGGGGTGTCCGGGGCCGGGGTGTTCCAGGGCCAGAGCGTCCCAGCCCGGGCCCATGCCCTCGGCGCTGTGCTGGCCCACGGGGGGCAGCCCCTGGCCCTTGCCGGTCCCGCCGTGTTGGGGTAACCGGGCTTGACCCCCCTTTTCGGCAGCTGGGCCGGACGGGATGGCCGCCCGCATCCTGCACCGCCTGCGGCACGCGTTGGCCGGCGAAGGCGGCCGGGAGGAGCGGGCACATGGCGGCTCCGAGGCCGAGGACTTCCCAGAGAGCTCGGAGCTGGAGGACGACACGGAGGGGCTGTCGACGCGCCTCAGCGGCACCCTGAGCTTCACCAGCCACGAGGAGGAGGAGGACGAGGACAAGGAGGAGGAGGACGGTGCTGGAGAGGCGCTGGGGGAGCCGCCGCAGCCGACCGGGGCGGCAGCGGGTGCAGAGGACAGAGGCAGGTCCAGGGGCCGGTGCGCTGGGGGGGACGGGGCGGCCCCGCTCCCCGGGGGGGACCCAACCGATGGTGGGAGCGTCAGCCCGGAGACGTCGGGGCGCTGGGAGAGCCCCGTCCCCGCGGCAGGCGCGCTGACACCCCTCTCCCGGTGCAGAGTGGGGACCCGCGGCGGAGCGTGCCAGCGGCAGCCTGCTGACCCGGCAGCTGCAGGAGCTGTGGAAGAAGTCTCGGGGCAGCCTGGCACCGCAGCGGCTGCTCTTCGAGGTCACCAGCGCCAGCGTGGTCAGCGAGCGCTCCTCCAAGTACGTGGTGAGTGAGCCCGGTGGGGCTGGGCGGGCGCGGGGCGGGCGCGGGTCCTGCTCCCTCCCGGGGCGGGGGGCCCAGGGGCTGGCGCTTATTTCTCTCTGTCTTTCCCCGTGCTGCTCGGACGGTGCCGGCGGCTCAGATGAGCCTCAGGTAACTATTGCCGATGGGTGCTGCGGCTGCAGCAGCTCCCTCCCGCCCCGGTGAACCCCCCCACCCCTGCGGCCCCTCCGCGGCCGCGCGCCCGGCTCTGCCCGGCCCCGCGGGAGCAGCGTGCCCGCGGCGGGGCCCTGACGCCCGGCTCGCCCCGCAGCTCTACACCATCTACCTGATCCGCTCCGGCCGGTTCGACAAGGCCCCCGCCGCCATCGCCCGGCGCTACTCGGACTTCGAGCGGCTGAACCGGCGCCTGCGCTGCCGCTTCGGCTGCGACATGGCCGGCGTCGCCTTCCCCAGGAAGAGGCTGCGCCGCAACTTCACCGCCGAGACCATCGCCAAGCGGAGCCGAGCCTTCGAGCAGTTCCTGTCCCACCTGCACTCCATCGCCGAGATCCGCCGCTCCCCCGAGTTCCTCGAGTTCTTCTACCTGCAGGACCTGCGGGCCGCGCAGCGCCTGACCTGCACCGGCATGTACCGCGAGGCGCTGGCCACCTGGGCCAACGCTTACCGGCTGCAGGACCGGCTGGGGGTCTGCAGTTCTGGCCGCTTCCTCCTGACGCTGGCCGGGCTGGCCGTTTGCCACCAGGAGCTGGACGAGCTCGGCGAGGCCCACGGCTGCTGCGAGCAGGCGCTGCAGCTGCTGGAGGCCCAGGGCAGCCACCCGCTGCTGGGCCCCTTCCTGCAGGCCCACGTCCACCTGGCCTGGAAGGTGGGCAAGGACAAGCGGCGCTCGGAGGCCCGGCTGCAGGACCTGCGGGAGGCTGGGCCGCCGCTGCAGCAGCAGCCCACCCTGAAGGAGTGTCTCATCAAGGAGCCTCTGGAGTGAGCGGCCCGCCGCCTGCACGGCCAGGAGGGCTGGGGGACGCAGGGGGATGCAGGGGGGCTCGTGCCAGGAGCGGCAAGGGCGATGCCACGGGAGGGACGGGGGGCAGCATGGCCCGCACCCCGCAGCCGCCTCGGAAATGCACTTTGTCTGGGGTTGGTCTGTCCTGTGGGGCCGGGTGCCCGTGGGTGCTGCCACCCACACCGGTGCTGCTGGGAGCCAGCTCTGCCGCCGCGGGGCTTCCGGAGCGGGTGGGAGCTCAGCCGGGATGTCCCGGCACTGCGTAAGGGAGCGGGAAGGCTCCTGGCAGCATCCGGGGTCTTGCCAGGAACTTCCCATAAAACTGATATAATAACAAGGACTTTATTTAATAAAGTCTCGGTAGGAAGCAGAGCGAGGTGCCTGCTGCGTCTCTTCAGCTTGGCTGCCCGGCAGCAGAAGCCTCTAGCCCCCCACACTGAGCTGGGCGCTGCCCTGTCATCCCCCCCAGCGGCTGGGCCCGCGCCTGGCCCCGGGGAGGAGCCTGAGGGCCAGCAAAAGCGGTGACTGATGTTCCGGGGCACCGGGAGGGCAGCAGAAGTGAGAAGGGGAAGCCACGTGTGCCGCGGTAGCACTTTCCCCTCCTGCGACCCAGCCTGCTGCGGGGGCAGAGCTGGTCCCCAGTGCCCCCCTGGGCGTGCAGCGTCACAGGGGCCAGGGGGACGGACTCCAGGGGGCGGACTCCAGGGGACGGAGCGAAGCTGTTCACTGGGCGGCTTTATTTACGGCAGGCGAAGGGCGGCCGATGGCAGCGTGCGGACACAGTGGATGCCTCTACGGGTGCCCACTCTCTGGCACCGCTGCTCCCCGCAGCGCTGGATCCCGCCTGGTCTCCTTCAGGGCTCCGTCCCGCTGCCACCCAGGTCCCGCCTCGCCCACATCAGTTTTGGTCCCTCGGGGTGCCCGAGCCTCGGCCCACGGGGGTTCCTCCGCTAGAGCTTGCTTGGGTTTGGCGTTTGCTCCACCCTGATGACTCCCTCCTGCACGCAGGTGACAGCCAGAACCCCGTCCCTGCGCCACAGCCGTCCCTGCACCAGACCCCGGCACCCGCCTGCAGAGAGACCCCGTCAGACCGTGGCCCTGGGATGCCAGGGCCGGCCTCTGTCCCTGGGAAACGGGGCGAGGACTCACCAGCCCAGGGGCTCTCGCACTCGTACAGCATCCAGTGGTCCGCTCGGAAGGGCGCATGGAACCACATGGAATGGTCGAGGGACACCATGAACTTGACACGGTGCTGGCAGTGCGGGAGCAGGGCCGTGCCCAGGAAGGCGTAGTCGGAGATGTAGGCGGCCACGCAGCAGTGCACCTTCATGTCCGTCTCTCCTGCGAAGCAACCGGCACTGCCCGTCCACCACGGGGTGGCCACGGGACAAGCCCAGGCCCATAGCATGAGGCAAAGCTTCCTCCCGGCCCGGCTGCTGGCCCAGCAGAGCCGAGATGCCCTTTCGGACCCGCTCCCCTCGCTGTGCCCCCCAGGGCTGAGCACAGCCCACAGGCATCGCTTTGTGCTCCCTCGCCCATATCTCAGCCTTCCCCACAGGCTCGGGGCGTGGGCAGCCCCCAAATCACAGCCCTCTGCGGCGTGAGCCTGAGCCCCAGCCCTCGGCTCGTGAGGCAGCTGAACCACCCTCCCACCGGGACCCACCTATGTAGCCTCGTGCTCGCACCCAGAAGAGCTGCTTCGGCTCCTGCGCCTCCGAGCAGAACATATTTGGCGGGTTCACGGGTTTGATATCAATCGGCACGTCTTCAGCTTGAATCTTGTTGAGATGCTTTCTGTACCTCTCTGCCAAGTTAGGGTTCCTGCAGGCCGACCCAGACAAGCGAGGTTAATGCCAGGGGCACATCCTGCTGGCAGCGGGTTCAGCCACGCAGAGGGGCAGGAGGGGCACGGCTCGGGCCCTGTCCTGCTTCTCTACTCCCCTCCCAGGCGTATTTGGGAACTTCTCAGGCAGTCACCCCCATCCCTGCACCTCCCTAAGCCCCAGCCACAGAGAAGAGCATCCCCAGCGTGCCCCTTCCTCACTCACTGCAGGAACTTCTGGATGAGCTCCTCTTGCGTCAGCAGCTCCTCGGGGGGCGGTACGGCCGACATGGTGAACTGGTGCTGCACTGGGCTCTCCTGGGAGAGCTGGAAGGAGGCCTGGCAGGTGAAGATCGGCTTTCCGTGCTGGATGGCCTTTACGGAACGAACAGAGAAGCTCTTCCCTGTACGGGTGCGCTCCACCTCGTACAGCACCGGCACCTTGGGGTCTCCTGGGACAGAAAAGGGACGTTCTGCTGTTGGGGCACCACAGAGGGGACCTGACCTACAGAGGCTGAGCACTGGGCCAAGCCCGCTGCGCCCTGAGCTGGCAGCGCCACCCACAACCTCTGCTGTGCTGGGGCTGGGATGGCGGCACCTGCTCGCCCCTGTGGGCCGCAGCCCCGGCATCCCCAGCCCCTCCACCACTGGATTCACCGCCTGGCCCCAGCCACCCCAACCCCTGTCCCCGCAGTCACCTCACCGCGGCCTCTCAGCCCCCAGGCACCCCCCGGCCCCTGACCTGCTCCTCCCACCGCGGCCTCCAGCCGCCGGCGCTCACCGGCTCGGCCCTGCTCCCCGCAGCCCGGTTCCCGGCCCACCTGCCCGGACGAAGTAGCAGTGCAGCGAGTGGACCTGTTCGTCGCTGCTGACGGCGTGGGCGGCCGCCACCAGGGCCTGCCCCACGATCTGCCCGCCGAAGAGGCGCTGCGTAGAAGGCACCCAGTGGTGCCGGCCCCTGCGGGGGAGAAGGCGGCGGCGGTGAGGGGCGGCGGCAGGGAGGGAGGGAGAGAAGGAGGGCGGCCCGGACCCGGCGCCCCCGCGCACCTATAGAGGTCGACCTCCAGCCGCTCCAGGTTCAGCACGCTCGTGATCAGCACGCTCCGCAGGTCTCCGAGCGGCGGCGGCCCCGGCCCCGGTCCCGGTCTCCCGGCGCCGTCCGGAGCCGCCATTTCCTCAACGACCCGGAACCGGCGACACTGACAACGGCAACATCCGGCCGGCGCGCGGCGCAGCAGGAAGTACCGCCCACCAGCGGGGCGGTGGACCGCCAGCTGATTGGGTTCTCGAGAAGTCAATCACGAGGGTGGTAGCAGAAAACGCTGGACTGATTGGTTCGTCTACTGCCAATCGGCAGAAAGCGCTTCTTATTGGCTATCTCTCGGGTGTGGGCGGTGCCCTAGCGCGTTTAATAGCGGCGGCGCCCGTATGAGGGGAGCCGAGGCTGGGTCATGGAGCTGGGCGCCTGTTTCAGGAGCTACGAGGACTTCAGGGAGTGCTTCCGCGCCTACAAGCTGGTGCAGGGGTATCGCTACGGGCTACGGAGCTGCGTCTCTGTCCGCTGGTACAACCGGCAGCACGGCACCGCCGTCCGCGAGGATGTCCGGTAAGGCTGCCCTGGGCCGGAGCGCGGGGGGGCGGAGCCGTGTCTGTGCCCGGCTGAGCGCTGCTGCACCCGGGCTGCTGATGCCTTCAGAGGGGCTGATCCCGGGGCTGTGACCCACCTGCGGAGAGCACCGCCGGCCGGGTCACCACTTGTTGTTTTCATGCTCCGGGGTCGCTCTCACCCCTTCGCGGCCTGGCCGTGTCCCCGCCTTCCCTGGGTAACGCTTGCTGTCCTGGGGCTGCTGCTTAGCTCTGGTTTAACCCTCCTTTTGCCTCTTGTAGCAAAACCTGTAGCTTTGATCTTTGGAATGATCCTCTCCATGTTTCCCTCTCCCTGTACTTAATTCCTCAGCCTGTGCTTTGTCTGACACTGTCTTGTTCCCATCCAAGTTGGTGGATCTGCTTGTGTGTTGCAAGGGCTGCAAGGTCATTCTGCAGTTACACAGCTGCTCCCTTACTACCTTAAAATACGATTTCATGCCTTGAAGCCTTTCTTGCTATATTCTAACCTGTTCCTCCAGACACAGAGGAGTTACAGAAATGGTATGTGCTCTAAGGGAGTAAGACACAAACATGCAGGTATCAAGTTTTTGTTGATGGTTTTGCTGTTTCTAGAGAGCAGAAACAGGGGCACCATTGGGAATGAGCTGGGGCCGCTTTGTAGCGTCTGATTGTGGCTGTTGTAACTCTTGATTCTGTTGTTTCTCCTGCATTTGAGCTTTACTCCAGGCTTTGCTGAGCAGAAAGCCAGCCTGCATGTCTGACAGGCACATGTGTTTGCTGTGTGCTCACCAATTGAATATAGCACTGATGTGCAAGAAATGTCTAAACTAAATGCTGACAGCCTACACCACCACTGCTTCCCCCCTTAACGTTTTAATGTTTGCAGGTTCATGCAGGTGAAGTTTGGTTGTGCCCGAATCCAGAGATACAAGAAGAGTAAAAGGCAGCAGTCCAGCTTATGTCCAGCTTATTTTGTGCTACAATATGAGGAGGACATAGACCAGCTGGTGATCAGCGAACTGAACAACAACCATGTCCATGTGGTCCCGGTGTGTTCCCTGAGCAGGGCCACCGCTGTGACAGCGAGTACCGCGGCAGGCAACGGCCCCGCAACGAAACGGAGTGAGCAGCAGCGGGGGAGTGGGACCGACAGCACTGCTGCGGCGGGGGAGGATGCGGTCGCGGGACAACTGGTGAACAGGGTCCCCGCTCCATACAGGACTCCTGTGCACCCTGAGGCAGTGAAGGAAGAACCCTTGGCCTCAGCGCTCGTCAGAGTTGCTGAGGTCATGAAAACCTTCCTGAGGGTGGACAGGGGCTCGCTGGCCTCGATTAGTGCAGACAGTGACCACGGCCTGGATAGACTCAGCTTCCAGACCAGCAAGATGAAGAGCTCGTTTCTGCGGTTCCCCAAGAGCCTCCTGCTGCACCGAGCGCCGAGTGAGGGGGGACACGTTCTCTACGCTTTCCTTGTGGAGAATAAGGAGCAAGTGGGGAAAGTGGTGCACTTGTCACTGCTGAAGGATGACACCGGCCACAGTGTCAGGAAAATGCTGACTGTCTTTAAGGAGTTCAACCCCGAGTGGCAAAAAGTGCAGGCTGTCTTTGTGGACATCTCCTTCTTTCACAGAGCTGTCCTCCAGGAGCTCTTTCCCTCTGCCTGGGTGCTCCTATCTGTCTCTCATGCTGTCCGCCTGCTTGAGAAGAACGTGAAGGAAGCAGAAATCTCCTCTTCCCTCAAGCAGAGCTTGATGCTGGCCTTGCAGAAGGCTGTGTGTTCCCCTTCGCCTGCCAACCTGGATGCCCTGTCTCAGCTGGTGAAGTGCGTGGTCAGCCCGGAGCTGTACAACGACCTGCGAGCCAACTGGTTCTCCTGCGAGCCGCCGCGGTGCACGTACGTGGGGAAAGGTCCACACTCCTGTGGCACACTCTTGGACAGCCTGGACCTCATCACGCACCAAATAGCTGGTCTCTTTGGCCAGCAGCCGTCCCTGGAGGCGAGCGCTTTTCATTTTCTGGAGTGTGCGGAGTTCCTTGATGCCGGAGGCTTGGAAAGCCTGAACCAGGGTTTCCCAAGCACCAAGGAGGACAGTTGGAGCAGCCTCCTGGAGAAGCCTGGTGCGCATCTCAGTGCCACAGTAGAACCAGGCCCCGTTTCTGGCTCCCCGGCTCTTGCCGAGCACCCGGGGCCCACTGGACAGGCTGCCATGGCGGGGACGGGCCATGTGCTGGCCATGCTGTGGGCGAGCTGCACGGAACTGGGCTCCTGGCTGTGCCGGAAGGAGTGGGAGATGGTGCAGAGCTCCACGCAGCTGCTGAGTCCTGCGTCGGGCAGCTTCACCGTCCGGCTGCTGGAGGACACGCAGTGGGTGAGCCGGGACTGCCGGAGCTGCAGCTGCTGCTTCCACCGCCAGTACCGGCTCCCCTGCAGGCATGTCCTGGCCGTGCTGCAGGCGCGCCGGGGCCGTGTGGAGGAAGCCATGGTGTGCAGGCGCTGGCAGAAGAGGTACCAGCACCTCCCGGCCCCCGTGGACGGTCTCCCGGGCCGTGGCAGGGGTTTGGTGGGCGACTGGCCAGAGGGCAGGGGGGAGAAGGTCCGGTCCCTCAGCCTGGAGCTGGCCAACCTGCTGCTGCAGAGTGAGGGCCGGGAGCTGGAGGAGCGCAGCTCCGCGCTGGCAACCATCTTGGCTGCCTGGGCTCGGGCACCGGCACCGGGGGAGGAGGCCGGGAAGGAGCCGCTGCCCCTGCACTGCTCCGGGTAGCGGGGACACTGAGGAGACGCGTGACGGCGGCGGGGGGGGGGAGGGGGGGGCCGGCCCTGGGCGCTGTACAGCAACACCCGCCCCGTCCCCCTCCGGTACCGGCAGCGATGGGCCGTGTCCGGCCGGTACCGGCGCTTGGGGCCGGGGCGCTGCTGACGTTATGGCGCACCCCACGGTGATTGGTGGCGTCCCGGGAGCGGGGCATGATGGGATACACCCCCCCTGTCGGGAGCGGGGCGTGCCGGGATACACCCCTCTCCCTGCTGCGGGCGGGGAGCGGGGCATGCCGGGATACACCCCCCCCACACACACACACCCCCCCCGCCCCGAGCAGGCGGCGGGCCGGCATGGCGCTGCAAGGCCACGGCCCGGCGCTCCCGGCTCGGGCGGGGCTGGCGATGGTGCAGGCGGTGGCGCAGACCCTGCCGAGCCTGGGCCATGACTCCCTGGTGACCCACGAGCTGGGCGCGGACGGCCACATGGTCTCCGTCAGCTTCCAGAGCACCGTCATGAGCGGCGTCTTCGCCTTCTTCCCGCGGGCGCTGCTTGTGCACCGGGCCGGTGGGCGGGCAGGCCGGGCGCTCTACGTCTTCCTGGTGGCCGGGCTGGCCCCGCCGCAGTGGGGTGGCATGGCCAGGGTGGTGCATCTCGCCATCCCACGGGACGAGTCGGCGGGAAGCCTGGCCCGCATGTACGAGACGTTCAGGGCCTTCAACCCCGCCTGGGCCAAGACCCGGCTCATCCTGGTGAGCCCCGGCCTCCCCGAGGAGTCAGTGCTCGCCCAGGCCTTCCCGGCAGCAGAGGTGCAGCTCTCCATCTTCCACCTCTGCAAGCGCCTGAAGCAGCAGATCCAGCAGATGGCCTTGGAGGGCCCCACTGAGCACCGGGTCCTGGCCTCTCTGAACGACGCCATGCGCGCAGCCTCCGAGACCAGCCGCAGGAAGATACACACCCTCCTGAGGCGCATGGTGACGCCAGACGTGCAGTCTCAGCTCTGTATTGACTGGCTGCTTGACGATGAGATCTGGGCTGCGCACAGGAAGAGGACCTGGGGGGTGGGTGGTAGCTACTTTAAGGACCTGGAGATCGTCACCCAGGGGTTAAACAGGGTTTTCAGGGCTGGGCGCTGTCTGGAGAGCTGCATCACCTCCTTAGTCCAGCACTACCAGAACTGTATTTCGAAGAGCCATCCTGATCACTGCGCTGCTTGGGCAGGTCCCCAAAGCCTGCCTGCCTCGGGTTCGCCTCTCGCCCCTTTGGCGTGCCAGGGTGAGCCATCTCAGAGCTCTGTCCAGGCCTCCCCCACCGCAGCAGCAGCTCAGCAGCAGCCAGTGCCAGCCTCTCCCAGAGCTGCTAAGAGTCCTGTGATTGTTCTCCAGAGTTCATCGGCAGCTCCTCAGTTCCCTGAGGCATTTCAGTGTCAGCCTGAAACCCTCCAGGCTCTCTTCTTCCAGGATGAGCCCAGAAGCCCTCAGTCCTCTTCAGATCCTTCATCTCCTGCAGCTAAACTGCAGGCCATAGAAATCCTGGAGGGTGACAGCAAGGAGGAGATTAAGCGAAGGGCTGAAGAATGCATCAAGCAGTCTTTGAGTGATATTTGCACAGAGCCTGCTGCCCGGCTGTGCCTGAGCGAGTTTGCGGTGGTTCAGAAGTCCGTGCAGCTGATAGGCACCGAGGAGGATGCTCTCAGCATACGGGTCCTGGAGGATGCCCACAGGGTGGACATGAAAGGCCTCAGCAGCTGCACTTGCCACTTCAACCAGGTCTTCCAGCTGCCCTGCCGCCACATCCTGGCTGTGCTGAATTTGGACAGGAGGACCTTGCAGCCGGAGATGCTCAGCAGACAGTGGCAGAAGGGATGCGATGCCCATCAGGCTGGGCAAGACAGTGCTGATGGCCTCTTGGAGATCCTGAAGAGCTCCTGGGACGAGTCTTTGGATAAATCGCTGGTGGTGTCCTTCCTGACGGCGGAGATCAGCCGGCTTCTCACCCACTGCAGCAGGGAGGAGTTTGAGCGCAGGTACAGGACCCTCCGGGAGCTGGCAGATGGCTGGATCGGGCCCTACGTCGAGGTGAAGCTCTAGTGCTGAGTGGGAGCCGAGCTGGCCGCCCCATGTGCAGCCCTCAGGGGCAGCAGAAGTGTGGGAGGCCTGTTCGTCGCTCCACTGCTGTCCCCGCTGCTACCCGTACTCCACTCAGCCTGTCGCTCCCTTGAGGCTCACCATGGAAGGGGCAGTTTGGGTCCTTTATCTGCTGAGTGACTGTCACCTCTTGCCCGGGGCAGCTGAGGAACCGGGTTGGGAACTCCTGATCACGCTGGACCGGCAACCAGCCGCTGACCTGGCTAACAGGAGACGTGGCTGGAAGCCAGTCGCGGGTGGTTCGGCGTGGGAGGTGACGGTATAATAACATGGGATGAAATTATTTGATCTGTGGCCAGTACCTGCAGGTCCTTCCAACATCCAGCTGTGATGTGTTGTGCAACAAAGCCAATAAATCGGCCTTGTACCACTCAGGAGCTGCCTGTCTCTGTGCCAGCTGCAGCCGCCCCTCCCTGCCGGCAGGTCGGGGCGCTGGGGCTCGCTCGGCCCGTGAGATCAGGAGGGGCCTCGCACGGTGCGTCGCGGTGGTCTGGTCTTGTTGTGGCACCCTCCAGTTAGTGGAGCAAGCCCGGCTGTGAGGCGGCGGTGGAGCCAGAGGGTGGCAATTGCCGCTGCTGGCAGCGCAGCCCCTGGTCGGGAGCGGAGGAGTTGTTTGTCTGGTTACAGCAGCTGCCCTCAATTCCTCAGAAAGGGGAACCCGCCCTCCCTTGTCAACAGCTGCTGTGCTGGGGGTCACAGCAGTGCAAACAAAGCTGTGGTGAGGCGGAGAGCAAAGGCTTTGAACACGTGGGGTGGGGGAGGACAAATAACCCAGAAGAGCAAACAAGCTGTGGCCCTCGGGCCTTGCTCTGGTGCTGGGTGAGCTCCTCAGCCCCCTCGCCGCAGCCAGTCATGCTGGAACGTGGCCGGGTGCGTCGGAGACCCCACCCCATCGCTCTGGTGCAGTCAGGGCTGGTGTTTTCCCAGTCGGTGCTTCCTTGGTTAGCGCTTCGGTTGAAGTAAAACTGGCCCGTTGTGGGAGTAGGACTGCGGCACGGTTGGGGATTTCCTCTTGACAGAGTGTTTTGTAACGTTATCTGATACTATCGAATCTTTCTGAGTAAATACAGTGTAGTGTTAAACTCAGAGCTGCTTGTCTCACCCCTTGGCCGTGCTGTAGGAGAGGCCCGGAAGGTTCTTGCCCACCGGCCCCCTCCCCATCTCTCTTCCTGAGCATGTGGGCACCCTCCAATTTTTGGAGGGCTCTTCCCTCTGCCTCTTGCTGTGTGCAGCTCCAACCCTGCCTCCCCTCCCAGCCCAGGCACTGTGGGAACACCAGCTGCTGTCCCCCCGGCTGGAGGATGAGGGGGCTGGAGGAAGGCCCAGGGCCGGCTCCTGAAGCCGGGAAGCGCTGGGGTCCCCTCCACAGCCAGACCCTGCGCCGGGTCACCATGACCAGCTCAGTGGCCACAGGCACGTGCCTGAGCAGCGGCTGCTCCCTGGGCACTGCGGGTTTCCCTCCACCCTGTCCCCCTCTCCGTGGGGAGCACAGGAAATAACTCATCCCTGCGCTCGGGGTAAACATCTTTCCCAAGAGTGAAACTGCCTGGCCAGGACAAGTACCCGGCTGTAATTTACCCTCTGCGTGAGCGTCAGGCTGTGCCCTCCCACGCTCCACCCGGCCCAGCCTGTGCTCTGATCCACCTGGGCGGTCCCGGCTTCGCTCCGGGGCCACCGAGGGGTCCCGAGCCCGGTGAGGGCTGTGCTCACAGGCTTGCGGGGGGGGGGGCGGGGGAGGCTGCTGGAGCGCAGGGGAGGTCCCAGCCCCCCAAGCCCTCCTTTGGCAGGGCTTTTCCCACTGCACTGGAAGGCAGCTCCCCTGAAGAACCCCCACCAACGCCCTGATGTGGAAGGGGAAGAAAGTCCCTTCAGCCGGTGACTAAAAAAAACCCAAAGCCGCAGCTTCTTCCCCCAGACAGCAGCCGGGCAGCACGCCAGCCGCCAGCACTGGCCGTGCCCCGTCAAGGACGGGCCTGGCTCCAGGCTCCTGTCGAAGCCTTGTGCCGTGGGGCTCTGTGGGGGCTGCGGGGCCCAGCCCGGCCCCACCAGCCTCCCGCTGCGGGCCCCTCGCCACGCGGGAACCAACGCTTGCTGCTCCGTGGGCCGGCACCCCCGCAGCGCGCTCGCTTGTTGGCTGGAAGTGCTTTATTGCTCACTCTGACCCGCAGCCACCTGCGCCGAGGGGGGTCCCGCCACCACGCTGCTCACGCTGTCGTGGCGAGGGGGCAGCCGGGGGCAGGGATCCCACCCGCCGGTGGGGCTGTCGGCACGGGGGGTGGCTGGGGCAGCGCCCTGATGCCTCACTCGTGTTGGCAGAAGCTCTTCAGCGGCGGGGGCAGGTCCAGGCCATCGATGGCCAGGCGGTGGACGATGTGCTTCTGGATGACGAGCCGGCAGAGCGTCTGCAGGGAGGGAACTGGGGGAGAACAGAAAGAAGCCACTGAGCTGCCGAGTCGCCGGCGAGGCTGAGAGCAGAGGGCTCTGGGGGAGACGGGCCCCGATGGTCTGTGTTTTGGGGCTTGCTCTCCAGCAGGAGCAGGCACCGTCTGCCCCGGCTGCACGGGAGAGCTGGTGCCAGCGCGGGGCCGTGGGCAGTGAACCTCCCCCCGTTACTTGGAGGCAGGCGGGCGGGCGGTGCCCGAGCTGTGCCTTACCGTGGCTGGTTTGCCTTTGTTTTCTCTGGGGGCTGCTGAGCAGCTCTCCAGGGTCTCACATCCCCATGCTGCGCTTTCCTTTCATCCCACTCCCTTGGTCCGCTCCAGGCCGGGGCTGCGGGGACGGCTCCCGTGATGCCTTTGAGGCCACCCTCTCGTGAGCCGTTCCCGTGGCCGTGCGCGGGCTCTGCCCTGTTCCCGCTCCTGTGACACGCGCCCTGGGGGATTCCTCTTGCCCGAGCCCTGTGTGGCCCGGCAGCGCTGGTGCAATTAGCTGTGGCCCAGACTCCGGCGCAGCCCGTGGGCCTCGGTTCATCTGCAGCCTCCGAGAGCCAAACCTGAGGAGAGCAGCCCAGGGCATCGCGCTCAGACCCGGTCGTTTCGCCTCTCCAGCTGGGGGGCTGGTGCCTGGCAGAGCAGAGCCCAGCCACGCCGGGCCCAGCTGGCTCCCGGCCTCGTGCCGTTCTTGGGTGGCCGCGGTGCTTATCGGCACCTCGGCCTCTCCGGCACCGCATCACATGTTGCTCAGCCGCTTGCTCCTGGGTTTCACTTCACCAGCCGGACCCCGGCTGGGGACGGAACCACGCTGAGGTGGATTTTTAAGCCCTGCGGAAGTGTTGCAGAAACCGGAGCTGCTGAAATCTTGGTGGAGGGGAGGAACCCAGATTGTGCCTCCGTGGCGGTGCCCGTGCCAGCCGCAGCGCTCGTGGGGACCCACGGCGGGGAGGGGGGCAGCTCTCCTCGAGGTACGTGCTCCCCACGCGAGTCCCTCGCGAGCAGCCGGGGTCGGGGCTGGGCCCTCCAAGGGGCTCAGTGGCCTCCTGACACGCAGTCCCGGGGCGGGGGGTTGCAGCGGCCGGGCATGTTTAACCTCCCTGCTTGGATAATGCGGCTCGCGGCAGCTGGCAGGGAGAACCCCGGATTTCAGCCTTGAATTTCCCAGATCCTTGGAAATCCCAGATTTTAGCCTTGAAACAGAAGCGGCTGAACTTTGCACCAGCGAGAAGCGGGGGGTGGCCAGGGGCAGCTGGCACCCAGGCGCCAGCTCTCCCGTCCCTCACCTAATCAGCATCTGCTGATTTTTCCAGTATGCTGCTAATTAACACTAATTAGCCTGACTCCTCAGTGACCAGCACCAGCTTTCCCAGCCCCTCCCCAGCCGGCTGAGGGATGCCAGGTATGGCCCAATCGCCGACGGCATCACGGGGTGTCTGCCCGGGGCGCCTCGTGGCCGGGCACGGGGTGGCTGCCGGGGTGGGCGGCGGGCGCAGCCGGATGTTTTGATGCCCGGGCAGGACGTTGCTGCGGCTCCGGGCTGCCGCGGGGCGGGGGTGGGCACGGCGGGGGTGGGCAGGGGCTCCCCAGCCCCCAGGAAGCAGCTCCGGTCAGGGGTGTCCCTCTGGCCAGGGCTGAGTGTGGCACTGCCAGGGGGGCTCAGCTCCGCCGTCCCGCAGCCCCTGCTCTGGGGCAGCCCAGAACACCCCCTGCCATCGCTCTGTTTGCGAGGGGTGTCCAGGCTGGGCTCTCCCCGGCCTCCCCCGGCAGACCTTTCAGCAGACGCTGCCCAGGGGGTCTCGCCCGTGCTCCGCCAGGGCTCTCCTGTGCCCGCTGCCCCCTGTCCCTCTGCCCATGGCACGCGCTGACACTCCCACCGTTGGGGACTTTGGGGTGACCCTGCCGGAGCCCCCCCCGGCTCCTGGCCCGTGCAGAACGTGCCCCAGGGAGGGGACGGGTACCTACAGCCGTATTCCACCGGGATGACCCGGACGGTCTTGGTGGAGGCAAAGACGTCGACGACGGCGTAGAGCGGGCGGGCGGCGGGCAGGCGCCTGGCGCTGGGCCCCATGTCCTCGCCGTTGATGACGATGTGCATGTCGGCGGTGCCGTCGGGCTGCGGGGCGTACAGCACACCGATGCGGCTGCGCCGGGCGGTGGCGGGCAGCACGTTCATCTTGTAGAGGTCGTCCAGGATGTGGCTGTAGCGCCCGGGCCGGCTGCGCCCCACCAGCGTGTCGCGGGGGATCCACACCCGCTCGATCAGCAGGAAGGGATCCCCGGAGGGGCTCCACGCCGGCGCCTCCTCCCCGTCCACTGTGACGCGGTTGTGGCTCCGCGTGATGGCGAACACCCAGGTGTCCCCCATGTTGACCAGGTCCGGCAGCGAGTACTCGGGCACCACCTCCAGGCTCTGGGGGTCGTGGGCCGTCAGCCCCACGCGCAGGTGCCCGCACCAGCCCAGCTCCTTCTCCTCGATCTCCACCAGGAAGATCTGCCCGGGCGCCAGCGGCTCCTGGCTGAAGCAGAGCCCGTTGGCGAAGCTCTCCACGCGCGTGGCCCGCGTGCGCGAGGCGTCCAGCCGGACGTTGGCGCCGTGGACGTGGTGGAAGCGCGCGGCGAAGCGGCACCGGGCAGCCATCGCCGCCGCGGCTATTTTTAACCGTCCCCGTCCCAGCTGCTGCGAGGCGGTGACAGCCCCGCGGGGCAGGGACGGCTCGGAGGGGTCCTAGTGCCGCGGCGGGGGCGGGAGGGGACCCCAACCGGCCTGGCGGTGCCCAGCGGCCCCTGGCGGTGCCCGGCGGTGCCCGGTGGTGCCCGGTGGTCCCTGGCAGTGCCTGGCTGTGCCCATCAGGCACCGACCCCCCGTCCCCCCTCGCTGCCGTGGGGGCTGAGGGCTCTCCCCGGGCCGGCTCCCCCGCCCCCCCACCCCGGGCCTGTGCTCCCCCCGGGACACCCCCCCCGCCCCCGCGAGCCGCGGGGCCGGGGCCGCTCCCACGTGCGGCCTCGGGAGCGGGGCAGGGTCCGGCCGCCCCCGGGGTGCTGATTGGCCGCCGCCAGGCCCCGCCCCACTCACGTGATCACCGCGGTCATATGGGCGGGTGTCATGTGCCCGCCGGGGTCGGCGCCTGCGAGAGCCGCGCCGGGAGCGGCTGGGGTCAGCCGGGGGGGGGACACCGGGCAGGACCGGCCCCGGGGGAGCGGAGCCGGGGGGTGGACACCGGGCGGGACCGGCCCCGGGGGAGCAGAGCCGGGGGCGGGGGGACACCGGGCGGGACCGGCCCCGGGGGAGCGGAGCCGGGGGGGGGACACCGGGCGGGACCGGCCCCGGGGGAGCGGAGCCGGGGGGGGGACACTGGGCGGGACCGGCCCCAGGGGAGCGGGGCGCGGGGCCGGCCCCGGGGCAGCCGCGGCGTTCGCGGTCGTTCCAGGCCGACAGCGCCCCGACCTCCCCTCCCGCTCCCCCCCGCAGATGGGGCTGGTGCTGCTGTGCGCGATGCTGCTGGGGCTGGGCTGGGCCGCCCCGACGGGCCACGAAGTGACCTTCCTGCCCGGGCTGGGCAAGCAGCCCGCCTTCCGGCACTTCTCGGGCTACCTGTGCGCCGGGCCGGGCAAGCACCTGCACTACTGGTAGGTGGGGCCGGGGCCGCGAGGGGGGACCAGGGCCGGGAGGGGGCTCGAGCGGCTGCCGGGCCCTGACGGCCGTGTGTCCGCAGGTTTGTGGAGGCCCAGAGCAACCCCCAGAGCAGCCCCTTGGTGCTGTGGCTGAACGGCGGCCCCGGCTGCAGCTCCATGGAGGGTTTCCTGAAGGAGCACGGCCCCTTCCTGGTCAGTAGCCGCAGCCGCCCCGGGGCTCAGGGTTGCAGGGCGTGAGCCGTCCCATTGGGGCCAGCCCGGCCGTGCCCACCGGTCGCTGCCTTCTGCTTCCCCAGATCCAGCCCGACGGCATCACGCTGAAGTACAACGACTATGCCTGGAACAAGGTACGGGCGCGGCCCCCCACGGCCCCGGGGAACCGGCTCAGGGTTCCTCTTGCCCTCCCTCTCCGCAGAGCGCAGCCCCCCGCCTCGCCGAGCCGGGATGGGAGGGGATGGGGGGGTCTCCCCTGATCTCCAGCTCCTCTGCCGTCCCCCCAGATTGCCAACGTGCTCTACCTGGAGTCTCCCGCTGGTGTCGGCTTCTCGTACTCCGAGGACAAGAAATACGCCACAAATGACACCGAGGCGAGTGACCCAGGCTGCTGGGGGGGACCCGCCTCCTCCTGCCTCACTGCCTGACCCCCGGCCCCTCCTGCCCACAGGTCGCTCACAACAACTATCTGGCGCTGAAGGATTTCCTCCGGCTCTTCCCCGAGTAC
Organism: Strix uralensis; assembly: GCF_047716275.1. Taxonomy (NCBI): domain Eukaryota; kingdom Metazoa; phylum Chordata; class Aves; order Strigiformes; family Strigidae; genus Strix; species Strix uralensis. The sequence goes on along the minus strand of NC_133989.1, from coordinate 550,993 downwards.
TCCAAGAACGATCTCTTCCTCACGGGGGAGAGCTACGGGGGGATCTACATCCCCACGCTGGCCGAGTGGGTGATGCAGGACCCCAGCCTCAACCTGAAGGTGCGTGGCCGGGTGCGGGGCTCGGCGTGGTGCTGGGGGGTGACGGGCCACAGGGCGGGTCTGGCCCTGGGGCCTTTCATCCTCTGCTGGCAGCGGCTGCCGGCAGACGTGTCCGTCCGTGCCGCGGGACGAGGGGAGCGTTCTCAGGCGCCCCCGACCCTTCCTGTTCCTGCTGCAGAGTAAACAGCGCCACATCTGCTTCCTGCCGCTGCCCGGTGGGGAGCTGCAATACAACAGAGCTGTTTTTCTTCTTGCCTCGCAGGGAATCGCTGTGGGAAACGGCCTCTCATCCTACGAGATCAACGACAACTCCCTGGTTTACTTCGCCTACTACCACGGGCTGCTGGGGACCGAGTAAGAGGAGGGGGAGCGCTGCCGCCAGACGCGCCGTCCCTGTGCGAGCAGGACGGGGGCACGGCCCGGGGTGGGAGTCCGTGGCGTGTGGGATGAGGGGAGATCCCAGCCTGACATGGGCCAGCAGCTGGGCTGTGGAGGTGGCCCCTCACCCGGGGCAGCTCATGTGGGTGCATTTGTTTGTGGGGTGCTGGGCCACGGCTGCCGGCTTTGTGCCGGTGTCGCTGTCTGGGCTGCGTGGTCCAAGTCCCCCGTCCCCGCCCACAGGCTGTGGAAGGACTTGCAGGCCTTCTGCTGCTCCCAGGGCAAGTGCAACTTCCACGACAGCTCCAACCTGAACTGCACGCTCAAGGTGAGGGGTGATGGAGCCCCCGAGCACGTGCCCAGCACCGCTGTCTGCGAGCAGCGCCCGCCTGCCTCCGGATGGGCCCATGGCCCCTCGAGCGTCCTGCTGAGTCCCAAACCCTTCCTGCGGCTCATTGCAGATGGAGGAGATGATTCAGATCGTAGAGGAGTCCGGCCTCAACATCTACAACCTCTACGCACCGTGTGATGGTGGCGTCCCTGGGAGCCTGAGGTGAGAGTGGCCCCAGGGAAAAGGGGTCTCGGGGCAGCGGCTGCGCTGGGGCGCAGGGTCCTGGCTGGCGGAGGGACGTGGCTCCCACTGGGACGGGGGGGCTGTGTCTGGCCGCTGCCGAGGACCCCCCCGGGGAGGGCCCCGAGCCCTTGTTCCTCCAGCGCTTTCAGCCCATCCCCGCGCTCGCTCCGGCTGCAGGTACGATGGTGAATATCTCGTCACGCACGACCTGGGCAACTCCTTCATCCGGATGCCGCTGAGGTTCTCCTGGCGGCAGGTGAGCCCGGGCTGCTGGGCCGCGAGTGTCCTCGACGCTGCCCACAGGCAGGGAGCGGCGGCACTGGGTGCTGCTGTGGCAGGGACTCTCCCAATTCTCCCCCAGAACCTGCTCCGGATGCCGGTAGCTCGGAAGAGGGTCCGGATGGACCCTCCCTGCACCAACTCCACAGCCCTGAGCATGTACCTGAACTCCCCGGGGGTGCGGAGGGCTCTCCACATCTCCCCCGCTGCCGCCGAGTGGCAGGTGTGCAGGTGAGCGAGCTGCGGCCGTGGGGGACGGTCGGGGCCAGGGGCGGCCGCCAGCGCCCGCCTGACACCAGCGCTTCCTCCGCAGCTTCGAGGTCAACCGCGGCTACAAGCGCCTGTTCATGCAGATGAACGACCAGTACCTGAAGCTGCTCGGGGCCACGGTGCGTGTTGGGGGGAGCCCCCCAGGCCCTGGGACCGGCTCGGCCAAACCGGCCTCCTGCCCCGCGAAACTCTCACGCTGCGTCTGCTCTGCAGAAATATCGGATCCTGGTGTACAATGGGGACGTTGACATGGCCTGCAACTTCCTCGGGGACCAGTGGTTCGTGGACTCCCTGTGCCAGAAGGTAAATGGGCAGTGCAGGGCCTGGGCCAGGATGGCCACCAGCCACGTGCCGGGGCTGGCCGCGGCGGGAGCGCAGCGCTGAGGGCGCTGTGCTGGTCCCAGGTGCAGGTCGCTCGCCGGCCCTGGCTCTACACCGAAGGAGGCGAGAACCAGATCGGGGGTTTCGTGAAGGAGTTCACCAACATCGCCTTCCTCACTGTCAAGGTAGGGCCGTGGGGCCGGGGCTACCAGCTGTGGGCGGGCGCGCCGGACAGCGGTGCCGCGGTGCTGGGCAGCTCCACAGCCAGCCCTGACCCGCCGCCCCCGTTGTCTGCAGGGAGCCGGGCACATGGTGCCCACGGACCGGCCGCTCGCCGCCTTCACCATGTTCAGCCACTTCATTAAGAACGAGCCCTATTAGGAGCTGGGGGGGCAGCGCCGGGCGCCCCAGCTGCCCTCGTGCCCGGCTCCTCCCGCGCAGCCCCTCCTCACCGCAGCTCGGCTGCGCCCCGGCTCCAGCACCATGAAACGGGTCACCCTGCGGCCAGGGGGGCTCCCCCCAGCCCGCGGGACGGCAGCCGGCTGGACGTGGCACACGGCAGCGGTGGGGGGGGACGGGGAGCCCCGGGGGCTCCCCCCTTGCTGGGTGAGGCGTCGTGCCCCCACCACAGCTGTCTCCTCGCTTGTGGCTTCTTGTCTCGCCCCCTCGCTGTCCGGGGCGGCAGCTGCTTCCCTCTGGGCAGGGAATGGGCCCCAACCACTCCCCCGTGGCCCCCACACACATGCAGCCTGGGCAGGGCCCGCGGCGGCTGCCCCCCAGGAGGAAAGCGCGGCTCTCGGGGGGCTGCGGGCAGCGGGGTGCTGCTCCAGGGGCTTCCCGCCCCCTTCCCGCTGCTCCCCTGTCCAATCCCGGCGAAGGAGGCTTCACCGTGGAGACAAAGACAACCCCGCCACCCCTCACTGCCTGGGAACTCGCAATAAACTCTCTGAACAAGGCGGTTCTGCCCCTCATTGCCCAGCTCCCCCCACCACTCCGCTCTCCCCCCCCTTTGCTTCCCACCACGCGCCCAGGATCCAGTGGAGGCGAGTGCCCACGCGTGGTGCTGGGGAGCCAGGGCCTGCAGCCCCCTTGCTGCGGGGGGTCCCCAGGGCCTGGGAACAGCCCCGTTGAGCTGGGAAGAGCAGCAGCTCTGAGCCGCAGCTGCCTCCCGAGGGCCTGTCGCCTCCTTCCCCCCCCTCCCCATGTGCAGTCCTGTGTGGTTCCAGCCTCCAAGCGACGAGGCCACGCGGGTTGGCGTCGAGCGGTTTATTTGTGTAAGGAGAAGGGGCGCAGCAGGGCTTCCCAGAGCCACCGTCTCCGCCTTGCTGCTACCCCCCAGGGCACGGGCGCTGCAGGACGCACCGGGGAAGCTGCTTCCTACCTCCAGTCTCCGGGTCCAGCCCAGGATCTGCCCTCGGTGCGAGGTGAAGGAGCGGGCGAGGAGAAGAGCTAGAGCGGGTGGGGGTCTGCGCTGGGCTCAGCGGGCCACGGGCTGGGGTAGGCAGGGGCCGTAGGGCCTGGGCGGTATTTCTCAATCACCTCCCGCAGCCCCTTGGAGAAGTGGAGATCAGCTCCCACTGTCAGGAATCCCTGCGAGGAAGAGGAGGAGGAGGGTCAGCGCAAGGCGGGGGTGGCTGCACCCCAGCAGGACACAGTCCCTGTGCCCCCAGGGCCTGTCCCTGTCCCGCCACATACCGCGTGGTTGGTGACCACCTCCCTGGTGAAGTCCATGCCCTCCGGCAGCGGGATCTGCACCCCCTTTTTAGTGCGCTCTGCGGGGAGGGAGAGAGGCAGTGAAGCCCGGCGGTGCCCACCGTTAATGAGGGGCATGATTCTGCTGGTGATGAGGACCGTGATCCTACCGTTAATGAGGGGCATGATCGTCAGCTGCAGCAGCGTCTTCAGTGGGCCCTGGAGTGAGAACAGCTGGGGAGAGGAGCTGGGGTGAGCACAGCGGCACCAGCACCGGGCAGGCTAAAGGGGGGTCCTGCACTGCACAGTCCCCCCCGAGCCATGGCTGGGGGCTGGCAGGGGAGGCCGGAACCCCCCCAGGCTGGCACGGGGCCGCTCACCGCTAGCGACTCCAGCGCAGACTGCTTGGAGTAGATACGAAACCTGCGGAGGGGAGGAAGTGGCCGTGAGCGGAGCGCGGAGGGGGGGACCTGCCCCCCAGCCCCCCCACCACGGGCCGTACCGTCGCAGGTCCAGCTGCACGCGCAGCGCCTTCCCCTGCAGAAACACCCTGGCGCTCAGCTTGGTTTCCTAGGGAGAGCGAGGGCTGAGGCGCAGCCCAGCTGTGCCCACCGTGGCAGGCAGCTGGCCCGGCCGGGCTGCTCCAGCTCCGGGGACACCAGCGCCTTCCCGCGTGGGGTGGGAAACGCTGCTCCCCGCGCAGCCCCCCCTCACCATGGCCACGCTGGAGAGCTGGACGGCGGGGCGGCCCGGCGGCACCAGCGAGATGTTGAGGAAGGCAGAGACGGAGACGGAGGTGCCCGAGGGTTTGATGATGCAGCGCGGGGGAGCCGACACCTGCAGCACCAGCCGCAGGGGCGCGTCCACGGCCGGGCTCTGAGGAGGGCCGGTGAGCCGGAGGCTGGAGCCGGGCAGGGCCACGCTCTGCCCCAGGGGCTCCCCCGGGGCTCCCATCCCCCCCTCGCTGCTCCTCTCACCAGCATGAAGATGGTCCCGAAGAAGGTGGCTCTCAGCAAAACCTCCAGGTCCTTGGGCACCTGCAGGGAGGAGAAACCACCCGAGGGTAAGCGAGCGGTTGCTGTTGATCCCAGCAGAGCTGCTCCCTCGATGGCACCTCCTCTGCCCTCCGTCCCTCCCGCCTGGCAGCAGCCCCCACTCACCTTCTCCCCCTCGAGCTCTATGGCCAGCACGCCCGCCTGGAAGTATGCGTGCATGGCCGAGTCGAAGAAGTACTCGGAGAAGGCAACGTAGACCATGCGCTCGGTCTCCTTGATCACCGGCTCCACCGCATGGTTCTCCAGCTCCTGGTTCTCCCTCGTGCGGGGGAAGAACACGCCCTGGGCCAAGAGCAGGACCCGTTTCTGCAGCCGTAGCGCAGCTCGCCCTGCTCGCCCCGTGGGGCCCAGCCGGCACGGCCGCCCCCCCAGGGATGGCGGGAGGGTTGGCAGGGCTGGAGCTGGAGCTCACCTTGAAGTCTAGGTCGAGGGTGTCCGCGGAGATGGCCGGGTCCCGCAGGAGGGAGTAGTCAATCCCGATGTGTTCATCCACATAGTTCCTCACTGCCAGGGAAGGTGTGTGGCCATGACCACGCCGGGGGCTGTCCGGCCCATCGCTGCCCAGCTCTGCCCTCCCCACGCTGAGCAGGGTCCGGCCCCTTCCCCCGGGCACCACTCACCTGGCACCGTGTCCAGCACGGAGTTCAGCAGCACCAGGCTGGCGTGCTCCAGGGAGGGGCAGATCTGAAAGGCAAGGGGCTGGGTGAGGAGGGGAACCACTCCCGGGTCCAGGTGAGGACCCAGCTCCTGCTGTGGGCCAGGGCAAGGCTGGGCTCCCCCAGGTCCCCCAACTGCCCACGCTCAGCTGTACCTGCTGGCTGAGGAGGAAGCGCATCCCAGTGACGATGAAGGTGCTCAGGAACTCGTAGACCTTCCTGTAGGACACAACAGCCGCTCCGTGGCTGCCTGCCTTCCCCTGCGGCCCCAGCTCTGTCCCTCCACCCCCGAGGGCCCACAGGTGCAGAAAGCAGGGTCGGGGAGCCGTGGATGGGCAGATGTGGTCTGGTGGAGGGCTGGGGCTCGGCGGTGGGGCCGGGGGTACCTGAGCGTGCCCGAGAAGCCTGCGTGCATTCTGGCGATGGAGGCATTGCAGGTGATGTTGGAGATCTTCAGGCGCCCGGCCTCGTCCTTGGCCAGCCGCAGCACCGTGTGGATGTGGACACCATCCGCAGAGGCATTGATGGACCCGATGTCGTAGCTGGAAGTGGGGAAAGAGGATGAGAGGAGCACACAGCTCCTACAGCCGCAGGGCAGGGCACCCACAGCATCCAGCCGAGCAGTGGCCGTGGCCCAGCTGAGGGTAGGCTGGGGCCTGGGGCAGCGGGAGGCAGCTCACAAGAACCAGTAGAGCAGCTGCCTCCGGAAACGCAGGCTGATGGAGGCATTGCTGATGTTGAAGACGAGATGCTGCTGAGGCTGGAAATGCAGGTCAGAAAACGCCAGCTGCAGGTCCATCACCTTGACCCTGCAGGGGAGGGGACAGAGAGGGTCAGACAGACGGATGGACGCAGGGAGCCACGCGCGCGGGGAGCGGGGCAGCAGCACTCACTGGCTGATGTTGTAGTGGAACTGCCCCTCCTTCCCGTGCAGGTCTGACACTGTGATGTTCTGCAGCTCCTGCTCCACGAAGCGCAGCCCCTCCTGCTTCACTGCAAAGCAAAGCGACCCTGGGCTGGCCCCAGCCGCCCTCCTGGCAGCATCCCCCCACGTGCGGGCAGCACAGGCAGGGTCCCAGCCCACAGCCTTACCCAGGAGCAGCGTCCCAACCTGCCTCTTACCCAGGCCCCGGGAGCAGGGTCCCGCCCGGCCCCTTACCCAGGTCCAGCCCCTTGGAGGTAATCCGGATCTTGCAGCCGGGTGGGCTGTGCGAGGAGGTGACCAGCCAGGGCAGGAGGAGGAGGAGGAGGCAGCTGCCGGCAGCCATCTCGCACCTGGAGGCAGAGAGCGGGGTCAGCAGGGGCTGGCCCGGAGGGGCTCACGGGGGACCCTCGGCCACCCTGGGAGGGCGGCGGCTGCTGCCCAAACTGCTCACAGCCCCGGGGCAGGGGAGGGCCCTGAGGAACAGCCCACAGCTCTGCTGCTCCCCACACCCCAAAACCCCCTGATGCCGCCCAGGTCCCCATCGCCTGCAGCCCACGAGCGGCACAGCCCCCACCCGAGGGTGCTGCACACAAGCACCCCCCGCACGGGGCCTGCGGGGCCCTCAGGGTCCCACGTCTCCTGGGAACTCTCACTCCCCTCAGCTTCTGCCGGCCCCAGCAGCGTCCCACCCTGCCCTGAGCGCACCCGGCTCCCAAAACGGCCCGGCGAGGTGTGAGCCCCAGCACCCCGCAGAGCAGGGAGCGCTCTCCTGTGGCGCTGCCCCCCAGCCCCCCCGGGCAGCCCCCCGCCCCACGGAGACGTGCTGCCTGCCCACCCGCGGGGCTGTGAGGGAGCTGGACCCTCCCCACCCAGCAGCAACAGGGAGAGCTCCCTGCCAGACTGCCAGATGGTCCAGGGCTCCCCCCACACCATTTTCCCCCCACTTCTCGGCGAGGACGGGGGACCCTCCTGCCCGGGGCCCAGAGCCGCCATCCTTCCCCGAGGCCATGCGCGGAGCCGGGGTTCGCCTGCACAATGCCGGCCAGTTCGGGTACTTACGGAGGCTTGTCCTCGGCTCCCCTGTTGTGGGGAAGCTGAATCACGTGAAGGGAGGGAGGGAAGGAGAACACCAGTAGCTCCAGGAGTTTCTTCTGAGCCGGCTGAGGTTCCCCTGCCTTTATATATCCCACCAGCTGCCACTCCTTGTGAGCCCACAGCTGGGAGGAGACAGCGGGATGGGGAGGATGAAGGTCCCCCACACGCTGAGCCCCGGCTGCCCGCCAGCACAGGCAGAGTCTGCGGGTCGCTGAGACGCCCCAGCTGCGGGCTGAGCAGGCAGCCTTCCTCCCCCTCCGCAAACGCAGCTCCCCGCGTGTCCTGCACGCATGGCCACGCGCCACGTCCCCAGACCTCCCTGTCAGCGCTCGGCCCTGCGAGGGGCACGCTCACCAGCAGGGTCCGAGGGGTTCGTCATGGTGGGGCAGCCCCCCCCCCCAGTCTGCATTACAAAGCCTCCGCCAGTGCCAAGCCTCCCCAGCTGCCCTCTGCCAGCTCCGGCCCTGCCTGGTGGGGTCTGAGCCAGGGCCAAGCCCCACACAGGCCCCGTGGCCCCAGCTCGTGCCCATCTGTGACGTGAGCCCCAGGCAGAGAAGCTGCTGAGGCTGCCAGCTCCTCAGCGCTGCTCCAACAGCCACTGCCCAGGCCCCTGGCCCAAACCAGGCAGTTTGGGCTCTGCGGGATGTGCCCCTGCCTGGACTTGCCCAGCTTGTTGCCAGCAGCCTGGCAGGCACCGGGGCTCGTAGCATCGTGAGGGGCACAGCCACTGTGGTCCCAGCAGCAGCCACGCTGCCACCCTGCCCCATCCTGTCCCTGCAAAGCGCCCGTCACAGAGAGGACGGGCAGCTCCCCAGGCCGGGGGTTCCCCCCCAGGCCCCCAAGTCCCTGCCTGGGGCAGCTGCCCCTACCACCCCCTTTGGTCGCTTGAGCCTCCTCACGCCAAGGATGGAGGGACAGCTTCGTGCTGTCCCTCTGCAGAGTCCTCTCTCCCCCCCAGGCCACGCAACTGGGGGTTGGTCTGAGCCAGCACTTTGTGCCCCGGGCGATTATCTGTGCTGCAGGGCAGCAGAGCCGGGCTGTGCGGGGCTCGTGCGCCGAACGCAGGGAGACTTGGGAGACTTAGTGCTTACACAGCACTTATCCCTCCAGAACTGCTTTGCCAGCATTAACTCATTACACTGACCCCGCTGCTCTCAGAGCAGAGGACACGACATCTGGGAGAGCGAGCAGGCCGGGCCACTGCTCAGGAAGACAGAAAACCCTGCGGAGAGCCGGGCAGTGAGGACGCTCCAGAGGCAAAGGGTGGGAAGGGGCCCTGTGGCCAGGGGTGACAGCCATGAGCCAGCACCAGCTGCCCAGTGAGGGGCCTGCGGCAGGAGAGGGGCGGCTGCGACCAGGGGCCAGGGTTGCAGCCCCCCCCGGCTGTGAGGGGAGAGCGGAGGCTCCTGCAGCCCCTTCAAGAAGCGGCCCAGCCCGGCAGAAGGCAGGACCCCGTAACCGCCATGTCCTCCCTCCCCGCGCAGTGCTGGACACAGACCGCTCCCGCCGCCCCGCCAGCACCATGCTCTCCCGCAGGGCCCCCGTGCCACGGGCAGCAGGGACACGTCTGCCCCGGCGAGCGCGTGGCCCGGGGCACCGGGACGATGGTGGGCACAGGGGAAACCGCGAGGTGGACCCTGCGGCCGGCTCCAGCCACACTGGGGAGCACGGCCGGGCAGCACCCCAGCGGGCCACGCGGGATGGCAGCCGTGCAGCGGCTCGGGGCGAGGGAGCAGTTCGCCAGGGCCGGCGGAGGGGCACGGCCGCCCGCCTGTGCCCAGCACCCAGCTCCACTGCAAAGTGCCCAGCGGGTGCGGGGCACGGCCAGGCGCCCGCCTGCACAACCATCCCCCCGCACACGGCCACCGCCCGCCCGAAACCTGACCCCGGGGCCACGTTCACAACTAAAGGGACGTGTACGGAGGGACCCCAGAGGGATCCTGTCAGCAGGCGCACGGACAGCCGGCTGCCAGGGGCCGGCCCGCGGGCCGAGGCGTCGGCCGGGAGCGGCCGCTGGGCCCCGCCGGGCGGCGGCAGCCCCGCTGCGGGCACCCCGCGGGGCCGCCGGCACATCAAGGCGCTGCCCCCGCCCTGGGCCCGGCCGCCCCCTCCGCCCCGGCGCCGCCGCGCTTCAAAGGCCCTTTGGTGGCGCCCGCCTGCGGCCTCGCCCCGCCCGTGACGGGAACCGCCCGCGGCGGGCGGGCGGGGCGGCTCCGCAGCGGCCACCGCGGGCCACAATGACAGGCTGCGCGGCCCGAAATAGCGCCGTCGGCGCGGCCCCCCCGGGGACGTCAGCCCCGGCCGTGCCCACCCCGGGGCGGGCCGCCGCCGCGCCACACCAAAGATGGCGCCGGGGCAGGCGGGGCCGCCGCCGCCCCCCGCGCACGCGCCCGCCCGCCCGCCGGAGCGCGGGCCCAGCTCCGCGCAGGCGCCTGCCGGCGGGCCGGGAGGCGGCGGCCCCGCGCGTGCGCCGGGCCGGGGCCGGGCGGCGGCGCCTGCGCCGTGCCGAGGGCGGGGCGGCCCCGCGCCTGCGCCCCGGCGGCCCGCGGTCCCGGCGCAAGATGGCGGCGGCGGGGCGGGCGAGGCGGAGGTGGGGCGGCGGCGGGAGACGCGGCGGTGCCCGGTGCCTACAGCCCCCGACCTCACGCCCAGGTAAGCGGCGCTCCCGCGCGGCCGGGGCCTGCCCTGGAGCGGGAGGAGGGGGCGGGCCGCGGCGGGCGGGCGGCGGAGGGGAGGCGGCGCAGGCCCGCGGCCGCCATCTTAGAGCGCGGCCGCCGCTGCGCCCGCCCTGGCTGCGCTGGGCTCCGCGGGGCTCCGCCGGGCTCCGCGCTCCCGCCGCTGCCGCCGCGCCTGCGCGCGTCCCGGCGGCTCCTCCCCCGCGGCGCGCCGTAACGGCCTCCTGTCTCCGCAGCGGCCCCCGCGGGCCAGGCGCGGGACGCCCCGTTATGAGGATGCGGCCCCGGCGCGCCAGCGGCGAGCACGGAGCGACGGCCACGCGTCCCGCCAGGCAGCTCGCCACCGTAAGTACTTGCCTGTCCGGGCGCGGGGCCGCCCGGCCCCCGCCCCGCTTGGGCCGTGCCCCCGGACTCCTCCCGTCCAGCCTGCAGAGTTGTCGCCGCCGCCGCCTCCGCTCCGCACTCGCTGGGCCCGTGGCTGCCCGCCGGTCCCGGCCCGCCGCGCCGAGGAGCTCCGTCCCGTCACCGCCTCTGGGAGCGCAGCCCCGGGAGCTGCCTCCGTGCTGCCCGGCAGCATGCTTCCCTCCGGCAGACACGGTCCCCTGGTCCCCGGCGTGCTCGCCATGCGCGTGTGCCGCCTCGGGAGCTCAGAGCCCCCGTCCCGCCTAACGGGGCGCAGGGCTGGCCCTCGGGGGCCGGCGAAGTCCCGAGGGAAGGAGGCGGTGGCCTGGCTTCCAGCCTCCCGAGGCAGCCGTGGTGCCGGGATGAGGGAGCACCTCGCTGTGTCCCAGGGGGCTGTCACTGCTCTCCTTTGTCTGCGTTTGCTGTTGTCTTGTATAAAATCCTACCTCGGTGAAATGGAAACAAAAAACGATCCTGTTTGCTGTACTTCTTTGCTTTGTGTCTTCTTGCACCTTGCTGTGGTCTCTCTGGTTGTGCTGCTGCTCCTAGGTTGTAAGCTCTCTGGGCAGGGACAGCGTTCTACTGTGTCTGTGAAGTACTGTATGCATTGCCATGGTGTATAAAAACAATACCATAATCACCATAAAAATGCTTACTCTGGATCCCTTTCACTGTCTAAGTCCCAATACTAGTTACATAAAAGTAGAGTTGCTTCTGTCAGGATTCCTGTTAGTTTGCTTTTTTCCTTTTCCCAGACCTTGAGGGTGCTTGGATTTAATACTCATCAACACTGATCAAGTGATAAAGCTTCTTGTCTGCTTCCACCGTTCTAGTTGATCCATAAATGGGAGAAGGCAAAACCAGCGAACCCTATTCGACAGCTCTTTTGAGCGACCAGTGGTGAAAAACACTGGCAAGTCGCTGCAGCTGGTGCGTGCTGTCCAGTCTGGGAAGAGCTCGATGCCCAGCGCTGTCTGTAACTTCTTGAAATACATCCTTGGCTCCCTTCGGGAGGTCTGGTCCCGTCCGTACATACCGGTTCATTATAATGTGTTGTCTGTGTAACTTGCAGGACACATCAGCAACTGCATGTGCAAAGATGTTTTTAGTTTAAGGAGGAGGGGCCAAACACATCCTTCCAAAGTTGCTGCCTGCAGCGCTGCCCGATGAGGCTCCTGCCTCGCAGCCCTCGGGCTCCGGCGAGCTCCCCTGCGACGGGAGCCTGCGCTGCTGCCTCGGCGGGGAGCTGGGCTGCCCTGGCAGGGCTGGAGTTCAGGAGGAAGTGTGAGTAAACAAATATTGCGCAACGCTCACCTGCTGAGGCCATTAAAGGTCCGTGATGGCGTTGGTACAGCTCTGTAGCAAACACTTTTGCCTGTGGGTTGGTTACGGTTATCTGCCTGGTTCTGAGCAGAGACCGAACCTTCAGGTCTCTGCAGCGTCCCACACCTTTCCCTGCTTACCCTGGCTGGAAGGAGGGAAACATCTTCTGAGATGCTGACAGGGTCGGGTTCCTCAGCCCTGCCTTGCGTCACACCGGTTCCACAACCACCGCTGTAGACGACTTCGCTAGTGCCTGCTAATTCTTGGTGGTTGTTGGCTCCTGCCTTCCTGCTCTTCTGAAATAGCCAGCAGGGTTGTTACGTCAGGAAGGGGAGCCAAGGAGCATCAGTTCAGATCTCTTACCCTGCAAACCAGAGCTCCTGCTTGAGCGGTGATGTACAAGGGAGCCTACTGCTGGGGCTACTCTGGAGTTCGGTTAAAAACCACCAGATTGTGCTGCTGCGGCCCTAACTTTGGTGTTGTGTAGGGTGTCTCCAAAGGCCTGACTAGAGCCAGGTAACTGAGGTAGATGGCAATTAGTTAAAGCCCGTTGTTTCCCCCCAGTTCACTGCCGCTGTATTGAGGCTGCCAGAGGAGCAGTCTGCAGTGCTGTGTCAGAAACTTCCCCGGGGGAAGAATGGTGACTAAGAGAGGAAAAGCCTGGCTGTTTCTCTCCAGCTGGCAATATTAAATTATGATTAAGAGGAGCTTTATTGTTTCAACAGACCTTCTTTTGCATAATTGTTATGCAGATGAAAAAGTACCAAAGGCTAAACATCCTGGCTGAGGCCTTGCAGCTAGTCTGGGCCTGGGACGGACTGAGGAAGATAATTCGGGAGTTCCCAGCTGGGAACAGGCTAGGGCCTCTGGTTCTCTGAACCACAGAAGTTGGTATCAGTGAAGCACTAGGGCTTTTTTATATAGCAGAAATATTTTAATAAAAGCCTTTTGCTTAAAGTACATGCAGTTATGTGTGTGTAAATGTTGGTTTAAACTGTCTCTGAGGATAACAGATCAGATATGGCCAGTGGTATTAGCATGGCAGAAGGTGGTACATGTTCACAGAGGAATGTATTTTATTTTTTATGCTCTCAGTCCTGATGTGTGGGACAGACGCTGCACTCTTAGGAGAGATCTAGCTGAAAAGTGAGTATTTTGAATGCTGGCCTTAAGAACTCCCGGGTTGGCACCATTTCAGGCTCAGCATTCCTTGTAGCTAATTGTACCAAGGATGACAGGTGTTCTTCAGGGCTTAGGTGCTGCTTTGTGTGTACTGGTTCAAACCCCGTTTTACTGTCAGAATGAACTTGTAGTGTTACAGCTGAGTGGGCCAAGTGGATCTGGGCTCTTTCTTGCTGTAACACAGATTTTATGTCTATTTTTTTCTAGTGTGGTTGCTGAGAAATGGCCAATGAGAATCACGGAAGCCCTGCGGAGGAAGCGTCTCTCATGAGTCACTCACCTGGCACCTCCAACCAGAACCAGCCCAGCTCCCCCAAACCTATGCGACTGGTGCAGGACCTGCCAGGTACTGCCTCTGCTTCTGGGAAGGCCCAGCACGTGGTTCTGCAGGGCCCAGGGAGCAGGGGTGGGAAGGCGAAGCCAGGCTGCTAAGGGAGGTGCAGAACGATGCGTATTCCAGCGTGTGCTGTGGCAGTAACGGGGGACTGCTCCACTCCTGACCCTCTCACTGTCTTCTCAGATGAGCTGGTGCAGGCTGGCTGGGAGAAGTGCTGGAGCAAGCGGGAGAATCGCCCTTACTACTTCAATCGCTTCACTAACCAGTCTCTGTGGGAAATGCCTGTTCTGGGCCAGCACGATGTCATTGTAAGTAAGCCCTCGTCGCGAGGGGCTGTGGCAATACTGGGATGTTCTACAGGGACAGATGCTGTGAACTTGTGGACTTCACATTGCACGTGTGGGAGGGTCTTTACCTTCAGAACTCCTCGCCAGGTCCATCGTCTGGCTCGGTTCTGGTGAAATGTTCCTCCACGTGCATGCTCAGGTAGTGCTGTTCCAGGTGTAGGGCACTGCTCAGAGAATGCTCAATTCGGGGGAGTTGCATTGCATTTCTCTCATCTAAGTCTTAAAAAAAAAAAAGCATACAGTCCCAGGTCTAGAAGATAATTTTTTTGCTTTTTACAAGTGTGAGTATTGGTGTCCTTATTTCCAACCATGTGGGAGCTTGGGACAGTGAAATGGGAAGTTAAGAGGGCTTATTGCCTTCACTTGGGACTCTGCGGTGGTGGCTGAGGGACTAACTTGTGCTGCTGTTGTTGTTTGCACACTTGTAGTCAGACCCTCTGGGACTGAATGCAGCTCCAATGCCGCTGGAAGGTGGGATGGTAGATACCTCTGTGGAGAGCAAGCAGAGGAAGAGGAGATTCTCTGAGGAGGTTCCACCGAGCGGCAACAGTGTGAAAAAGCCAAAGGTGAATCTGGTGCTGTCAAACAAATGTGCTTAAGGATGTTGTTCAAACTAAAACCTGGGGGTTCTGGAGCTTGGACCTATTTTTTTTAAACTGTGCAAGGTCAGGCCACTCTAGTATAACTCAAGCTGTGACAGATGACACTCAGAAAGTACAAAAGTGGAAGCAGACTCAGGTCCTGCCAAGTTGTCATTTCTCTCTTAGAGCCTGAGCTGGAGTGTGGGAGTTGGGAGGTAACAGATCATGACTGAGAGACGGGGTGGCTTGCACGTCCATGTGAATTTATGCCAACAGCAGGCAAAATGTGCTCTAGCAATTCATGGGGTATCCTAGGGGGTGTACTGGTGCAGGATTGTTGGGTGTACCGGGCTGCTTCCCCTTCACGTGTCTCTGTGGGGCAGTAATTCATGTTTCACACGCCCAGGCGGACGTCCCAGGGAACCCAGCTGCTCAGCCAGTCCCCAGCTCTCCCAGTATTCCAGGAACCTCCGTTTTGAAGGCATGGTGTGTTTCACCTGAAGATAAACAGCAGGCAGCTCTCTTACGACCAACCGAGTGAGTTGTCTTCATTTGTCTTCTGTTCTTTTTTCGGTGGGAGATTAGAGACACGTGGTTTTCCAGACATCTTTGAAGAAGAACCTGAGGGACGTAGCATGCCCCTGTATCTCTGCAAAGAGTCTTGATAGTTCAGTTTCCTGGCTGGCGAAACAGCCCAAGGAAGCATCTTCAGAAGTAGTGTTTGATAATTAGCCAGTGATCTGGCCGTCCTGATGATATTTGCTTCTGCCATAGAGTATATTGGGACCTGGATATTCAGACAAATGCAGTGATTAAGCAGAGAGCACCATCTGAAGTGCTTTCTCCACACCCCGAGGTGGAGCTGCTTCGATCCCAGCTCATTCTCAAGCTGCGGCAACATTATCGCGAGCTCTGCCAGCAGCGAGAAGGTAAATTTCTGTGGGGCTCCCCTTATTTGTCTTACCAGCCCTGCAGTCCCGTGGTGTTCTTCCGTCGGGTTTGTGTTGTCGTGTCCTTGTCATCTCTTTTTGTGATGGTTATACTCTCCGTGACATTGTTCGTTGTGAACTCATCAGGCAGAACTCCAATGTGATGATCCTTGTCAGGGCTTCCGGGCATCTCTTTGTTGTATTGATTAGACCCTTTTTCTGTGCTTCTCCAGGGATTGACCCCCCAAGGGAGTCCTTTAATCGCTGGATGTTGGAGAGGAAGGTGGTTGATAAAGGGACAGATCCTCTTTTACCGAGTGACTGCGAGCCAGTAGTGTCTCCTTCCATGTTCAGAGAGATCATGAATGACATTCCCATCAGGTACTGGTCAAAGGCAGGGCACCTTGCTGGGATGTTTCTGTATTGGTCTGGTCCAGTGATTTAGCTGCCGCGGTTCTGGGCTTTTGTGTTTTCCGTTCGCTGATGAAGTGGTAGGGTGCTGGTGAGGTGAAGCTTGGGAACTGGACCTGGTCTCCATGCCTGCGTGGCAGCTGTGGAGCTGATACATGTGCATTTAAACTTACCTCAGGTTATCCAGAATCAAGTTCCGGGAGGAGGCCAAGAGACTGCTCTTTAAGTATGCCGAGGCTGCGAAACGGCTGATTGAATCCAGGTGGGAGTTCCTCTTACAGTGCTGTCACGTTCAGAAAAGAGAAAAAGGTTATAGGGACTTGTAGAAGGGGCTGCTGCATCCCACCTAACTCAGCGTTGGTCATCGTCTTACTGAGGAAGAGCAAGGTTAGGAACCTACAGAGGGAAAACAGTAGTGCCGGAGGCATCTTTTGATAGTAATGTTACAGTAAAACGTAATGTTGGGAAGCTGATTGTATGCGGGGACAAGCGAGAGTCTGTGAAACAGCAGACATGGAATGCCTTCTGTCATTCATCCTGGAGAAAGAAACAAGAGTGCTTGGGCACTCACGTGAGCTCAGAGTGGTATTTTATTGTAACATGTCTGATTTTTCTGACAAGTTCTGCCACAGGACAGAAGTGAGGAAGATGGCCTTGTGGGGAGAATAAAATCCTTGCTAATGGGGTAGTTTTCTGAGTCACAAGCTCCCAGCAGTGGCTGTTTGAGAGGCAAGATCCAAATGGGCTGATAACTGCTTGATCTGCCTCTCCTGTAGCAGAGCAGGCAGCAGGCAGCCACCCTGTGTTCTGGAGAGCACGCCAGTGCCTGCTCATAGAAACATCTGGAGGCGTTTTCCAGAGGAGGCCTGGAGGGGAGTGACGGGGTGGGGCCTTGAGGAGGTGTCAGCAGCTGCGTTCCCCCGCTGGCTGAAAACCGTTGTGGTGGGGTGGAGAATATTGCCGTGCAGCCGTGGGTCAAACTTTGCTTCTCGGTTCTGTGCAGGAGTGCTTCGCCAGACAGCAGGAAGGTGGTGAAATGGAACGTGGAGGACACCTTCAGCTGGCTGCGACGGGACCATTCTGCCTCGAAGGAGGACTACATGGTCAGTGGCCCTCTGCTCGTGCGGCTGAGCCCTGAGAGCCTGGGCGAGGACGGGGGGCGTGTTGGGGCCGGATAAGGCCCTTCCGGAGAAGGCTGCGATTGCTTTGCTTTGCCAACTGGGAGTGGCAGCGGCACGGAGACTCTGCAACCTCCGGGGAGTCCGTGGTGTGTCGTGTAAGGGACTCTCTGGTTCTCTGGTTCTGCAGGACCGCCTGGAGCACTTACGCAAACAATGTGGGCCCCACGTCTCTGCTGCAGCAAAGGACTCTGTTGAAGGCATCTGCAGTAAGATTTACTACATATCCCTTGAATACGTCAAGCGGATCCGGGAGAAGCAT
This sequence comes from Strix uralensis, assembly GCF_047716275.1. NCBI lineage: Eukaryota > Metazoa > Chordata > Aves > Strigiformes > Strigidae > Strix > Strix uralensis. The sequence goes on along the minus strand of NC_133989.1, from coordinate 534,022 downwards.
CTTGCCATACTCAAAGAGAACAATATATCGGGTACGCAGTCAGCTCTGAAGAGCTGTAGGGCTGCAGCCCTGCAGCGTAAAGGCAACGCGCTCTGGCCTGTCCCTGCTCAAACAGTGTGGTCGGCTGGGAGGGCTCAGAGCCTGGTTGAACCCAGCAGTCAGGAGTAGCCAGTCCAGCACAGGCCTTGGGTGACAGTCACACCGTGCCTGTGCGGTGGTGAGGTGTCTTCCATCAGGCACTGTTACCGGCTGTAGTACCAGACACCACAGATGGGTGATTTGTCAGGATTTAGGAGCTTGCTAGGAGCTGGCTGCACTGAGCTCATTTGCCTGGTCCCTGCTTTTCTGCTCTGCTGCTTCATGAATTCCTGGGGATAGCTGACAATCCTCTTCCTCATGCCGAGCGCTCTCTCCTCCCTATATTTTATATATTTGCCACATTTCCTGGGTTCTGACCACCTTCTGCACTCCTCTACCTCCCAGCACGTCGCTGTGCACCCTTCCTTTCCCGACAGAGGATTCATGTTCCTTGATCTTTTCTCTGTTCTTTCCTCGTAGTTTATGTTTGTACTTCTGCCTCTAGTCCTTTCCCTTCTTCCATGGTCCCTGCTTCCTCCATCACCACCCTTCTGTAGTCATTTTCCTTTTTGGGTCCTTGCTCTCCTCAGACTCCCTGCAGATCCCAGTGTTTGCCTTTTGCTGCTTGTTTTTGCTGCTTGTTTTCCCACCTGATGGAATCTGTGATTCCTTCTGACTGATCTTTCCTCTGAGCTCTTTTTTCCCTCTGAGGCTGAGCTGCTGTCTGCGATGGGGAACTACAAGGTGGCAGGAAGGTTCCTTTGCTTCCTGCACTTGACAGAACGGTAGCAACAAGGAAAGTGTTTTACTTGTCTGGAACGTGCCTCACAGTGCTGGAATGGTTGTGTGCAGTCTACAGGTCTGCAGGGTTAGAGATGGAGAAATACTGTGAAATGGGTCCTCTCTGTGCTCTGGCTGTGGGTGATGGAATTAATTTGGGGAATCAGCTCTGAACCCAGGTAGCTGCCCGTGAGGTCTGTGAAGGACCACCACGGTGGTTTTGGGGTGACCACCCTGCTCTTTAGCCCTGTTCCTGTCGCAGCGTGTTTTGAGGTGGAAGGAAGATCTGTCCCACACGTCCTTGGACTCTAACGAGCCGCCTTTCTCTTTATTCTCCGCAGCTGAGATAGAAGCTCCTGAAGTCCAGGACAGGCTCGTGTACTGTTACCCAGTGAGACTGGCCATCCCCTCCCCACCACTCCCCAGCGTGGAAATGCACATGGAAAACAATGTGGCGTGTGTGCGGTACAAGGGGGAGATGGTGAAAGTGAGCCGCAACTACTTCAGCAAGCTGGTAAGGGCTGACTGCCAGCGCTGCCTGACTCGCCCAGAGCGCTCTTCACGGGAGGTTTCGTTCCTCCTCGTCCTCCGAGAGGAGGGACTGTGCAGAGGGGTGGAGGCTGGCCAGGTGCAGGCTGTCACACACTGCCCTCACGGTAGCAGCAGTGAGGACAAGCTCCTTTCACCATAGTCGGGGTCAGGCTTCTGCTGGGAATCCTCCCGAGGTGTTGGTGTGCGCTCGGGGTTCGTACTGTGCTGCGAGAAGGGTCGCACACGCAGCAAGGGAGACGTGTGCTGGTGTGGGGCGTTCGTTCGTGTAGTGAAGAGCTCGGGGTTTGTGCGGGCGGTGAAAGCAGATGTGCTGAAAAGCTGCTGTGCAGAGCCCCAGCAGCTCCGGTTGCTCGTGGCTGTCCCTCTCCGCGCCGTGGTAGGGCTGTGTGCTGACTTGTCTTTGTTGAGCCCTTTGTGTTTCATGGCCGGGCTTTCTCTTCCAGTGGCTTCTCTATCGGTACAGTTGCATTGACGACTCGGGCTTTGAAAAGTTTCTGCCCAGGGTTTGGTGCCTTCTCCGCCGATACCAGGTACGTCTCGTCGCAGCTGTACATCGGAAAGCCTTAGGGACAGTGGGGAGCTGAACTTGTCCTTGCTCTGGGGCTGGTGCAAAACAGGGCTTAAACGGGGTCTGTTGTCTGCTCCTGGTGTTTTGAGGTAGGACTGCGGTCTGGGGAGCAACTGTGACCTTGACAGGAGACCTCAGGGCGGGTAAAGGTACATTTTTATGAAAGAAACCTCCAGTAGTTCTTGCCTCTGAGGGCCAGCTGAAGGTTCACGGGGGATATTTGGGAACACGGCGGGGGTATTGGAGTACATGGGGAAAATTGATAGTTGGGTTTGTGGGGCCTGGGCTGGATGAAATCTCTAAAGAGCATTCTTGGGTACGTGCAGGGGACCTACACGAATTTGAGAAAGGACAAGGGGCCCCTGCACACCTAGAGGAGTGGGTGCACGGACACATGGCCCTGGGTCTGTGGGCAGTGAAGGGAGCGGCAGGAACAGCGAGTGCAGGCACGGCTCACCGGGGTTTGCTCTCCTCAGATGATGTTCGGTGTGGGTCTGTACGAAGGGACTGGTCTGCAGGGGGCACTTCCCGTGCACGTCTTCGAAGCGCTCCACAAGCTCTTCGGAGTGAGCTTTGAATGCTTTGCCTCGCCCCTGAACTGCTATTTTAAACAGTACTGTTCGGCCTTCTTGGATACAGACGGGTATTTTGGATCCAGGGGGTGAGTCCTACGTGCCGGCGCCCTTCGCCGTGTTTCCGCGTGGGCGCGGTGCCGCGGGACAGGCTGAGGGCAGCTGGTGGTGGGGTGTCTGCTCGGGGGGCGGGTGCTCCAGGGCTGCCCGAGGCAGCGAGCGCACGGGCTGGCTCTGAAAGCGTCGGCCTGGAGCGCGCTGGGCCCTGGCGTAACGCAGTTTCTAGGTCTGTCAGCGCCTGCCCTTGCTCTGGAGAACGAGAGACCTCTGAAAGTGTGAAAATCAGAATTCTGGCCTCTCTGATTGGGATCTTTGCCTTTTTCCTCCAGCCCGTGCCTGGATTTCTTCCCTATCAGTGGCTCTTTTGAGGCAAATCCTCCGTTCTGCGAGGAGCTGATGGACGCCATGGTCTCTCACTTTGAGGTTCGTTCAGCCTCTGGAGCTGCTCCGACCGGAGCCGCGCAGCCGGTCCCCTGCCCCCCGCAGCAGGGCTGTGGTGTGGGAGGGGAGGGATGGCGCTCTGGGAGCATGAGTGTTTCCCTTCCGTAGGACGCATTAGACGTGTCGTTGCTCAGCCAGCGCTGAGGTGGTTCGTTTTCTTGTTGAACTAGAAACTGCTGGAGAACTCCAGTGAGCCGCTCTCCTTTATTGTCTTCATCCCCGAGTGGCGGGACCCTCCCACCCCAGCCCTGACCCGCATGGAGCAGAGCAAGTTCAAGCGGCACCAGCTCATCCTGCCGGCCTTTGATCACGAATACCGCAGCGGGTCTCAGCATGTCTGCAAAAAGTAGGCCTTTTTCTCAGGTCCTGGGGATGTGTTTCTGAAGCCGTGTGGCAGAAACCGCCTATCCTAGGCTGAAATCAGGGGGCAGCCGGGAGCAGGCGAGAGAAACGCAGCGCATGATCACCCTGGGTTTTGAAGATAGGCACGTGTAGTGCTGTGAATGTCATGTTTGTTTACTGAGGTGTTTCACTGACAGCTTGCGGGTGGTGTGTTCCCCGTGAGCGCATCCAGTCCTTGGTGCCCCCCGCCCCGGTGGGTGGCTGAGCCACGTTCCTGCACTGCAGGTGCTGCGGCAGTTTGGTGTCACCCGGGGGGAAGCAGAGGCCAGGGGCGGGTGGGATCGCGGCCCTCAGCAGGGCAGGTGGCTGTTATTCTGCTGTTTAAGCATCAGGTTCGAGACACAGCTTGTTTAAGCACCAAGTGCTTGAACACTGACGCTCGGTGTCCCTGGCCGAGGCGGATGCGGTGCCACGCTGAGGCTCCTTCCGCAGCGACAGCGACGTCCGCTGCACGTGCTGGGGGAGGGCTGTGTGGCACTGGTGCTCCTCCGAGAGTTCGCGAGCCTCTGCCTTTGCTCAGATGCCTGACCCTGCGCTCTGCCCGCTCTTTTCCTCACAATAATGAGAGAAAAGGACAGAGACAGTACTTGTGGTGGAGGGGACGCGCAGGAGGCGGCGGGGCGGGTGCTGGGGAGCAGGCGTGGGCTGGGTGGCGCCGGGGCAGTGCTGAGAGCCTCTCGCCTTCCCTTGCAGAGAGGAGATGTACTACAAGGCCGTGCACAACACGGCCGTGCTCTTCCTGCAGAACGGCGCTGGCTTCGCCAAGTGGGAGCCCACGCCCGAGCGGCTGCAGGAGCTCGTTGCAGCCTACAAGCATTCAGGCCGGACCCTCAGCTCCTCCTCCTCCTCCTCTTCCTCGTCCTCCTCCTCCTCCTCCTCCTCCACAGCAGACAAAGAGCGAGAGCTGGGCCGAGAGCAAAGCAGCAGCCGGGAGACTAACCCCAACTAAGGCACAGAGGTGCGAGGCAGCAGGGGAGGTGCCGGCGGCCCCGAGGAGGCTGGCCGGGGCAGCGGAGAGACTGCTGGCTGCGCGGCGCCGGCCCGGGGACTCTGCGCGGCGGCTCCACGGCACCCGCTTTCCTCTGCGAACTGAGCGCGGGGGAGCGCCCGGCCGCCGGCAGGCAGAGGAGGCTCGGCCACGGCCCTCGGCGGAGGGCGAGGGAGCCCGGCGCGGCCGGAGGAGCAGGCGGCCCCTTCGCCGCCAGAGCGCCGAGGGAAGGGGCGGCTGGAGCTGGGACGCACGCACGGGCAGAAGGACAGCGGGACAGGTGGAGGGACGGACGGCAAGCGCGAGTGCTCGGCGCCGAGCGCCGCGGCTGGAGGGGCCCCGGCCGCTGGCCACAGCCCAGCGCCGGCAGGAGAAGGACGGGCAGAGCCCGGGGGCTCCTGCGGCCAGACTGGCACCAGCACAGCTCCGTGTCCATAGTGTAAATAGTTCTGTCCGCGGCGCCCGTGCTCCTCGCGGGGCTGCTCCCACCGCATCCGTGTTTCTTTCCCACGTGTGTGAGTCCCGTGTTCGCCGACGCTGTGTACCGTATGGGGGAGCGGAGAGGAGGAGTTTCTTTGGTGTGTAAAGACGTCTTTGCAGCTGTTTTGTAGTCGTTGTGGTTTTTATGCGGAGCCTCCGGGCTTTATTTAACCTCCTTGGGTTTTGTTTTGTAAGGATTAATTTAACACCGCTAACCATTTTATTACTTTTATCAAGAAGAGCAAAGTCTATTTTTGATTTCTGTTTCCTAGTTCTTAGGAACATTAAAAACCAGCGTACAGCTCTGCCCCGTGTCCGTGCCTTTCCTTCTCTGTCAGTCGGGGGCCTGAGCTCACCCCCTGCCCTCGCCTCTGGCTGAAAGTAGAAAAATGCTGGGTTTTGTTTTCAGAACTTCCTCGTGTCTGACCTGTTCTGTGCTGTGGTGCCATCCTGCTCAACTTTTTCCTAACAACCGCTGTGAACCCCCCAAAGCGACCCGAGCGTTACCCTCTTGGTTTGTGACGCTGCCGTGGGGTTTGGTTTTCTCCTCCCTGTACCAGGTGCCGGCAGCTGTAGCCGCCCTCAGCCCCTGGGGCAGAGCAGCTTCTCCCCGTGGGTCTGTGCCCGGGGCTCTCGGCGCTTCGTAGCCCTTCGCCCCCCGATCGGGGAGGCCCTGGCGGAGCCTCAGCAGCGGCTGCAGGGGCAAGAGCTTGGCCGGGCTTCCCTGCGGTCCCCGACGCCGGTGGGTGCCGCAGAACCCCCACCCCCTGCCCGGGCTCCGCCGTCCCGCAGGAGAACGGCTTGAGGGGGGTTGGCAGCGACCGGAATCCCGCAGCCCCCCGCAGCTGCGTTTCTTGGCACCGGTCAAGCGGGTCACGAGGTTGGGTAGGTAAAAGCTGGGGGACGAGGAAGCGTCGTGAGTCCTGGGTCTGGGCCCTGCGGTGCCACGGCCTTGCGGTGCCACAGCCCTGCGGTGCCATGGCCCTGCGCGCTGCCGGCTCCCGGTACCTCTGCAGCTCCCTGCGATGCTTTCAGCAACAGAGACGAGATCGCTGACGTCCTTTAACGGCCCTTGGGACAGCTGGGAGCTCCAGCAGCAAAAGCAGAGGTTTGTAAAGCATTTTTCTTTCTTCATTATTTTGAGCCAAGGCAGGCCGCTCCTGGAGCGCGGGTGACCAGAAGCACGCTGACGCTGGCCAGTGTCGGCAAACCCCCTCCTTGGTCAGTCTGTCCCCGCCGACTCCTTTGCCTCGGTCCCTCAGGTAATGTCCAATTACCTTGTTAGTATTTAATTGCCGTGGCCTCACAGCGGAGATGAAGCAACGTCAGTGGCCAGGGAGCCCCGTGCTGTTGGCGGCTTCGTCCCCTCTCGAACATCTCATTTCTCAGAGCAAGAGGCGGTGGAAGGGGAGCGTCAGGTTGGCAGCTGCCGGTGTCACGGGCGCTGCCATCTCCGGCGCCTCTAGACCGAGTGACGGGGCCGGGTCCCCCCTCCGGAGATGGGCTCCAGCTCCAGAGCACAGGGACAAGGGGACAGCTGGTGGGGGAGGGTCCGGGGGTGCGTGTCCAGGACACGGAGCTGCCCCCAGCCGGCACGGGGCCCCCCCTCAGCCCGGGGCCGAGAGGGGAGGTGACACTCCCCACCAAGACGCTCAGCGGTGGCCATTCCGCAGCGCCCAGGGCTGCCCCCGGGGCCTGGGCCAAGGGCAAAGCCAAGGACAGGGAGCGAGGCCAGGCCGAGCTGTGCGAGGGGCTGCGGTGGAGGGGACACAGCTGGGAAGGGTCGGGGGTCCGAGCAGGACTGGGGGGGATGATGTCAGCAGTCACACCGGGAGCTGGATGGTGCCTGGTCCCCTGGAGTAATAAAAGTTCTCCCAGACTCTGCCAAACCTTGAAGATTTGAACTAAAAGGCCCCTCGCTAACGCTGCTCCAGGCAGCTCCGGCCCACAGGGCTGCTCTGGCATGGGCTGGAGCTCCAGCTCATTAGGGCCTGGGCACTAATTACCTGGGCAGTTCACGGAGCTCAGCAAATAGAGTAAAGCCCTGCATGAAGAAAAAATAAAAGGTAATTTTCTTGTTAACCAGCATATGTGCCCTATCCTGCGCCCTGCGGGGGCTGAGGGCAGCGAGGTGTGACCCGGTCACTGAGGGGCTGGAACCCCCCCGGCAGTGTCTGGGCTAAGGCCTGTCCCTGGGTTCCCCGTCGCTGCGTGGGGTCCCCACCGTGGCCCCCCCAAGCGCTGCTGCCCATGGTGGGTGGTCGCTGCCGCCCTCCTGCCCGGCAGCGCAGCGGGAGGGAGGTTTGTCCTGTCCGTGCTGGGGGGGGGGGATCAGCGCTGACCACCTGCCTTCAGCCCTGGGCTGCAGGGGGGGTCTCTGCTGCTGCTGCCCCTCGGGGCTGCTGGAAACACCCCTGCAAGGGCTGCAGCCGCGGTGAGGATTTGGCACGGGCTGGGGAGACCCAGCCGCAGAGTGGGCTGTGCCAAGGGCTCGGCTGTGCCCAGCTGGGATCTGGCAAGTGCTGCGGCCCCAAGGGCCCCCGGCCCTGGCTCCCCGGGGTGCGGGAGTGGGGTGATGGGGCCGGGCGTGTTCTCTGCACCCCGGATCCCCTGTGCTGTGGGTGCTGGGCTGGGCTCTGGGACGGGTGTGCGGAGCCCTCCTTGCCGGGCACTTCATGCCTGAAGCAGCTTCTCCCCCTGGGGCTGCAGAGGAGCTGCCCGTTCCCAGGCCAGGGAAGGGCAGAGGGTCTGCCTGTGCCATGGGGTTCCTCAGGACGCCGCTCTGCGACCACCCTCCCCCCCGGGCCGGGGGCTGCAGGGCCCCAGGGGCCACTGCCTGCAGGCCCCAGGCAGGGAAGAAGTATCCTCAGAGCTGCCTGGGAGCAAAGGGGCTGCAGGGAGCCACATCACCCCCCCCCCCCCGCACCAACCCGCTGCAGCGTGGTGGGGGCCTGGGGGACCCCACTGTCCCTGCTGTGCCCTGCGGTGCGGGTGGGCCTGACCCTGTCCTGCCACGGCTCCGCACAGCACCGGCACGGCCGAGCATCCGCCTCCCGCTCCTCGTTGCCAAGCCAACGCCGCGGAGGATGCTGGCAGCCCCTGCGCCAAGGCTGCCTCCGCAGCGTGGCGGGCAGCGAGCCCCACGCCTCTCCATGGGGCGCACGCCACCGCTGCCGGCACCCTGCCTGCCTCCACGGACACGGCCGCAGCCTGGCCCACCGGGGCCGCAGGGCCGGCGACCGACCCACGGCTGCGTCCCACCCAGGAGCCCCGGCGCAGATCGCAGGTAATGGGGGCTGAGGGCTGGGAGCCTGCGCACCCCGCTGCCCGGGGGGCGTGGGCCGGGGGGGCTGCAGGGCAGGGGGTCCCTGGGGCCAGCAGAGCCCCGTGTCCAGGGCCAGCCCTGCCCCGGGGAACCTGCATGCATGGGGAGGGACACGCTGCACCCGGGACTTGGGCTCCCACCCTGGCACCGGCCCCCCCGGGAAGGATGTCTCCCTCCCACCTGGACACGGAGGCCAAGATGGGGCGAGTCCCAGCGCTGGCAGCACTGGCCGCTGGTTGGAGCCGGGCTGTGCCGGTCCCAGGAGGGGGCTGCTGCCGGTGCCCAGCTCCCCCGGCCCCACTCCGCCACCACACCCCGGGTCTGACCAGGACCCTGCCCGAGGGGTGCGGGGCAGGGCCCAGGAACCTGCCCCCCAAGCCCTCGCTCACAGCGGCTGCCATCTCCCCCCAGCCCCCAGCCGGCCCTCAGGGGGGAGCATGGCCCAGCAGGATGGCGAGCGGGTGCCTCAGACGACGGCACCCGTGGCCCCCGAGCTGGAGTGCAAGATCTGCTACAGCCGCTATGACGCCCGCGCCCGCAGACCCAAACTGCTCCGCTGCGGCCACCGCCTCTGCGCCAAGTGCCTGCGCAAGATGGTGGCGCTGGGGGACGCGTCACCTCACCAGCTCCGCTGCCCTTTCTGCCGCCGGCACAGCCCGGTGCCCGGGGGGGACGTGCAGCGGCTGCAGGACGACGGTGAGGCGCTGGCGCTGCTGGTAGGCCGCGAGCGGGCCAAGAAGCGGGGTCCCCCCCGGTCCCCCGAAGTCCTCCTCTGCCCCAGTGTGCTGGAGCCCACGTCCGGCCCCGACTGCCTGGTCGTCACCATCTTGGAGGTGCCGGAGGACGTGGCCCCGCCGGAGGGCCTGGGTGGGCTGGAGGTGGTGCGGCTGTACCGCCCTGCCAGCCTGGGTGTGCTGCCCTGCCACGGCCCCGGGCAGAAGTGCCGCTCCTGGGGGTGGCGAGCCGTCCCCCGCTTCATCCTGGGCGTCCTCTGCCTCCTCTACTTCAGCTCCCTGCCCTTCGGCATCTACCTCCTGCTCATCGAGCACCACAGCCTGGGCATCGTCCTGGTCAGCCTCGTGCCCTCCACCCTCCTCCTCTGCATCGTCTACAGCCTCTGCCAGTGTCTGTGCCGGGAGGTCTTTGGGTTCCCCCACTCCTGACCCTGCAAGGCCCAGCCCCGTGCCCACACCAGGGAGGCTTTGGGCACCTTGGAGCGTTGTCCCTTGGGGTACGGCTGTTCCCTGACCCACGGCTGACCCACGGCTGGCCCATGGCATGGAGGCCTGCCTGCACCACGGGGAGATGCTCTGCGCCTGTTGCCTTCCCTTGCAGAACAGCGCAGGCTTTGGCAGCGGGAGCCCCCACCCGAGTGGCTGCAGGAGCGCGGTGCAGCCTATGTGCGTCCAGGCCGGACCCTCAGCTCCTCATCCTCCTCCTCAGCAGACGAAGAGCGGGAGCTGGGCTGAGAGCAAAGCAGCAGCCGGGAGAAGACTCACCCCAGCTAAGGCAGCGCGAGTGCTCGGCGCCGAGCACCGCGGCTGGAGGGGCCCCGGCCACTAGCCACAGCCCAGCGCCGGCAGGAGAAGGACGGGCAGAGCCCGGGGGCTCCTGCGGCCAGACTGGCACCAGCACAGCTCCGTGTCCATAGTGTAAATAGTTCTGTCCGCGGCGCCCGTGCTCCTCGCGGGGCTGCTCCCACCGTATCCGTGTTTCTTTCCCACGTGTGTGAGTCCCGTGTTCGCCGACGCTGTGTACCGTATGGGGGAGCGGAGAGGAGGAGTTTCTTTGGTGTGTAAAGACGTCTTTGCAGCTGTTTTGTAGTCGTTGTGGTTTTTATGCGGAGCCTCCGGGCTTTATTTAACCTCCTTGGGTTTTGTTTTGTAAGGATTAATTTAACACCGCTAACCATTTTATTACTTTTATCAAGAAGAGCAAAGTCTATTTTTGATTTCTGTTTCCTAGTTCTTAGGAACATTAAAAGCCAGCGTACAGCTCTGCCCCGTGTCCGTGCCTTCCCAGGGCTCCTGGTCCCCTCTCCCCTTCCCAGCCACCTCCCTTGGCCCCCTTGTCACCCCGGGGGTGCACAGAGTGACCTCCCATGGGCCTGGCCCCGGGGTCAGGGGGACCCTGGCAGGTCCGAGCCCGGTCCTGGCAGCCACTGTCCCATTCAGCGAGCGGACAGGTGCTGCCACTCCCTCCCACACCTCTCGTGTGCGGGGCTGCCCACGTGTCACCATCCTTGTGTGTCCCTCCCTGTGCTCCCCATGGTGCAGGGCTGTGCTGGTGGGGACGGGCACCTCAGTCCTGCACCACACGCATGAGCCCAGCCCATGGGTGACCCTGAATGTCCAGGGAGGGGAGATGGGGGAGGACATTGGGAGGCACCATATCGCCTGGAAATGCTGCAGGGGGGAGCCCCTCAGGGACCACAGCTGGTGGTGGGGTCAGTGAACCCCGGCAGCCTGGCCGGGCGTGGCGGGGGGGGGGTCCCACTTCGGGCAGCGTGGGGACGTCACCGTCGGGCAGAGGGGGCTGGGCTGGGGGCAGCCAGAGGGGCTCGGGGCAGGATCTGCCCCACTCCCCGGGGGCAGTAGAGATGCTGCATCCCTGTCGCAGAGAGGCAACACCAGGAGTTCCAGGTCAGAGCCACATTTATTAGTGCCCGGCATCCCGCCCTGACCTCACCTCCCTCTCTCCTCGCCCAGGCAGCTGCCGGGCCCCGTGGCTGTCTGTCCTGCCTTGCCCTGCTGTGGGGCCGTCCCCTCCCCACAGTCACAGCCCCGTCCCCCCCCAGCCCTGGGGGACAGGGTGCGACAACTCCAGCACTACCCCTGCTCTGGCACCCCCGGGGGGGACCCGCCCTCACCAGGGGGAGACGCCAACATTGCCGCCACACTCCAGATCTTGGGTTTCTGGGGCTGCTTGCCCTGCCCAGGGCCTGGCCCTGCCCCGGGGCTGCCCCCGCACCCACCCTGCATGGGGCTGGGGTCAGGGCTGGGGGGGGCAGCGGGCAGGGCCCCCTCGCCCTCGCTGTCCTCGCCGTCCGAGGCGCCGCGTGGGGCCCAGCCTGCCTTGTTCTCCTTCTTGAGGCGCCGGCGGGCATTGGCAAACCACGTGGAGACCTGGGTGAGGCTCATCCTGCTGACCACGGCCAGCATCACCTTCTCGCCCTTGCTGGGATAGGGGTTCCTGGGGTGCCGCGCCAGCCAGGCCTTCAGCGCCCCGGTGCTCTCCCGCGCCGCCGCCGCCTTTGCCCGCCCCGGCTCCGTGGGCAGGGGCAGCCGGCAGCAGGGCGGGCAGAGCCCGGCGCCGGGCAGCAGCACTGGCGGCACCTCGTAGGGTGATGAGACCTGGAGGGGGCACAGGGGGGTCAGGGGGGGATGGGGCAGGGGGCACCCGTGGCTGGAGGAGAGGGGCTGAGGGACGTGGGGGCTCGGCCCTGCTGGGTCCTGCCCGTCCTTGTCCTCTCCTATGCCCGGCCCTGCGCACCCCAAGGTGCCGGAGGGTGCAGGGGGTGGCAGGAAGCTGCTGGGGGGGTACAAGGAGCCCGGGACAGCAGGTCCCCAGCCCCGACCCCAACCACCCCACCCAGCCCAGTCCCAGGAGGGGTCTCACGTCCTGGTCCCCCGGGAGCTGCCGTGTGGCACTTACCGAGGGCGCCAAGAGGCTCAGGGGGGGCGGCAGCAGACTGTAGCCGGCCAGCACGGGGTAGGGGCAGGAACAGGGCAGCAGGGCTGGAGGGGGGCCCCGCAGAGCTCCCCAGGGCCCCCCGCAGGCTCCCGGCTCTCGGCCTGGGCTCCCCTCACCCCGAGGAGCTGCCATGCTGCAGGGAGAGGAGCCGGCGAGCTGCTCCCGGGTGTTTTATAGCTGCCGGGGTCCGCGGTGACCGACAGCTGATTAGGGGGTATTAGCACCCACAGGAGTGGCAGCGGGATCTGGGGCAGCCGATGCCCCCCCTCCCTGGCTCATGTCGGGCAGGGACTGGCAGGGACCATCGTCCCTCCCTGCCTGCCACCAGCCAGGAAGTGCCCAGGAGCCATGCCAGGACCCCAGCCCCCCTCAGCTGGGGGGCAGCGGCACTGGGGCTGGTGCACGGGGCCCACGGGAGCCCCATGGAGACGCAGCACACACGGGGACGGATGTGGGACACAGCACACGTGGGACTCTACTGCAGTGCCAAGAGCCATTGGTCCCTGTTCTTGCCCCCAGCCCTGGCCAGCGGAGCCCCCCATGCTGCAGTGGGCCGGGTCAGGGGGCTGGGGACTGGCGGGAGAACTTGTGCAGGGCCCAGGAAGCTGTGGGCGGCACAAGGTGCTGCCCCAGAGCCCGCTGCTCCTCGCCCAAGCCCCGGCTGGGTTCCCGGCTGCGGAGGGGTGAAGCAGAAGGGGCCCCGCAGCCCTGGGGACCCTCTGCCTGGGTGGCCCCGCAGGTAGTGGGGTGTTCCTGCCCGCCGGCAGGGCGGGGGCAGCTATGCCAGGGGCCCCCGAGAGCCCACGACCCCCCCGACTCCTGCCACTGCGCCTCCCCGCTCAGACTGGGATTATCCCACAGGTTGTATCCATCGTTAAATACCGACTAATAACGCTCTCAGGATATTAAATATGTAACAAACCCGCTTAGCACTGGCCGGGGACGGGAAGGGGAAGGTCACCGGTGCTAATGAGCCGCGCTGCAGCCCTGGGCTCCCTGGTGACAGCGGAAGGGCCGAGGTGCTGGTGCTGAGGGGTCCCAACCCCGCAGCCCCGCTCTGCCCCACGCCCGGAGCTCCCCGGGTGCCGTGGCCAGGAGCCCCGGTCCCGTCCGTCCCGGCTCCATCCCCGCCGCGGGCTGGCCCCCTGCTCTTGGCAGCCCCAAGCGTGGAGGCTGTGGGGCAACCAGGGGCCTGCGCCGCTGGCCGGGAGGGGACCAGCCCTGGCCTCGGCCTCGCAGCGGCCCCGTAACCTTGTCCCCATGGGATCCTGCGGCCCTAATCAGCGCCGCCGGCAGCGCCGCGGATCCGCTTTATTAGATAATGGGGCTGTAATCTATGAAAGCGCCAGCGGATTGCCGCAGCGTGCCTTAACCCCACGCCGCACAGCTGGAGGGGGGGCCACGGCCCGCACCGCCATGGCCAGCACAGCTGGGCACCGAGCAAGCCACGGCCACAGCTGGGTGGGCACCAGCACGCCTTGGCACGACAGACGGACCAGAGCCACGGGGGTGAGCAGCCGAGGAGGTGGGGGGGGCTACCCGTAGCCCGTTTCTCTGGCAGGTCAGGGCGCCCAGCCCGCGCTGGGTGCTGAGCAGTGGGCTCCTCGGGGACAGCGGGTCCCTGGGCCCTCCCCAACAGCTCCATTCGCAGCACAAGCCCCGGAGCCGTCCCCGAGCCCAGTGACGCCACACAGGCCCCCAGCTGCGGGGCTCCAGCCCCTCACGGCAGCTCCTGCTGAAGTTGGGTGGTTTCAGGCCTTTTTCCCCTCCGCAGATAATCAGTTTAATGCAAAAGCACAGAACTAAAACTCTGAGATTAGCTGTTATAATCACATGTAAATACTTCCAGACAATCCGCTCAGGGAGGGGCGGCGTGTGTAGTTCGGGACAGAGTTACACGGGATTTAGGCTGTTTACCACTCGATTAATTTCATGACTCCAGCCCCAAACCCACCGTCGGAGCAGATGCCCGGCTGGCGTCCCCGCAGTCAAGGTCACTTGGGCAGGAGGCGGCCGGTGGCAGCGGGCCAGGCCCACAGGCAGGCGCGCAGGCAGGTTTCAATCCCTTTTTATTCATAAGCACAGTCAAAGCTTGAGAATGTCCAAATCGAAGCCCTCCCACCCCCACCTACGAACCACCTCGAGTCCATCCCTCTTCAGGAGAAAAATAGAATCTGTTCCAGCTCTGCCTCGCGGGGTTCCCCCCGCCGGAGCCCTGCCACCGCCTGCCCGCAGGCCGGAGGAGCCGGGCAGGGACGGCTGCACTGGGGGCCGGGCTCCTCCCGGGCCCGGCAGCCGCCGATGCCAGCGCGGCCCACGCCGCCGCGGTTTGGGAAAAGGGATTTCAGACCATCAAGTGCAAGAGGCAGAAAGACCAGCCCCAGGCCAGCACCGGAGCCGTCTGCCCATGCCCCGCGGCACAGGGCCGGGGCACGCTCGGGCACAGCCCCGGTAGCCCCGAAGCGGTAAGGCAAGTGGCTGGCTGAGGTGGCTCCCGCCCGGCGCGGCCCCTCGGCGCAGCACACGGGTGTCCCGGCGCTGGCCCGGGGCTAGTCGGCCAGCGTGATGACGTCGTAGTGGATCCCCTCCTGCAGCTGCTGCAGCTGCTCGGCCGTGGCCTCGGCGGTGAAGACACCCTGCGCCTGGGCCATGGCGGCGTCAGCCACCGCTGCAGAGGAGAGGGGGGGGTCGGTGCCTCCAAGGAGAGCAGGCGGCCACCCAGGGCCCCCCCGGGGGAAGGGGCAGGCGTACGGGGCTCCGGCAGGGAGCCCGGCTCCCGTTAATGCTATAAACACCCATCGGGGTGTCCCCCTCTGCACCCCCCAGCATGGCAACTGCTCCAGTGAGGGGAGTGGGTGTTCACGGCACAGACACGCTGCACCAGCGAAGGTCTCCCCCCGCCACACCGAGCACGACAGGGAGCAAGGTGGCAACCCAGCCTGGCCTACCCTAGCTCTTGGGCTACCTGGCTACAGCCAGCAAGCAGCATCTGCAGGCAGAGCCAGGCTCGGGCCGCGGGCGCTCAGGGGCTGCTAACAGGCACCGTGAACCGCCAGGCAGGAGCAGCGCCCCAAGACCCCGAGGGGGAGGCGATGGCCAGAGCTCTGGCAAAGCTCAGCCCAGGGCTTGGTCCTACCTGAGACTGCCGAGTGTGCCGCTGCTTCCAGCTGCGCCTGGGTGACGAGCTGCTGCTCGGGTGAGACAGGCATGTACTGGATCTGCGGGGAGGGGAGAGCGGGAGTCCAGGAGGGGCAGGGCCCTCCTGGAGCGCTGCAGCGAGTCACAACCCCCTGCCCCTTCCCTTCCCAGCCCTCGCTCTCTGGCTGCGGGCTCAGAGCCCCTCTTGGGGCGGCCCCTCAGCCCAGCCGCCGCGCCCGGCCCCTCACCTGCGGCTCCTGGAGGAACTGGCTGCCCTGTTCGTACTGGATGTGGGTGATCTGACCGTCCTGGACCTGGGGACAAGGGCCGCAGTGAGGCTGGGTGAGGGCTAGCAGGCACCCGTCCCCAAACAAAGCCACGGCTCGAAGGGAGGAGGCCGAGCCCTGCGGGCAGCACCCTCATGAGCCCCATCCACTGCGCGGAGGGTACAGCCAGCCCAGGGCTCACCTGGATGTGGTGTCCCTCCGGGACGACAACATACTCGTGGGGAAGCAAGTGCTGCACACCATCCTGGGCGATGATGTACTGAACCTGCAAACACAGGGATTCACACCCAAAAAAGGTCACCAGCACCTGGCCCCTGCCCGTTTACACCCCACCTTCCCCCAGCTCTCCCCGCTCTAGCCGCGCGGGACCCGGGGACGAGCCCCCCCTCACCTGGTTGTCGGAGGTCACTAAGTGCTGTACTGTCTGTCCGTCTGCAGTTGTGATCTCCTGGATGTACGCAGCCTCCTCCTGTGGTGCGGCAAGAGCCCAGCCCCGTTAGCGGGACAGCCCGAGCACCAGCCCTCCGCCGAGGGAGCCCGCAGAGCCAGCAGGGAGCAGCCGGGCAGGGCAGGAGGACGAGAGCAACGGGTCCAACTCACCTGGCTGGCGACGCTCTGCTCCTGCGCGACGATGATGTGCTCCTGCCCCAGAGCCTGCTGCAGCCGCTCAGGAGCCAGCACCGCCTGCCCGGACTGCAGAGCTGCTGCAACGCAGAGAGAGCCGCTGCGGGCACCGCCGGGGCTGCCGGCCGGCCCCATGCCACAGCGGCCCCTGGCCGGTGCCCACACAAAAGGTCAAAAGTCAAACCAAACTCTCCCAACATGAAGGAAATGAGAGGTCACTATGGGCAAAACACCAGCTCCACACCAGACCACACAGGCCACTTCCCGTTTCAGCCGCGAGCTGCTCCCGCAACGCCCCGAGCTCTCGGGACCCCCTTTGAGGGAGCTCTGGAGCCCACAACCGCTCCAGCCCGACTGCCAGCAGGAATCTCTTGGCCCCGACCTCCCTCAGCCCCGCTTGGCGCCCTGGCTGGGCGACTCCCCACACGGGGCTGCGGCCACAGGAGACCCACGGGTCACCCCTCACGGGGACTTACTCTGCAGGGTGGCCAGCGTGTCCTCGTCACTGTTCAGGATGATGGTCTGTGGCGCAGCAGCTGCAGGCGGCCCTGGCCTCTTCCCCTCCGAGCTGTGCAAACGCTGCATGTGGAACTTGAGGTGCCCGTTACGGTTGAACCTGCGGGAGGAATGGAGCAAGAGGGAGTTTGTCACCATGGACACATTCTACAACACGGCCTATCCCAGCACCCCAAACGCTTCTGTCAGTGCCCAACACTGAACCTCCCCATGCAGAAGCTCCT
The DNA here is from genome assembly GCF_047716275.1 of Strix uralensis. Classification (NCBI taxonomy): domain Eukaryota; kingdom Metazoa; phylum Chordata; class Aves; order Strigiformes; family Strigidae; genus Strix; species Strix uralensis. The sequence goes on along the minus strand of NC_133989.1, from coordinate 517,294 downwards.
GGGAGACGAAGCCGGGTCCACCCGTGGCAGGAAGCGCTCCGGGGCAGAGCCCCTCTTGCAGGGGACGGCTCCAGGGGTAGGGTCGGGGCAGCCAGTGCTTTGCCAACATCCCATCTCCTCTCGAGCCTTGCAGAGCTCTGTACAGGATGCTGCCAAGCAGCAACAGCCTTGCAAGCTTCACTCACCTCTGCCCACAGATCTGGCAGGCAAAGGGCTTCTCGTTGGTGTGCGTCAGCATGTGCCTGCGCAGGTCCTTCTTGTTCTTGGAGGCGAAGCTGCAGTGGCTGCACTTGTGAGGCCGAAGGCTGGCATGCTGGACCATGTGGCTCTGGGGCAGGAGAAAAGCAGAGGGTCAGAGAGTGCCCGTTCCTCCAAACCTCTTGCTCCCAGGGCTGCTCGGTGCCAGGGAACCTACCCGAACCTCCGGCCAGAGGGCTGCAGTGAACGGACAGTCGGGACACTTGAAGGTGCTGGGCCCAATGTGGGCTCTCTTGTGACTCTCCATCTCTGCTCTCCCCGTGAACATGGCTGTGCAAATCTTGCATGAAAACTTTTTGGCTGTGGAAATCTTGCAGGAGAGCTTCTTGGCTGTGGAAACCTTGCAGGAGAGCTTCTTGGCCACGCCTTGCAGTGCAGGCCACTTGACCTTGGGGGATGAGATCTCCCGCCCCTCGGAGGCTGGGGATAAAGACGAGTCCTTCTGGAGCTGCCTGGTGACACACTGCACCAGGGGCCACTTGATGCTGGCGGGCTGGGCCTCCTGGCCCTCCGCAGGCGCGGGGAAGGCAGCGTCCCCGCTGAGGGGCTGAGAGAGAAACACCAGTCACAGCTGCTCACCCCGCTGCCCAAGGCAGGGAGGAAGCTCAGCTCCTTACCTCGATGTGATGGAACTGGCTCCCTGGGACGCCAGATGACATGATATAGTGATTGTTATGGTCCTTCAGAGCCTCCTCTGTCATCACAGCTTCGCTCACCACAACCGCGTGGGAGCTCTCCGCGGGGCTCTCCTCGCTGCAGGAGAGGACAGGCTCAGGGTGGGTCTGCCCCGTCTCCCTCACCACTGGAGCCTCCTCACTCAAGGTCAGCAGCGCCTCATCTCCCCGCTCCTCCCACCCAGCCAACCTGTACAGCGTGCCGGGAGCCTGAATCTCCTCGCTGATGGGAGTGATGATGCTGTACTCCGTCGTCGCACCGAAGGGGATCGTGATCTGCTGCAGCTCTGAGCCCCCCAGGGTTGCCTCCTCGCAAGCCTCCCGCACCAGCGTCTCCCCAGGCTCTGCCATGTGCAGCGTCACCAACTTCTGCTCCTGCTGCTCCTCAGAGTCCACCTCTGCCCCCTCCTCCCGCGCCTGTGGCTCGCAGGGGGCCTGTGCCTCTCCCGAATCCTCCTGCTTCACCACTGCCACCTGCGGGGGGGCAGCAGCTCAGCTGGAGGGCGGCAGGGTTCTGCGGGACACCCCCCGAAGCAGAACAGAGCTAGAGACTGTGGGAAGCCTCCTCCAGCAGCCCCCGGCAGGCACAGGCCCCCCAGCCCTCCTCACCTGCAGCGAGCCTGTGGCCAGCTCGTGCTGAGCGCTCATGTTGAGCAGCAGGTCCAGAGCCGTCTGCGTGGCCAGTTCCGCCGACCCAGCCACAGCTGTGGGGGGGAAAGAGGAGGGTCAGGCACACGCTCGCCCACCCCCTCCCCACCCCCTGCCCCGGGAGCTCACTCGCCTTGTTCGTAAATGATAGTGGCCCCTCCCAGGGAATCCTGCGAGAGGATGGGGGGCTCTGCTCCTGTGACAGCCTGCACCGCCTGGTAGGTGACGGGGCCAAGAGGCACCTGCGTCAGAGACAGAGCTGAGGGCACGGCCGGGGCCCGCGAGCACCGGGAGGGGTTGGGGCGGGGGCAACCGCACTCACCGGCGGACTGGCCTCTGGCTCAGCTGGGGCTTGCACCTGGCTGTGCTGCTGCTTCAGCTCCTCGATCTGCTGCAGGGTGAAGAAGGGGCGGCGGCGGCAGGGCGGCTCCTCGGGGTGCCTCTGGGCCCACTCCTCGAAGGAGTCAGCGTGGCGGCAGTGCACGTGGAGGCGCAGGTTCTTCTTGTGCTTGGTGGTGAAGTGACAGAACTCGCAAGCGAACGGCTTCCCCCCTGCGGGACACGGGAGTCAGGCAGGGGGTCCCCGAGGGACAGTGGGGAGAGCAGATGGGCCCTGACCGCCTCCTGGAGCAGCGGGGCTGGCAGGCAGCTCCTCTCACCCGTGTGCTTGACAGCCATGTGCGAGACCAGGAAGTCCTCGCGGAAGGTGGAGTACTTGCAGAAGCTGCACTTGTAGGGTTTGTCGTTCATGTGCGACAGCTGGTGGTTCAGCAGCACCTTTTTGTCCTCGCAGACGTAGTCACAGAACTCACACTTGAACCTGTCAGGACAAAGCCGCCTGTCACATGGGCAGGGACCTTCTGTCCCCCGCTTTGAGGGGGAGCTAGGACACGGCCCCTACCAGGGCACGCTGCAGGCTGCTGCCGGCCTGTACCTGCGGTTGGCGATGGCCTGGATGTGCGTCAGCAGGTGCATCTTGAAGGTGTAGCGCTTCTTAAATGACTTCCCACACTGCAGCGGAACAAAGCAAAGCAGCACTTGCCTCCTGTCCAGCCTCACTCGCTACCAGCCCCTCCCCGGGCCACGTCCCCCCCGCACCTTGTCACACATGTGCGGCTTCTCCGTGCTGTGCGTCTTCATGTGCTGGGTAAGCCTCTTCTGCATGGGGTAGATACGGTTGCATACGGGGCACGGGAAGGAGTTCAGCTTTGGGGGCTGGAGGGAAAGCACGAAGATGAGCTCGCCCGGGAGGGGCTCACCGGTTTCCTTACCCTCTCCCCACTGCAGGACCTGGGCTGCCTTTCCTCAGGTGATCCAGAAACACTGCCTTCAACGAGGCACCAAGAGTTTGTGAAAGACCCAGACATTCCTCTTCCCATACAACAGTGCTGACAGACAAGCCAACAGGGTACTCAAACTCACCGGATCAGCTCTCTTTTTCCTGAAAAAGAGAGAAAACAACCCCCTTGTGTCAGCCACATCCCAAATCTGAGCTTCGTTGTACCCAGACACCAAAACTGCCTGTTTTGGAAAGGGCCGGAGGGCAGGGGAAGGGGCAGCTGGGGCTGCCCTCCCAGGGCAGGAGAAACAGCGTCAGTGCCGCCCAGCCAGGCCACAAGGGACTCTCCAGGACCGCGCTGCCCTCACCTGTCCCGGCTGTGCACGGTGGAGTGCCGGATGACGTCCTTCTTGTACACACTGGTGTAATTGCACTCCTCGCACTTGTAGGGCTTGCTGCCCACGTGGTTGAACATGTGCTCCTGAGAGAAGGAGAGCAGGGGCCGTGAGCCCTGGGGCTACCAGCCGCCCTGGAGACTGCGGGAGTGGGGCGGACAGCGCTCACCTTGAGGGAGGACCAGCGGCGGGAGCGGTAGCTGCACTGGAGACACTTGAAGAGCTGCGGGTCATTGGCCTCGTGCGAGTTGACGTGGAAACGCAGATCGTCGTGCGTGAGGAAACGCGAGCCGCAGATCCGACACAGGTAGGGCCTCATCAGGGGCTTGGGCGACTTGTAGTAGTACCTGCGGGAGGAGAAGTGCGGCTCAGAGCTGCGGGGCCTGGTGGGGGCTGGACCAGCCCTGGGCACAGGCCAGAGGGCCCAGCGCCGGCTTGGCACACACCCCTCACCTGCGCCCCATGTACTTGCGGTATTTCTTGCCCAGGAAGCGGCGGGAGGGCCGCCCTCGCCTCCTGGGGATGAGGTCTGCCTCCTCGGGGCTGGTGTTGGAGGAAGGGTCCTTGTTCTCAGAGTCGGACTGGCTGATGCCGGGCTCCGCCAGGCTCTCACCGGTCCCGTTCTCCAGGCCAGAGGAACTGGCCGCTTCTGAGTTCTGCAGCTCGGGGCTCGGCGTGCTCTGGGACGTCACCAAGGGCTCCACCTCCCCTCCTGCCCGACAGAGTGTGGCACAGCTCCCTCACACGCCCTCCCTCATGTGCCACTCCCTGCCCCAGCCCAGCATGGGGCTGCTGCTGCCCTCGTCCCTCACCTTCAGGCACGTCCTGGGGCGTGTCCTCCAGACGAGGAAACTTGCGGGGTCTTCCCGGGCGTCGACGCGGCCTCTCCTCGCTGGACGTGGGGACAGTGCGGCTGTACTTGGGCTGTCGCCCACGGGGCTCGTCCTCAGCTGGGTTATAGTCACTGTCCTCTGGAGATAAGTGGCCCAAAAGGTCAGACAGAGACTGAGAAAAGACTGAGCTACATTAGATGTAGGGAGGAGGTGTCCTACCTTCAGGGTCATCAATAGCACCAGCATCCATGATATCGTCTTCTTCTTCTTCTTCTAGGACCTCCTCCTCCGCACTCTTTGGAGCAGATCCCCCCTTTCGCAGACGTCCTTTTTTCAAAGCCACAGCTGAACCGACTGCCACACAGAACAGAACAAAAACTCTTCACCAAACGCCACAGCGGAACAGGTCCTTTCACCCACACTCCTCCCCTTGTTTCCTCCCCAGAGAGAGCAGAGCCCGTCTGCAGCAAGATGAACCGTCCTCAGCCCTCAGCACCCACCTGGCTGGAAGTGCCGCTCTTTCATGTGGTTAATCAGCGTTTTCTTGGAGACGCTCTTGTACTGACACATCTTGCACTTGAACTGCTGCACCACCACCACCTCCATCATCTCTTCCAGGGTCTCCATGTCCGGCTGGTCCAGCTCCTGCCCACCATCCGCCTCTCGGGCCCGATCTGGCCGCGCGGGCAGCTCCAGCACTTCCAGCTGCTCGGAAGGGTCCGAAGGGCCAGGCTGCTCAAGGCATGTGGAGGTAGGTCCATCAGCAACACCTTCTATCGCCAAGCTGTTGGCCAGAGCAGAAGTGGCCATCTGGGACACCATGGGGGCACCTGAAACACCAACACCACCTCAGGCAAGGAGCAGACCCTCACCTGCACCCACAGCTGCATCCACACCTGAGGCACAGAGCTGAACATGGGCTCAGTAACAAGCTCCCAACAGTCAGCATGTCCACGGGGACTCGGACAGGGGCCGTGGCAGACAAGGCTCAGGGGCAGAGATAGCCACCGCCACACTCCCTTACCATCATCGGGCCCCTGCAGAATGAGGTACTGTGTAGTCTCTGCCCCGCCATCCTCCGCGCTGGTCACAGCGATGCAGCCTGTGAGGAAGAGGAGAGCAGAGTGGTGAGAGCCAGGCGTGGGGGCTGTAGAGTCACTGGGGCTCTCCCAGGTTCAGACACAAGTGGGAAGGGGCGAGGACGGTCTGGGCTGCTGGCACCACGGCTGAAGGAGCAGCCAGACAGAGGAAGGGCTGTCCAGCAGCCACTGCAGCCACGAGCTCCTCATCAAACCCTCCAGCTACCGCAGCAAGGCAGGAAGAGAAACCCCCACTGAGCAAGGTGCATACATATGCATGTATGTATCTCCCCCTCACCTCCCCGGGTCTGGCACAGCAGCTCCCAGCCCCTACCCCAGCCCCCCGAGCCGTTTGCAGGCAGAGCACTGCGGAGGGAGAGCGTCAGGCCTGCCGCACCCAGCTGGGAGCACACACTCACTCTGGATGATGTCAGGCCCAATTGTGGACTCGATGATTTTGTCGATAGCAGAACCGAGGTCCGAGGAAGTGGACGCGGTGGAGTCTGACACGATTGTGGCTCCATCAGTGATGACGCTGGAGTGGACCAGGACTTGTGGAGACTCTGACACCATGATGGACTGGCTCACGGTGGAGACACTGGAGACCAAGGTGGACTGGGCGATGGAGGATGAATCTGGCAGGTAAATCCGGGGAATGGCATCTGTGCTGGAGCTGCTCTCCGACACCTCTTCCTGGTGGAAAGAAAAAGAAGCCAGAAAAGCTCAGCTGAGAGACCTTTGCCAGGCCAGGCCCGTGGGGGAGGCAGCATATGCAAACGACACCGGTGTATCACTGCAGTACTGACAAGAACAGTGTCAGAGGAATTCCTATGCTATCGCCAAGGCCCCTGGAGCTCCAGGGCTGCTCTTGCTACCAGGGAGGGTTCTCCTCCTCAGACCGGCGAGCAGAGACCCAACCGGCAGCGTAACTGTGCCTGCCAAGGCTGCTGAGCTAGAGCTGGCTCCCGAAGCTCAAGTTTGCCAGAAACGCCTAGAGAAATCCTCAGGAACCAGACCCGCGGTCGCCCGCCCTCCCCCAAGCCGGCTGCCGCCCCACCTTCCCCGCTAGCTCCTACCAAGGAGACCCCGCTGCTGTCGGAGCTCTGGCCCACACCGGAGTCATCTGCCCGGGAGAGGGGCCCGGGGGCCGAGGCGGCGTCGCTGCTGTCCGCCGACACGGCCTCCGAGGTCCCGACACCCAGGCCGCTCTCGGAGGGCTCCTCCCGCACCGCCTGCGGGGCCGCGTCGCTGCTGCTCTCCACCGCATTTTCCTCCATGCCCGCCCTGCCGGGGCCGCCTAGGCTCGACCTGCGGGGGGAGGCGGCGGCCGCCGTCAGGGCCGCAGCCGGCCGCCCGCTCCCCGCCGCCCCCGGCCGCCCCGGGGGGCCCGGCTCGCCCGGCGCGGGGGCCCGGGCCGGCCCTCGGGGCACCCGCGGAGGGGCCGGAGCCACCGCGGGCCCATGCCCGGGGGTCTCGGCCGCCCTCACGGGGGACCCCGGCGCCGCCCGGCGCCCCCGGTCCCATCATGCCCCGCGGCCCTGCCCGGCCCCCGGCCGCCATCTTGCCGCGGGGTCCCCCCCGCCGCCTCCGCGCGCGCGCACACGGCGGGGCGGCCCCGGTGGCGCCGGGGCGGGGGGAGCCGCCGCTGCCGCGGGGCGAGGGGGCCCACCGCCGCCGCCCGCCCGCCGGCCCACGCCCTCACCCGGCCTGCCGCGGCCCCGCCGCGCCTCCGCCGGAGCCGGCATCACGGCGGCCGCCATGCCCCCCCGCCCTCGCGCCGCGCAGCGGTACGGCCGCGCGGGCCCCGCGCCGGGACTACTTACCGCGGCCCCCGCCCCGCCTGGGGGACTCGCCGCCGCGGGGACGCGCTCCGCATTCCGGCCGCCACCGGCGCTTCCCGGTACCGAGCAGCGCCGCCCGCCGCCGCCCCCCGCCCGCGGGCTGGGGGAGGCCTCGGCGCCCCGCCAGGGACTACTTTCTGCGCGGAGGGATCAGGAAGAAAGTCCATAGGCCGTGCGTCATGGCGTCACGAAGCGGCGCCCGGGCCCTGAACGTCGGCGTCGCGCCGGGTTGCGCCCGTCACGTGACGAGAAGGTGGAAGCGGAAGTGGCGGGCTGGGGCCACTGTGGCTCCGCTCCCGGCCCGGCTGCGCTGGCCGAGCCCTGCAGCCGCGGTCGGGGCCCCATCCCGCCTGGGGTGGGGCGGGGACTCAGCGGTACCGACCAGCACCGTGGCCTGTGCCCGGCCCGGCCCGGCCCTGTCCCGGCGGCGCGTCCCCCCGCCCGGGCGGCCGCACCTGGGCCGGTGTCATCCGGCCCCGGCGATCCGGGTCCATTTCTGCAGCCCACGGTGGGACGGAGCCTCGCGCAGCTCGTGGTCGTTTCTGCGGGCCCCGCTGGGGCCGCCCTCCCCCGGAGCGACCATGGCCGAGCTGCGGGGGCCCGGGGCCTTGCCGTGCGCAGCTGCGGTGGCGGCACAGCTCAGCACTTTCTCCCTCGTTGTCCGGTGTAGGAATACCACCGGCTATAGGTCTGCTTTGTCTTACAGAAGCCAAACTTGCCTCTTTTGATGGCAGTTCTGCAGCTGAACAGGAGCCATCTTCCTCTGTTCTCGCTCTAACCACAGTCTGTCCTCCGGGCTGGTTTACACGCTGCCACGGGTGGCGATGGGCGCCCGGTTTGGCGGGCCTGGGTCAGCCACGCTGGCTGCTGGCAGCACCTCCGTGCTTGGGGCGCACGAGCTGGGAGCTGCTCCGGGCTGGCCGGGGGCTCCCGGCGCACCACGGGCAGTGGGACTTTGCCAGCACCTTCTGCCACTGCGGCAGCCCTGCAGGGATGCGCTTGAGAGCCTGTCGCTGCCCCTGCTCTCCGGCAGTGCCATCGGGTGCGGTGGCACGGTGCTCTGCTGTCTCCCCCAGCCAAGCTCAGCTGTGGATGGAGGGTCTGGGCTCAGCCTCTTCTGGCCCAGCTGGCCCCTGCTCCATGCTGGCGTCTTTAACGAGCCCCTGGCTTGGGTGACTCCTTGCTCACACCGATGTTTTCTCATATTGTGGTGCTACTGAGAATGTCTCTATCCCAGTTTTTTTTTTCTGGAAGAAAGGCAGCCGTGCTTGCCTGCGCTCTTCTGAGGCTGGGACACGTTTGGGCCAAACTTGGCTGCTCAGTACCCGGCGCAGGGACGCGCTGGCTGAGCAAGGGGGGCCAAGGCTCCACATCCTGGCTGCGTGCTGGGGTCACCAGGACCGAGCCAGCCCGCAGTGCGGCTCCATCCAGAGCAGCTCTGGGCGGGCAGTTGCGTTGTCTCGCTGGCCAGAACGGCCAGTACAGAGCTGGTGCTGACGTGGTGCCAGCTGCGGAAGGACAGACAGTGTCTCATCTGGCACGGTCTGCGAGCGCGGAATTAGCCTGCCAGAAATGCGAGCAGACGGGTGTTGGACGAGCAGGGTGGGCTGGATCAGGACTCTGCATTATTTGCGGTGGTGCTTCTGGTCTGGGGTGAGGAGGGCAGTGGGTGGGTTCACCCCCCTCAGCCCGGGGTCCCTCTGTGGGGCTCTGCAGGTCCCTCATGTCCGTCCGGCGCCTCCTGCCCCGAGTGAGACTTCCCAGAGGCGCCGCATGTCCGGCAGAGGCAGCAGAGGAGCTGCCGCTGAACCGCCAGCCTGGCGCGTGTGCATCTTCCGGCCGCTTTTCAAGCTAATTAAATACATCCTTGAAAGGTTTATGCCCTCGTCTATCACAGGGAGACAGCATCAGTGAGACCCATCGCGGGGTTGGCTGTGCGAGTGCTCCTGCCGCAGCACTGCCTGACAGTCACTCGGGCGCCGCGTCCCCGCACGCAGCCAGCTGCTGCGATCACCCTCATGCCAGAAGCCAAGAAAGACCAAAGGGGTTGGTTTTTTTTTCCCCATTACTCCTGTTTAAAGCAATGCTGCGGAGCTCTGCAGTTGCTGTAGGGGAAGTGGAGCCAGGGAGTTCATGGAGGACTCCTGTGGCTGATGTCCCTGCTCCAATGTCCCCTCTCCGTAGCTCTGTGGCTCACACCCGAGGAGCCTGGTGCTGCCTGTGACCAGCCGTGGGGCTGGTTCTGTCTGTGGGCTTGGGGTGTCCCTGTGCTCCCTGCGGGGGAAGCTCCGTGTTTCTGTTGGGGGGGTGGGTTAGAGGAACCCCTGGCAAAAGGTGCCTCTCAGGTGGAGGAAATGGGATGGATTTGTGTCGGACTGGCAGGTTTCCTCTCTGCCTTCAGGCAGCTGCTGTCCAAGAGAAGTGAAGGATTTTCCCAACAGATGATGATTCCGGGCAAAGCAGCCTGAGCTCTGGGAGCCTCCGGCTGGTGTGGATGCCTGATGATGGCTCTATTGATGGAAAGTTTCTTAAAGCTTCCCTGTTACCCTGCAGAGATACCCCATGTCCTCTCTCTCAAGGGATTGTACCGGCGGGAGCTTTACCGAGATGGGTAACCTGCTATTTTTAAAAACGCTGTGTGCCCCCGAGCAGGGGTGAGCAGAGAATTTCCAAGCCAGGCAAAGCCCAGCGCCCATGCTCTGCTCTGGAGGCGCAGCTCCTCTCTGATAATGCTCTGACATTGCGGCTCCCGGGCCTGAGATCGTTTGCGGGCCAAAGAAAACACAAAGAAATCTCAGCGAGAGGCTTAAGAGAATCCAAAAATGGATGCGGCTCGCGTTGGATGCGTGTCCACATACCTTAGCAGGGGGAGCGCCAGGTTAACGGCCTTTTGGGAACGGACTGAGAAGACAACACAAACGCTTGTGCCTGGAGAATGAAGCGATAAGACTCCAGTGGGATGTGGGGCTGGTTTTTAACGGGCCAGTTGATCGGCTGTGCTGTGGGGCTGCCCCGGGCGGAGGGAGGACTCCCAGCTCCGCGCTCCCCACCCTGGCTCCGGCGCTTGGCAGGAGCTGCCTCGGCTCGGGGCAGGGTGAGAGCGTGCGGACTGAGCCGCCCGGGTCGGGGTTGGGGTCCTGCTCTCGCCGCGTCTGCCCCGGCCCCAGCGGCGGTTTGGTTGCCACGCTGACCCGCCTCTCGGGCTTGTCCTGCTCCCACAATAGCTTCCCTGTGAGCTAATGGCTTCGGTCAGTGTCCCAGAATAGGTGGTGGCTTGTGCCCAGGGCAGAGCCCCTCCGGCCTCCCTGCAACCCGAGCCCCGGGACATCCACCGCCAGTGATTTTGTTGTCCGGGCTGTTTGTTCCCCCTTGTTTCCTTTTTTGTTTTTAAAGAAAACATTGCTGGCAATGTTTGTGTAGCTGCAGGGCATTAATCCACATCAACCAGGCTCATATTTATATCCCACCTGGGAAGGGCAGTTGCATCAGCACATTTTGTAAAACGTTGAGCAAAACAGCCCTTGCTGCAGGAAATGGGTTTTTCTTCACACCAGATTGCTTCACCACTCAGCTCCTTCCCAGCAACAGCGGCTCCTGAAGAAGGTGTCTGGGGCTCTCCCGGGGGGTTGCTCTGTGCCAGGGTGGCAGCAAGCCGGGACAGCTTCCCGCCGGGCACCACTCCGGCCCCTCTGCCCGGGGCTTGCTGGGCCACCGGTGCTTCGGGGAGCAGCCTCCCGCTGGAACCGGCTGTTCCCGCTGGGATCTCTGCTTCCCGGGGCGCTGGTGGGAGCCTCGTAGGATAATGCCCCATTTTCTGTGGCCGCGGCCTCAGCTGTAATGCCACCCTGGGCCTTGGGCAGGGCGCTCCCAAGACAGGCAGGAGCCGCTCCCGGCTGCTCCCCGGGGGCTCGGAGGAGCCAACGAAAGCCCATGGCGAGGACACTTACATCCTCACAAGGTCCCTTGGGCTGGAGGTGGCTTGCTGGCCCCAGCCGGGATGGGCAGCGCTGCTGGCAGCTGCGCTGTGGGCACAGAGGGGCTCTCCCTGGGCCGAGGCAGCGCTGCGTGGCTGGGCCAGCTCCAGACAGAGCGTGCAGCCCAGCTCCCTGCCGACACCCCGGTGACTGCTCTGCTGGGTGCTCCTGCCTGCCAGAGGGGACCCTGGGGCCCTCCTTGTGTCCCTCCTCGTGTCCCTCCTCGTGTCCCTCCTCATGTCCCACCGCCTCCCGGGCCGCCGGTGCCCGCTGTCCTTCGCAATGGCGGCGCTGAGCCGTGCCAACGCTGCCTGTCCTGCGCGACTTGTCTTGCACCCGGGTCGCAGCCGTGGCTGCCCTTCCCGCAGGGCTTCGGGACCATCATCGGCCTTTCCAGGGTGTGTTTGGAGCTGCTGAATGCAAACGGCCACGGCTGCAGCCCTGCCCGGCCCCTCCTCGCTTGCCAGAAGTGCTGCTGCTGCTGGTTGGTTTTTTTCCTTTCTGGAGGGATCCTGTGGCTTCCTTCCCAGAACCTGAGACCTCGGAGCCATGGTCCAAGGCCGCCGGCTTCCACCCTCTCCTGTGTTGCTGATTCATCACTGCTGGTTAGTTAAAAAAGGGTAATCAGCAAATTACTGAAATATAAGTAAAATAAACAAGGTGGGCAGGAGAACTGTGTGTGTAGCAGGGCCCCAGAGGCCTCAGATGCGTGCTGTGCCGGGCTGTTCCCATCCTCTGCGCAGGGCTTTGTCCCGCCGAGCACCCATGGAGCGGGGCAGCTCGGTACCCCGGGGCTGACAGGGGGACTCCCAGCCTGTGCCGGGGCTGCAGCCGGGCCCCCTCGGAGGCCAGAAGGGCCCCGTGGCTCTCGCACAGCAGCGGTCCTGAGCCCCACCGGGCAGTGGCCGGAGCACGGTGTTGGTCTGGTCGGTGCCCTGCCCCGTGGGAGGGGGTTGCCGGGCCCTGGGGCTGCTCTTTGCCGCGGGGTGTCCGGAGGTGCCCGTGGGGCTCGGCAGCTCCCGAAGGGCTGGTGGCTCTCACCCGGGTGCTCTCCGGCCCTTCTCCTCCCCCAGCAGCACGGCAGCTCACCCCGGCCCCTGCACCCGCAGCCCCGGGCTCCCTTCCTCCCCTCCCGCGGCGCCTGCAGCAAAGGTTTTAAAAGGCCCCGAGGGTCCTGCAGCCCCACAGCTCCCGGCTGAGGGCCAGGCCGTTTGCCGTTCCCGGGCTGCCTGGGTTTTGTCCATATGCCTGTGTTGACAACTGAGCTGCTCTGAATTAATTTGGCAGTAAGCGTTAGAACAGTTGTCAAATGTTTTACTGAAATCCGAGCATGTTGCATCTACCACTCTTCCTTCTGCTTCTTGTAGTTTACGATTAAATACAACCAGTTCTGCCCATATTTCACCTTCTACAAACCTCCGCTCCTTACTCCTGAGCCGCTTTGTGGCTGACAGCCGGCAGGTTCCTGGCACTGCCTTGTCCCCTTCGCGTGCCGGACAGGCAGGTTCGCCGTCATTGTCACAATTGCTGCCCTTCCCGTTTTAGCAGGCAGCTGCCGTGCCCGTCTCACCGCCAGGGAACAAAGTGCTGCCCACCCGTGCTGTGCCGTGCCGTGCCAGGTGACGGTCCAGTGCCGCAGCTGTGCCTTAAGGAGCCAGCGGCCGCCCAGCCCGGTCCTGCCCCGCTCCCCTCCCAGCCTTACCCCTTTGGGGTGCAGGAGACAGCCTGCGGGGCCTGATCCAGCAGGTCACCCCAGAGGGGGTGGCCCCGGGCAACTGACGCCCCTTCCCAAAGCCACCGCACAGTCTGGGCGCTGCCCCGTGCAGCCCACGGGAGCCAGAACGCGCCACATGCCCACTCCTGGCGGGTGGGGAAAGTTTGGTAGAACAAAAGTTAGTCAAAGCCAAGAGGCAAAAGCTGAGACAAGACGAGGTTCAAGGGATGGGAGTGAGTTTATGGCAAAGCAAGTCACAACACGCTACAAGAGCCCTGCGGCATTTGGAGCTCTCACACCCGTTTCCTACAGCCTGGGGCTGCCTGGGGCTGCCTGGGGCTGCCGGGCTGTTCACGCTGCTCTTTGGCAGATGGAATATTCTGGGCTGATTTTCCTCCACTCAAAGGTGATTCTGGATGCCTCTGCCAGAGGCTGACTCGTTCCTTCAAACCCTTCCTGGATTTCCCACTTTGAGCGCTTCCCAACAGGTGGGAGCGTGGTTTCCTCTCCATCCCATGGCGCCGGTGAGCGCAGGGGTTGTGCTGTGTGGCGAGGGCTCTGCGGGGGGGTCTGCAGGGCGCTGGGTCCCCCCCGGCATCGGCTGGGCCGTGTCCCTCAGGGAGGCTGCCTGGCTGCTCCAGTGCCTGCCGCCGGCTCCGGTGCCCGGAAAAGCGAAGCGCTGGGTGGGAGCTTCCTGCTCCAGCATCCCTGGGAGACCTGAACAGACGGGGGGTTCCAGCCCGCTGCGGGGAGGTGACTGTGCCGCCCACCTGGGTGCCTGGAGCCGGTGTGACGGCGGGGGGGGATCCGTCATGTGTGGTTTGCGGCCGGGACCAGTGCTGCCGAGTGATGAGACTGCAGTGCTGGTTTCAGCGCCTGCAGCAGGGAGGGGATCCGCCCGGCTGACACTCGCTGCGTCACCCTCGCCCAGACAAGAGGCTGCGGAGAGCAGCGGCGCTGGGGCTGGGGGGCAGGACAAACAGGGGCGAAGGGTTTGCAAGAAGCTGGTGTTGAGGGGGTGGGGAGTTCCCCAGGTGAGGTGAGGGACGGGCAAGGACAGGCAGGGATTTGAGCAGGTGCATCTGCGGAGATTTGGGCAGTCGGGGAAGGAATGTGGGGCCGGGGGCCGGCGGTGCTGGGAGCGCTGTGGAGCCGTGGCACACGGCACCGTTTGCCAAGAAGGGTCCTGGGCCCAGCTGGAGGACGCGCTCCCAGCCCACGCGCAGCCCGGCGTCGGGGAAGCAGCTACGGGAAGTGTGTGCAGGAATGTTGTTTCTGTCTGGAGCCCGTGAGCGGGAGCAATGGGGCTTCCAAGCCTCTGACACAGAGCTGCTCCCTGTGCCTTTGGTACCGCGCCAAGCATCCCCGTGCCCGGACACCGTGCCGTATGGCGGGCCAGTGCTGGCCCGTGGAGTGGGAGCAGGGCTGGCCTCGGCTGCCTGGCTTGGCCAGGGGCACGTGCAGGTGCCCTGCCTGCCAGCGGGGGAGTCTGGCTCTGCCGTGAGAGCCGTGGCACTGGTGCTTCCTGTGGCGGCTGCCAGGTCCGAGCCGCTTCCTGCCCTCGGCGTGGGCCCTGCTTCCCGGCGGCAGCCAGCGCTGTGCTCTCCCCGGCCCGGTGCTGTCTCACCCGCACAAGACACTGACTCCCTCCCACCCCGCTTCCCCTTGCCGCCGTGCTCTGCCACACTCCCGCCGGCCCCTCACGCCAGGAGGGCGTTTGACACCGTCCACACGCCTGGGCCTGCCCTTTGCTCTCGTGTGCCCGCTGGCCCCTGCCCGGCTCTTTGGGTGCCCAGGTGTGAGGCAGCGACTGTGGCAGCTGGGTGTCCCCTCGCCCCGCTGCTCCTCGGCTCTCCCAACACCTGGTGCACCCCATGGCCGTGGGGGTTGCACCTCTCCCCTGGCCAGCCAGTGCCACATTCCCTCCCCCTTCTCTCCTGTGCTGGGCGCATGGAGCCGGGGAGGGTCCAGGCCTGGCTCTGGGGGTCCCTGGTTCCATCCAGTCCCCCCAGACCTCACTGCGGGCACCTCCCAGCTGGAGACCCGCAGTCTCGCAGAGGTGCTGTCATGTCCTGTCAGCCTCTGCCCTGGGCAGGGCTGCTGCCTCCCCGCCGGCATGGATCCAGGCAGGCGTCCAGCCCCAGCGGGGTCTGGAGGGGTTTCCTGTGGGGGTCTCCCCACGGTGCCCCCTGTGTGAAGGTGGCCGTGGGAATGGGCTGCGGTGGCTGTTCCTTCCCCTTTCGGCACCGGCGGTGGTGACAGGCAGCCTCGTGGCTCGGGCAGCCGGCTGGGCTGCAGGATGTCCACGTCGGTTTTTCCATATCGTTCATCCTTATGGGGGCTCTGGGTGTAAACGGTGCCCCGGGGCCAGCGTGGGCTGGGCACAACGCCCGGGTGCTCCCAGGGTCCCTGGCAGCCAGGAGCCCTCCCCTGCTCCCCGCTGCCCTCCTCTCCCACCAGCACCAGCAGCTCCCCCGAGCATCCCTCTGCATGTGCCCGTGCCGAGGGACCCGTGTGGTGCCCCCGCTCCCCGGCCTGGCCCGTAGCCCGTGGGCCAGGGCTGCCCCACATGGGGCTGGTGTTGCCTGTAGGGTTCATGCCAGCAGCACTGAGCCCCCTGCCCGACTCTGAGGCTGCCGGTGCTGCCAGACACGGGGGTTCCCTGGTGCGCCAGCCCTGCCCCTGCTCCCTGCGGAACCTCCAGAGAGTCACCAGAAAATCCCCCGGCCGGTGCCAGGAGGAAGCTGGCGAATGAGGCCATGAGTCAGTGGGAGAGGCTGGGCTGGGGGGCAGAGCTGTGGCCAGCAGCCCCCCGCCAGGCTCTGGCCACCCAGCTCGAGCACGGGGATGTTGGCCCAACACCTCAGAGCTGGAAGGGGCTGGGCGAGCATGGGCTTGCCAGGACATGCTGCGCGGCATGTGGGGCCATGGCTCTGAGCTCCTCTTGCCATCACTTGCCCCGAGCCCCCCCTCTCCTCTGAGCCCTGGCCCTGCCAGCGCTGCCGGGCCTTGGCTCTGCCCTCAGGGGTGCGGTGAATTGCGGTGCGGTGCGGTGCGGGCAGTGCTGTGGCGGTGTGCCCGGGCTGTGGGAGGTGTGGCTCCTGCATACAGTGGAAATGAGGGATTGGGAATAGCATGGGAAAGGCCCAGGGATCTGCCACAGCGCCAGGGAGGCCAGAGCTGGATCCAGCCCCCCTGGCTGCACCCCGGAGCCGGTGGCAGACGTCCCCTTGCCAGGGCTGTCCCAGGGGCGCATGCTCCCAGGGGTGCTTTTGCATCCAGCTCCGTGTGCTGCGGACTGAGGTCCTGCAGCCTGGAGAGCGGAGGATGCGGAGCGGTGCCTGCTCCCCGCACACCCCAGGAGCCCTCGGCTGCCGTGGGGGCCTCGAGGTGCCTTGGCAGAGCCCCGGCCTCGCCCCAGCCACCAGCCAGGCAGGGAGCACGGTGACCCCATCCTCCTGCCTTGCAAAGAGCTGGGCCATGCACAGGGGTGACCCCCGGGACCCCACGGGGAGGGGAGGTGGGGGTGACCTCGCTGCGGGGTCCCTGGCCTGCGTCCCACCGGGGGGGCTGCGCACCAGCACCGCAGGCTGGATGTGTTTGTCACGCCGGGGCGCAGGACGGTGGCTGCTTGTGGAGCAACTTCCTCCGCCTGGGAACCGGGGCTGCTCTTGCAGGGCTGCGGCGGGGAGTGAGGCAACCCTGTGATTTCTCAGCGCCGCTTCCTCCCGGCGGGGTTCGTGCTGCCCGAGTTCCCCGTGCCCGGCCGGCTGCGGCCCCAGTGCTGCATCCCACTGGCACCGGACACCTGCTGCTCCCCTGCACGCGGCTGGGCTGGGAGTGGGGGTGCGGGACCCCGGCTGGGCGAGGAGGGGTCCGGGGCAGAGCCCGTGCCCGGGGCGAGCCCCCTCAGTGAGCCCGTCTGCCCCGTGTGGGTGACACCCCCCAGGGATGAGCTCTCCCTCGGGTGTGGGGGCTCCTCTGCGAGGGCACGGGGGAGCGTGGCCCCACTCCTCTCGCCATCCCCCGGCCTTGCTGGACGCCAGCATAACCTGTTCATCCTCTGGCCGGGCCAGGAGCTGTTTGTTTGGCTCAGCCAGAGCTGGGGTGATGCATGGGGGGGGGGGGGGGTGGGGGTGTTGGCTGCAGGGGCACAGCCTGGGGCTTTGGGGAGCCAGGAGCGCAGGGCACCAGCAGGAAGGGGGTGGCCCGAGAAGATCGTTCTCCTGGGGACAGCTGAGGGCTCAGCGGGACCCCGTCAGCCCCAGGTTAGCGGGAGCTGGGGAAGGGGGACTGTTTACACCCAGCACTGCTGCCCTCCTGCCTCCCCCAGCTGACGCTGCGCCTTTCTCTCCACTCTGCCGTCTGGTTTCCTCTCGCTCCTCGTCCCTGTTTGCTTTCCCCTTCACCACTCTCATTCCCACAAGCGTCGGCACTTTGGGAGAAGCAGGAAAACACTGTCCCGTGGCGAGGTTTGTGCTGTGCCGGGTGGGAACCTGAGTCAGCAGCTCCCTGTGGAACAGCCAGTGGTGAAGATGGGGCACCCCCATGTCCCACGGGCCTGGCTGGAGCGTCCCCAGGCATGGAGCTGCTCCTGGGCAGGTGCTGCCCCCGGTCCCACGGGGCTCTGCTGGGCAGCTGCTGGCGAGTGGGCTTAGAGACACCTGTGGGGTGTTGACCTATGGGACCTCCTGTGCCAGGAATGCTCTGCCCCGCCGGGGTGACACAGCCACAGTGGGGGACATGGAGACGGATGCTGTGTCCCGGGGAGGTGTTTGGCTCACGGGCAGGCGGCCACAGGCACCGGGGCTCTGGGCAGGGGCTCTCAGGGCAGCTCTGCCCACAAAGCCCTGGTGCCCACCCAGGCCCCCGCAGCTCTGCCTCTGCCAGCATCGGCCCTCGGCTGGCCGAGCTCAGCATCAGCCGGTGCGAGACATGGCAGCAGGGTCCTGAGCCCCCACAACCCTCTGTCCTTGCCACCACCACAGCCTTGGGGACGGCAGGGCAATGCCCCTCGCCGCCGGCCGCCCCACCGCGGGGCAGCCCCTGGGCAGCCGGGCCATGCCGGGCCACTCTCCTCACGCATGGCCGGGGGACCGACATTACCGTGTTTAGTAAACAAGGTGATGAAACAGTTAAGGCAAGGAACGGAGGAGCCTGAGTGTGCGTTTCGTCACCGTGGGAAGGGAGCGTGAGTCGACGGCTGAGGGGTCTGAGGGTGACTCACTGCCCTCCCCGCGCCATAAATAGGAGTGGGAGCCTGGCGGTACCCGGAGCAGAGCAGCGGGGACCCGGCGCAGCCACAGCCCTCCTGCCACCACCACACCATGGCTCTCGTCCTCCTGGCCCCACTCGCCATGGGGCTGCTGGCCATCTCCTGCTGCGCGGCCCCTCTCCAGAGCAAGCCGCAGGCGGTTGTCACCTTCCCGGGGGAGCTGGTCAGCACCCTATCAGACCTGGAGCTGGCGGAGGTGAGGGGAGCATGGCCCCGCGGCCCCCTCCCGGCACCCAGGACCCCGAGGGGCTCCCAGGGCAGCAGTGTGGGGCTGCAGGCCGAGCTCGGGGGCTGCCCGTCTCCCTGAGCCCCTGGGGGTCTGTGGTGCCCGGCACCGCCTGTGCCCCCTCCCGCCTCGCTCAGCCCCCGTGGCTGCCCTTCCTCCCCAGAGCTACCTGCTGCGGTTCGGCTACACCACGGAGGCAGAGGAGAAGACGGGCAGCAAGCACGTGTCCCTGGCCAAGGCGCTGCGCAAGATGCAGAAGCAGCTGGGCCTGGAGGAGACGGGGCAGCTGGACGCCGGCACGCTGGAGGCCATGCGAGCCCCCCGCTGTGGCGTCCCCGACGTGGGGACCTTCCTCACCTTCGAGGGGGACCTCAAGTGGGACCACATGGACCTGACGTACCGGTGAGTCCCTGCCCCAGGGGTGATGGTCCCCAGGGGACAGAGACCAGCGCGAGGGCCCAGGCGGGGCGGCAGCCTCAGCCCAGCCGTGCCTCGGTGCTGCTGGCGCAGCTGGGACTCGGTGCAGCCAGGGCCAAGCCGGCACAGCGGCAGCATCTGCTCCCTGGCGAGCATCTGAGCCCCGGCCTGAGGGTGGTGGCCAGCTGTTCTGCCCGGCCGTGCCAGTGCTGCTGTCCCCTCCTGCGGTGGGGGCACGTCCCCACTGCCCACTGGGAGCAGGGTGGCTCCTGCAGCACGAGCCGGGACCCCGCTGACCCCCCGCCTCCCCCCCGGAAGGGTGATGAACTACTCCCCCGACCTGGACCGTGCCGTCATTGATGACGCCTTCAAGCGGGCGTTCAAAGTGTGGAGCGACGTGACCCCTCTCACCTTCACCCAGATATACAGCGGCGAGGCAGACATCATGATCATGTTTGGCAGCCAAGGTGATGTCCCGGGGGGAGGCCGGGGGCTGGTGACGGGCCCTGCCCACAGCACCATCACCCCGGGTCTCCCCGGGCCACGTCCCCACATGCCCGGGGTCCCTCTGTGCGTGCCAACAGACACACGCACGTATGGGCTCGCAGGGTGTGCACAGGGCTCACCTGTTTGGCATCTGGGCGTGCACCGGGGCTGTGGGGGCTCCTCTGAGGGTGCTTGTCCCCACAGAGCACGGGGATGGGTACCCCTTTGATGGCAAGGATGGGCTCTTGGCCCACGCCTTTCCCCCGGGCCGGGGCATCCAGGGCGATGCCCACTTTGACGACGATGAGCTCTGGACGCTGGGAGCCGGTTTAGGTAAGGGCAGGGCCCGGCGGGCTGGGGGGGCCGACAGCGCCCACCCAGCCCCATTGCTGAGCTGCCCCCGTCCCGAGCAGTGGTGAAGACCCGCCATGGGAACGCCAACGGGGCCGACTGCCACTTCCCCTTCGTCTTCGAGGGCCACTCCTACTCCCGGTGCATCACGGAGGGGCGCACGGACGGGCTGCCCTGGTGTGCCACCACCGCCAGCTACGACCGGGACAAGAAATACGGCTTCTGCCCCAGCGAACGTGAGTAGCGGCGGCTGCAGCCCCTGCCCAGCCCCGCGGGTGCCCAGGGCCTTCCTCACCCCCCCTCGCCCCGCAGTCCTCTACACCAACGGCGGCAACAGTGACGGGTCCCCCTGCGTCTTCCCCTTCATCTTCGAGGGCACCTCTTACGACGCCTGCACCACGGACGGGCGCTCTGACGGCTACCGCTGGTGTGCCACCACCGCCAGCTTCGACCAGGACAAGAAATACGGCTTCTGCCCCAACCGAGGTGCAGGCGGGGTGGGGGCATGTGGGGAGGGGGTGTGTGGGGAGGGGGCATGCGGGGTGGCTGGTCCCCTGCCGTGGTGCACGTGGTGGGCACCCGCGGGGTCTGGGGGCTGCACTGGGGCCCAGCCCCACTGACGCTGATGCTGCAGACACGGCGGTGATCGGCGGTAACTCCCAGGGAGACCCCTGCGTCTTCCCCTTCACCTTCCTGGGACAGTCCTACAGCGCCTGCACCAGCCAGGGCCGGCAGGATGGCAAGCTCTGGTGTGCCACCACCAGCAACTACGACACCGACAAGAAGTGGGGCTTCTGCCCGGACAGAGGTACCAGCCACCCGCCCACACCCCCCCAGCCCCACGCTGTGCTGCCGTGCTGGCACGCTGCCTGTGGGGGCCACGGTCCCCAGCCGGCATGTCCTGTCCCGCTGGGCGCTGAGGCCGGTGCTTTCCCCCAGGTTACAGCATCTTCCTGGTGGCTGCCCACGAGTTCGGGCACTCACTGGGGCTGGACCACTCCAGCGTGCGTGAGGCCCTGATGTACCCCATGTACAGCTACGTCCAGGACTTCCAGCTGGACCCAGATGATGTCCAGGGCATCCAGTACCTCTACGGTGAGCGGCTGCACCGCAGCCAGGCGTGCCGGGGGTCCCGTGGCACTGGGCTGGCTCCCAGCCTCACGCCCTCCCCTGTCTGTGTTCAGGTCGTGGCTCTGGACCCGAGCCCACCGCCCCTGCGCCCGTGCCCACCGAAGAGCCCCAGCCCATTCCCACAGAGGCCGGCAGCACCTCCACCACCGAGGAGGAGGAGGAGACGCCGGAGCCCACAGCCGAGCCTGTTCCTGTGGACCCCAGCCGGGACGCCTGCATGGAGAAGAACTTTGATGCCATCACGGAGATCAACGGGGAGCTGCATTTCTTCAAGGACGGGTGAGTGGCAGCGCCCAGCACCTCCTGCCCTGGCGAAAGCCGTGGTGATGAGGGGGTGTGGGGGGACACGGGACTGTGCCGGGGGCGTGGGGACAGAGGGCTGTGCCAGGCCAGGGTTATCAAGACAGCAGACCTTCCCCACCAGGAAATACTGGACCCACTCGTCCTTCTGGAAGTCGGGCATCCAGGGTGCCTTCTCCATCGCAGACACCTGGCCCGGTCTCCCGGCTGTCATCGACGCCGCTTTCCAGGACGTGCTCACCAAGAGGATCTTCTTCTTTGCGGGTGAGGTCTGCCCCCGCTGCCCTCGGACCCCAGTGCCACCAGCGTGGCGAGGAGCCCGGTGCCGCCCTGGCACCCTTGGGGCCGGCTGACGCCCGTGCTTCCTCGCCTGCAGGTCGGCAGTTCTGGGTGTTTTCTGGCAAGAGCGTGCTGGGCCCACGGGGGATCGAGAAGCTGGGCATCGGCAAGGAAGCCGGCCGCATCGCGGGGGCCCTGCAGCGGGGCCGCGGCAAGGTGCTGCTCTTCAGTGGGGAGAGCTACTGGAGGTGAGGGGGTCCAGGTGGCTGCGGGGGGGCGAGGGACCGGGACGAGGACTCCCAGCGTTGCTGAGCACGGCTCTGCTCTCCCAGGCTGGACGTGAAGGTGCAGAGGGTGGACAAGGGCTACCCCCGTGCTACCGACGACATCTTCACTGGCGTCCCCCTCGACGCGCGCAACGTCTTCCTCTACCAAGGTGAGTGGGGAGGCGGCGGGCAGGGGCTGAGCCGTCACCCCCGGGCTGCCCGGCGCAGGGTGGGGGCCACACCTCAGGGCAGGACACACCGTCAGCCCCGGCAGGTCCCTGTGGCGGGACTGGGGGGGGCCCTGGCCAGAGCCGTCTGCCGGGGCCAGACCCCCGCACACGGCCGCCCTCCCGCTGACCCTCCGCCCCGCTCCTCGCCCAGACAAGTACCACTTCTGCCGGGGCAGCTTCTACTGGAGGATGACGCCGCGGTACCAGGTGGACCGGGTGGGCTACGTCAAGTACGACATCCTGCAGTGCCCCCAGCACTGAGCACCCGCCTGGCCGTGGCTGGCACGCTGCTCCCTGCCCATCGCTCCCAACCGCCAGGCTCCCGACTCGCAGCCTGGCTCCCCCTGGGGGGCCGGGGGCTGCCCCCGCCGAGGTGGGGGCTTGGCCGTCTCCTTGGCAGGAGGGGGCCGGGAGTCCCGGGGTCGCCCCTCGGGAGCTGCCGGCCCGGGGAGCCCCGGCTGGGGAGCAGGCCTCTCGCCGCAGCCAGCACCGTGCCCCCCCCGGCCCGCGCCGGCTCCGCCGCGCAGAGGCGTTTGCCTGGTGCAAACCACACACCGATTTCTAACGACTTTGTCTTTTTCCTGAGCCAGCCGGGCCGGGCCGGGCTCCGCTGGGAGCTGGTCCCCAGGGACTGGGCCAGGGCACGGGGCGCTGCCTCGCTCCCGCCTGCTGCCCCCTCCACCAACCTCCACCCGCCCGTTTTTAATAAAGACAATCCTTCGGACGTGGCCTCCGAGCTCTGTCAGCCGGCCGGGCCCCGGCACAGCGAACCCCCAAAGCGCCGGGCCGGGGGCATCGCCCTCCCCCGGGCTGGGGGGTGCCAGCGTCGGTGGGGAAGGGGTGGCTGGGCGGGGGGGCCACAGCCAGCTCCCCCTTCTGCTGGGGGCTCTGGGGGCCCCGAGGGACACTGGGTCCCCCCGGGAAGGACGTCCCTGAGTCCCAACATCCCCCAATACCGGCCCCACGCCACGCGCAGCCCCCCGGGCCCCTCCTGCCCTCCGGGACCCCCCCCGGCCCTGGCTCCCCCTGTGTCCCCGGCGGTGAGGGGTGGCCGTGGCATGTGGCCGGGCTCCCCCCCGCTGCAGCCTGGAGCCCCCACTGTGGGCTGACACCCCCCCCGAGCCGCGGGGCCCAGCGGCGGGGCCGGGGCCGTGTCCGTGTCCGTGACCGTGGGCTGCCCGGGGCCGTGGCAGGGTGGGGCGGCCGCAGCCCCGGGGCTGTAATTAGCTGTAATTAGCGGCCGCGGTTCCGCGCAGGGCGGGGGCAGAGCGCGGCCCCGTCCCGTCCCGCCGAGGTCCGGTCCCGGCACCCCCCGTGCGGCGGCGGCTGCGGGGCGGAGCGGCCCCCGGTCCGTCCCGTCGAGCCGAACCGAGCTTAGCCTAGCCGAGCTGCACCGAGCTTTGCCAAGCCGAGCCGAGCCGAGCCGAGCCGAGCCGAGCCGAGCCGAGCCGAGCCGTGCCAGCCCTGCAGCCGCGGGGGCGGCGCGGCGGGCGGTGCCGCGGGCACTAGGACCCCGGTCAGCGCCCGGCGGGGCCGCGCTCGGCGGCCGCCGGGGCCCGGAGCCACTTGTGGAGGCGGCGGGGCCATGAGCCGGCGGTTCACCGTCACCGCGCTGCCCCGCCACGGCCCCACGGCCACCCGCGGACCCGACCGCGGCGCGGGGGGCGGCCGCCTGCCCGGCCGCGACGGCAGAGGTGAGCGCCCGGGCACGGCCGGCGGGGCGGGCGCCGCGGGGGGGGCTCCGTGGGGCAGAGCTGGTGGGGCTGGCTGCGAGGGGCGGCTCCGTGGGGCAGGGTGCGTGGGGAGGGGTCTGCGGGGCAGAGCCCGCGGGGCAGAGCCAGGGGAGCGGGGTCTGTGGGGAGGGTCCGCGGGGCAGAGCAGTGGCGGGGGGGGGGGCAGGGCAAGCCCGTCGGGGGGCACCGTGGGGGGGTGCGGAGTCACCCCGGGCCAGCCCCGGTCGGCCGGGCCCCTCGGAGGCAGCGGGGACCCCCCGGGCTGGCGCGGGGCTGCGGGACTCGGGGGCGGGGGGTGCAGAGCGGGGAGCGGGGTTCAGCCGCCCGGGCAGGATGCCTCATCCCCGGGCTCCCCCCCCGGAGCTGCCGCCGCTCCCCGGGGAGCCCCCCCTGCCCGTCCCCATCCCAGGGGGTAAGAGCTGGGGATGGAGCCAGGGTCACGGCTGGTACATGGGGGGCGGCTGCGGGGGGCGAGGCTGCACGTGGCTGCTTGGGGGGCCCTGGGGGACGTTGGGTTGTGAGGCGACGGCTGGGCCTGCGTGAAGGCGTGGGGAGGGTGGGCTGCGGCCCACGGGGCTGCGGGGGGCACGGGCGGTGGGGCCGGCAGGCCGTCGCCTCGCGGTGCCCGGGGGACCTGATGGCGTCACCGGAGCCGTATCGATCCCAGAAAACCGGCCGACGGCAGCACCGTGCAGAGCCGTGACCTTGCGCCCTTGGCAAAGGGCGCTGGTGGGAGGCAGCGAGCAGCTGGACGGGCGCCGCGACACCCGGGCCGGGCTGTGCCCCCGCCGGTGGGCCGTGGTCCTGGGGGTCCTCTGCCCAGTGTCCCGGCCGTGGTGGGATGGCACAGGGCTGGGCCTGGTGGCGAGCAGGTCCACGGCCACTTGTCACCCACCGGCCTCCTGGGGCGGCTGGGCTTGGCCCGTGGGCTGCGCCAGGGGCAGAGTGGCCGGTGCTGAGCTGGAGCAGCGGCCGGAGCCTGTGGCCCTCCAGGAACGGCTTATCGGCTCGGCGGCTGATCTACTGACGGGGGGCCGAGGGGGCCGGGCGAGGAGCAGGCCTGGCTGGGGGGGAGCTGGGGGGAGCTGCTGCAGGGGCCGCGGCAGGGAGGCGCAGGGACGGCGTCCCTCCCTGGCTGAGCTGTGACCTTGTGCCCTCGCAGAGGACAGCCAGCGGCCCGGCCCTGCACCCTGGGTCGGCCGCAGCCATGGTGGGGGCTGTGCCGGGGTGTGTCGGGGTCCCTGTTTGCGCCCCGCGTTGCTCCGTGGTCCCGGGGCCGTGGATGTCGCCTCCCGGGGGATGGATGGGAGGGGGTGCCACGGGGCTGGTGTGGGGCTGCGGATGGCCGGGGAGGGGCCGGGTCCCGGGGGGTGCTCGGTGTCCCCTGGCCCTTCCCAGTGTCACGCGTGGGGCTGGCGGCGACGCGGGGGTGGCGGAGGCCCCGGGGACCTCGGAGCAGGTCCCGGGGCGGGAGCAGGTGGGGGCTGCAGCCGGCCGTGCTGCTCGGTGCCGGGGCGGCGGGAGGGCCCCGGCGCTGCGGGACCACCCGCCCCCCCCCGAGGGCAACCAGCCCGGCGAGGGGTGGTGCCGCGCTCCCTGCGCCGTGATGGGGCCGCGGGGCCGCCGCCCCCCCCCCGGCCGGGGAGGGGGTTCAGGGCCGCGCGGACCCCGGGGAGGGGCTGCCCGGTGCCGCGGGCAGGGTGCGGGCAGGGTGCTGGCAGGACGCCGCCGCGGGGACACAGGGGCCAGGCGCAGGTCACTGCTGCAGCAAGGCCGGGGCTGCGCGGGGGGTCGGGACGGGGCGGTGGGGGCTGCGCGGGGTTTGCGCGGGTTTGCGCGGGTTTGCGCGGGGGGCGGCGGGGGCTGCGCGGGGCCTCGCCGCCACCAGGCGACGCTGCCGGGCCGGGCCGGGCCGGGCTCCGACGGGGGGGTGTGCCCGGCCCCGCCCCGCCCCGCCGCCCGCGGGACGCGGCCGCCCCCACGGGGGTGTCCCCCAGCACCTACGGCGGGAGGGGGGGGTGGAGTCGGAGATCGGGTAGGGGTCCCCTGGGACCCGGCCGTGCGGGGCTTGGGTCCCGCCCCCGTCCGTGGGCGCCGGCCGTGGGGCAGCTGCCCTGGCTCGGGGAGGGCACCGGGGCATCCCTGGAGCGGAGCCCCCCTCCGTGTCCCGAGGCAGCCGGGCTCGGCGGCAGTCGCCATGGCAACCAAGTGGTTAAGGAGCCTCTCTCGTTGCCATGGAAACCGTGCCCGGTGTCATCCCTGCCGGCGGCTTCTGATGCTGGGGGGGGGGGTTCAGCCGCTCTCCCAGCCCCGCCGGGGGAGGGCGGAGCCGTGGGGCCGGGCTGCGGGGGGCCGGCCCCGAGCGGGGGGTGCGCAGCGGGGGGGTGGGGGGGCAGTGGGGACCCCACCAGCCCTGGCTGCGTCCCGCCCGCGCAGCTGCTGCCCACAGGGGCCCTCCACTGGGGGGCCGCTGCCCTGGGGGGGCCGGGGTGTGAGGGTGGCGCAGGGCACCCCGCGGAGGGGTGCTTGCACACCCTGGGGGGACGCGGGACACCCCAGTGCTTCGGTCAGCCGCGGCCCCGCTCCCGCCCCTTCGGGGAGCCCCCGGCGAGGGCCGGCCCCGGGGAGCTCGGGGGCCCCTCGGCTGCGCCGCCGGGAGCGGGGCCCGGCGCATCCCCGTGCCCTCACGTCCCCCTGCCCTGCCCCACCGCCTCCTGCCCTGCCCCACAGCGCCCTGCCCCGCCCCATTGCCTCTCTCTGCTCTTGCCCTCGGGCAGCCGCACCGCTTCCCCGCGGCTCCGCTCCCACCCCACGGGCCCCGGGCCCCCGTCCCTCCCTCCACGCCCCGTCCCGCCGCTGGAGCTGTTGGCAGGTCCCAGTGTCACCTCCGGGCTCTGTTTTTGCGAGACCCCCCCGCCACCCGCCGCGGTGCTGCCCCGGGCTCACGGGGCGGGCGGGACAGCGCGGTGGGGGCACAGCGCGGTGCGAAACCCCCCGGCGCTGCCCCCGGCTCCGTCTGTGCATCGCTGCCCCCCCCCCCCCCCCCCCGAATACACCACCCCCCCCCGCGCCCCCGTTCCTCCAGGGGTCCCCGCTGCCCCAGCTCTTCTCTCCCGGGGGGGGGTCTGGCCTCACGCCCTCGACCCCCCGGCTCTGCGAGTTGCTCCCGGCCGAGCACCGGGGGAGGCTGCCGGGGGTGCCCGGGGGTCCGCGCCCCCCTGGGGGTTTCCCGGCGCCTCCGGCCCGTGTCTTCCTCCTGGGGGGTTTGACTGGGGCCGGGGACAGGACGGGCCGCGGCCGGGACCCCCTCCCCTGGGGAGGGGCTGCGGGGACGTGCCCCCCATCCGGGCTCTGCGCCCCACGGGGGGTGCAGGGGGGGTCTGGGACGCGCTCGGGGGGTCTGCGGTGGCACAGGGCGGTTTTCAGGGGTGCTCCGTGTCCCGGACCGGCTTTGGGAGTCTCGCACAGCTCAGCAATCTCCATCCCGAGGCGGGGGAGTGCAGAGGCGTCGGGGGGGGGGTGTCTATCTGCGCCGTGCCAACCGCCTGGCCTGGCAGAGGAGCCGCGCAGCCCCCCCCCCGGGCAGCCTCTCGCGGTTAAATCGGGCGCTGACGCCAGGATCCCGCCTGTCCCCGGGCTCGGGTGCCACTTGCAGCTGATCCCCCCCGCCCCATGCCGGGGGAGAGCCGCCTGCCCCCCGCCAGCCCCCCCCGCTCCCGGCGCGCTGGGGCCGCGCACCCCAGCCCCGGGCCGGGTTTCGGTCAGTGCCGGGCGGGCTCGAGCCCCCTCCGTCTGGCTCTGTCCCGGGGACACCCTCAACGCGTGTCCCCCCCACGGTGGGATCCTGCGCATGGGCTGAGCAAATGCTGCCGATCGCGCACCCCCCCCCCCGCGCTCTGCTGGCAAATCCCGGCCCCTGAAATGGAGCCGTAATCCCGGGATTAGGGGATTAGTGGTCTTTCACGTGCTCCCTCCCCCCCATCTGTTTTAACAGGAAAATCCCTCTTGGGCTGAGCCCACGCGCGGCGGCCTCCTGCGCAAAACCACCCGCTCGCCGCGGCCTCCACGCGTGGGTGGGCTCCGCACCCCCCCGGACCCGCCCAGCAGAGAGGCTCTGCCCGCTACCTCCTGCCTGCAGCCCCGGCCCCGCAGGCAGCGCGCGGGGGGGGGGGCAGTCCCGTCCCTTGGGAGCGCTGGGCCCCTCCGGGGGACTCGGGGCCGGGGGGGGCATGGGGACTGGGGAAGGGGTTGGCGGGGCCGGTGCGAGGGTCCAAGAACCCCCCCCGCTCCGCAAGGCGAGGGGCCGGGGAGCCGCTGCGCTGTGGAGCATCTGGCCCCGCACCAGGAGAAAGTAAACAATTAATTAGGGCCGTCAAGAAGTAACGACGGGCCGCGGGCGGTCGGGATCCCGGCCCGCCCCGGAGGAGACGCCGGGAGCTGCAGCCGGCTCCGGGCCCGGGACCCTCCCGGCTTCAGTGGGTGAGGGAAGGGGGGGCTGCGGGGGCCCTGCAGCCCCCAGCCCGCCCCGACCCCCGCGACCCTGCCCGGGTCGGGCTGCGAGGCCGGGGGGGGTCCGGCCCCTTCACAGCCCTTCTCCGGGGTCGCGGGGGGCTGTGCCGGGGTGTTTGGGGTGACCCCGGCCCCCCTGGAGGCCCGGGGGGGTCAGACCGAGGCCGCTGTGGTCTGCAAGCAGCGACCCCCCCCTGCAGAGCTGCTGCTGAGGGGGGTCGGCAGCCCCTGCCCGAGCCTGGGCCCCGCTGCCGGGTGGTCTGACACCCCCCCCCCCCCTCCCCGGAGTGTCCTTGGGTGATGGTGGCTGCAGGCCACGGCCTCCGCGCGTGGGTGGGCTCCGACCCCCCCAGGGCCCGCCAGGGAGAGCCGCTCTGCCCGCTGGGTCCTGCCTGCGCCCCTGGGGTGCTGCCTGCAGCCTTGGGCTCCTGCCTGCACCCCTGGGGTGTTGCTGCCCGCAAAACGGTCCTCAGCGTGGTTGGCACGGCCCCCCTCCCGGGACCTGCCCCCCCCCCCCCCCCACCCCGGCCTCGCTGCGGACGGGGGCCGGGGCTGCCCGGGCGGGGGGTTTCGGGGGGTTTCCTGGCCCCGGGCCTCGCCGTCCCCCGGGGATGCGTCGGTGCCCAGTCCCGGGGCTGCACCGGAGTGGGGGGAGTTGGCGTGTGTGCGGGGTGCGGGGAGGATGTGCGGGGTGCGGGGGGGTGCGGGGCCGTCCCGCCCGCGCCAGCCGGGACCCGCAGCGCTGCCGTGCCCTAGTTCCGCCCCCCCCCGGCTCAGCCGGGAGGCGGTGTGCACTCCGCTCCGCGCCCTCCCCCGCCTCGCCCCTGCCCGCCGCTGCTCCCCCCCCCCCGGCGGCGGGGGCAATGCCTCCTGCATACGTGATGAAGCGGGCGGCCGGGCTGGGCTCCGCCGGCAGCAGCGAGCCGTGAGCCCGGGCGCCTCCGCACTGCAGCCCCCTCCCACCGGCGGCGGCGGGGGGCGGCGCGGGGACGCGGCTGGGCTGCGGAGCGCGGTGCTCGCAGCTCCCGGGCAGCGGCGGGCGGGCGGCCGGCGCCATGCTGAACAACCTGGCCGACTGCGAGGACGGCGACGGCGGCGCCAGCCAAGGTGAGGGACCGGCACCGGGCACCGGGGGAGCCCGGGGCGGCCGCCTCTGCCGGGCTGGGGGGCCGGGGCTCGGCGCTGCGGGGTGGCAGAGGCGGCGAGGGGCCGGGGGCCGCGGAGGCTGGGGCTGGGGGGGGGGGGGGGGGGGGGGGGGGGGAAGCGGAACGCGGCCGCCGGACCCCGCCGCCGGGCAGCACCGGCACCGGCCGCGACGGCGGCTCTTGGTCCGCGGCCCCGCGGGGCTGCGGCGGGCGGTGCGGGCGGTGCGGGGCTGCTCCCGCGCCCGCTGCCGGCGCCTCCGCGCAGCCCCGGCCCCGCTCCCGCCGCTGCGGCAGCCTCGGGAAACGGCGGCGTGGCGGGGCCGAACCGTGCCCGGGGCTCGCCGGGGGGCCTCCTCCCGGGCGGGGGCTGCGGGGCTGCGCTCCGGGCGACCCCGCCGGGCAACGGCCGCCGACACCCCCCGGGCAGTCCCCGGCGGCCGCTGCACCGGCCCGCTCCCGCCCGCCCGGCACCCCCGCCGGGGTGCCCGCGCCCGGCTGCTGCCCCCCCAACCCCCCCGGCTACCTCCTCCCCATCCCTCCGGCTGCCGCCCCCCCACCCCGGATACCGCCTCCCCATCCCTCCCTACCGCCTCCCACATACCCACTGCTACCCCCCCCATCCCTCCCAACTGCCGCCCCCCCATCTCCGGCTGCCGCCCCCCCATCCCTCCCTACCGCCTCCCTCATCCCTCCCTCCTGCCGCCCCCCCATCCCTCCCTCCTGCCCCCCCCCCCCCCTCCCCCGGGGCCGCCGCCGCTGTCCGCGGTGCTGAAGCGGCCGCCCGGGCCCAGCGCCGGGGCCGGCAGGAGCCGCTCGCTGCGCCCCGCAAAGCCGAGCCCAGCCGAGCCGAGCCCAGCCGTGCCAAGCCGAGCTGGTCGGCTCTAGCCCGTGCCATTCCGTGCCCCCCCGGTCCGTGCTGCAGTGCAGGGCCGCTGCGAGCCGCGGGCGAGGGGCCGGGGCTGCGGGCGGTGGGGCCGCCGGGCCCTGGCAGCAGCCGCATGGGCCGCGGGTGCTTTGGCCTGAGCTCTCCCCGGGGCACCCGCCGACAGCCGAGCTGCTGCGGGGGGTCCTCGAGCCCTTGGGGGGTGTTCTGGGGCCCTGCGGGGGGTCCTCGGGCCATGCGGGGCCACGTCCAGCCCCGGGCAGCCGGGCCAGTGCAGCAGCTCTCCTGCAGGTGTTTCTGTCGGGATCGGGGGTGGGTTGGAGCCGGGGACAGGCAGCCACGGGGGACCTGCAGTGCCTCTCTGACTCCCCCCAGCCCCCCACCGGCTCCCCTCGCAGGGGGGCAGCCGGCCCTGGCAGTCGCTGCAGAACTCACCGGCTGCCTGCAGTGAGGCTCTGGGCACCGCCGCGACGAGGCTTTTGGCGTTCGCTCTGCTCCGCCGACCTGAGGCTGTTTATTTGCTTGTTTATTCACGGCTCCACTCAAGGTCAGGGCTGGCAGGACTCTTCGGGGGCACCTTGCTGGGCTGGGGGGAGCCGCGCTGGCCCCCAGCCGTGCTCTTCCCTGGTCTGTCACCCTCCCCTTGCCCTCTGCAGCGGCAGGATCTGTCCCGCTCGCTGCGTTTCCATCGCAGCAGTGCCAGCGGCGTGGCAGCAGGCGTTTTGGCCTTGCTGGGGTCTGGCGGGAGGGCTGGACACGCTGCCGCTACAGATGGAGCAGCCGGGCTGTCTCTGGAGCGGGGCCTGGCGAGATGGTGCCCCGTGGGCCAACGGGCACGGGGCTGGAGGCGGTGGGGGGCACCGGGGGGCTTGGGAGAGCAGGGGAGTGTCTGCGGGGGGAGGCACAGCCGAGGGCAGCTGCTGCGGGGGGGTGGGATTGCTTCCCCCACCGAGGGTCCCACTGAGCTCCCTGCAGGGAGCGTGAACGACCTGGGGGGTGGCAGAGCTGTCGCATGTCAACGGGGCCTCCCCCCCGTGTCCCAGCTGCTCCAGCGCTGGCCGGCTGGCGACTCGCAGGACCCAGTGGAGCCGCCGAAGCCCTGGGTGCCACTTGGCCACTTGTGTTGGAAGGGCTGAGCACTGTCCCTGCTCAGGTCCCCGCTCCCTCGCCGGCGGGAGCCTCGTGGCAAGGGCTGGACACGCTCCAGCCCCGGCAGCCTGGCGAGTGTGGGGAGCAGGGGTGCAGGCAGGGCTGCTGCCTGCAGTGTCCGGGCTGGCAGCTTGCACCGCTCCGTTCGGGGTGTGGAGATGTCAGCCGCAGCCCCGCCGCAGGGCTCCAGCCTGGAGGCACCGGAGACCCGGGGCCAGAGCTTTGCCGGAGCTTCTGTCCACGGCCATTTGCGAGGCAGCGCTGGGGCTGTCGGAGGATCTGGGAAGCCGTTTAAACGCAGCCAGGCAAAGCGCCTGTGCTGGAAATCCTGCGCCTGCAGGGCCGGCTGATCAAAGGGAGGATAATCCCGGGTTTAGGAAGCAAGAGGATAGGTCTGAAGTAGCAGTTGGTCCAATTTGGGTCAGGCAGTGACAGAATCCAGCCCAAAAGGCCACTCGGTGTGCTCGCCGGCTGGAGGGGCAGAGCACAGCGTCGGGGCGGGGGGAGCACCCCACCCTCCCCTCCCCACCCCAGCAGAGCCAACACCGCTCTGTGCGCTGCCAGTGCTGCCCCGGCCACCCATGTGCTCTGCCTCGGTGACCTCGGTGAGGGCCACGGGGGCTCCGTGGCCTCTCCAAGGGTGACCCTACCTGGGGCAGCTGGCAGATACCCTTGCTCGGGGGGGGAAGGCAGCCTGGGTGGGGGCAGAGGTGCCACCATAAAGGCCACATGGCCACCCTCAGACCAGGACCAGGCTAGTGGATGCATGGCCAAGTCCCCTTGCTGGCCAGGGGTGACAGCACAGCGCCGTGGCCACCCCGACCAGCCGCTCCTGCAAAGCGGCAGCAGCTGGGGACATCAGCCAGGGCCACGTGCTCCCCCGTGTGCTGCCGGGGTCACCCTGGGGTGCCCCTTGCTGCGGGAAGAGCCCTGGGGAGTGGGGGGAGGCTGCTCGCCAGCCAGCACCGTCGAACACTCTAGCAAAAGTCAAGGTGCCCCGTGTGCCTCTGGGTGAGCCCCGGGACGTCCCCGAGCGCCGAGAGCAGCCCCTGGGGCTGGTGGGACTGGTGCAGGGAGGGCAGCCCAGGAGGGGCCAGCGGCCAGGCCTGCACAGGGGGTCCCTGTGCTGACACCCGGCGGGCCTTGAGGTGCGGCAGGAGCACAAACAGAGGTGCAGGGGGAGTGTGGGGCCGGGCTGCCCCTGCCGCGTCCCCCCCTCGCCCGCTGCTCCCTCTGGCTGCTGCCGCAGCCCCAGCGCCCGATGTCCCTGGCCAGGGCTCGCCATGTGTGGTGGCCAGAGGGAGCCGGCCCTCGCGATGTGCCACGGGGGGGACGCACTGGCCGGGCAGGAGCAGGCAGCTGCCCCGGCAGCAGCTCTGGTTTAATTAGCCCCTCAGGTTTGGCTGCCTGGGCTCCCCCCAGCCAGCGCTCGGTGCCCTGCGCCATGTAAAGCGATTAGGGAGGATTTGGGATAAGGGATGTGACGCTTCCCAACCCAATTTAGGGCTAAAAAGCCATCGGGAGATCAAACTGTGGCTGGTGCTGCAGCCCCAGCACTGCCCTGCGGGGCAGGGAAGCTTCCGGGGGCACAGGGATGGTCCTGGGGGCCCCGGGCTGCCGGTGCAGGCAGTGGGGTCGGCTCTGGGACGCCGTGGGCAGGCAGGGTCAGCGGTGACCCCCGCCGCGAGCGGGACGGTGCGGTGCCCGCAGCGGGGCCGCGGGTTCCTGCCAGCAATCCCGCCGTGAGCCCTTCCAGCCGCCGCAGCAAATTAAAAGGCCGATTGATGTTGAGTGATCCCTGGGGAGGGGGGCGGCTGAGCGCCGGGATCGAAGCCTGGCACAGCTCGGCTCTGCTCCGCTCACGCGTCGGGCTGCCTGGCCTCGGTGCTGCCGGGCCCCGTCCTGCGCTCCTGCCCCGGTGCCGCTTGTCCCCGGGCTGTGCGGGGACAGTGGGGGCATGGGAAGGCCTGGCAGGCACTGGGGGGACCTGGCAGTGTCCTGCGTGTCCCCACGGCCCTGGGGTGTCACCTCTCAGTGCCGCTGGGCAGGGACTGGCCGTGGCGGATGGGGGACACAGGGTGGGCCCTGCCGGGGACGGGCCACGGTGCCTCTGCCTGCCTCTGCCTGCCTCTGCCTGCACAGACCACAAATCCTGTGGCAGCTGCCGGGGAGAGGCTGCACCAGCCCCTCTGCGGCAAAATGGTCTCCGGCAGGAGCGGGGAGCGGGGAGCGCATCGTCACCTGGGACCCCGCGGCCCCGGTGCTTAACTCCTTCCAGCCTGTGGGGCCGGGAGGGAGGTGGGTGGCTGGGAGTCCCCCCGAGCCGTGCCCCGGGGACACCGGAGCTGTGCCACGTGCACGTCCCCATGTCCCCACCTCCCGCCAGCCTGGGGCATCTCCCGGGGCTGATCCTCCCGGCGGCACCACCAGGTGAGGAGCTGCTGAGCCCCGCACAGCTCTGGCAGCCCCAGCGATGCCAGCACGGGGCCGCGGTCCCTGCGGTGCTGGAGAGGGGCAGTGCCCCGGGCTGGGGGCTGGAGGGACTGTGAGGTTTGGGGGCTGTTGTACTGCCGGCGGGTCAGAGCGTGGGTGCCCCGAGGTGCTGCTGGCGTCTGTCGTGCGGAGCCCGTGGGGTCAGGGTGGGCTGGGGGGCCCGGCCGCGGGGTCCGTCGGGTGCTGGTGGGCTGGGGCGCGGGTGCCACGCGGGGCCGGTGTCCGGCTGCCTGCGCCGTTACATAAGAGCGGGAGCCGAGGCGGCCGTGGCTCGCCGTTGCCATGGAAACCAGCACGGTGATGTCGTCGGCTGGGTACCAGGCGGGGAGGCGAGGCCCCCGCGGGCTCTGCTTTCCTGGTGGGGTCCCAGGGCCCTGTCGGGCTGCGAACATGTCCCCCCTGCCAGGCTGCCCCCACCCCCGTGCCCCTGAGGTGCCGCCTGGCCCTGCTCGGTCCGGGTCGGGGGGGGAGGTGGGCTCTGGAGGTGGGCTCTGGCATCCCCATGCTGGGGCCAGGCCCCACCATCGGCCTGGATGGCGTCCTCATTGGCATGGTGGCCACATCCTTGCAGTCCCCAGGGCTGGTGCGGGCAGGTGGGGGCTGTGGCGAGCAGGGGGGTGCCAGCCTGTGCCACCGCCATTACCTAATGAACGCTGGGTGCAGCACTTTAGACCAAACCCGGAGCAAGGAGCACACTGGGTCCACGCTGAGAACCCCTCATGCACCCTTTGGTGGGGGACACAGGGCAGGGCACGTGCCGGCGGTGCTGAGTGTGCGTCCACGGGGGCTCTGGGGTGACGCTGGCTGGACCTGTGGGCCAGGGTGTCCCGCAGCCATTCCTGCACAGGAGCCTGCAGGCTCTGCCCCGTGGTTTGGCCGCACTGTCAGGGACACTGCGGCCCCGCTGCCCCACGCCAGAGGAGCCTGGGGACCTGTGGGAAGTGGGGGGTCAGCCTGTGGGTCGGTGTCACCTGCAGTGCTCGGGGCTTCGCCCCCTGGTCAGCCAGGAGTGGCCGCGTCTGCTGGGGAAATGCAGATGGTGAATCACCGCCGCGCGCAGGCAAACCGGCTCCCAGGATCCCGACTGTGAGTCAACTGGCAGGAGGCAGGTGGTCTCCAAAGGACCGACTGGCTCCAAACAGCCGCGGGGTCTGTCCCGGGGCTGCCGCCGTGGCCCCTGCACTGTCCCTGTGTCCCCGGGTGCTCCTGGGCTCAAGGCTGGCGGAGGGGATGGCTCTCGCCCCGGGCCCGGGGTGCGGAGCAGGTCGGTGACCCTGCCTGGTGCCGCTGGCAGTGCAATTGCCCTGGCCGCAGGGCCGTGGTGGTGGGGATGGGCGCGTGGTGGGGACCCCCCCTCCTCCCACCCGGGGCCAGGGACCAGCCGCTCTGCCCAGCGCCATGTCCTTTGGCCCCTGGCCCCACGCAGCCCCTGCCCCCCTCCCCTCCGGGCCTCAGCTCAGGGCTGCGCCACTCCGGCGGCACCTTCCTCGCTGCCGCTCCATTTCCAGCCTGATTTATTTCTGCTGCTCTGCAGCTCGGCTGTTTTCCTTGCTATTAAGCCGGCTCCGGGTTTCTCCTGCATGAGGTCGTTAATGCAGCGAGCAGCCGCGGCCCTGTCCCAGCAGCTCTGTGGGCTCTGCACCGCTGCGGGCGGCTCCTGCCCTCGGTGGCAGCACCGCCAGACCCCTCCCCACCCTGCGGCACAGCCCGCGAGGCCGTGGGCCCTGCCCTGCCGCTGTGGTGCACGTTGGGGAGCAGGACCAGACATCTGGCCGCTCGCCCCACTCCTGGGCACCGCGCCGCGACCGCCCTGCTCCACGCTGGCGTGGCAAGCGGCTGGCTGGGTCCTGTCCCTGCAGGCACAGCGCTGCGGGCAGCCCCAGCGCGCTCACCCCACGCCGTGAGTTATTGCTGCCGGCCGTCCCGCCGGGGGGTTCCCCCTGGATCCACACCGCTCGCCTCGCTGCGTGGATGCGCTCCGGCAGCTCCACGTGCTGGCCTGGCCAGCACGTGGCTCCTGGGGACAGGCGGCCCCTGCCCGTGCGTGGCGATGCAGGCGGCTGGGACGCAGGTGCTGCCCTCGCCTGTCCTGGGATTGGGTGTGAGCGTGGTGCCCTTGGCACCAGCAGCCCTCCCGTGGCAGCCGGGGTGCAGCTGCGGCCCCTCGGCGCAGGCTG
Source organism: Strix uralensis (assembly GCF_047716275.1). Classification (NCBI taxonomy): domain Eukaryota; kingdom Metazoa; phylum Chordata; class Aves; order Strigiformes; family Strigidae; genus Strix; species Strix uralensis. The sequence goes on along the minus strand of NC_133989.1, from coordinate 481,549 downwards.
GGCCAGGGGCTGCCTGGCTGACCCGGCACCATCTCTGCAGGTGATGGCAACCCCAAGGAGAGCAGCCCCTTCATCAACAGCACGGACCTGGAGAAGGGCAAGGAGTATGATGGCAAGAACATGGCCCTCTTCGAGGTAGGGTGTGAGAGCAGGGGGCAGGGAGGGTCTCTGGGGAGGGGGCCGAGCTGTCCCACAGCACCCCGACCCGCGTCCTGGGCACCGGGACACACCAGAGCCCCGTGCCCGGCGGGACGGGTGGTGGGGTGGCATCTGAAGAAGTCTCCACATCCCTGGGCTGGCTGGGTCCCGAGGGACTGTCCTCACAGCTCAGAGCTCCGCTCTCCACAGGAGGAGATGGACACCAGCCCCATGGTCTCGTCCCTGCTGAGCGGGCTGGCCAACTACACCAACCTGCCGCAGGGCAGCCGCGAGCACGAGGAGGCCGAGAACAATGACGGGGGCAAGAAGAAGCCGGTGCAGGTGAGGGAGGCAGGAGGGATGCAGCCCCTTCTCCTGGCCCCTGCCTGCGCAGCGCTGGGCCACGGGCTGCCCCACGGTCAGCCGGGTCCCTCGGCCGCTGCCAGCGGGGTGGTTTCCCCCGGGATCCCCGGCTGCATCGCAGGAGGAGCGGGACCCCCCGCCCCTCTGCCAGCCAGGCCCACGAGCGCTGATAGCTGCCCGTTCCCTCGGCAGGCCCCGCGGATGGGCACCTTCATGGGCGTCTACCTGCCCTGCCTCCAGAACATCTTTGGGGTCATTCTCTTCCTGCGCCTCACCTGGGTGGTGGGGATCGCCGGCATCATGGAGTCCTTCTGCATGGTCTTCCTCTGCTGCTCCTGCGTGAGTGATGGACCCCCGCTGGCCTCGCCTGGGGTCTGGGGGTCACCAGCCGGGCTGCTGAGAGGTGCACTAGCTGCCGGCCTGCCCCTGCCCCTGCCCCTGCCCCTGCCCTGCCCCTGCCCTGCCCCACTTACAGCCAGAAGCCTTCAGCTTCCCAAAGGAATCAGCAGCAAAACGGTGCTCAAATGGCAACCCAGACCGCAGCTGCTGTTTGGGTGGGATGTGGTGGAGGGTCCCCTGCCCAGGCCCTGCCCATCATGCTGCAGTGAGCCATCCCGCCAGGACGGTGACTCCAGGGCAGAGACTGGGGGGGGGCTGAACACGAGCAGTGTCCTGGGCAGCCCAGGGATCCCTCGCCCCTCACAGTGCTGCCGGTCCCTCCAAGGGGCTCAGTCCCGAGCTGCGCTGCCAGCCAGCAACGCTGCCTGCCCATCCACCCTTCCATCCATCCGTCCACCCACCCACCCGCCCCTCCAGCTCTCCCCCGGCCCTCGTGGCACATCTTCGCGTGGCCCCAGGGAACCCCGTGTCCCAGCGCGGCCCCAGCTCTCCCTTCCCACACCCCTGTGCCTCTGCCCCAGCGAGGAGGGGGCTCTGCCGGGTGCTGACACCGTTTCTTCCCACAGACAATGCTGACGGCCATTTCCATGAGCGCGATCGCCACCAACGGCGTGGTGCCAGGTACACCCGAGCCCGTGTCCGTGTGTGCGGGGGGCGAAGGGAGCTGTGTCTCTCCGCGTCGGGCGCCTGCGGGGCCCCTGTGCCTCAGAAGGGCTGGTCCAAGCGTGGGAAAGGGCTTTTCCCAGAGAGCTTTTGTGGGTCGTGCTGGCCGAGCTCTGGGGCTGCTCCACGCTGCGCACAGGAGGGCAGATGTGGCCAGCCACTCCCCGGCCTGTGGCCACCAGCCCACGCGGGTTCCCTTGTGGCCCGGGGGGGGAGCATGGAGCTGGAGCCGCCATCCGTCCCCAGAGCCGTGAGGTGCAGATGGCAGCGAGAGCCGCCAGCCACGGCTCCTCCCTCCACCAGACTGGCGAGGCCGCAGGGAGCGCGGAGAGATGCCGGTGGGAGGACGGGCAGCGGGGCGTGCGGGGTGCCGTGGCCCGGGCGCTGGGGCAGCCTCTCCCGCTGGCCTCCCCGAGCCGTGCCGGGCGCTGGGACGCTGCTGCGTGCGGTGGGTGTCTCCCCCCGGGGAGGCACCGGCGGGGTCTGGCTGCGCGGGTGCCCCTGGGCTGCCTCCCCCAGAGCGGGCCCAGCCCCGCAGAGCCCCAGGGAGCTGGGAGCGGACAAGCTGCACCGTCTTGGCGGCTCTGCAGGGCTGGGCACGGCGCTGACAGCCCCAGCGCAGGCTGTAATTAAAGCCATTCATCATCCTGCTGCCATGGCGGGACCATCCATCCCGGCAGCCCGGCCCTAAGGGCTCCTCTGGGAGGAGGGAGCAGGGCACGGCCCATGTCCCTGGGGCCCCAGCACCCAGGGGACACACGTCCCCGTGGCCATCGCACCTGGCTGCTGGCTCCCGGGGAACGGCTCTGCCAGCACTGTTGCTCCTGCTGCGCCGGGGCCCTGGGGACTGCGTCCTGCTCTGTGCTGGAGCAGGGTCCAGGGCTGCGCTGGCTCCATCCTGCCCTCCGGGACGCCTGGCAAGGCCGGGGGTGCCGCAGGGGTCTGGCTGGGACCCACCTTTGCTCTCTCTGGCAGCGGGTGGCTCCTACTACATGATCTCGCGCTCCCTGGGACCTGAGTTTGGTGGGGCCGTGGGGCTCTGCTTCTACCTGGGCACCACCTTTGCCGGCGCCATGTACATCCTGGGCACCATCGAAATCCTGCTGGTATGTGCCTGGTCCTTCCCCCCGCACGGTGCCAAGGGCTCAGGTCCTGGCAGGGCAGCTCTGCCCTCACCTGCCCATGCTGCCCGCTCCTCGTGGCCCATCAGGGAGCTGAGGCTTTGCCGTGGGACCGAGGGACCCTTCCCTGGGGTCTGCTCCGCAGGGCCATTAGCCGGGTGGTGATGCCGTGACTCTCTCCCAGGCCTACATCTTCCCGGCCATGGCCATCTTCAAGGCAGAGGATGCCAGTGGGGAGGCAGCCGCGATGCTCAACAACATGCGCGTGTATGGCACCTGTGTGCTGACCTGCATGGCCACCGTGGTGTTCGTGGGTGTCAAGTATGTCAACAAGTTTGCCCTCGTCTTCCTGGGCTGTGTCATCCTCTCCATCCTCGCCATCTACGCTGGTGTCATCAAGTCGGCCTTCGACCCGCCAAGCTTCCCGTGAGTACGGCGTCTGGCGGGGCTGCGGCAGGGCCAGGGTGTGTGGGCACATGGCTGAGTTTCTGCCTCCCCCAGGATCTGCCTCCTGGGCAACAGGACCCTCTCGCGCCACGGCTTTGACCTCTGCACTAAGATGGTGGTGGAGGGGAACGAGACAGTGGGCTCCAAGCTCTGGGAGCTCTTCTGCACCTCCCGCTTCCTCAACGCCACCTGCGATGAGTACTTCACCATGAACAATGTGACTGAGATCGAGGGCATCCCTGGCGCCGCCAGCGGCCTCATCCAAGGTGGGCACGGCGTGGGGACGCAGGAGCGGGGATGGAGGAGTGGGGCTCACACTGCGCTGAGCAGCAGGATGCAATCCTGCACCACGCAGCCGAGCTGGGCGCTGCAGCCAGCGTGTGTGGTCTGTGCCAGTCAGACCGCAGCAGGACGGCTCCGAAGGATGCTCAAAGGCTGGGGAGGAATAAATTCTCCCTCTGCTTCCTCTTGGCCTTCGGAAAGGCTGATATTGATCTGAGGTTTCGCGAGGAGCAATTGCCCCTTGGGGGCACTTTGCTGCTGCGGCCGCAGCCGTGCTGGGAGAGCGGCCAGGGCCGCAGAAAAACTCATGAATTTGCTGGGAGGAGCCACTTTTGACCTGTTTTTGCGGAGCTGCTGATATGTTTGCCAGGTGCTGACGCTCTGCAGCGGGTGGTGGAGGCTGATGCTCAGTGCCACGCTCAGAGGGTGTTTACAGATCCCTGGGCTGTGCTGGCAGGACCCACTCTGGGCGCTCCTGCGGTGTTGGGGCGGTGTTGGGGCGGTGTTGGGGCGGTGTTGGGGCGGTGGCCGTGCTGGCCGGGTGCTCACAGTGAGCTTGTGGTGGCTCCGTCTCCGGCGGGTCCCGTGGGGCAGGGCAGGGGCTGGGGTGCCCGGGCACGGCTGGCACTTGCCACAGGGCAGTCCTGGCTGTGTCTCCACACGAGGGTGAGACTGCCGGGGCAGCTGCGGGGCCGCTCCAGCCCATCCCTGCCGTGGTGGCGGCGTGGACCCAGGTGCGGGAGTTTGGGCTTCGCTGAGTGTGTGGCACTTGGGGCTGCAGCTGCCAGGCTGCATCGTGGCGATGCGGTGGAGGCGTTTGCTGGGTGTTCGGGAGGCTCCCGATGGCATCCTTTGCTGAGGTCGCGGGGACAGATAAGGGGTCCCTGGCTGCTGGGTACAGCCTGATCCTGCTGGTGACGGTCCTGCTGGGGTGGGGACAGGGACCCTGGCCAGGCTTTGTTGGGGCAGCAGACAGCAAATGCTCCTGCATCTGGGGTGTGTGGGGCAGAGCCAGGACCCAGCTCTGGGGCAGCTGGTGGCGAGGGTGACCGGGCTGGCAGTGCCTGGAGACGGTGTGTCACCGCGCAGGTGGCCGGGGCTGGCTGTGCCGCGGGCACTGAGTCTCTCTGCAGGGAGAAACGTGGGAGGATGCGCCGGGCAGGGCTGTGTCGGTGGGGGCTGCCAGCCCCGTCTGTCACCCAGGAGTGGTCAGGGGAGGTCAGGCGGCTGCAGGGGGTGCTCAGTGCTGGGTGCTGAGGGCTGGTCCCTGTGGGATCCCCTTGGAGTGGCTCCGCAGCCCCTTTGCGATGCCGTGCTGAGGGCTGCCGGCCTCTCCCGGCGCTGGCTGCTCTCTGCTGCTCCAGTTTCTCCCCACGATCTGCGGCCAGCGCAGCACATGGAGGGACACTAAGCCTGTTACATCAGCCCCACACTCGTAATCCCATCAAAAACATTATCAAGTTACTTTGACACGATCCACTTTCCTTAAACCTGTGTTGATCAGCATTAATTATATTACCCTCTTAATTATTTGCTACCGCAATCCCATGTCAGCTGCTCCAGTATCTTTCAGGGATGATGCCAGTGGCAGGACAGACCTGCTCTGGTTGCCCACCCGTGCTGCTGGGGCTGGGGACACCCTGTCCCTCACCCGCTGGACACCAGCAGCCCGGGGCTGGGGCGGTGGGAGGCAGCGCTGGACCCCTCGTGCCCCGTCCCTTTCGGCTGCGTGGCGGGAGGGTGCTGTGCTGGGTGTGGGCGGTGCTCCAGCAACTCCTCACACCGGCCACGCTGCCCGGCCTCCTGCCTCCTCACAGAGAACCTCTGGAGCTCGTACCTGACCAAGGGCGTGATCGTGGAGAAGCGGGGGCTGCCCTCCGTCAGCCCCCCCGACACGCCAGTGGACATGGACCAGCCCTACGTCTTCAGCGACATGACCTCCTACTTCACCCTGCTCGTCGGCATCTACTTCCCCTCGGTCACAGGTGGGGGCGGCCGCCGGCCCCGGTTCGCGTGCGGCGGGGCCCCGGCACACGTGCTGCCAGGCCTGCTCCCGCCGAGCCCCACGTGCGCGTCCCCGGCGCTGGGTGCGGCGGCGGTGCGGCGGGGGTGATCGCAGCCTGCGCCTCCCACGCAGCCGCCCGCGCTCCAGATCTGACGGTGCCGCTCGGCGCCACGCTGACGTCCCGCGGCTCCGGTATTTATAGTTCCCCGGGGGCGGAGGAGCCCCCCCCCGCCCCAGTCCCGCTGCGGGGTGCAGCCGGCGGGTCCTGCCTGCAGCCCCGCTGGTGCCAGAGCCAGTGGGACCCCCAGGGCTGTCCCCGACGTGGCGGTTGCTGGTGGGGTCCTGGCACATCCCCGGGCAGCGCACAGACCCGCCGCCCTCCCGCCCCGTGCCCGCTTACCAGCAGGTCCCGGATTTGGTGTGGTGCGTGTCCCTGCCACTGCATCCCAGTCGCGGGGTCCTGCCCTCCCGGCCGCTGCCACAGCCGGGGTGCTGGGCCCTGTCCCTGTCACTGCTGCAGTCACCATCTGAGCTAATTAAGGGCTAACGAGACAAGTCACTTAAGAGCGTTTTGAGCCTAATCCTTTGGTGGCCTCTGACTGTGGCGAGGGGGGAGCGGTCTGGGGCCCCGAGCCATGACAGCTCCTGCCCAATGCCAGCCGAGTGCCCGCTCCCCGTCCCGGCACATGGCCCAGCCGGAGCCCTGCCGTGCCCGGGGCTCACACGGTGCCCGGCACGAGCCCCCCAGCCCATCCCAGCTGTGGCTCTGCCCACGGTGGCACCGTCCCCCCTTTTCCCAGGCATCATGGCTGGCTCCAACCGCTCCGGAGACCTGCGGGACGCCCAGAAGTCCATCCCCACAGGCACCATCCTGGCCATTGCCACAACCTCTGCGGTCTGTATCCTTCAGGGCTCGCCCGGGCCTGGGCCATGGGGGGGAGGGCGGGGGGCTCGCTGTGCTGGGCTGACCCGCTTGGGTGCCCCACAGGCTGGGACGAGGGGGCAGGGTTCCCCGTCCTCCCAGCTCTCCTTGACCGCCTGGCAGATATCAGCTCCGTCGTGCTCTTTGGGGCCTGCATTGAGGGGGTCGTCCTGCGTGACAAGTGAGTGTCCGGGGGCTGTGTGGGGCGGGCGTGGGGGGAGCCTGGCAGCCCCCCAGGAGCAGCCCCCAGGAACGGGCTGGGGCAGGGGCAGCCCCGGGGGGGAGGTGGGGGTGTGTGGAGGGGCTGTAGCTGGGACACACTGGAGGGTCCGTGGGGGTTCTGGGGTGGGGGGGGACTCCTGGGGGGGCCCAACCTTGTAACAGGTGTTGGGGGCTTGAGTGTGCCCTGACCAGGTTTTGCTGCGCATCCGCAGCCCTTCCTCCCGCGCCAGGGCTGCAGGCAGCGCTTGTTTGTCAACAGGCAGGGCTGCCCGCGCTGCCTGCGTATCTGGGGCAGCCCAGCCCGCTGCAAGCAGCAGGTGACACTTCTGGGTCACCAGCACCAACACAAACAGGATCCAAGCCCCCCCCAGCCTTCATCGGCCTCCTCCCTGCACAGGGGAGGGGGACCCCCCCATCCCACGCCTCCCCCTTGTCCCCGGTGGCCGTGACAGGCAGGGGGATGGGGACAGACCCCACAGGGGGTGGGGACCCTGCCCCACTCCTGTCCCATCCCCCCGGTGCTCTCCCTCGGTGGCCGACCTGCTGGGGGGGCCGTGTTGTGCCACCGTGGTGCTGGCGCTCGGGGCTCAGCCGGGGGACGGAGCCACAGGCGATGCTGGTGCCCCGCAGGTTTGGTGAAGCCGTCAACGGGAACCTGGTGGTTGGCACCCTGGCGTGGCCGTCCCCGTGGGTCATCGTCATCGGCTCCTTCTTCTCCACGTGTGGGGCCGGGCTGCAGAGCCTCACCGGAGCCCCCCGCCTCCTGCAAGCCATCTCCAGGGACGGGATCGTGCCCTTCCTCAGGGTAGGCAACCCCCAGCCCCACACGCCCACCACGGGGCAGACCAGCGGGCACCCGCTGCCCGCCGCTGCCCGCCCTATCCTCGTCCTGCACGGCGGTGGGCGGCCGTGGTGGGTTTGGCTGTGGCGTCGGTGGGACAAGAGTGCCGGGAAAGGTCAGGGTGCCCTCCCCCCGCTGCCGTGCTGCTTCATATTTTATCTGCTCTCTGAAGACGTGTTCTCGCAACCTCATCGCTCTAAATCCAACCCGACAGCACCCCCCGGGGAAGAGCGGGCTAATTTTATCCTCCCTCCTTCACCCTGACAGCCCCAGCCCCAGCGCTCGCTCGCTTGCGCCGCCTGCACCCACTAATGCGTCCGGACACGCGGCCCCCGCCCTCACACCCGGATCCCCCCCGTGTCCCCACAGCTGCGGGAGGAGCTGCCCCCCACGGGGTGCCCGACTCCTCGCTGGCTGTGGCCCTGGGTGGGGGTCCCGGGGGGACAAGGGCTGCTCTGGGTGCAGGGAGGGTCTGCGGGGAATGGCCCTGGGACGGCTGTCCTGGCAGCCCCCGGCTCGGGCCGTGACCCAGCACCCCCCGGCGCACCCAGACCCTGCTCCTGGCCAGGGCTGGGCACAGGGGAGGGTCCGGCTCCCTCGGGCCATGCCAAGGACCCTCGCCCAGGTCTGTGTGGCGCTGGCGGCGCAGAGCCCTGATGTTTCCCTCTCCCCACCACCCCCAGGTCTTTGGCCACGGTAAAGCCAATGGGGAGCCGACGTGGGCCCTGCTGCTCACCGCCTGCATCTGTGAGATCGGGATCCTGATCGCCTCCCTGGACGAGGTGGCTCCCATCCTCTCCATGTAGGCAGCACTTTTGCGAGCAGCGGACAGGCCCCCTCGCCCCATGCTGGGGGGGTGACACGCGTGGGTCCCTGATCTCGGGGGGGGGGGGGGGGACGACACACACCCCCCCCCACTGCCCCGCCCCTGTCTGGGAGGAGGGGAGCCCAGGGCCCCTCCTCGATCAGTGTTGGGGTCTGGTGGGGCCTGCTCCAGCGCCAGTCACCCCGGGGCTGGGAGGTACAGCGGGGCCCGGCTGTGGCCCTGGTCCAGCCCGGTGCACCCTGCTCAGCCTCGCGCTCTCTCCTGCAGGTTTTTCCTCATGTGCTACATGTTTGTCAACCTGGCATGTGCGGTGCAGACGCTGCTGCGGACGCCCAACTGGCGTCCCCGCTTCCGCTACTACCACTGGTGAGCTGGGACGGGACAGGAACGGAGGGGATGGGGTGTCCTGCCGCCCCCTCCCCGGGCCAGGGACCCCAGGGCACACTGACGGCGCGGTGCTCTCTGCAGGACCCTATCTTTCCTGGGCATGAGCCTCTGCCTGGCGCTGATGTTCATCTGCTCCTGGTACTACGCGCTGGTCGCCATGCTGATCGCCGGCCTCATCTACAAATACATCGAGTACCGCGGGTGAGGGTGGCCGTGGTGCCGCAGAGCCTGGCCAGTGCCGACAGCTGCCCCGTGGCCCCGTGGTGTGGGCTGCTCAGCTGCCCCGGGATGCTTGTCCCGGGATGCTCCGGCGTGCCAGCGTGGTTCTCCGTGTGCAGAGCCGTGGACGTCCCTTATGTGCTGCTGGTTCTTGCAGGGCGGAGAAGGAGTGGGGTGATGGGATCCGGGGGCTGTCCCTGAGCGCAGCCCGCTATGCCCTGCTGCGGCTGGAGGAGGGGCCCCCCCACACCAAGAACTGGAGGTGAGGCCGGGCTGGGGGGCTGGGGGGTCGGGGTGGGGACCAGCCGGGGTGTGGGCACTGACTGTAGGACCGTCCCTCCAGGCCGCAGCTGCTGGTCCTGGTCCGCGGGGATCAGGAGCAGAACGTGGTGCACCCGCAGCTCCTGTCCTTCACGTCGCAGCTCAAGGCTGGCAAAGGCCTCACCATTGTGGCCTCCGTGCTGGAAGGGACCTTCCTGGACAACCACCCGCAGGCGCAGCGGGCCGAGGAGGTGAGAGCTGCCTGCACCAGGGCCGCTGCCCACGCTGGGGCCACTGCCCGCACCAGGAGCACCGTTTCTGCCCCGTGGCCAGGGCTGGCTGCCCTGCCTGTGGGAGAGCACGGAGGGGACATCCGGACCCCTGCCCCTTCCCCAGACACCAGAGACACCAGCTCCAGCTGGGCACTGGTCCCAGTCTTGGCCAGCTGCTGCACGGTTTGGCGCAGGACGGCACGGCACGGCACAGCATGGCTCCCAGGCAGAGGCTGCTGTGCTGCTGGGCTGAGCAGCCCCTCAGCTGCCCTGTGGCCCCCACAGCCCCCAGCCTCCCCACGGTGCCCACAGCTCCCACGACCACCGTGGCCCCAGTGCCAGGCAGGGCCAGAGCTGTTCCCTGCTGGAGCGAGAGCCCTCCCCGCCCCCCACCCCTCTGCACCAGCCGGGTGGCACATTAATGAGATTAAGCCCTCGGAAGCAAACAGTTTCTCTCCCATGCAGACATGTTATAATTTCTCTGAGTAAATAACTCTAATTGCTGCTCCGCCGCCCGTCAGAGCCCTGGCACGGGGACACCCTCTGCTCGGCACGGCGCAGAGCTGCGCGCCAGCTCCGCTCACTGCCGGGCCTCATCGCTCCCAGCCCCGAGCCGCTGGCCCACCCTGGGGCATGGAGACCTGGGCACCCTGCAGGGGGACCTGCACCCCACAGCCTGCGCCCACACCCTGCGCCCCGTACCCCGCAAGGTGCTGGGGCTGGCGGTGCCCATCCCCGGGCCCGGTGGTCTCTGACCTCCCTCTCCCACCGCCAGTCCATTCGCCGGCTGATGGAAGCGGAGAAGGTGAAGGGCTTTTGCCAGGTGGTGATCTCCTCCAACCTGCGGGACGGCATGTCCCACCTCATCCAGTCCAGCGGGCTGGGGGGGCTGCAGCACAACACGGTGCTGGTGGGCTGGCCCCGCAGCTGGCGGCAGAAGGAGGATCACCAGACCTGGAGGAACTTCATCGGTACGGCTTTGCGGAGCGTGGGGGCCGCTGGGCTGGGCTGGGGGCTGCGAGCCGCCCCGGCTGACGTGGCCCTTCCCCTCCCAGAGCTGGTGCGAGAGACCACGGCCGGGCACCTGGCCTTGCTGGTGGCCAAGAATGTCGCCATGTTCCCGGGCAACCAGGAGCGGTTCTCGGAGGGGCACATCGATGTCTGGTGGATTGTCCACGATGGGGGGATGCTCATGCTGCTGCCCTTCCTCCTGCGGCACCACAAGGTAGCTCGGGCCCCATGGTGTGGGGCAGGGTCCGGTGTCGGGGCTGTGCCCTGCGAGCCGTGCCCATGACTCCCTCCCTCCCTCCCAGGTCTGGCGCAAGTGCAAGATGCGCATCTTCACGGTGGCCCAGATGGACGACAACAGCATCCAGATGAAGAAGGACCTGACCACGTTCCTGTACCACCTGCGCATCACCGCGGAGGTGGAGGTGGTGGAGATGGTGAGTGCTGGGTGGGGGGGCGTGCCGCAGGCTGGGGTGTTGCGTGTGGGAGAGTCAGGCAGAGCCTGCCCCGGGGGGGACACAGCCCCACGGGGCAGGGGGACATGGAGCGCACTGGGGAGGGGACATGCAGCACTGCGGGGACACGGAGACATGCAGGGCCAGGCTGGGAGCAGTGGGTGCAGCTCACCCTGCCCCACGGTTTGTCCTGTCCCCCCCCGCAGCACGAGAGTGACATCTCCGCCTACACCTACGAGAAGACGCTGGTGATGGAGCAGCGCTCCCAGATCCTCAAGCAAATGCACCTCACCAAGAACGAGCGGGAGCGGGAGGTGAGGCCACAGGACAGCCTGGGTGGGACCCGGCCCCACCCCGGTGGCTGCGCTGCTCACTGAGCTGCCCCACAGCTCCGCGCGCTCATCCTGCTGGTTAGCCAGGGCTGCAGGCTGGGGTCTGCCCGGCCAAGCCCTCTTCTGCCCTGCTCCCCGGGCTGACCCTGTCCCACACAGATCCAGAGCATCACGGACGAGTCCCGTGGCTCCATCCGGCGCAAGAACCCGGCCAACACGCGCCTGCGCCTGAGTGTCCCCGAGGAGCAGGTGGGCGACGGCGAGGAGAAGCCGGAGGAGGAGGTGAGGGGCTGCGCCAGGATGGGGCCCGGGTAGGCGGCTGGCCCCGGCCCCTGCCCACCATCCCCCTCTCCTCTGCAGGTCCAGCTCATCCACGACAAAAACACCACCACCTTCTCCAGCAGCTCCCAGTCCCCCGGTGATGAGGTGGAGACGGCTCCCGAGAAGGTGCATCTCACCTGGACCAAGGAGAAGTCTGTTGCTGAGAAGAACAAGACCAAGAGCCCTGTCAGCCCTGAGGGCATCAAGGACTTCTTCAACATGAAGCCGTATGGCCCCACATGCTGCCGCCCCGTCCCACCCGCACCCCACGTCCCCGGCCATCCCTGCCTGCCCTGGCCAGGCGGGTGCAGGCAGAGCCCCGGCAGCACCAGCTCGGTCCTGGCTCTGAGGAGGGGGTCCAGGAGCCCTGGGGAGGGGTGGGGTGGGGTCCCTGCACGGGCGAGGGATGGGGCACCTGGGCAGCGTGTGCTGCAGGGACTCAGGGTGCACACCTGGCGCTCACCTCTTCTCTCTCTTTCTCTCCCCCGGCCCCCATCGTGCTCCTGGCAGGGAGTGGGAGAACCTGTAAGTCTGGGTTTGGCTGGGGGCTGGGTCCCAGGGGCGGGGAGAGCTGGGCCACTGCTCATGGGGCAATGTGCCTGGAGCCCTGAGGTTGCCTGCGTGCACGAGGGCGGCTCGGTGCGCTGCGACAGCTGCTGCCGGTGCGGTGCCAGACGGCTCACCCAGGCGGCACGCGGGGGCCGCGGCTGCCAGCCCTTGCGCAGATGCCGTGCGGTGCCCACGCCGTGTGCGCCCCGTCTGCCCTGTGACGCTGCTGGCGGCTTCCTGCACGCCTGGGCTCGGGCACCCGCGGTGACGCTTGCGCTGTCTGCTCCTGCTTACTCCCACGCGGCTCGGCCCCGAGCAGCCGCGGTGTGACGCTGCCCACGGGCATCGTGCGTGGCCCGGCAGCTCACAGTTGCCGGCGCGGGCTCGGCATGGCCAGCGGCCGTGCCAGACAAAGCCTGCAGGACCCTGAGCTCGTGCCGCAGCTCAGCCCCAGCTGCGCTGGGGCAGGGGCCAGCCCGCCCCGTAGCCCTTGTGGCTGGTGTGGGGCCAGAGACCGGCTGTGCCCCGCTCCGTGCCCACATGTGCTGTCGCCCCCAGGAACCAGTCCAACGTGCGGAGGATGCACACAGCCGTGAAGCTCAACGAGGTGATTGTGAAGAAGTCCCAGGATGCCAAACTGGTCCTGCTGAACATGCCAGGGCCTCCCCGCAACCGGAAAGGGGATGAGAACTGTATCCTTCCTGTGGGGCTGCTGCATTGGGGCCAGCGCCAAGACCCTTCTCCACAGGGCGGGGCTGGGGACCAGGGGGCCACAACTGCCCCGAGGCTGGTGGATCTTGTAGGCGAGTGCTGAGGGGCACAGGTCTGGCGCCTGAGCCCAGACCCCCCCATGCCTCCTGCCCTGGCCGGGTCTGGCAGGCACCAGCCTGTCTGTCTGGCAGAGCCAATGCACGCAGACAGGTGGTGGGGCCCTGTGATGTTGCACCCACACGTGTGAGCACGATGGCACGTGGCGAGGGCACGGGCTCAGCTCCGCGGGGCCTGGCTGCCTGCTGGGGCGGGCTCAGCCACGTCCCCGTTGTGCAGCGCCAGCATGGGGGGACTCCCCCAGCCCCTCAGCTTGGGACCAACCCCACCAGCTCCCGGCTCTGGTGCGGGCGCTTGCGGTGTTGGTGCTGCGGGCTCGGTTCCCCAGGTGTGGGGCCGGGCAGGGACGGCGCGGGGCTGTCCCCATGCTCTGGTGTGGCCTTGGTCCTCCTTGACGGCCGTGCAGACATGGAGTTCCTGGAGGTGCTGACGGAGCACCTGGACCGAGTGCTCCTGGTGCGTGGTGGGGGCCGGGAGGTCATCACCATCTACTCCTGAAACACGGTGCGTGAGAGAGGTTTGTCTGCACGCTGAGAGCCCCGCCACCCCTTTGCACCGCGCTCCTGGAGGGGAGGAGGGAAGGCCGGATGGCAGCCGGTGCACAGAAACTTCACCTGGCTTTGGCCGTGCCCCTGATCTCTCCATTCGAACTGCAGCACCAGATCTTCCGGGAGCATCCAGCACCAGAGCAGCTGTTCCTCATTGCAACATCACAGCACTGCTGTCCTTGTTTATATATAAATATATACAGTGTACCGCGGACTGAGCACCAGGGCCCAGCGCTGCCGCCACCGCCCATCCCCGGCAGGGCCAGCCCCGCTGCCAGCCCCAGCGCTGCCGCTCGCGGCCCCGGCCAGGCAGGAGGGCGGCTGTGCCAAGACGGGCACCCGGCCCCGTCCTGCGGCCACCCCAGCGCGGAGCTTGGCTGGACGCGCCCGTGCCCTGTGACCTCCTGCCGCCCGCACCCTGCCTCCCCGCCGAGGCGCTGGGAGAAGAGAGAGGCCACCAGCACGCTTTCCTCGCCGGACGCTCCTCTCCCCACCTCTGGCAGCGCCCGGGGCTGCCTCCCCCCGGCGCTGCCCCCCGGCCGCCCCTCGCCAGGAAGGGCCTGGACAGCCCCACCACGCCGCTGCCTCGCGCCGCCCGTCTCTGGAGGCCGTGGGCCGAGCTTGTGGAGATGCAGCGTGATGGTTTGGAGGGGGCAGACGGTGGGGGGCGGCGGTGGGGGGTCGAGTGCCAGATCCCACGGCAGCACGAGCCCCGGCCTGGGGTGGGTGGGGGGTGCTCCCTGTCCCCGTCCTCACTGACTCCAGGCTCTCTCCGCCCTGACGCTCTCCAGGTGCTTGTGGAGCTGCGGTGTCCAAAGCCGAGCCGAGGCCCCGCTGTGCGCGGCACAAGCTGGAGCCGCTCTCCGGCCGCTGGAGCTGCGTGGGTGCCGCTGCCCCCCCACGCCTGCTCTTGGCCTGGGCGCAGAGGAGTCCTGTCCCATCCTGTCCCCCCTGCCCTGCTCCCCCGCCACACGGTGCTGGGGGCTCTCAGGCCCCTGTCACCAGCCAGCCCAGCTGGTCCCATGCCGAGTGCCCCTCTGCCCCGCTGTGCTCCCCACTGCTCCCCAGGGCTTCGCTGCTGACCCAGCCCCAGGCAGTCGCAGACACTGCCGTGGCGCTGTAGGAAAGTCCGGATCCGTGTGTAGTTTTAACATATGCAAAGTCTGTTTGCCTGGTCTGACAGGGCTGGACCCCGCGGCGAGGGGTGGCCGTAGGGGTCCCACTGCCCGCTGGCATCACGGCACTGCCCCACCCCGCCGGCCAGGGCGGCCCACGGCCCGTCCCCTCCTGCAGCAGCCAGCCCCCATGCACCGAGGCAGTTCAAACACCTCTTACCTTTGGCAGCAGCTGCAGGGTCGCCCCCCGACCCCGTCCCCCCTCACCCAGCATCTCTCACGCCAGAGAAACTGAGGAGCTTTTAACAAATGTGAATGGTTCCAGGAACCACGCAGGAAGCGGTGCCGAGGGCAGCCAGGGCGCCCACTGGCGCCCACCCCGGCCCCATGTACATAGTGTACATAATACAGTACGTGTATTTTTAAAGTGATCATATTTATGTTAATAGAACCAGATGAAGTCTATATATAGAGATCTATATCTATTCTGAGAGATGCAGGGCTCTGCTAGCACCAGGCCGTGGGGACGGAGAGCCGAGCCAGGCTGCTCCCACACGCAGCGGGTGCCCATCGGTCACACCGAGTGCTCTGGAGCAGCGAAGGCTCCAGCCTTCCCCGGCCACCGGCAGCCCCTGGGAAAGGGCCAGGTCGCAGGTTCATTCTCTTCTCAATTTAGCTTCTTAAGAGTTTTCAGGGAAAAGAAGTCACAGACTTTTCTGAACTTGTTTCACAGCAGATTTGAGCTTCCACTTGAAGTGCAGCCTGCTAAGAGTTGCCCTCTCCCGGCAGTGCTGGCTGCTTTGTGCCAGCCTGGCCCCCGCCGGCCGGAGCCGAGTCCCCGCGCTGAAGCACTCGCCTCCTTGGCTCCCCAAACCGCCCCCCAGTGCCACCCCGCACTGCAGCGACCTGCAGCCTCCCGGCCAGCGCAGAGGGAGCGGGTCCTGCTGCAGCATCCCCAGGGTGGCCTGGCAGTGGCTGCCTCCTGCCCGGCACGGGCAGCCCTGGTGGGTCCCAGCATCCAGCTCCCGGCCCTCCTGCCAGCCCAGAGCGGCCGCAGCCCTCAGCTCCAGCCTCCCCGAGCGCAGGAAACTCCCTCTGTGCCGGACGACTCCAGTCCCCACTCCCTCTGCCACACTCCTCTATTCCTCCAGGTCCAGGCCAAAGCTGTGTGGGGCTGCTTGGATAACAAGCAGTGGGGTTTCTTATGTTCTTTTTATTTAAGATACTACTTGGACACACTCCCAGCCCAAAACCAAGCCCCAGCTGCACATCTGTGCCTGCTCATACCTTGCTCCTCCATTTCCATCACTCCCAAAGTGCCTCCCTTCGCCCCAGCAGCAGCCCCAGCCCCAGCCCGACTTTCTGCCGTGGTAGCTTGGCCACCTGCCCAGCTGTGTCGGTCTGTGCTGCAGATGCTGGTGTGGAAGCCGGTCCCAAGGGCTGGGGGAGCTTGGCGGTTACAGGAGGTGACTGTCGGGGTGAGCCGAGACCTGGTTTTTGGGCTGATGAATGGTGCAGACACACAGGGCAGCACTCTCTGGTCCTGTCGCTGCCTCAGCCACTCGGGAACTGGTGGAAGGGCAGGCAGGCGTCTGCAAGCGGGAAGTTCCTTTAGCTCTGGGAAGGGCAGCCCTGCGGGAACCAGGATTTGCCAGTGTGTAGCTGCTCTGCCCCTTGGAGCTGGTCCTGCACCACCACACACAAGCTCAAGTGCTGTTTCTAGCCTCCCAAAATTATTTGAGGCACTTCTGTGGCAACGGGGGAGGCACGCGCAGCAACCTGCCTGCTCATCTCAGGTGCCAGCACCATGCTTGTGGGGCCTAGAGCATCGCCAGCTGCTCCCCGTGGTCACCCTCTCCCTGCAGCGTGGCTGCCACGCCGCCAGGCCCAGGGAGCGGGTCAGCGCCGGGGCCCGAGGGCAGAGGCCGGTCACCCACAGCGCCCGCCGCCGCTGAGCCCACAGACAGCGTCACCCTCGGCACCACGAGCTCTTCCCCTGGGCGTGGGGTGGCAGGGACCGGCGATGTCCGCAGAGCAGTGGCGAGGCAGCAGGCCGGGGCGTGCTCCTCCGCAGAGGGGTTCACTCCATCGCCCCCCCAGCGCCGCCAACGGATCCCGTTCCCCCTCAGCACCACTTCCACCCCTGAGGGCAAAGCTGCGGTCCCAGCTCCCCCCCCGGAGCGGGAAGGCGACCCCTTCCCATTGCTACTGCGGGAGAAAGGCGTTTCCCTCCCTCGTCCTCCGGCAGCAGCAGGGGCCCAGCTCCAGAGTGAGCCAGGGCCGCCTCGACACCCCTGCCAGGCAGGATTCGGCTGCGGCAAGAGGCGCTGGTCCCATGGCGAGTTCCTGCTCGCCGCTGGCCGGAGAGGGCCAGTTTTAGCAGACAGCACTGCATGTTAGTTTACAAACCCAGCCCTGCACGTTTGGCCTCTCTGAGTGTTCGGTTTCCCCACGGAGCACCCTTCTGCCGTTCCACCTTGGTGAAGACAGTGTCCTCCTCCGGTAGACACGCAAGTTCCTCCCTGGCACATGCGCAGACACGTTTCGGTTTTTGTTCCAGACAGGAAGGTCTTGACGCCCAGGTTGGTTTCGCTGGCGGGCAGCTGCCGGGAGCGGTGCTGAGCAGAGGGGCCGGGGGTTCAGCGGCGCGGCCGCAGCCAGCGGGGAGCGCGCAGAGCCCGGCCGTGGCGTGGGCTCGCTCCCGCAGCGTCATGGGGGAGCTGCCCTGCCGCGGTCAGCGGGGGGGCACGGGCCCCACCCGCGGGGCAGGGCAGCAGCAACGCAGCAGCGGCAGCTCGTGTCGCTGCAGCCACCCCGCGGGACAGGCAACGAGGCAGCACTGGCAGGAGGCACAGGCAGCACAGGCAGCGCCCAGCCCAGGCTGGTGTCGGGCCGCGGCTGGGTGAGAGGAAGGACCAGAGACAAGGGTAAGAGTTGCACTAGAAGAGTCAAGACCCTCCTCTGTGTAGCAGGACTAAAAACCAGCAGAAAGACCAAAAGGTCTGAGAATTGCTGGTTACAACACTTTCTGTGCTACATGTGCAATATATTTGTTATGAATGTTATCACAAAGTCAGTTCATTCAATAATCTTTTACTCACCGTAGCTAGATGTTCTACGTCCATTCAAGTGACTTTTATTCGAGTGCAATATTTCAATAGACATGTAGTGACCTAGTATGCTTTGTGTTTTAGAGAATCTGTGTGCAGAGCAATGCAATTAAATTTAAAACCTTGTAAATAAAACAAGTTGCAAACCAAAAAAAAAAAAAAAAAAAAGTATTAGGCTTGCATTTAATTTCTGTGAGTGTTTCAGTATCGTGCACTAGGCCGCCTCAGTACAGCCCCTGTGTTTTCTGTGCAGGTATTAATGGAGGAGTGGCTCCTCGGCTGTTGAATGCTCCCTGTTAATGCTTTACTGCTTTCACTGTACTCATTTTTCTAGACTCCTGTCTGCACAAAATGCAATAAATGATTTTATTACACCCTTCACTACTTGCACGGGGAGTTTTCACTTGCTTCCAGGGTCTCCACAGCTGTCTCGCACTCGGCTGCTCCCGTTTCTGTAACAAGGAGCAGGCCCCAAGAGGGAGCAGCAGGTTGCAGAGGAAGCAAAAAATCAGGCAAGGAACAGCCTCTCCTGAGTGCCACAGCTCCCACGTTCACACAAATCTCTGATCACCCCAGCAGAACTGCTTTACCCATCTGCAGGGCTGTTGAGGCGGAGAAAGGGATCTGACAAAAAAAAAGAGACCGGCAGGGTAATATGGCAGACAGACAGACAGAGACACAGGCTCCCACAGATTCCAGGTTGCATCAGGCAGCAGCCGCAGACGGACGCCGGGCCAGCGCTGCCGGTCCCAGGACAATCCCCCCACACCCCCTGGCAGCTGGAGGGGTCAGGGCCCTCACGCCGGCCCCACCACACGCTCCCGCACGGGTCCTGCCCCGGGCTCTGCCTGAGACCACCCGAGTCCACCACGTGAGAACGAGCCCCCATGAGGTGCTTCAAAAGGGCCGTCAGGGACAGCGAGGGGCCGCGCTGTTCCCGGGGTCACGGCCAGGGTCGGGCGCTGTCCCCAGCGTCCTGCGCCGGGCAGCGTCTGGCACAGCTCATGGGGAGCGGGAGCAGCGGAGCGATGCGTCCGGCAGTACTCAAGCTGTTAGTGTCAAAAATGCAACAAAACGTTTTTCCTGACTTTTTATTAGAAAGTAACGTCCTCTTGTTAACAGCACAGAGAAAAAAAAAAATGCTACAACACAAACCACCTGGGACAAAGAAACTCCTCTGCTCCGAGAACACTGCTTGCTTAGTTTTGTTTGGTTCTCCACAGACTCTAAGAAGGCCGTGATGGGGGGAACCACAGAGTTGGGAGATGTTCTATGTTCTGGTATCAAACTATGTTACTGGTTACAAACATGGTGAAGAATCACTGCCCGATTTTCCACTCAACTGTCCACAGCAGCTACTGAAGTGTTGAAAAAATGTATAAAATTATGGGTATTGCATCTTGGCACTGCCTCTCCACCTTAGCTGGACAAAACACGGCTCGACAGTGAGATGAAGGTTCCAGGGGGGATGTTCACCGCTGGGTGCAGGTACCCCAGGGGAGGGCCTGCAGCACACCAGCGTGGCTGCCCTGGAGCTGTTGTTGGGCTACAGTCACCAAGTGTCCCGAAGCAAGATTGTAAGAGAAGGAAATTTATAAGCCAAATTTAACAGATTGATCTTAACACTGACTACTTGGCGTAGGAAAACTGACAGACCGTTTCAAATCTCTGCCTTGGCTGGAAGGTCTTGTGTTTCCGACCTGCCACAGCACTCAGAGCAAAGCTGCCAGTTCCTGGGTGAGGTGGGCAGCGCCCCTCTGCCTCCCCGCCTCGCCCTGCCGGGACGCTCCGTCCAGCCGCAGAGGGACCAGGCGGCACGGGCCTGGGCTACTGAGTAGCGTCAGGCATGTGCTTGATGAGTTCAGCTGCTGGCGCTACCACTGTACTTTCCACCTGCCTTATATGCCATTAAAAAGAAATAAAAAAAGAAATCCAAAGAAAAATCGTGCCCATTCCAAAACGGTGGGTCTCCAAGAAGGCCCAGTCAGTGCACCGCTCCGGTCAGTCCCGCTTCCTCAAAACCCCTGACCCAAAACTACCCTAAGACCGTTCAGTGAGACCAGACTGCACCACAGCAAGAAGATGCACCAGCTACTGGGGGTGAGGAAACTGCAGGACTGTCCCCGCAGAGCTGCTGGGACCGGACTAAACAACCGATTGTCCAAAGTAGCCCCGGGCACATCGTGCCGTTGAGAAAACAGAGCGTGCTCGTCCAGACACTGCTGAGCAGAGCGAGGTGCGGGAGGGCAGCGCCAGCCAGCCCGCGGAGCGCCGCGGGGGGCACGCGCTCGCCAAAGCCGAGGACGTGCACACCCAGGGGCGCTTGTCCTGGGACAGGAACGGGAGACGGGCTGAGCAGCTGCACGTGTGGGATGGCGGAGGGAAGGGGAGAGGGCAACGGCTCCGCTTCAGTAGTGCCGCTGGTAGGAGCCCATCGGCGGCTGCTGGGCCGAGGACCCCGCTCGCCCCTGGGCCACGGTTTGGCTCACCAGGTGGGAGAGTGCAGGTCCGCTCTGGATAAGGGTGTCCAAGGCTTTCTGCACACTGGGGTTGTCAAAGTTGATACCAGAAGACACCGGCCTTTGCGCAGGGACGTTGCCAGGTGCAGGGAGGCGATTTTGGTGCTGACCATAGAGCGACTGAGCTTGTGGAGGGGCTCCAGGTCTTGGACCTGCATTTCTTGAAGAGCCTGGGAGAGCAGGAATCTGTGCGCTTGGAGTCTGCAATCTCTGCTGAGCCTGGTTTAAATTTCCTGCACTCATCTGTGCTGACCGGGCCTGACCACTGCCCATGTTAGCAAAGTTCTGGTTGGGAGTGCTGCCCGAAGTGCCTGCAGAGGCTGCGGAACTGCTGTTTGCTACAGCAGCTGCTGCCACTGCCGCCCCGCTGTTGAAGAGACTGAGGATTTTTGCTTGAAGCTCCTGCTGAGGATTAGAAGAGGAGACTGGAACAGAAGGAGCAGAGACCAGAGGCTGTGAACCCTGATGAGCCTGAGAGCTTGGAAGGCTGGACTGACTACCCAGAGATGATCCTGAAGGTGCCCCCAAAGACTGTCGTGACATAGGTGCTGGGAAGGAAAGGGAAGAGGGTTAGAGCTCTGCAAATGCCCTCGAAGGGGCACCTGAAAAAAACTAGTGAAGCAGCTACCAAAGACACAAGCATCAGTGACTACCCACCCTCTGAACAGGAGAGCCGCACCAGTCCGGGAACCCAAACCACTCGGCACAACTGTTGATGCCGTGCAGCAGCCAAAGCAGTTACGGCAGTCCCGGGGTTTTCCCGAGAGAATCCAGTATAAAAGTTCTTTCACATGAAAGATCTGAATCGTCTCAGGACTCCCAAAGGACACGTCCACCTCAATAAAATGAGGTGCTGTGTGAGGAAGCTACAGCACCAGGACTCCTCTGCAATCCTGCGGCCGTTTTCGTGCCCCAGCCCAGAGGGGCCACAAACCGCAGGATTAACAGACACTCACCCTGCAGAGAATCAGTGCTTCCCCTCAGCAGCCGTTCCTTCCGGTCCCTCAAGTAATTAATGACTTTATCGGTCTCCTCAGCAGTCAGGTAGCGATTGTCTGCCAGCAGGTTCAGGAGGGTCTGGATGCCCGGAGGGTGACCTCCTCTGACACCCTCCTCCACAGGGGGTGGGCGCTCCCGCTCCTGCAGAACAGCCTCATCTGCCATCTTGGCCGCCTGCCGGGCGATCTCCTCGCGCTCCTTCTCCCGTGATTCTGTTTTGTAGCGCTCGTAATTCCGTGCCACCAGCACCATGGCATCAGCCTGGGGCATGTTGCGGTGTTCTGCACAAGGAAAAGAAACATTTTAGGCAAACCAAAGCACTGCTCACGGGCGCTGCCTCGCCTCGCGCACACCAGCGCGTCTCGCCCAGAGACAGGCAGCGCTTTGGGATCACAAGGCTAGGTCTGGGCAGCTGCCCAGGCACACGGTAACAGTTCCATTTCCTAAGCCGACAGAAGGCTCAAGGCTACTGCCCAGCAAGGCCGCCCTCTTCTTCCAGAGCCCAGGGCTCTGAGGAGACACCCTATCAGCCCAGGAAACGTCCTTCTTGCCTCTCAGCCCATTAAAAGGGAAAGCAGCTCTCTCTACCTCTCACATAAATTCTCGGTGCTCCAAGAGGAGAGTTCCAGCCATTCCACCGCTAAACCCTTGGAGAGATCCAAAACTTACCCTCTGGAGGCTGCTAAAGCCTCCCAGGGAGGACAGCGATGGGAATACGTGTTGGTTCTGCACTGCCAGTGCCTTAATACAGGTGTGTGCACGCAGGAGGTAGGGAGGGAGGGAGCACTGGCTCTGTGTCACGTTACTGCTTATGTTCACGGCTCTGGGGCAATAACCAGCCATCAAGTTCTACAATACAATGACTAATGGTCAATGACAAAGTCGGGGCTTTTTTTGCAGCTGCCTTTTAAAGTTTCTGAGGTCGTTATTTCCACCTCGCAAAGCATGCACGCAAACATTCCCCTGAACACAGATTTAAGCAGGAAGATCAAAAGAGGTTTTACCTTCCAAAAAGTGCCCAAAGCTCTGGGCACTTCTCACACCCACAGAACATCAAATCCTGCCACCCTTCTCCTCAGGAAACTGGGGTTCATTCCAACATTACGCTTTGCCCAAGTTGCGAAAGAGTTCCCTGAACCTAACGTGAATGGAAAGGTGGCTGCGTGTGCTGCAGGTGAGCATATCTGATCTCTAGAAAGAGCTGTGGATGAGCTAATGACTGGGATTCTTATCAGATCTATACACCGTTAGATCCAGTCAAGAAGAGGAGAAGCTTTAGTGGGAGGACAGGTGTTAAAACCAACGGAGCTGTGAGTTAAAACCAAGGGCAGTGGGAAGCCCAGTAAAAATATGCACGAGCTGTATCTCCGCAGGAAATGAGGGAACCCTCCTACCACACCTGCATCCAATGTTAAAAGAAACCACGCTTCTCAGTCAGTGCCTGTGCATTCGGAAGTTCACTCTCCCAGACGTCACAAAGCATCACTTGGGAACACAGTAAGGGAGAAACAACCTTTGAAAGCTCAGCTGTGGTCGAACTAGTCACCTCTGTAAACAGAGTATGTGAACAGGCCTACGAGCAGAGCAAAAGGCTGCTGAGATCACATTCTGCAGATGTGTTTTTAATCCCTACACCCACCCTCACACTCACAACCACCAAGTCACACCCTGAGATGGAAAGTGATGCGACAAGTGTAAATGGCACTAGAAAGGTGGAGCACACATACCCCATCACTTTATAGTTCTTTTTGTAACTCTTCCCAGTTTCACGATCAGATCTTTACCTTGACCGAATATGCTATCCTTACTCTCTTCCTTAAATCACATTTGGTTTCAAAATCTATTCTGTAGTTTGTCACGTTCCAAACATGCTCCTTTGAGAGCAACAAGTGATAAACTGAGGTCAGACTAGTATTACTCAGAACTCTACCAAGGCAACGGAGTCATTTCTAGAGGTGGGGTTCATGGCTTGCCCTGAGATGCAAAGGCTGGTGATGTTAGGTGCCAAGAACACAGCTGAGACTCCCTCTTGGCAGAAATTAGACAGTCCTTTGACAAGGGACAAATAAAGTATTATGGAAGCTTTTAAACAGCGGCAGTCACATTTACGATACAGTGTCAAGTCATTAGTAACTACTTATGCCACAGCAAGGATGAAGTTTGTCCTGCATGATTCTGCTTAACAGAGCCGCAAAGCAGCACGCTGAGCGGTTCAGAGCGACCGCAGAGCTACAGAGCCCACTGAGACCGCAGTACCTTGTGGGGTGCCAAACATGATGTTAACAGTGCAAGAGCGGTGGACTTGATGCTGCTGGGTGATGACAATGGCAAAAGGAGACCCTCCTCTGCTCACATCATCCAGGGCTTGTGTCAGCGACATCTCTGTGTTGAGGAAGATCAGGTCCACTACCATGCCCAGATCCCGCACCTTCCGCCCCACCGACTCTGCGTAGTCCCTACCACAAAGCAAAGCCAGCAGTTTAACAAGTCAGTCACATACAGGAACAGAATCCCTGGCACATTCTCCCTCTCCGTCATCTCAGATTCGCTTTCCTGATGGCTTGCCAAACTACATAATGTTTAACAGGACAGTATTAAAGCAATCTCATTACAATCATATAAAAGCCCTTATTTTGATCTGAATCAGTCATTTCAGTTTAACTGAAATAAATTACAAATCAAGCCTTAGCTTAGCTGAGAAACAGAGTGTTTGCAAAGGGATTTACACTATTACAAATTTCTTTACATATAAATGTGTTTAAACTCATTAAGTGAGGTAATTTATGCCTACAGAGATCTAAGGGGTACACAGCAGAGCAGCCAACCTACAGAAGTCAGATATTTGTGCTACATTCACTATCAACTGTTCAAATGTGCCTTATTCCTTAGTCCTGCTCTTCTGTTCCACCAGTTGCTGCCTGCTCTAACCCAGCATCAACACAGCATCTGCAGATCCACTGTTCCTGTATCCACTCTCCTGCAGACTTCCCCTTCCAAGCACAAACCACAGCTCGCACGGCTGAGCTTAAAGTTTTCAAGTCTTTTTTAAGCTTACCGTAGTCAGTACCAAAGCCGCAGTACTGGCTGCGCGTGCACTCTGAGAAATCCAGTCTGCGTGCACCCACACCTTTTGAAAGAGGTTCAATTTACCGTCTTTGGATGCGAACATTGTAGTGATGACTAAAACTGCTCCCCCTGCCAGCTATCTTTTTAAGGATTTCCAAGTATCTAAGTCATTCGGGAGTCATCTTTCAACAGGTCTATAGCAGGTGACATCAATGATTCAATACCCAAGATTTATTAACATGCTCCTGCTCTTTAGGTTTGTAGCTGTTACAGACCAAAACAGTTCCTTAGGATATTAAGCTGATCCTCCTGCACAAAAAAATTCTCGCTGCATCAAGTACAACAACTTGTGGTCTATTAGAATATCTTCCAAAGACTTTTAGTCACCGAGGGATAAAGAATCTAATATTTCCTTTCAAGATTTGTTCCAATAGGTAATCAACTCCATTAAAAGCAAACCACAGAAACTTATTTCTAGTTTCACTGCTTCCCTTGTTCCGATTTCCTGTGCTGTCTTCTACCACCAGATCAGGCGAGCGTCAGCTCTTTCTGACTCACAGATACAGCAAAGTTAAATAAAAGCAACTCTTGATCTTTCTTCCAAAGGACTAAGAAGACAGAGCTTTAAATTTCCCCTTGACAAACATTTTCTTCAGACTCCAAGACAGATCTATGCTTTATTTACATATTTGCTATTCTTCAATATATTTATTTGTGATGATATAGACGGCAGACTGGTGCCATCGTGACAGCCCCCCTCCCGCCACACCAGGCATAGGTGTACCCCCGTTACCTCAGCAAGCGTTCCTGACTGCCGCCCGAGATTGCCCTGGCTACTGCTTACACATGCTTCTGACAGCGGTCACGACTACTTCCAGCAGTGATTTTATACTTCCTGCACGCTGGATGAACAGCAGTGGCTGGTATTGGCCTAGTAACCGACCTGACGGGAGCTCTGAAACGAACACCCCCACGACTCCACCCTGACGGCTGCTCTGCACTATCTGCTGGTTGACACAGATTAATAAAGTTACGTGTCGTTCAGCCCATGATCAACAAGTATGGGCCACTACAACCTGTCGCAACAGTAGGCTGATAAGGAGAGTAGGTAGAAAGTATCAGGAGAAGGTAGTGATAGGTGACAAGAAGGAAATGAAAGTAAAGCACAAGGTTCAACATTTCTCCAGCTCATCAACATACATTCCCAGAACAGCAGCTGTAGCTTTCTGAGGGTTCTAAAGCCACATTCAAGAGCACCCTGTAAGACAAACAGCCTCAAGGCAGGACTAAGTTTAATTCCATTTTCTTCTACCATGCAATAACAAAATTGATCATAACTATTTTCTTACTTTGTCTGCTTATTCACCACTATCACAGAACAATCCACAGGTCTCTCTGCATCAAAACGTCTCTTGATTTCCTCGTAGTACTGACGGTACAGCTCCTCCCGGCGCCGCTCCTCACGCTTCAGACGGTCTGAAAGCAAGTCACGGGGACAGAACAAATAACATCCTCTGGACCTGCTCGAAGTGCCACAGAACGCAACATGCTCGGCACTGCAGGCACCTCCCGCATCCTCCCAGAGGGAGGATGGGAATCTGCCCCTTAAAACGTTACAGGCACTCACCTTCTGAATTCACCGGTGCTCTATCAAAATGCTCTTTGTAACGGTCATAGTAAGAGTCATCCTTCCGCCGATAGTAGTCTTCAAGGCGAAGGTAACGGTCATAACCATCATCTCGTCTGCAACATTTACAGAAGAAGCAAGGGTTTCCACGCTCCGGCACAACGTCAGGCAGTAACTCTGGCCAGCACGTCACACACAAACCTTCCTCAAGTTTCATTTCTGAAGTACGCACCCACTCCGCACAAGACACACAGCAGGCACTCAACTGTTCCCAGGCAGACCAATCTCCTTATCTTAAATGCCCAACACCACTCAAACCAGCGCAGCCATGGAGGCAGGAATGCCATAAAAAACGTGTTGGCAAATACAGTCCCGCAGAGATTACCTGTACATAGGGTCTCGAGGGTCTCTCATATCCCGTGGATCCCTCACGTCCCGTGGATTTCTCATGTCCCATGGATCCCTGTATCGATCATACAGCGGCTCCCGTGGGTCACGAAGATCTCTAACATCACGAGGGTCCCGCAAGTCTCTTGGATCCCTGATATCCCGTGGATCTCGCAGGTCCCGTGGGTCCCTGTGGTCTCTGGCGTCACGCATGTCCCTGGCTCGCATGTCTCGAGTGTCTCTGGAATCTCGCCCGTTTCTACCATCCCTGCCATCTCTGGGGTCTCTCCGTGGGCTCCCCCGAAGAGGGGAGCGGTCGCGCCTGGCATCGCGGCCATCCCCGTAGGCATATGGTTCTCTGAGGAAAACACCGGGGAAATTCCATTAGACTGCTAACGACAGGAGTATGGTTACCCCTAGTTCTCTTACCTGAGGTGCCAAAGCGACCCTTCTCTCAGGAGCTGAATCCTCCCTCCTATCCCACAACAGCAAGAATCGCCCCAAAAACATATTTGTTGAAGCAGCCCAGAGAAGCTTCTTAATTTTAATGTTTATCACAGTCAAACAAGACCCAGAAAGCTCCTTAATGGAGCATCCCTAAAAGTGTAGAGCACCTGTGGAAGAAGTGAACAGGCACCTCAGAAACCACCAGTTCAAGGCCTCCAGCCTCCAGCATCAGCCACAGATCATCTATCAAACATGTTTTTGCAAATTCTTTGAGAGAATTCAAGGTGCTGTAATACCCACAAATATGCAATAGCCAGGAGCATTCAAGGGATCCAGTGAATTCACTAGTCAATGACAGCAGAATACCTGAAATAATTTGTTTTGGCATAAGATTAAAAAAGGAGCTTGTTGTGACGAAAGACGCTGTCGGTTCCACGTTGCGGTTGGGTTTGTGCTGCTGGCAGCAAGCAGTGACAGCTACCGCCGTGTCCTGGATCTGAAGGGATAGTTTCCACAGAAAGTCAGTCTTTTTATGATGCCCCATGTTAAGAGAGTGCTGAACCCAACCAGCACCACATCCTCAGCAGCAACAGGCTTCTCTGTCATATCTGAATGATTCACCTCACTCAGACTTTGCACTACACTGTCCTCAGAGGCAAGGAAGAATAACATTCCAGTCTTCACCTTTTCCCAAAACAGTAGGGTTTTTTCCAGGTCATTTCTTTTCCAGCAAAAACCACAACTTCACTGTAGTCTAAGCCAAACAAAAAAAATCTTGCAGAGAAACCACCGAGCTTCACGTGTTTGGAATCATCTTTCCCCAAGATACTGACTGTCGGGTAAAAACTCCAGCTTTTTCAATCTTTTTATTTCCAAAACTTGACAGACTTTGAGAGTCCTCTACCAGCCTAATCTAGTTTATGGAAGATAAGCAGAACACAAGCCTGCTTCCACTACAGCGTGCTCACACAGCAGTCACCCGGAGAGAACAGTGGGAGCAGCGGCTCAGAGGGGCCCCAGGTCAGCGTCTGGTGCAGCGGACAGTGACGAGACAAAGGTGCAGCGTCCATGCACGGACCCTGGGGGTCAGACACAGGAGCGCTGGCAGACTATTTTTGTGTCAGATACAAAACAGATCTTGGGACAAACTACAGAGCTGCCACCAAGAGCATATAGAGCCATCTCCTGTGAAAGAAACACTATTTGTGCACAAACAAGTGTGAACTCCTTCAGCCTCCTGGACACACAAACCCTTTTTGTTTGTGATCTGTACTGAAACCACATCCCATGAGATACCTATCATCGCCCCCTTCCCCCCAGCCTACAGTGAACGATGGCAGCAGCTCAGCGGAAGCGTCCGATTTGCTCTGATGGATATTGAGTAACTGATCTTTCTGTAGCTGTAAGACTATAGAGCAAAACAGCCAGATGCAGTGTAATTGTTTGGCATATGACATTTATTCCAGCTGGAGCAGGGGTGACCAGAACAGGCCACAGTCATTATCTGCAGAGACAAAAGGATCCAGAATGAACAACGCACAACTGCAACAGAAGCACCGACGTGGCGCGGGTCCCTCCGCTCTCGCACCTGCGTGGCTGCCCTGCTGCTTGCGGAGAGGCGGCACGAAGGCACAGAAGCTTCTGGTTCCGCACCTCAGTCTCCAGGGCCCAGCTCCTGCAGCACCGGCACCGCTGCCGCTTCTGCTCGGGCACCACGGCTGGCAGCGCGGTGCAGGGCTCCATCTGCAGCCGTCGCTCACAGGCCCACAGCGGGGTCCAGGGCCTGTCGTCCACAGCTGTGCCCAGGGCACTGGCGCCAGCAGCAGGGGATGGCCATGGCGTCTGCAGTGCCAGCTGGGGTTCATGCCCGGCACGGTGGCACCAAAGTCTTCGGCAGCTGTGGGGGCAGTGCAGTCACAGCCCGGTGCCCGCAGCACCGCAGCTCACGCCTCCAGTGCTCCCCGGGACCCGCCCCGCGGGCGCCTGCTCCTGGGTGCCGGCGGGATGCCACAGTCCCAGCGCCACTGCCCGCCCTCCGCGCGCAGTCTGAGGACCAACGCTCGCGGCGTTACGCCCCTGTGGTGCCTGAGGCCAAAGACGTGCCACCAGTGCCTGCAGCCCAGGTACTCGCAGTGTGCTCGGGGTCCTCCTGCCAGCACCGTGCACACCTGACGCTGCCCAGGACACGCCACATCTGTAACGGGAACCCCCAGCTGTGGGCCCGAGGCATTTCCTGGGCCCAATACCCACATGCTGGTGCCCACGAGTGCATTCGGCCCTGTGCAGAGTAAGTGCAGCACATACAAAAGACCCAGATGATGCCAAGAATTGCAGCCGCTCATTCTCTTTTTTTCTGGTGGTAGATGTCTTGCTGGTTGCACTTTTTCCTCAGTTTTGGTAATTTAACAAGTCAAGTTAGCAGAGCACACCAGACAAGCAAGAGCTTGATTACCTTCAGGTCCAACAAGCAATGCTCCGTTGCACAGAAAGCTTTACAGTATCGGCACAGAAGGTGCAGGCCTCACACCAAACCGTAACCACGGCACGGCTTCGTGCGCTCCCTAGTAACACCATGGAGAGGGACCTGAAGCGTCTTCCTGTGGCAGGACAGTCCGAGTCCTCTCCACTTGCCTGGAGTTCGCACACAGAGGAGGCGCAGGAGCTGTGGGCGTGGTGCCTGCCGAGGGGGGAAGCCAGAAGCTGCAGGTACACAGCGCTCCCACGCAGAGGGGACTCGCTCGGGTGCTGACAACACGAGCACACGCGCAGACAGGACAGGGCAATAGAAACGTCTGCTCTGTCTCGTGCTTCGCTCACACGCTCTCTTCCAGTCGCGTTTCAGCACTGGAGGCTTTCGACACCAGAAGAGGCAAGATCCCAACGTCCCCCGCAGCACGGCACTGGGAACGCCACAGCCCCTCGGCGTTCTCTAGATACTTGAGGCAGGAGCAAACATCAAGTGTATTCTTCCTCACAAGACTTACAACCTGTGCTGCAAAACATAATGCTTAGCTGTAGTAACAGCAGCAGGCACGAGGTTCCCCTCGTGCCTCCCGAGGTGTCAGCGCCAGAAGGGCTCTTGGAGGAGGAGCAGCCACGTCCCGACTGTCTCGCGTGAGCATCTCCGTTTGACTGGGGAGTAGCAGTAGGGAAGAGACACAGACATTTAGCACAGGCCGCCGGGCTCATGCCCTAAAAGCCTGACCTTCCTAGTACAACTCACTGCTTCCAGGTACTTTACCTTCGTGCCGGACTGGACCTTGATGAAGCCTTATTCATATTTCTTCTTTCCACTGCTTTTTTAATATCTGTAAAGAATAATCAACCCATCTGTTCAATGCTATGGAACAAAAAAAAGATCATCAGCACAATTCAAATGAAAGCAACTTAAGCTCAACAACATCCAGATGGTGCAAGAAAATCCATTCAGCAGGGAGACATTGTCACTTTGACAATTTTTTATTAAGTTTAGATAGTACAACGTAATGAAATTTTCATGGATTTCTCTGACTTCAAAATAGGGTGGACAGCTTGGGTGAAGTTTTAACCCTTTACATTCAGGCCTACATCCAGACTCTTCGTTCCATAAGAGAACCTCTTTCTTCTGCAGTCTATGAGCGAGCAGAAAGCGACTCATGGACTCTAGGAGAAAAAGCAGAGTCTGAAAACCTCCAAGAACGGAAGCTGATGGCCAGCACAGTCTTAAGTTCACAGCCAGTCCTGTTCAATGGTGCATGCCGCTACCCTTGTTGAAAATAATCCAAGGGTTCTCAAGTGGCACATGCAACTGCCTTCCAAGGGACTGCTGCAGCGTTAAGTTGTACAGCCTCCACCACTGAGGAAACGGGATCCAAGGAGCCCGAAGCACAAGCTCCTTACAAAGTCAACGTGGTGCATTCAAAACACCACTGTTAATGTGATGCAAACTGATGCCACAGATCAGAAATTTGAAAATTGGGTGGCTTCTGAGCATCTCCATGAAAAACACCATGAAGTGAAATACAAAGAAGTAAGAGAGCTGAAGAAACAGTCTTGTCCTCCACCAGAAAAAGTGAAGTTGCCCAGAAGTGGCAGGGGCCCATATTGTTCTACTGTGAAGAAACAAAGCCTTGCATAGCAGCTGACTGCGGATGAAATGACGTACTGGAGGGGGGCAAGAACAAACAGAAATGACTTCAGATGTTTTATTCTCAGAGCCTTTTAAGGAAAAGAACAAAACAAACCTAGGTCTTATCTGCTCCCTGAGAACCTACCAACAATTAAAACTTCTTATTATTTACATTAACTACCCTCAAAGCTCTTGCAAGAGAATAAACATGCCACAATGTCTCTGGGCAGACTCAGTCTTAACATCTTCTGTAACTTCCCAAACTACCCTTCATTACTTTCAAGATTAAAATTAGAATTAAGGGATTAGTTCTAATTTTTGTTCTTGTTGTCAACCAATAAGCGGCACATTCTCTTTTTTTTTTTTGGGGGGGGGGGGGGGGGGGCGGGGGGGCGGGGGGGAGAGAAGCAAGTGCAATCTGAACATTAACTACAAATGCTGCGTAACAGCCACAGGAGCACAAAGCAGTCTCTCCGGGATCAAATACGGCCGCACTGTCTACCGTCACAAACAAAATTTGATAGGCATTTATTGCCTACATCATTTTACTCATTAAAGATATGAAAACACTTCTATGCATTTGTGGAGGTATTAGTATAATGCAACACTGGAGTTAAACTCTCCCAAAGCCTTTTACCTTACTGTGTTATTAGCAATTCTATTTAATGCTCAGACTGCATAACTGAAGCAACTGTTCTGGCATTTAGTTTTTAGTTGAGAATTCCCCCCCCCCCTTAAAGTCAAGTGTTATTTTTAAGCAACACATTATCTGCTTTCTTTGGTTTAAAATTATTTTTATTTTCCGTTTTAAGATGCCATTATAGAAACCTATTATGATTTTTTTTTTTTTTACACTCAATACCATACATTTCTTTCAAATAAAAAAAATGTATTTAAAACTGAACAAAAATATTTCACTAGAAGAAAAAACACCTTTGACAGGGATCCTTCTCTTGTGCAAAATGAAGAGATTTAATGTTTTATTTAATGCCATTTACAGGTTAAGTATTTGAACACTGACAAAACTTCCAAGAAAAGAAAAAAAGGAGTCTTCTGTCCTGTAGGATTTTGAGATGAGGCCACTGTAATCATACAGTGTAACCTTCTGAATAAACACGTGACAAAAGTTTCTCAAATCACATTCCTATCTCAAGTGCAGCAGCAGCATTGAACTAGAGATTATCTTTTAGCAAGAGATCCAATTCCAATTTAAAAGTCTTCTCAGCACAAAACCCACCAAAGCTCCAATAAATTATTCCAGAAGTAAATTACTTTGCTGTTAAAGAAAACTATTTATTTCCATTTAAGGACTTGTCAGACCTATCCCTACTAGATTAAAACTCACTTATCTCCAGGTCTGTAACACACAGATCGCATCACTCCTTTATCTTGAAGCTTTTGCTAGGGCTTGTTCTTCAACTTTTTAAGCCTTCTTCAGGTTTTTCTGAGGCTTCTCCAATTCAGCATGATCCTTTTTGAACCAGGCATACCAGAACTGAACACAGTATTCCAGCAGCAAAACCCACAGGTACCAAAACCTCCCTGCTCACAAATCTGTGTTTCGCACAGCTAGGGATGGCGAAAGCTCTTCCTGGGCACGGATCTGCCCTTCTGGCTTTACTGAAAGCTCAGTTCTGCCTGCACCCAGCTTAGGAAGAAGTCCAGGTCATTTCACCATCAGTGACTCAATCTTCATTATTTCATTCTCTTTTTAACACGATTGTGTGTTTTCTTTCCAAGTCACTTATAAAAGCACTGCATGGCCAGGAATCAATTTTTCCAGAGCACCACTCAAAGCACTGAGCAATTCCATCTACGTTACACTGAGATTCATCTGAAATCCATTTCACCCTATGTCGTTTTTCATTGTTCTAGCTTCTTAATCAAATCAAACACCTTACAGAAGTCTCTTACATCAACACTGCCACTTTCAGCCATAAAACTTGCAGCATCATAAGAGTGAGTTTGACAGGATTTGTTTTGAGTGGCACGAATCCCCTTCTCAGTGAGCGTCAGGTGAAAGCATCCCTTTGTTCTCGGGGGCTGATGCCAGGCTCATCCCACTTAGGCTGCCTGCTGGCACACCCGCAGCACTCCACTCCAGCCCTGGAAACTCCCTAGTTTTCCAAGGCTTGTGGAAAAACAACATTAATAGCCTAGGCAGGTCCTCACCTCACTGAGTCTCATAGAGGTTAGAATTAATTTTTTTGAGAGGTCTAGTTTTGGTAGCTGCTGTTTTACCTTTTTTATTTTGCTACTGAAATGGAAATGATATTAAAAACACCTTCTGCCTCCTCAAAAACAGACAGCAGAAACATTAACTGAGGACTAGGCGGTCCTTTCCAGTTAGAAATTTTACCATTTCCAGACAGTTACTCCTTAGCCTCTAAAACAGCAGCAGTTGTACCTGCTTAAGCTCCTAGACCTGGACAATGCTGGCCATAATTTCTTCTTGTATCCTTCTACCCTCCTGGTCTATTTGCCTCCATTTCTACCTTCAGGCTTGTATTTGTTACTGTACATGCACCTTCCCACAAGTTATTATTTATTGCTCCTTTCATGCCTTTCTAAGTCAAAATGGTTTTCTTCAAATTAGCATAGGCTTACTTCAAAGGTAATTTTTTTTGCTTGCATTTAACAGATTACCCTTACATTTCTAAGCATTCATTTCTGTTTAAGTTTGCTCCCAGCATATTTAGCTGAATTATTTTCATCTTGATGAAAATGGCCTTTTTAAAGCACCTAGTATTTATAGCACTACTTACAGATTGATTTCGCATGTGCAAAAAAATCCAAGTTAAGATTACTTATCTAACAAGCTGCTAAGTGCTGTGGCCAATTCCTCTGAACCTGAAATTTGGTTTACAGTTTTTAAGACTATGTGCATGAGGTTTCAATGACCACTTCCCAGGGCTTACACATTGAACAGTTTCTTGCACAGGGCAATAGAGCTTTTCAAATACTAACACATAAAAATAAGTTCAGAGTAAGACCTAGGTGGCAAGATGAACCACACAGCACTTACAGCAAATAACTCAGAATACAAATATATACCTAGCAAAAGTGATTTCAGACTAACGCCAGGCAAGTTTCACATAGTGATCTTTCCAGAGAGCTTTACAACAAAGGCACTCTGTCTACCAGAACGCATGCTGGGGTCAGGAGAAGAGCACGGATCAGTTTTCCTTACCTAATCTATAGCCTTTATAAAGGCGACCCTTCTCACCGTCCAGAGCGGCCTGGACATCTTCTAGACGGTCATACTGCACGAACCCATAGCCATGGTACATGCTGAGGGCTGGAAAAGTTAACAGCAGGGCAAGACCGGTTACAACTACGGGACAGTACTAACCCACACCCAGGCCGTCAGTAACCCCACCAGGTGAACAAGCAAAGGCGTTCTACCCAGAAACAACTATGCAAGCTTCCTGGGAAAATCAAATCTGCCAGGATCAAAATGCAGAGCCTAAAGACTCTGAAATATGTTTCTTAGACCAACTTCCTTCTGACAAGGCAGTGACCAAAATACAGCCCGTGAAGTGACCGAGATTTGATTAAGAGACCATGAAGTCACTTGAAAGAGCACTGTAACATCAGACTGCAACCCCAAAAGATAAAACATAGCTGATATATATGCATTACGTTTCAGCTGTACTGAAGGAATCACTTTTTCAGAGAAAATGCAGGCAGAGAATATTATCATTAAAAGGTCACTTTTCAGGAACAACATTAGTCATTCCGCTCATCATCATCAAATAGCATTTGACAAGCATGAAAGTTATATTTCTCACTGAATTCCCAGCCACAAAAAGGCATAAGATAATATACTAACCCCTGATTTTGCCATATTTTGAAAATATCTCTTCCATTTCTTCACGAGTCATGTGGTCTGTGGGCAAATTGCCGACAAAAAGTCTTCTCTCTAAATCCTGAGGATTGGTGCTGTTAGTGAAGTCGCTCTGTTTGATGCTATTGCTCTTGCGTCCTCGAGCCATTTTGCTTTCGTTCCAAATCCAACTCTTCGCAAAAAAAAAAAACGGCCATGCATATAATTTCAATCCATGACATTAAAATTAAACTGGAACAAGATTAAACTTAACAGTTTTGCAGACTAGAAGCCAACTGGGTCTGCTTGACGCAAACTTCACTCCAGAGAAATCTTAATACAAGGGATACAGAGGTCTGGCAAAAACGGCAGCATTTTGGTTGAGCTTGTCTGTAACACGGAAAGGTAGTAAACCTAATTATTTTGCAGATAAGTTTTAATGGTTTAACTCCAAACTAAGATGCAAATAAACCTCATTTTCCACTAAAACGTCTTAACTTTAAGCTTTTCAATACGCCCATTGTTGTCATATCTACTTCTCCAGTTCAGTCGTAAGAAGTGTTGGAATTTATGCAATATTTTAATAAGCAGAAAGGAAACACTCATTGCAACATTGCATAACAGGACCCGAATATTTCAATACAGGCTTTGAATGAGATATCAGGAAGTGCTGTTTAAATGCTCTTAAGTGACCACACCTGGATCACTTCACCAAATGCGAAATATTCGCTTTCCAATACCAGAAAACACAGTTTCTCATTCAGCCCCCTAGTAAACTGCATATCTGATTCCCCATCGAG
The DNA here is from genome assembly GCF_047716275.1 of Strix uralensis. Classification (NCBI taxonomy): domain Eukaryota; kingdom Metazoa; phylum Chordata; class Aves; order Strigiformes; family Strigidae; genus Strix; species Strix uralensis. The sequence goes on along the minus strand of NC_133989.1, from coordinate 446,136 downwards.
ATGTCAGCTCCCACAGAAGGCGGGTCCACAGCTGGGAATTTAACCACCCCACGTCAGTGCCGTACCGCTACCTCCTCTCCCCCAGGACAGCAGAAGGACACTTCCTTAACCCGCACTACCGCAGACAAAGCTGGAGCAGCCAGCAACATTCGCTGCACAAAGTTACCCAAAGAACTGCAGAAAAACCCCACCAAATAAAAAAACAACATAAACTCTACCAAGCTAACAAAAAACCCCACCAAAGCCCACCCAGGATCATACTTTCTGGTTTAAAAATCACCATTACATAAAGCTTTTAAAAAAATTAAAAACCCTGAAACTTTCAAGATGAACTTGAAAATTTTAAAACTATTTAATAAAGTTGTCATACTTCCTAGACATTCATCTACAGGAATGCAGCGTGGGATTTTCTGTTTATAACATGCAAGACACCTGGAAAAAGAAAGCTGATGAAATTGAGTATATCAACAAGAACTTCTACTGTTAGTCCTGAGATGCCTGCAACCAGCATGCTCCCTAACAGTAACCTATATTCATCACAATTTACAAGTCGTCTCTAAATAAACAAGTCAAATGTCCAAAAATATTGAAAAGTTTTACATAAATACTTTTACAACAGTTAACTGGCCTGAAAAATACATCTACTCCAGATTTGAGATGTAAAATTTGGTTTTTAAGATCAATCAGCTTTACATTTGTATCATGTTTCTCCACCTTTTAGGAAACCCTGCAGGGATGGGAGGCGGAGAACACCTCCCAGTCTAAGAAACTTTTTAAAACGAACTGCCAGAACAGGGAGGAGGAAAAAACCCCAAGACCCAAACCAAAATCAAAAAGTCATTTCTTCTACCGTATTTGCCTCAATCCTCCTGTAAGTTTGTCTACACACGCAGTTTTACCTTCCCCATCAGAAGTATTAAATCTCATCCCATTTTCCTGTAGGGAAGCGCTGGATTTCTCTCCTGTTCTACTACTGCAGCTCAAGTTCTCATCAGTTGAGGGGAAAGAAGTTTTCAAAATTCTCCCAAAATGATTAAGTGGCTATAAAACATGGAAAGACCCACCTAGTCCAAGTTCCCACTGGGAGCAGGACCGGTTGTCACGGCCTTCTCTAGCCGGGCTCCGAGCGCTGCCGGGGCTGGGGACTCACCCCTGCGAGCAGCTCCTCGGGCAGCGCGACCCGTGCGTACGGTCCCGGGATGTCACGTGTAGACACAGCAAACAGGCGTCAACAGGGCTCGTAACTGCTGCTGGCAGGACATTGCCCTTTCGGTATAAAAAGCATAAGAAATTCCCTTTTTTCTTAGGGGTGGGGATAGCAGGAGGTGGCTGGGGAAAAGGGTGCAAGAGCTTTCCATAGGAGGAAAACCAGGGATCTGTCTTTGCACTAGCAGGTCACTTTCAAACCAAAGCAATAAATCCCAAACGCTCAGACAGGCTGAACTACCAGAGAACTTTCGTATAAGCATTTACTGCCTCTCACCATTTTCCACTCAGTGGATGACATAGTTAAGGGCCATTTAGGACTCATAAGACCAGAATAAATGACTGTTGCCCCAGCTTTAGGCATGCTACACCAGGTGGACGATTAATTTCCACATTAAGTCTTTTTTCTGTGAACGCAGCCGCGGAGGCCATCTACACACCGGGGCAGCTTAACAGCGCCACCACCCCGCCCCCCCCCCCCCCGCCAAAACCGACTGCCAGGCCGAGCAGGTTCCTACAGCAGGACAGCCCACTGTCAGCTCATGTGCCCGGAAAACCCCTGGAAGTTAATTAAAGCCACATTCCCCTAAAAATCTTAGATTTAAAACCAAATTTATTTATTAATAGCGCTACAGCTTCGGAAAGCAAGACACCACTTAAGTAGGATATCGAAACTAACTCGACACAAGCAGAACATGACACACAAGTCTGCAAGAAGTTCCTGGGCAAGGCAAAAACAATAAAGGCAGCCACCGCTGAAAGGAAGGGTGCTGAGGAGCTGTAAGCTTCCCAGCCAGCTCGGGCCAGCAGCTCCCAGCACCTCGGAGCCCAGCCACCCCCCGCCGCACCCCCAGAAGCCAGGCCTGGGGCCAGGAGGGCCGTTCTCGGGCAGCACTAGACCCCCTCGCGCAGGCAGGGGAGACGGGGTCGCCTTCCCTGCCGAGGGCCCCGCCGCTGCTGCGAGAACGCGAGCCCGGCCGTCCCAGCGCCGCTGCCCCACCGGCGCCGGCCAGCGCCCGCACCGCTTCCTCAGCAGCGGCGAGGAGGAGCACAGGCCCGACGCTTCGCTGGCGGCCGCAGCCCCCACACCAGCCCGCTCGTGCTCCCGGGGGCAGCGACCACCGAAGCCCCCGCCGCACGTCCTGACCGGGGACCCGGCGCTTCTCAGCTCCGTTAACCCCGCGCACCGACTGGCCTCGGGCCGCCGCGGGAAGCACCGTGCCGTCCCCGCGGGGGAGCTCCGGCGAGCCCGCACCCCCCGCTGCCGCTTCCCGGATGCGCCGGGCGGCTAGGCGGAGGCGCGGCCCGCCTGCAGGCCGCGGAGCACGCCCGGCCCGGCCCGGCCCAGCGCGGCGGCCGGGAAGGACTCGGCCCCCCGCGGGGTTTAGCTGCGGTACGTCGTTTATTCGAGCGCTCCGCATAACGCCGCGCCGCAGCCGCGGGGCCCCGCCCGCAGACTTACCGCCGCGCCGGGCCCGGTCCGCCTCAGGCCGCCGCCCGCCAGGACAAAGGCGCCAACCGCCGCTGCCGTACGGCGCCGTCGCAAAGCTCAGGGCGAGCACTGCCGGGAGGACGACACCTCGCGCTTTACGGCGCGGTGTGCGGACGTACCACCCGCCGCCATGGCTACCGAGGCAAAAGCCTTCACAGCTTGCCTGGCTCCCGGCATGCCCCGTGAGCCGCCGCCGCAAGGCAGGCTGGGACTTGTAGTCCCGGGGGGGCGGCTGGGCGAGGCCGCTGGGTGGCGCCACCAGAGCCCGCGCGGAGCGGGGCGGGGCGGGACCGGGACCAGGCCCCCGCCGTTGCCGCCGCACCCCCGCCCAGCGCAAGGGCCGGGGGCGCTGGGAGCGGGTCCGGCAGCGCGGGCCGGGGTCTCCCGCCGGTCTGGGAGCGCCGGGCCCCGCCGCCCCCCGCCGCTCGCAGCCCGGAGCCGCACGCGCGTCCCGGTGCGCAGCTGGTGCCCGGGGCTGTGGGGACTTCCCAGGCCGGGCCCGCGGGAGCCCGGCCCAGAAATCCCCTCCCCAGCTTTGCCTCCGCGCCTCGGCCCTCGAGGCTCCCCCGGGACCCGCCGCGCTCCCGTGTGCGTCAGTTCTGGGAAGCGCAGGCAGGCCGGGGAATCCAGAGCACGCGGCTCCCGCGGCCAGTGAGGGCACGTCACCTTCGTCACCTTCACTAGTGGCCATGGTTAGAGCTGTGCTGGTAGCCATGGTCACCCCACGCATGGGGAAGCGTGGGCAAGGTGACCTGGGTTATAAACTTTAATCTCCAAACCCTAGAAAATATGTAAAACGCCCTGGACCATCGAGAATGTCGGGTTGTGCTGAGGGTGAGTTATTTGACAACTGGCAAAGGGACTAATCGATTCGTTAAGCCAGCAGTGACACTGACAGCGAGCTGCCTTCGTCGTGACGCTGAGAACCACAGCCCGGGTCAGCAAGCCCCTGCCCAGGTTAGGGCCCTTCCCGGGAGCGCGCGCAGCAGCAGAAGCGTACGTGAGCCGTGCCGTTGGTGTACGTTACTGACCAATCGCTATCTAACACGTGTGTTTGGAAAAGCACTAACCTGGGATTTTTGCGTATAAAAGAACGAAAACCTGCAGGTGGTGTGCTTGGTTTGTGGAAAAGTCCACCAAGCACCCGGGCCTGGATAAATACACTCTGTCTCCTGAGCGTGTTCGGATGGGTTATTGCAGGCCGGGCACGAATCCGCTTTTTGGAGAACAGGAGCAGGAGTGACCTGGCGAAGGCCACGGGCAGCGTGTTCCCGGCCACCTCCAAGCCGGGGCTGAGGCGGTGGCCATGGCGCTGGCGCTGCGGCGCAGGGACGGGACGGCATCGCGGTGGGTGACTGCGGCACCCAGGGGCGTGGAGCAGCCGCCACTCCCTGCACGGCCCCACATTGTGACGGGGAGTCCGGGGAAAGTCTGCCGGGTCCGCAGGGGAGCCTGGAACTTCCCCGGGCAGCGCTCGGGGACTCCTCCGAGGGAACTGAGCCAGAGGCAGGCGGGCGGCCGGGCCTCTGGCGCTTCTGCCCCTTCCCGTTGTGGGCTGACGTGTCTGTGCGGACCCTGCGCACGGGGCCGGGGCCTGCGGGCAGTGGCGGGGGCTCCCCGGGGCCGCAGCCCTGGGCTACCGTTGGGAAAAAGAAGTGAAACCCCCAACTTCTGCCCCAGGAACGAGCCGTTGGGGCCAGAACAGACGCTCACCTCGCCTCGGCTCGCCGCCGGCTCCTGCCCCTGCCCGCACCTCCGTCACCCCGGGAAGGACCCGGCAGGACCGAGAGGCGGGCGTGACGCTGCCCCCTCCCCGCCCCCGCCGGGTGCCGGCGGGGCTCCCCGGCCCGGCGCGGTGCGGGGAAGCCCCGGGGCGGCGGCGGGCGGCCCAACGTCCCTTCCTGGGCGGGAACGGGCCGGGGCGTTATAGGGCGGGCGGCGGCGGCGGCGGCGGGGTGCGGCGACATGAAGCGGCTCGGGGTGTTGGGGCTCCTCGGCGCGGTGCTGCTGGGCGTGAGTGGGGCTGGGGCTGGGGCGCTCCCTCCTCCCTCCTCCCTCTCTCCATTCCTCGGGGCTCTGCCCCGGCCCGCAGCCCCGGACTTTCCGGAAAGGGCTCGGTCCGGCCGCGCTGGCCCGTCCCCTCGGCGCGTCCCGCCCCCGCGGGAGGCTCATGGCCGGGCCGGGCCTGGGGCGGCTGCGGGGGACGCTCCGGTAGCGCTGCCGCCCCGCACGGGCCGAGCCAGCCGTGTCCGACCCCCCCCACGGGACCCCCGGGGGCGCGGGGCGGAGGGGAGGGCAGTGCAGGCAGGGCAGGCAGGGCTCTGCTCGCGGGCCCCTCGGCCCCTGCTCGCTTTCGCTTTCCCCCCGGGCCCGGCGGGTTCTGCCGCCCGGTCCTGCGCCAGGATGGGGCGCGGGTCGCCGCCGGCAGCGTCGAGCCTCGGGGCTCCGCAGCGCCGGGCACGGCCGGGGTCCCCGCAGCCCGGGGTGCTGGGAGGCTGCGGGGGGGCAGGGACGGGCTGCCGGCGCCCCTTTCACTTCCCTTTCTGCTCCGCGTCAGGCGTGTGACAGCGGGGCCGGTGCCCCGACGGCGGGGCCGGTTCCCTTCTGCCAGCTCGGGCATCCCCGTGTCAGACCTCGCGGTGCCCCATCGAGCCGGGGCTGCCCGGGGGTCCCGGGGGGGGTCGTTTGGGCCACAGACACCCGTTGTGCCGGGCCCTCCCTCACCCCAGGGCTCTGCCCGAGCCCCCGTCCCGCTCCCTGGGCTACCGGGGATGGGCAGCACGGGGCTTGCCCTGTGCGAGGGAACGGTGCCGGGGGTGCCCTCCTGCCCCCCGACTGGCCGGGATCTGCCTCCTCTCCGCCCTTCCCCGCGCACACCGCCCCAGCTAGCAGGGCAAGCAAGGGCCCTGGCTGCCTCCGCTTGCCCAGGGCTTTCCCGCCCCTCAGGGCCGGTGCAGCGGCCTGGGGAAGGGGCTGGCGGTGCTCTGGGCACGGGGGGCCCGGTTAACACTGCAGCCCCGTTGTCAGGGGCAGAGGCATGGGGCAACGTGCGGTCACCGCCTGGTAGGAAATCTGCCACCCCACTTCAAAGAGAGCACCGGCGGCATCAGGCGGCGCAGGCGGCTCTGCTGCGGTCTGTGGTTAGCACAGGCATGGGAAGAGCGGGGCGAGGAAGCCCTCACCTCGGGATGTGGGTTGGCGCACAGGTCAGCGCACACGTGCCTGCAGAACCGAGGCAGTGCCGGAGCGCCGGGGAGCGGCACGAGTTCACCGGTCTTGTTTCTTCCAGTGCTGGGAGCCCAGTGGTGCTGCCAGATGCTCTGAGAAGCAGTATGAACACAAGGGCGGGTGCTGCAACCGGTGTCAGCCAGGTACGGAGACCCCTTCCCCTTCCTGGGGACCCCCAGGCCTGGCTGTGCCTGGGTGGAGCAAGCCCAGCTCGGTGTGAGCGAGCCCGTGCCAGCGGTGCTGACAGGTTCACCTCCCTGCGTCACCTCAGTGCAGGAGCAACTGGGGACCTCATGGGTGCCCTGGGAGAGCCCTGGGCCTCAGCGAATCTGCCACAGCTCTCTTGGGACTGTCAGTGCTCTGCAGCCACAGGCAGCTTGCGGGGAGAGTGCTGCCGCTGGCACTACCAAATCATGATGGTATTTGCCAGCTCCTGCTGTCACTGCCAGATCGTTTCCCAGTCCTTGGAGAGCGGGAGGGAGCGGCTGCCCCTGTTTCCCTGCCCCAGCACCTGGCAGCCCTCCCGCACCTCGCCCCACGCAGCGTGCGCAGCCCTGGCCGCCAGAGCTGCATCGGGCTACCGAGCAGCAGGCTGCAGTGGCCCTGGCATCCACAGTCACCAGTGCTGGCACAGAGCTGCTGCCGGGAGAGGGGAGAGCCCCCTTGCTCCCTCCTCATCGGCCTCTGTTGCAGGGGAAAAGCTGGTCTCCGAATGCAATGGCACAGAGAACTCTGTCTGCACCCGCTGCGAGAGCGGACACTACCAGCAGAGCTGGACCAGGGAGAGGCACTGCACCCCCCACGATATCTGTGAAGAGAGTGAGTGCTCCCCGTGCCCACCAGCACCAGCCTAGGGGGGCTGCAGGGGCTGGTGTCCCCTTGGGCTCACGCCCCGGTGTCTCACCTTGCCCGCGCCCCCTTTGCCCAGACGCCGGCCTCATCGTGAAGACACAAGGAAACGCGACGCACAACACGGCGTGCCAGTGCCAGGCCGGCACGCACTGCTCCGACTCCAGCTGCCAGACCTGTGTGGAGAACCAGCCCTGCCAGCGCGGCTTTGGCTTCGTGGCAGGTGAGTCCAGCCAGATCCTCCCTCTCAGCGGACCGATGCCCCAGCAGCACTGACTTCGGGCCCTCCAGGGCCGGGGGGGGGCTCCCCCTGCGGGGTGCCCCTCGCAGGGCTTCGGGAGGGCTGCGCCTGGCAGCACTGCCCCAGGGAGTGCTGCTCGCCTGACCCCCGCAGCCCCTCGCCTCCTGTGGCCCGTACTGACCTTCCTGCAATCTCTGCTCCTCTCCAGCCAAGGCTGTGGCCCGGATGTCATCCCCCTGCGAGCCCTGTGCAGAAGGCACCTTCTCCAATGTCTCTTCTAAAACCGAGCCGTGCCATCCCTGGACGAGGTATTGTCTGAGTGCTGACCACATCCTTCACCCATCCCCAGCGTGTCCTCTGCTGCCAGCCTCTTTGGGGACCTTGGGGACCGGCTGGGATGGTCTCTGAGGGACAGCATCAGGCTGGCGTAGGGCAGGAGTGAGAGGAGCAGAGCTGCGAGGGCACTGAGCTTCGGGGCGGTGTGGCTGAGCTCGAGGCAGACATCCAGGTGCTTGTGAGCATCCTTCAGCGTGTGTGCAGAGCGCTGGCCCCTCCAGGGACGTCCATACTGCCGTCTGCACCAGGAAGAAAGGGCTGAGGGGCTGCGGGGACCCCCCATGCCCTGTCTGGGCTCTCCCTCCCAGCACACTCCTTGGCTGTAGCCATCAGCTGAGGCACCAGCCCTGTCCGTGGGGAGTCTGGCTTTGAGGATGCCATGGGCTGGCAGGTCATCCCTGTCTTTAGAAAGCTGCTCGAGAGTTAATTGTACTCCCTGGTAGAAACGTGAGCCTTATTTCCAGGCTGAATTAGTCTTGCTTCAGCTGCCAGACATTGGATTTCACTTTGCTTTTATCTGTGCCCAGAAATTACCTCCCCACGGAGCCACTTGTAGCCTGTCATCGAGTCATCTCCGAGCTGTTCTGCGATAGCTGCAGTGCCTGAGCCCCAGGGTCTCCCTGACTGGGCAGGTCTCAAATATCTACTCCCTCCTGCGCCTTGTCCCAAAACTTGTCCCCATCTTCAGGAGTTTCAGCAACTCCAGAGCAGGACCCCAGGGTGGGGCCCTGCGATGCGGGGCCCCGGTGTCCCCATCACGCCACACAGGCCACAACGTTGGCCACGGCCCCGGCCACTTGCCGTCCAGAGCCCGGTGTGCTCGGCGCAGGATGCTTCCTTGTGCAGCTCTGGTGGCTGCCCAGCCCCGGCCATTCCTGCTCAGGGGCTTTCCGTGTGCTCAGGCTGCTGCTGTGGTTATATGGTCTCGTTCTTCACTGCAGCTGCGAGGAAAAGGGGCTGGTGGTGAAGGTGGAAGGGACGAACACCTCAGATGTGATCTGCGGTAAGTGCCGGGTGCCTGGGGCTGGGCCGGTGCGGAGCAGGGATCTCCTGGTGCTCCGCTCCCGCAGCCCTCGGAGGAGCTGGCCTGGCCCGTGGGTGTTTTGGGGAGAGGAGGGTGTTGTCCTGCTCCTCTCTGTCCCCAGGCAGGACTGGGCCTGGCGCAGAGACAGCTCGGGGTGCTCGCCGTCTCACACGGTGCCTCACGTACCCCGTCTCCCTCGGCAGAGTCGGGCGGGCGCTCCTCGCTGTCGGTGCTGATCCCCATCACAGCCGTGGTCGTCACTTGCCTCGTGGGCATCTGCATTTACTGCCTGGTCCACACAGGTGAGGGGCTGGGACACGGGAGGCGACGCCTTGGCTGGAGGGGCCGCGGGGGGAGGACGGCAGCAGCTCTGCCGAGAGCGGGGCAGCCCCGCTGGGGCGGCTGCCGGGACGTGTGTCCCCGAGCCTGTTGCCGTGCCGGGTCGGTGGGCTCTGTCCTCAGCAGCGGGGGCATGTTCGCACGGCTGCAGCCCAAGCTGGGCCAGCTCCTGGAGGAAAGCGCTGGTGCCCTGTGGGTCCTGCCCGGCTCCCGGCCGTGGCCCCCGGCCTGGCAGGGCAGCAGCCGGGGCTCTGAGCCCTGAGAGCTCCGGGCAGGGCGGGGCAGCAGCGCTCCCCCCCCCCGACCGCGGCCCTCTGTCCATCTTTCCCTCCAGATCCCAGGCAGCGGGTGAAGAAGCAGGTGAGTCTGCCCAGAGCCCCCCTCCAGCAGTGGGTTGGGGTCCCCCCCGGGCGCAGCCGGGGATGTGGCTCTGCAGGGAGCAGGAGGCTGGGACAGGGGCAACGCTGTGACGCTGCTGGCAAACGCTGAGACAGGAGGGACCCGCAGAGGGTGAAGGGGGCACCGGAGCATTGCAGGAGCCTGGGAAAAGACGCGGCTGCAGGGGTGGGGGACGCAGCTGCCTGCCCCTGACGCCTGCCCCCACGCAGGTGGAGGCCGGGGAGCCTCAGGAGCTCCCGGGGGCCCGTCAGCCCACGGAGACAGAGGATGGAGTCTTCCCTGTGCAGGAGACCCTGCTCGGGGGCCAGCCCGTGGCCCAGGAGGACGGCAAGGAGAGCCGAATCTCGGAGCAGGAGCGGCTGTGAGGGCGCAGGGGCTGGGGCACCGGCCCCTCTGCCCCTCTCCAGCCGGGGGCACCTCCAGCGTCGCGCCTGCCTGCGGGTGACCTGACGCTGCCGTGGGCCAGGACACGGCCCCCCCCCGGGGACACCCCGGGGACACCCCAGCTGCTCCCGGGGCCGCCGCGGCCGAGCGAAGCTCATCACGGGGCTGCGGAGCAGAGCCCGGGCCCGGCGCCCCCCGGGGGCTGCGGCGGGGCCCAGCGTGGTGCTGGCGGGGGGACCCCGGGCCGAGCGTGGCCGGGGCGTGCGGGGCGGGACCCCCCCGGCGGGGCACGGTCTGGCCCCGGCCCGGGGGCTGCGGGAGCCCCCAGCGCTGGAGCCGGGCCCAGCCCCCGCGGGGCCGGTGAGGGCGGGCGGGGCCGGGTGTGCCGCTCCCCGGGGGAGGTGGGGGGGGGAGGGCGCGGCCGGAGCCCGGGCACCCGCGGCCGGTAGGTGACGCTGCGGGACCGGCGCGTGGCGGGGGAGCGAGGCCCGGCCCTGGGGGCGGGATGTCCTCGGGCACCCGCCCTCCGCCGGCCGGCCCGGGGCTTGGGGGGATTTGGGGGGGTTTTGGGGGGGATTTGGGGGCACCCCGCGGAGAGTGGGGGGGGGGGGTGTGGAGCTGCCGCCCCGGCCACCGGCGCTGCGGGGGGGGGAGCGGCCTCGGTCCGTTATTCTCCACCGCGCCGCGGGCAAAACACCGTAATTAAAACTTTATTAATAAATTCTCCGAGTGTGCGGGAGCAGCGCGGCCGGCAGCCCCTCCCCGGGGCCCCCCGCACCGGGGCCCACCCGCGCCCCGGGGGCCGGCGCTCCGGGGATGGGCGCTGCGGGCATCGACGCTCCGCGGGCAGCTCCCGGCAGGGAAGGGAGGGGCGCAGCCCCTCCCTCTGCTGCTCGACCCCAGCCCCGCTCCGCTGCCCCCGCCCTCCCCGAGCCGGGTCCGCCCCCCCTCCCGCCCCCCCTCCCGCCCCGGCACCGGCAGCCAGCGGCCCCCGAGGCTGCCGGGCAGCGCCCACCGCCGACCCTGCCCGCGGGGGGAGCACCCCAGCCCCTGCCCGTGTGTTGACCTAACCCTGCCCAGGGCGCTGGTGCAGGCAGGGCTGCCCGCAGCAGGCAGACTCTCGCCAGCCCATCGCCCCATCACTGTGCAGGGCCCGTCTCGCTGCGGGGTGCTGGGGGGCCGCAGTGGAGCTGCCGCCGGCCCTGACTCACTGGCGGGGGGCTGGACCGCAGCAGCCCCCCCAGCCCAGCGCAGGCCCCAGGTCCCGGCAGCAGCTGCAGCCCCTGGCCTGGCACCACCCGAGCGCACGCAGTGCGGCCTAAGGAAGGCCGTAAATCCCAGAGCCGGGAGCAGCTGGAACATGGAGCAAGTTTTACTGTAAAGGCAGTGGCACGTTATTTAGGGCTCCTCTTAAAACCTAATGTTAGGTTTAATAAGGGAGATAAAAGCATGTCAGCAGCTCTCCCGCTTAGGGCTCGGCGCTGCTGGCAGGGCCGCAGGGATGGTCGCGGGGCTGGGCAGCGTCCCCTTGGCACCGGCCCAGTGAACACCCTGCCCTGGGGACAGACGTGACCCCCGTTCCTGCTGTCCCTGCCAGTCCCGCCGGCAGAGAGGGCTGGCATCCCATAGGCCGCAGACACGGAGCCTTTGGCCCCAAATATGAAGCTTTTGGCCCCAGACAGCCCCCAAAGGACTGTGTCCCCACAGCTGCCCCACAGCAGCAGGCTGGCCCCTCTGGCTCCCCACCTGCCCCGAGCCGACCCCTCCCTGCCAGCACGCAGCGCGTTTAATGACGGCTCCCGCGTGTCAGACATGTGCCATCTCATTAGTGCGTCTGTCCCCCAAAGTGAGAAGGGAGAGTGCGTGAGACCTAATTGAATGTAACTAATTATTCACTCCGCAAATGCTCTGTTTAAATGGGATCGTGAGGGACAGAATTACTCATTCTGAAAAGGGGAGAGAAAGAAAAAGACAGAGAGAAAACAAATAGAGGCGGATGCTGGAGCTGCAGCTCCCTCTCTCCCCAGAATACCAATTACCGGATGAAGTGATTGTATAAATCTTCACCAAGTGAACGAACTGTACTAGTCACTTACTCCTGTCCTCTTATTATGAGGAAGCAGTGAAAAATCATCCCACTCTCCAGTCCAGTTAAAGGCTCCTGGCTGCTGCCTCGGCTGCTGGCTGCAGCTGGAGAGCTCGTCCCGGGCGGGGGGTCCTACAGAGACGCGGCTGAGCGCTTGGCAGAGACCCACAGAGCTCCCACACCCCGGCCCCGGGCAGCTGCAGGAGCGACAGCTCACCGGGGCTGCCTGGAGACTTCTGCCTGCGGCTGCCCTGCCCTGCACTCCCCTTCCTTCGGCGGGTCCAGCCCTGCCAGCCCCCGGCCCCTCGGCGCTTCCCGGCCCCTTCCCACGCCAGAGTCAGTGTTTCTCACGCCACAGGCTGGAGAAACGCGCTCATCAGCAGCGATCTCCATCGCTCCTCCCTGACACAGCGTTTAATTCCAAATCTCTCGCCCGGCTTCCTCCAAACACACCCATTTCTGTCCTCGGCAGTGATGCGGGGTGGGAAGGGAGCCGGGACAGCAGCCTTCCCGCGGCGGGCAGCACCCGCACCCTGCGCGAGCTGGTGAGGGCCCACCCAGTCCCACGCTCCCCGCTGGCAGCGCCGGGACCCTCCTCAGCGTGAGGCACCCAGCACCCTGGGGGCGGTTACTGGGACAAAGACCACCCAGCCTCCACGTCCTGCTGCAGCCAGGAACCCCAGGGTGCCCCAAGGAGGGACTGCGCTGCTGCACGGGCACCCGGGACCCTGCAGGTGCTGCAGCCCCCCGGCTCAGCTGGGGGGTGAGAAGCCGCTGGAGGAGTTTCATGGCTGGGGAGAATGGACTGGCAGCGAGGAGGGGGCAGAACCTCCAGCCTGTCCTGCCCCGTACCAGGGTGGGATTTGATTATTGCCAGCAGCGAGTTTCCACGCACTGGAGATGTGCATGTGTGGGTGGGGGGGAGAGATAACATCATCATCATCATAACAAATGCAGCTGTGCAACTCCATTCTCACTTACTGGCTTTCTTCTGTTTATCTATAAATAATTGCAGGGACGCAACAGACTTTTAAGACTGCCAAAGAGTTTGTCTCCCTCCAGCAACCATATTGCCACCATGCTGCCACCTTATCTGCTCATAGAAAGATGAGGGTGGGAAAAATATTTACTATTGGGGATATTTGTCATCTGCAAATTAGCTCTGCCTACGATCCGCAGCACGGACGGGACTGACAGTGCTGATCTGTATTGCAGGCACATGAGCCGGGGGTTCTCCCTGCTGCCCCGGCCCCACCTGAGCCTCCCCCCGTTAGCGGGCAGGTAGGCAGCGCTGCACCAGCAAACCCACCCTGGGCACAGAGCGTCCCCTTGGCACAGCAGCCCCAGGCACCGACCGCCCCGAGAGTCCCAGGGCTCAGCTCTCCCCAAAGGACAAGTGCCCCACGCACCCCCGCCTTCCCCTCAGCATTCCCACCAGCCCCGCTCTGCCCGCTGCCGCCAGCCCCACCAGCCCAGCTCGCCGTTGGGATTCCTCATATCCTGCAGCCCAGAGGCTTTTCACAGCACTTATCACCGCAGTATCCGAGAACCGATCTAATTGATGTGACACCAATTATTCAAGTATCACTAAATGCAGAATTAATGCATCTGTGTGTACAACCCTCCTAGACCCTGACGGTGACATGACAGCTCTGACACAAGAGGAGCTGGGGGGAGGACCAGCCCTCAGCTGAGCCCCCGCCACCGCTGCGCTGGCCAGTGCTGCCGGGACCCCCCCAGCTCCCTGCACGGAGAGTCGGGGCCTGCGGCTCCCCGCAGACGGGGCTGCAGCCGTGGTGGGTCCCGCACAGCTGGGCCAACCCGGGCAGTATCAGCCCCTGAGCGCTGGCAGCGCGGCTGCGCCGTCGTGACAGCCGGCCCAGGGAGCCGCGTGCTCTGCAGGGCACTGCAAGAGCCATTTCTGGGCTGCTCGGCACAGCCCATGCAGCTTGCAAAGCTCTTGGCTTGGACATGGACTGGTGCTGGGAAAAGCCATTCATCGCATTTGAAATTTTACTGTGAAATTAAGCTGTGCCTGGACACGCAGAGCTTGGCATAGGCAGCAGTTTGTATTTGTAAATTGCTTTCTACAATCAATTAAAGAAAAGAGGTGGCTGGTGGCCGGGGGTGGGCACAGGGGGTGGCTCCTTGCTGGGCTGGCTCCAGGTCCCTGCGGCGCAGCCCACAGGAGCAGCCTTGGCACGGGGAGAGCACGGAGCTGGGGTGACCCTGCACCCAGCGGAGAAGGACGTGGGCTGCGAGGGGGAGGACGGCCCCGTCAGCGGCTGCTCTGATCTACGCCTGCACTGAATACCCGGCTGAGGGGCTGGACGCCCGCTCCCCTCTGCACCCTGCTTGTGGCCGCGGTCACTGCCGCACGCCCCAGCCCCAGAGGCACCAGCCGCCACTGGAGCCGCGTCTCACCGCCGCTCCGCACGCTGCCGGCATTGCCCGCAGCTGGGGTTTGCGGGGCACGGCCCCGTGGCGTTCCTGCACAGCCGGGGGGTGAGGCCGCACTGGGCTCCCCACGACACGGGGCGTCCTGCAGACCCGCAGGCTGGCAGGGACCAGGGACCGCAGAGCCGGCAGCATGCCGTGGGCCCAGCAGCACTCCGGGACAGCAAAGCTGAGAGGTCCCATGTGAGCCGGCGGATGCAGCGAGGCACAGCCGACATGGCAAAGCTCTGGCACCACCTCCCATCGCGTTTGGGCAGCGAGCACGGCGAGCAACGTGTGAGCGTTGGGCTGCTTGGATGGCCAAGGGCTCACCCCGGTTCTGGTTTGCTCAATGTTTTCATTAAGGACCTGGATGATGGAATAGCGAAAGCACTTGTTAAATTTGCAGATGACACGAAGCTGGGAGGGACTACAAGTATCTTGGAGGACAGGATTAGAATTCAAAATGATCTTGACAAATTGGAGAAATGGACTGGAAAAAATAGGATGAAATTCAAGAGAGACAAGTGCAAGGCAGTGCGCTGAGCTGGGAACAATCAGCTGTGCAAACACAGGCTGGGGATGGGAAGGCAGCAGCACCGAGCCCAGCTGGGCACGAGGCCGCGCAGGCAGGAACGGGGCAGGCAGAGGCACGCTGCCCACTCAGCCCAGCAGTCCTTTGGGAACCAGAGGAGCGGGGCCTGCAGGGAGGCAGGAGGAACAGATGGAGGGAGCGGGAGGCTCTGTGGAGAGGAGAGGAACCTCCTCCAGCCTCCAGCCCAGACTGGCCCCTCGGAGTGGGGCGACAGCTCTCCCGGGGTTCCACACGGCCAGGATCCATGGTGAGATCCGGCTGGACACCAGCCCCTGCGCCCACGGGAGCTTTGCTCCGAAGGTGCTTCCCGTGCCTGGGGCTCATGGGGGTCTGGCCGCACCCCCCAGCCCCACAGCACACACCCCTGCAGCCCCAGCCATGCCTGGGGGGTGCGGGGGGTCCATGTGGCTGCCCCGCCCGGGGCTGAGCCCCCACCGAGCCCCTCCTGCCTTCCCTTCACTCCAGCAACTGGAGCTCCAGCCAGCACCCTCCCAGCCTGTGCAAACACCGAGACTCATTTGAATAAATTAAGACGACATAATAAATCAAAGGGAAATGAGGGGCTGTGCCTGGGGGCAGGGGAGTCACTCGAGTTTAATTACATTGGCAAGGCTCTTGCAACAAAAGTGTGGCGAGTCCCACACGCAGCAAGCGCAGATGTGCAGGAGTGGGCACAGCTCTGCAGCCAGCCTGGTGGCACCGCCCCAAAGCCTGTGCCCGGCACAGCACCAGCACAGCACCGCACAGCACCGGCTCTGCCGAGCCGGGAGAGCAAGGTGCGTGCCTGCAGAGAGGGGTCCCGAGCCCCGGCTGCCCCCCGGCAGCACAGTGAGAGCCCCGGCACGCAGCCACTGGCAGCGCCCGCAGAGCCCTGCCTGCCCCGTGCCCCTGCCCAGGCCCTGCCAGCCACCCAGAGCCACCCAGCCGAGGCTTGGGGAGAAGCAGTGGCACCGGCAGCATCCCTCCATCGCCACGCTTGATTTACAGCCCGTCCCCCGTTGTTTAAAGACTCTCGCTCACGGCTGCGGTGGGGACTCCAGAAAGAGCTTTGTGTAGAGGCAGCAAATTTATGAGACTGGCTCTGAATCCCCAGTCACATCAGGGGCCAATTCGTCTTCCCAGGGCTGAGGATGAAATTAAATTATTGTAAAATAAATCTGTAAAAATGATGAAAAGACCATCACCCAGCGGCAAGGGCGGGGCGCTGGGAACACACGCGCAGCCGTGACGGATGGGGCTCACCAGGTGATAAAGCGCCCGGGACCCGGTAGCTCAGGGATTTTTGCTGTAATCTCACTAAAGAGATGTTGTTTACAGGAAAAAGGGTATTTTGGGGAGGAAATTGCATTTCAAGGTTAAAGGAAAAAATGGAGCGAGTCTCCCAGGGAGCCCGCTTACGTGCACGATGGCGGCAGACAGAGACAAGTGGAGGCGCCAGGGAGCAGCGGGGCCAGGACGCGGGCTGAGGCAGCGCCTTGCACACGCGAGTGCAAAGGGCCAGGGCCGAGCGTGTGCCAGGCAGCATGGCCCCGGCCTGCCGGAGCGAGGAGCAGACCCCTGCGCAGCCGACGCTGGGTTGCTGAGGCTCCCACCCAGCCGTGCCGCCAGCTCGGATGCAGGGCAGGAGCGGGTGGTGGGTGCGGGCAGGGACGGGGACTCGCCGGCCCCGTGGGGCGCCCGGCTGGGCACAGGCACGGCAGAGCGGCCGGCGGTGGCCTGGGCTCACGATGGGGGAGGCCAGTGGGGCCTGTGGACCCAGGACAGCCCCGGGGCACTGGGCGTCCCTGTGGGTGCTGCTGGCCCACCCCGACGGAGGAGCCGATGCCACACGGCAGCCAGTGGAGCGGGCGCTGCTCACCGGGATGCCCTGGTGCTGCCGAGGGCTGCCCAGCCCCACAGCCGAGGGTGCCTGGCCCGGCTCGGCGCCAGTATATGCTTCCCACCATGACGAGCCCTGCAAGGAGGGCCCCAAGCGACCAGCACCCCCAGCACCCAATGCTTGGGGGCAGGGGGGCACAGCTGAGCATGGCCAATGCACAGGGATTTGCAGCTTCCCAGTTTCAGTCTCATCCTACAAGAAAGATGTTGGAGAGATTTAATTTTTTTCTGGGATGATTGGTAAAAATAATGACTTCATCTTATACTGTGTTGGCTGGCCATTTAACAATGGACCATTAGCACGGCTCAGCATGGGAAAGGGATTTATTTAGGACACACGGTTGCAAAGACAACCCAACACCAGGTGCTTAATAGTGTTTCAGAGGTATCAGAGTGTTGCAGTGCTCAGAAAATGCAGCTGTAGGGAGTTCAGAGACTTTATTCTTCACTTCTGTGAAATCCCACAATACCAGTAGAGATTTCTCAGCTCTACCCTAAGCACAAAAGTAGCGTGGAGAAAGCAGTGGCTTTTCAGGGCCGAGACGCCAGCCAGCTCCCAGCCACAGCGCACCCGGCTCCCGCTGGCACCGCTCAGCCTGGCACCGGGCGTTCCTGCGTCCTCGCCCCTGCCCGGGGATGCTCGCAGGGCCTGTCAAACCCGGGGGTGCCCCTCTGTCCCCAGCAAACGCACTTCGAGCATGGCACAGGGGAAGGAAACGTTCCCCAGCCCCGGGAAAGCCCTGTCCTCCCTGGGTGCTGCAAGACCCTCCTTTGCCCATCCCCAGCAGCTCATGCCACATCCCCGGGCAGCCCCAGGGCACTGGCCGGCTCTGCCTGAGCCTTCCCCCGGCTCTGACAGCCCGGCCAGACACCGTCACCCACCAAGAGCCTCCTCGGTCCTGCAGCCTCTGCGGCGCAGCCCCAGCTCCAGCCCATCCTGCCACCAGCGCCAGGGCGGCTCAGTGGGCACCGACACGTCCCTGCCCGCCGGTGGGCACAGAGCTCCCAAGAGCAGGGCTGGGATGCCGGGCAAGACCCCTCGTGCCCACTCGCGCTGCCCAGCGAGCGCAAAGCCCCTGCCAGGACCGTCTGCCGAGGTGTTGGGAGGGGGTGTCCCAGCACCCGCCACCTCTGCAGCTCAGCGAGAGGTGCCATGTTTGCAGCAGCCACGACAACCAGCCCGGTCCCCAACACAGTCCTGGGAGGGACAGGGTGGAGGGACAAAGGTTGCTGCAGGGGCCCTGGGGGATTCCCCCCTGTCAGCCCCGAGCCAGCGGAGCTGGAGCCCAGCCAGAGCAGCACTGACACGGCAAGTGCAGTGGCTGCCGCAGGGAGCTGGTGGTCCGGGCACCCACGACAGCCCTCAGCAGACCCATCGCACCCCAGGGCCAGACCATGCCTGCGCTCTGCCCTTAGCCTCCCTGGAGGAGCGGGGGGGGCTTCCTTCCCCCTCCGCACCCCGGGTTGGGCAGGGCGGCAGGGCCTCCCTCTGCTCCTCTTATCACCCGTGTGGTGAGCACTGCCCAAATTTACCCTCAAATTAAGTGCCCGTGTGCACCTCACGGCCTGGGTTGTACCCACCCAGGGCACAGGTGAGCTCCAACTGTCTGCCCCTGCTGCTCAAACGGCCCCCCAGTGCCTCCCAGTGTGTTCCAGAACATCCCACGTCTCGCCCAGGGTTCCCACGGCTGAGCGGCTCCTGGCCCTCCCCAGCCCCCGTGGCCGACAAAGCAGAGCCAGGGAAAGGCACTTCGCTGGACCCAAAGCCCGCACAGCCCCTTGCCCGGTGAGTGGGGCTGTGCCGCGGGGCCACAGTGCCGTGAGGGTCCGGTGGCAGCGGGCGGCAGGGCCGGGGGCAAGAGCTGGCGGCCGTCCCGCGCAGCCAGCAAGGCAGCAGTGTGCCGAGGTGGAAGTAAAGAGTTACTGAGCAAGCAGACGTTCAATAATTCATGGTCACTGAACTGCAACGGCAACAACGACAAATAATAATACAGGAAAATGGGGAAAAACCTGAAATCGTTAGGCCAATGGTTCAAGCATGAAGCGAGCGTGCCGAGGGAGCGGGGCGGCTGTCACGCCATGCACAGATGGGGGGTCAATGCCGGCTGCACCATGGGGCTCTGCCCCCAGCCCAGCACCTCCAGTCCAAGGACCCTGATGGGGCCGTCGCCCCGCGGGGGCTGTTCTGGGGCACATGCCCAGCCCAGGGGATGCCGAGCAGTGCCGGGTGCCAGCCCTCAGTGCCCTTCAAGCCTGGTCAGCGTGCGGGGAGCTTGTTCACCTCTCCAAGAGGCAGGGAAGGCAGATCTGCTCTCCCTAATTATAATTAGTGATGCTTACCATGGGAGTTTGCAAACATGGTTTAATTAGAGCAGCCAGGCTCCCTCCACTCATTGCACCCTCCCCGGGGTCAAGGACAGAGCAGAGGAAGGGAAGTGGGAGCTGGGGGATGCTCAGCAGAATTTGGCTGCTGGGCCCATACAAGATTTATGCCTGCTTTTTGCCTGCAGCCATGGCCCAGAGGGCTGGCAGGGCTCGGCTCAGCTCAGCTCAGCTCAGCTGGCTCGGCTCAGCTGGCAGGGGTGGCCCCGTGCCCCTGCACAGATCCTCTCCCGAGGACCCGGCAGCGCCAGAACTGCACTCTGCTGCCGGGACATGGAGGACGCCCATGCCCACTGCCTCAGCCAGAGGCCAGCAGACACCGAGCTGGGAAATTTAATCTACAGCTACAAGAAAGGGCTGTGGAGTCTCTAGATGCATGAGCCTGCTGCTTGTGTCAAGAAGAAAAATAGAAAAGGGGCGTAGGGAATTAGACAAAAGCCACGAAGCAGAGAGGGAGGGCAGGGGGTGTCGGGGAGAGCAGGCGGTGGCCGCTGGCAGCCCCAGCACGGGTACAGCCGATGCTGCAGCTGGGGCAGGGCAGAGCCCTGAGGTGGGAACGGTTCAGCTGCGCCTGTCTCCCACCAGACCTTCCAGCAGCCCCCACCCTCCTGAGCCAGTGCTGCGCAGCTGCCCCCAGTCCTGCCCTGGCCCTGCGCTGCCGTGGAAGCCTCTGCTGTGCCGTGAGCGGCTCCACAGGCAGTGGGAAGCCAGCGTTCACCGTGTCCCCCCGTCCCATCACCTGCGAGGGCTGCAGGATGTTTGTTCGTGCTGCCCTGACCTCGTCTGGGAAGGGGTCGGGGATGTGGCTTGCACTGGCCGAGGCTGCAGCATGGTGTTATGGTGTGGCGGGCTCAGGCAGCTGCCTCTCGGCGGGAGTATGGCTGCGGGCTGGCCCCATCCCAGCACTGCCCGGGCGATGCTGCCATGCGCATCACGCTTTGGGCTCACCCAAGCCAGGCCAGCCTGGTGTGCTGGCTTGTCCTTGCAGCCTGGCCACGGCCCGTGGCTGGTGGCCACATCCCCCCAGAGATGGGACCAGGATTGTGGGAGACGTCAGTGAGTGCCCAGAGGAGACGGGGCTGGGTGAGAGCAAGCCCCTGGCCGGCTGTGCCTCTGGGTGCGGTCAAGCCGACTGCTGCCCAGGTTGTCCCACGACTGACCAGGTTACCTGGAGGGATGAATTTTGGCAACATAAGTGAGAGCATCCTGAGCTCGAGGACAGTCAGCCGTGGAGGCCAGGCAGCGGCAGGCAGCGGCAGGCAGCAGCGGGCAGAGCATCCATGCAGGCTGGGCCATGGGCAGGACGCCTGGAGTTGCTGGGTGGAGAGCAGTGACCTGGTCAGAGCTCCCTGAAGGTCCCAGGCACCCGGATGACTAATTGCCATTGTCACCAAAGCTAATTAGGAGGCTGGCCACAGCCAGCTGGAAACTCTAGGTGTTAATTCTTTCCAGCGGGAGTGGTGCCTGGTCCAGAAGGGCTCCTGCACCCCAGCCTGCTCAGAGCAGCTCCTCTTCCCGGCTGCCCACAGCGGCCCTGCCTGTGCCCTGGTCCTCACCCCCTGCCACACGCAGTTTCCCCTCGGCAGGGTGCCCACCACCCCGGTGCTTGCCGGTGAGCCCCCCCCTCTGCGGAGCCACGCTCTGGGCCCCGTGTGTCGGGGGGGCACAGCGAGGGTCTGCGCAGGGAGAGGCCAGGGGGTGCCCAGGTGCTGCTCATGCTGGGGGCTCCGGGCGGAGACGGTGCCCCCCCATGCACAGTGTCCCCACTGCCCCAGCGAAGCCGCGTGGCGGTGAGAGGGAGCCGGGCTCGTGTCTGGGTGACAGGTTTACAAATCACCATTGCTGTGTGAAGAGGGAGCTTGGCTGCCTCGGCATTCATCCCCGCGCTAATTACTGCCTCCCCGAGGAACCCGATCCATCTTGCTGTAATTGACAAAGGCAATTAAAAAGCAGTTGTGAATAAAGGGGGACATCTCTGGAGGGCCTGGCAGGAGAGATTTAGGTGCTTTGCTCCCTGGTGCCTTGGACACGTTCCAGTGGTGCGGCTGGCCAGTGATGCTCAGGGCGGCCGTGCTCCCTCCCGCCCCGCTGCCGGCTCAGCCCCGCGGCACAGGCACTCTGCCTGGCTCCCAGCCAGCCCTCGGCTCACCAGCCTCTCCTCCTGCCCTGCCAGCGGCAGGACGAGCGACAGCCCCTGCGCCTGATGCCAGACAGACCCGGAGACCCGGCCAGCCTCGTGTGCTCTGGCCAGGGACCACTGTGGGGCCACAGGCAGCACCCAGCAGAGAGCCCATCCCAGGGCCTCCCCTCCAGCCCGCGCTGGGATAAGCCCCCGGAGTTGGGGAAGCCCCAGCACCTTCCCCCACTGGGAGCTGCGGGGAACACGGGGAACGCGGGGAGAGGAGGGCAGAGCGGCACTGGGAGCAGCGCTGTGCCCGCCACGGGAGAGCCACAGCCCGGCTGCCTGCAATGCCACAAAGTGTGGCCTTGCAGGAGACAAAGGGCAATCAGCATCGAGTGGCATGGAGCTGAGTGTGAAGAGCAGCTGATTGAGGAAGAGATGTGTCAGATGCCTCTTGTGCAAAGCAATCTCCTGATTGTGGAGAGCTGCAGGTGCGGGCGCTGCCAGCTCACCTGCGGAGACGCAGCCCTGCCTGCAGCGGTGGAGGGAAGGGCAGCGTGCGGGCAGGGGACGTGGGACAGCGTGTGCCCTGTCTCCCGGTATGGCAGTGCCCCGTGTCCCTACAGACATTCCTCTTCTGAGGGCCAGGCAGCTCTGCTCCATCCTGGGAGGGACAGACCGCCTGGGACCATGCGTGAGGCAGCTCTACAGGCAGGACAGGGCAGGGGCACCCAGCCATGGCCTCCAGCCGAGGGAGGGGCGGCCGTGCCTGCGCCGGGCCGTGCTGGCTGCTGGTGCTGCCGGGGAGCCTGCCCTGCGGCGCGGCAGAGCGTGGAGCTGCCCTTTCTGCCCACCGCTCGCTCGGGGCTGGGGCTCACGAGAGCTGCCCAGGGAGAGGCAAAACCACCCCGGGCAGAGCTGCAGCCCCACGCGTGGCTCAGGCAGCCCCGGACCCTCCACTCACCCCGTGCCAGCAGCGACACCGGCTGCGCGTGGCTCCTGTTGAGGGGAACCCCCTGTCCAGGGATCCATGGGGGAGGTGAGGGCCCGCAGCAGCCCTGGCAGGGCCGCCCCGCTCTCCAGCAGTGGCAGATGGTGGGATGTGCTGATGCCGGGATGTTCTTCACCATCTGTTGGGTCTAACTGACTTCCTGCAGAAGTTCTTAAAAAAAATTAAACCAGTTGCAAGAACAAAATTGTTAATTAAAAGGCCTTTTGATTAGATAGACAAATATTTACCAATTATGAGTGACCCCAACCACTCTATTTTATGTTTGCAAACTCCACAATCAGCAGTTATCTCAGCAATTGCGTCTGCGCTGCTTCCCCTGGGTAATCCCCCGTGGGTGTCCCTGTGGCAGCAGGAGGGAGCCTTGGCAAGCCGGTGGGAGTGGCAAGCAGCCCCACTGTGCCCTGGCCACAGCCCCACGCCAGCCCGGCCCGTGGCCCCGCTGTGCTCCCGCCCGCCCTGCCGCAGATGGCTCCACACCCCGGCCATGGCGGCTGCTGCCATTGGTGTTGTCCCCTGGGCCTGGCGCCGGTCCCCAGGCAAGAAGATGAGGCTCGTGTCGCACCACACACCAAGAGGACGCAGGTCCCAGCCAAAAAGCTTTCAGGGGAGGCTTGGCACATGGCTGTGCTCTCTCCCGGTGCCCAGCCTCGGGGCAGGGGCTTTGTTTCCTGTGGCCAGGCTCCGTGGCCCTCTCCCACGCCTGGGCAGGGGATGACAATGGCCGTGCCACCACCTGGACCGGCTGCACCACCCGGCCCTGCTCCCAGAACACCGGAGCAGCCGGTGGCACATGGCAAATCCTCCTTCCCCCGCACCCCTCCAGCCCCCGTGGCCAGAGGCTGCAGGACGGGGAGCCTGTGCCCATCCACACCTCTGCCCGTCTCGTGCCGAGGGGTCCCAGGCATGGCCCAGCCCGTTGCCCACGGAGCTGCCCAGGGGCCGGACCAGAGCGATGATGGCCTGTGGCTCACCGGCCCCTCCGTCCGCAGAGGGGACCCGTGCGGTTGCACCGCACCAAGGGGTGCGCTGGGAGGGGGTCGCGGGGGGGCAGCACCGGCCGTGCACTCCCAGGGTGGGACGTCAGTTTTAATGTGGTAAGAAATTGATGGATGATTCTG
This sequence comes from Strix uralensis, assembly GCF_047716275.1. NCBI lineage: Eukaryota > Metazoa > Chordata > Aves > Strigiformes > Strigidae > Strix > Strix uralensis. The sequence continues at coordinate 423,009 of NC_133989.1, read as the reverse complement.
AGCGAGCGAATGTTCAGTGTAAATTACCCATGTTAGGCTCCAATCCGTGGCTAATTCATTAGACACACGTTTCTACACAAAAATAAAAAGCCTTCTGCACGCATTGTTCACCAAATGCTCTAAAGAAAAGATGTGGGGAGGCGAGGCAGGCTCTTGACCCACTCTCCTGGTTAAATCCTCATTCCCAGCCTCTCTGCTGCCGGCGTGGTGAGCGGGAACGGCTCCAGCCCAGCCCCGCAGCCAGGGAAGCGCTGCCAGCGCCTGCCCCTCCCCGGAGCCCGGCGGGTCGCGGGGCTCCGCACCCCTCAGAGGCCAGCGCGGCCGGGGAGGAGCAGCCGGCACGGCTCGGGGAGCACCGACCGCCGGCTCCGGTGGAGAGCAAATCCTGGGCATCAGACCCGGCACCAGGCTGGGATGGCTGTGAAGGCCCATTCCCATGATCTAGCACCATTTAGAGTCTTATTAATGGAGTGGGAAAGCTAATTGTGATTAAAGTAACGATGGCGCTAAACAGATAATTCTGCACTGAAGGGCAAGATAGATTTTTAAAAAGTGAATAAAAAAGGAAAAGACGAAGTAACTGGTCTTTAAAAATAGAGAGATCAGTAAGTGAGGATTCATTTTTTTATTAGCACTGGGATCTCAGGGGAGGCATGCATCTGCATCCCCAGTGCCTGAGACCGCACAGCTCTTAATAAATGGCACGCCAGCAATGCTGGGCCTGCCCGCTTCATTACCATGACTACTGCACTCTGCTTTTACAGAAAACTAAATATTGAACAGAGAGCAGGTGCACAGAGGATCCCAGCCCTCCTGAGCCACCAGCACCGCCTCCACAGGCAGCCGTGGCCCCCGGGAGGGAGTGCTTGGCTGCGGCGCCGTGGGCTGGAGAGGTGGCCGGTGTCCTCGTCCCACGTGCCCGGCCGGGGCCAGGGACCAGGCCAAGCCCTGGGCGATGGGATCAGCAGGACACCCCTCTCCCGGGAGCTGAAAATCACTGCCGGAGCAGAGCAGAGCTCCTCTCCCCGCAGCAGCAGGATCTCACCGTGCACTGACCAGCCCTGCAAAGGCCACAGGAGCGGGGCCCTTCCTGGCACTGGGGATCCCCCTCCCCTGTGCTGGCCGTTTCGCCGTGCCTGCCTGTGGCAGGGAAGGTGCAGGGTGCTGGGAGCTGCACCCCCAGGACGGAGGATACGCTGTAGAGACGTCCCATCTCCAGCCTCCTGCGGGGCTTGGCTGCTCATTTTAGCAGACCCTGGGACCCAGAGTCTCAGCAGACATCCCACGGCTGCTTCTTCCCACAGTGACTAGCACAGGAGACAGTGGGGAAGGAGCCTGCGTATCAGGACTGCTGGAGGTTATTGCTTTCATAACTAGATGGCATGCAAGTGCTCGAGGTAAGCCAGGCGGGAGCAGAGCCCCTGTCCCAGCATGGCTCCTGCCTGCAAACAGCCTTCACCTCGTCTTGCATTTCAAGGGCTCCCCATGGCCCATCTCTGCCCAGCAGCTACTGGACTCCTGCTCCCTGGGTGCCCCTGGGGCATTCTGCTCCCCAGTGCTCTCCCACCCTTGCTCTGCATTTCTATTCACCCCTCTAAATGTTCTAATACCGTAAAAGATCCATCAGAAACCTTCCACTCCAGAGGGATATATATTATCTAAATTTGATAAGACAACTTAATTTCTCTCCATGTCTGTTACTGGCGATAAAACTGGGAGACTTTTATGACCCGGAGTCCTCTGTAAGATTGTCAGGAACTTATTATACAAGGTATAACTGGATTTCTCTCCACAGATGGCTCGCAGCCATGAGCTGTAACGCAATTCTGCAGCACATTTGGTAGAATAAATGCAAAGAGCTTGTTACAGTGAGTTAGATAAGAGAGACGGGAACACGGCTCTCGCAGGCTAATTCGGCATCTGATCTGCCTTTTCCCTCACTGTGAAGGGCGACTTGGAAAAGTGCATTTCACGCTGAGGAAGGAGCCAAGCCCTTCCCAGAGCCGCCCGGGACAGGCACGGCAGGCGGCGCGGTGCACTCGGAGGGACAGGACCCGGCGTGCCGCAGCGAAGCCGCCCGCCCCGGCCCTTCACGCGCCGCAGCCACCATTCCCCCAGCAAACCAGCACTGGCAGGTGCCTTCCCACGTGGCCGTGAGGGACGGCAGGTCCCTCTCGGAGGCCCTCACGGCAGGCTCATCCGTTATAGTTATCACACAGCCCATTCAGGCTCTGACCAGATAAAGACTGGTGATTTTTTATTTACTGATTTTTTATTTCAGCATCCTGTGGGCAGGATGCCATGCAGCATACTCATTTATCTCAATTTGCTCCCTCCCACCTCCCATTCCTAATTTTTCAGCGGAGCCTTGGAGGTGAAAGCCTTATCTATGTGGTTCTGCTGCACACGGAAAGCAATTGTGGCCTCTCCTTGTAGGGGCTCAGACGGGGCTATTTACTGTTGGAGCAGTGGCTACGTGGACTGGAGATGCGATCAGTCCCTCCGCAGCTGCACGTGACCCCAGGCCGAGCCAGACCCTGCACCGCTGTGCCCAATCCTGCAGCGGGGCTCAGCCATGGGGCTGCAAAAGCTCCTGGGCATGCAGTGGCTCACCAGTGACCGTCCCCAAAACAACAAATACTGCCCCAAGCTCAGACCGTGTTACAGCAAAGGGAAACCACTGAAACCAATCGGCCGGCGGCAGCATCTTCCTCTCATGGCGAGTCTGGCTGCCCGCTGCCACGCAGCCCCCCCGGCCGCAATCCCTGGCGCAGGCAGAGCCGGCCCCGCAGCCCCCGCACCCTCCCCAGGGCTGCTGGCAGCACCCCCAGGCACACACCAGCCCCCAGACCGGGTGCTTGCCGGGAACGTGGGCCAGGCCAGGTTGCTGCCTGTGCCCTGCCTGCACCCGTGTGCCGCTGCGGGCAGCCCCTGTGGCCGTCTGGCCCCCAGCCCTCGGCCCCACGGGCACAGCAGGGCCGGCTCAGGGCAGAGCGTGGCACAACGTGGCCACGTTAATGCTGGGCGAAATATGTTGTTATGTGCATCAGGTTTTGTAATGGAACATGTTTAAAATTCAATAGAAAGAAAGATTAAAAAATAAGTTTCTTATCTAAAAGGAGCCATAGAACCAGTGAGGAAATTATGAATGTCTCGTTGTCCAAGGTTAAAGAGTGAGAGCTGAGGCATGAAAAGGCAGGAGATAAGATGAAATGTTTTCTGTTCAAATGAATGGGCTCCACTCTGCTCCATAATAAACGATCAGTGTCAATATGACAAATTAATTCTGCACTGAGCTCCGTTCAGTGCCTGCGGGGCGGGGAGAGGCCAGTGGGGTGGCAGAGGCCCAGCCACAGTCTCTGCCGCCAGGTCTGCGCCGCAGCGAAGCCGGGAACACAGAGCCCCTTGCTCCGGGAGCGTCTCCGGGAGGGCGGAGCGGGAGAGCCCCCACATCCCTGGCCGGGAGTGCAGCCCAGCTCCTCAGACCCTCGCCATGGCCGGTGGAGGGGAAGGGGATGCCCTGGCCCCTGGGCACCCCTTGGGCCCTGGCTCCCTCGGTCCCCTGTGCACGGGGAGAGGGGGACCGCGGCGGCACCCCAAGGACAAGGGGACAGGGATGATGCGTCCTGGGCTGGCAGCTGCGATGGCTGCAGAGAGCAGTGCCAGCGCGAGGAGCTGCCGACAGAGCAGCCAGGTGACCCCGTGGAAGAGATTGGACCTTTTAAAAGAGACAGTGACAAATGACGCTCCCTTCCAGCTCGAGGCGCCGAGGAAGGGGGCAGGGAGGCGCTTCCAGGAGCTGTGAGATGAAGGTCACCCAGGAGCCAGATGACGGTGCCGTGGGCGAGGGGGGCCCGGGCGATGGGAGGGTGCGGGCAGGGTGGGACGGTGGGTGCGGGACCCGGCCGGGCAGTGCCGGAGGTGCAGGCAGCAGTGGGAGAAGAAGGGGAGCCGGAGCCATCCCCACCCCAGGAGAGGATGGGCCGGGAGCAGGGGGCCTGTGGATGATGCTCCTGAGCACCGCAGTGATGCCCGGAGCCATGGCCCGGCCATGCCAGCCCGTTTGCCAGACCCACCATGGCCCTGCACGAGCCCCTGCGCTGGTGAGCGACGCTGCCGGGGACTCGCTTCCCACCGCTGAGCTGTGTCCCCAGGGACAGGAGCACCGTTCCGGGGGTGGGAAGCAGGCTGTGTGCCCAGGCCGAGCCCGGTGAGCTGGCCACCAGCCCTGCTCCTTGGCAGGCACTGCTGCCCAAGAGCCGCCTCTGGCCGAGCCCGGTGCTGGAGCTGCCCGGTGGAGCGGGAGCTGGCACAAAGAGCTGTGTCCCACCGGCAGGGAGAGGACAGCCAGGCCAGGCCAGCGGGTGCCAAGCAGGGGCACGGCCGGAACGGGAGCTTCTACTGTTCACCGGAGATCCTTAGCACAAGACACGCTCTTGCAGAAGACAAATCGCAGCTGACACACAACACTGTTGCTCCGTGTTTATCTCCAGCTGCCTGAGGGCAGGAGCCAGCGAAGTCACAGGAGATGTGGGATGGCTGGAGCCAGCCCCGTCCTGCCCAGCCCCGGGCCCGCTGGCCACCAGCCTCTGCCCAGCGGGGCGGGCGCAGGCAGGACGGCGCAGAGCTTCGCCCTCACACCGCGCAGGCAGGCAGCTCCATCACTACCATGGGGCAGGGCCGGCTGCCACTAACGAACCAGCGGGCTGCCCCGGGGGTCCCCAGGGATGCAGCCACACGTGGGGGACAGCGTTTGCGAGGACGGGTTTCCTGTGTGGGTCCCAAACAGGACCAGTGCTGGTGTGGTTGGCGGAGCCGGGTGGCAGCTTCCTCCAGGAGCACAGCAAGTGCTCCCGCACCGGCACCCAGCCACCCTGGGAGGGGACGGGCAGCTCTGTCTGTGCCGCAGCATCCCCCCTCGCCGCAGGCCGGTGGGGGGTCCTGGGGACCTGCAGGGCTGCTCCTGGAAGAGCCTTCCCCATCTTGTTCTCCAGACACTGACACTGGTGCTGAAATGGAAACAGCATCTCAACAGCTGAGATTAAAACAAGAAAATGAGTATAGAAATGATGTTTGTTAAAGCGAAATAGCTAATATAATCCTCAAAGGATTTTTCCTTTTGACTTAAAAAAAAAATCTAATATCTTCATTTCCATACCTTTTTTAAGCTAATTTGTGGAAAATTAAAATGGTGAGCCCACAAAGGCTGTAGTTTAATTGAATCTCACATCAGCCCTTGGTGAGCAGTCTCTCTTGGATTCCTTGATTAGTTCCCTCCATTAAATCATTTTTGCATCGTTTAGCTGAGATACTGTCTTCTGGCGGGTCTGGGACTCAGGGACCTGGATAGCTCAGTCTCCATCTGAGCAGATGTAAAATGACACGCCATGCTCTGGAGACTCTCATTTGGCCTCCCGCGTCCCCGGGACCCTGCCTGCGCCTCGCTGGCCCGGACAGGCAGCGCCGTGGGGGGCTGAGCCCACTGGTGCTGGGCCCGGCCGGGGCTCAGCACAGCCCTGGGCGCTGGGTGCGGGCGCTGCGGGACTCGCACCGGGAGCAGCCAGAGAGAGTTCGGAGGTAGTGGGATGGAGGGGAGCAGGAGCAGGGGGAGCAGGGAGGGCAGGTGGGGCAGCAGGAGAAGGGGGAGTGGGGGGGGGGCAGCCGGGGCAGCAGTCCCACAGCAGACAGCTCAGAGAGGGCGCGCTGGCCTGGCTGTGGGGGATGTGGGGTGCAGTGAGGACCACACTGTGAGAACCCGGTGGGGCAGGTCCCTCTGCTCCCCTTGCCTGGCTGCGCCCCATGCACGATGCTGCAGACCCGGCAGAGCACTGGTCCTCAGCACAGGGCACACGTGCAGCATGAGGCCCCAGCACTGGGAGCCACGTGAAGTTCACCTTCAGCCCCTCCCTGCAGAACATCCCCTCTCTAAGCACAGATAAATTACATCTACCAGGGTCGGCTCATAACTTGGTGGGAAGAGCATTTACATCCTCCCTGTCCCACGTCACAACATCCTGACAGGGCCAGAGCCACTAAATCTGTCTGAAGGCACCAGCAGGAGCTGCACACTGGGACAGCCAGCACAGCTCCCGCCCGGCAACCCACGTCCCAGCCCCGCCAGCCACCCAACTCGGCCCCACTGCGCCACAGAGATGCGGGCGCTTGATGAGCCAACGCTCCCTCGTGCATCCCCCAGGGAACCCCAGCACCTCTCCCTGCCCCAGCCATGGCACAGGAGTTTTCTGATGGCCTTGTCATGCTATCATGTCCTGTAGATTTAAACAGATTTATATAAAGTCCTTTTCACCCCATTAGATTACTCTGGATTAACCTTGATCTCAGTAATAGATGCTATAAATGTAAGTCCCGCTCAGGGGGATTTTATCCATATGTTCTTGGAAGGCAGAAAGTAGATAAATTCTCAGAGAAGGTCTTATTGAGCGATTAGAAAGATTTAACCTCTTCAGAGCCAGGTGGAGCCGTGTGCCCCTCTGCGGGGCGAGTGCTCAGCCCCACTGCCTCGGGCAGCCCCCCCCCAGCCCCTCCACCCCAGCCCCACACTGGGGCACATCCTGTGCTGACACTTGGGGGGGGACACTGAGCGTGGAGGGACGCCGGTGTGACACTGCTGCCGTGTGGAGCCAGCCCCATCGGTGAGCTCAGCCTGCCCGAAGCACGCTCTGGAGGAGCCCTGCCTGCTCGACCCTCTCCAGAGGGACACTGCAACGTGTGCGGGCAGGGCCATGCGGGCAGGGCCCGCTGCTGGCCAGCCGTTCTGTGGTAGAGCCTTGGCTCCGCACCCGAGTGAGAGTCCCACGGACGTTTCCTCCTGTATCCCTCAGCCTGCGGGTGCCTGGTTACCGGGGAGCACCTGAGCTCTGCCAGCAAGTCCTGCACAGCCTCTGCAGACCCACCAGCTGCCCGGCGCTGCTGCTGCCCTTCATCTGCAGCCTGTGGTTTCTGTGAGAGCTTCATGCTTCTTCCACCACCAGAAGGAAAAAGCCTGTTGTGCAGAGCAGACTGCAGTCCTCCCAGTGTGCAATGGCCGAGAAACAGTTAATTCAAGGACTGAGGAAGGCAGGGCGAGGAAATTCAAGCAGCTGTGAGAGTGGAGGAAGGAGGGAGGCAGCATGTCGCTGTGCTGTGCACGGCACTACTCGTGCACCCGCAGGTGTGGCCTGGAGGGGTGGCAGCAACCAAAATTAATTCCCCATCCCCTCCTGCTGCTGATATTAAATTGCTCTAAGTGCGGGTTAGAGCCAGAGCCAAGCTCAGCTCTTCCAGGAGAGTTTGGCCGGCAAGTTGCCTTCTGCTTGCTGATCAGAGAAGGACCTAATGGAGGAAGAAGAGTTTGGCTCTGGGCTGGGCTGCAGGGAACTGGCCCTGCTGGAAGCTGCTGCGATCACGCAGACCGTGCAGGAGCCAGGCACAGGCTGTTGACAACAGACAACAGTAATGAAGAGGAGTCAGCTCTGCAAAGCTGCGCAGTGCTGCAGGCAGCCGGGGTGCATTCGGGGTGGTCTGTGAACACGCTGGCTCCTGGGGAGTCGTTGGTTTAGGCTGCAGCGCTGCTGCAGAGCACTCACAAGGTTGGAGCTGGCGGGAAGGGCTGGTACCACTGCCTTTGGCTTTACTTTAGCATTAATCATCGATTGTCTATCATGCTCCTGGCAGGGAAGCGGCAGCAGTAGGAAGGGGCTGCAGTTTTGCCCCTGGCAGCAGAGCTGGGTCTGGCAGGCTTGGCAGTGTGCTGCCTGTCCTGTCTCCTGACCCAAGGTGCTCCCACGGGGCCTGGAGCCCCCCAGCCAGGCTGGGGGAAGCCTGGCCAGGTTGTCAGCACGGCCTTGCTGGGGCAGGGTGCTGCGTGGGGTGACAGTCCAGCAGGATGAGGCAGCCCTGGCACAGCGCAGCCCACCCCGGGGGCACACGTGAGCAGCCCAGCCAGCAGCTCTGCATGGCAAGAGAGCGCTGCCCTGCACCAGGGAGGAGGCAGGGGGGCTGCTGCCCTCCTTCATCCCTCCCCAGCACGGCGAGGGCTCCTTGCAGCATGCCACGAGCTGGCGCGGAGGTCAGGTGCTGGTGGCACAGAGCACACAGCCGGCCCCACGGGAAGGCCGCTCCACACCGAGCAGCAGACACGGCTTGAACCCAGCCCGCTGCGCGTGAGCACAGGTGTGTGTCCTGCCCGGGACGAGCCGGCACCCAGGGAAAGCCCTGCTGGGGCTGGCTGGGCTGTGCCACTCGGCAGTGGCGGTGCCCCCCCAGGGCTCCACGAGCCGCACGCGCCCCTGACCCGCCAGCAGCAGGGGAGGGCCAGGGAGAGCATGACGTATGCCACCACCCCCCCCAGCCGGGCCGCACCACACGGGCACCTCCGCACACACGGCAGCCGTGAGCACCGGCGAAGGACTTGCAGCGTTGGCGGGGTTTGATGAGAGAGTGCAGGCCGGCAGTGCCCTGCGATGAGCTGTGGCGTGGGGACAGCCGAGCCAGTCAAGCTGGCGTGAGCAAGAGCTCTCTGCTTGGCAGTAGGTGCATGGGATGCAGAGGGAATACTGCATCTCCTGCCCTCGAAGGCCAGCATGTTCCTTAGTGCATTGACCTCACTGCCTCCCTCCCCTGCCAGCGGCTATAGCGCAGGAGTACCCACGCATCTTGCTGGGGAGGGGGAGCCCCACGTCCCTTGGATCCAGCTCTGACCTGGATCTTCTCCTCTTGCAATGGGAGACGTTTCCCATGCTGGCTTGTGTGTCCCTCTGCAGAGCTACATCCTTCCCCACTCCCCACAGGGACCGCGGACGGGCACAAAGTGGCCTTTGCACGACAGCGTGTGCCACTGGGCTCCCCTAAGCTCAGGGGAGAAGCGGCTGGTGACTGCTTCCCCATAACTGTCAGTGGGATCAGGACTGCTGGCAGCAGCTCTGGATGGAGAATGTCTCTTGACAGCCTGCTCCTTGCTGCCTCCTGAGCAGCCCTGATGACTGCCGCACAGCACCGCGGCAGTGCCGGCTCCTGCCTTAATGCTGCTGCCACTCTGAATTTGCAGAGCATCAGTGCGCACCCTGACAGGCCGCCCGACTCCCTGTCTGGAGGCACGGCTCTCCAAGGGCGGCTCCGGGGCTGCGCCGTGCTGCAGCCCTTCCCTGCCAGCCAGGCTGCTCTGCACACCCGGCCGAGCCCGTGGCTGGCTCTGCCCGTGCCCCCGGCACCGCTGGCCTCCCCAGTCCCCCCGATCCCCTGGGCCCAGCAGCCGCTCGCATGCTGCCGCTCGCTGGACCTCTCCTCGGGACGTGGTTGCCACGTCCATCACCAACAGGCCAGGGTGTGCCAACCCCCTGCGCGGAGCCAGCGAGAGCCCCCAGAGCCCTTGAGGTGCTCCCAAAGCATGGCAGGTGCTGCTGCACAGGTGCTCTGGCTCGCAGGGAGCAGCCGGGGCGGGCCCAGCACAGCACCAGCCTCGTGCCCACAGAGCTGCCAGGCCACCAGCAGTGGGGAGCACAGGCAGCCCTGGCCAAGCGCAGCGCAGTCCCAGGCTGCGCCGTCCTCAGCCACCGCCTCGAGGTGCCAGGGTTTGTCTTGCTGTGCCCCCCCTCCCAGGGGGCCAGGAGGTCTTACTGAGACGTACTAAAGTTTTGCCTGCTGCCTTGAGCTGTCACCTCCGATTCTGCTGAATATTTAAAAACCGCCTGAATCTGAAGTGACAAATCCATCATTGACCATCTGCCACTCTGCACGGTCACCCTGCAGCAGTCCCTGACATTTCCAGCTCTGCCCTGACACGAGCCAGTAACTCGGAGATGAAAGGCATCAGCCTCAGCAGGCTGACAGGCGCTGCCCCCCGCCAGCCCCAGGCCCCTCCGCGTCCCCGGCAGAAGGGACAGCCAGGGTACAGGGGCCCCTCCCCGGCACAGACTTGGTGACCGTCTGCCGATTCCTGCTGAGCGTGTGGCTTCGCGCACGCCCCCTCCCCCCCCCAGCACAGTCTGTGGGACACGGCGCAGAGGGCACGGCCATCCCCAGAGCCGGCTGGGAGCAGCGCCCTGGCCACCCCACAGAGCGCTGCCAGCCCCAGGGACAGGGGCTGCCACCAGCCCCGTGGGCAGTGCTGCGCTGTGCCCTCCTGGCCCTGTGCCACGGGTCCCCCCCCCGGCACAGCCGAGCACGTGGGGCTCCAGTGCGGGGTCCCCAGAATCCTGCCCCTCCCCAGGGCCGTGATGGAGCCCTGCCACATCCCCACGGCGGGACGGAGCAGCCGGGCTGCCACCTGCTCGGCACAAGGGCTCGGGCAGATGCTTGCTTGTGCACCAAGGACAACCTGCCCCAGGGCCCCCTCCCTGTCACCCGGCGGTGGCTGTCCTGCTTAATCTGACTGCACCCTGCAGACCCGCGGCTCCCAGGGACGGTGGCGGGAAACAGGCTGCTCTGAGGCAGGGGCATTCCCAGGAAAAGAGCAAATGTCAACTGCCATTCGTCCCCTCGGCAGCAAAACACTTGTGCTCCTCTGCTCGGCTGCGGCTGCTCCCGCAAGGCGGCCCTGTCCCCCCTACCACCACAGGGATGGGGCAGAGGGGGTCCCCTCGCTGCCAGGCGCTCCCCCCAGCTGCTCCCCACACCGGGTACAGGAGGAGTTCTGCAACCACCAGCTTTCCAGCACCTGGAACCACCTGGTCTGGAGCTCCGTGACAGAGACACTTGGTGGCACCGCTCATCCTGGGCCCCGAGCCAGCGGCAGTCCTGCCGCCATGGGCCAAGCCCTTGAGCCCCGGCTGGCAGCGGGGGCTGCCCAGGAGCTCTGCGGGGGCCCAGGGTGCTCCCGGGCCAGCAGCGTGGCTCCTGGCCCCAGGAAGGGCCATGGCAGCTGCGCCAGGTGCCTGCGGAGCTGCTCCTGGCTGCTCTCCCACCCAGGAACCGCGCCACGGCAAGCCCACGGGGCTCCTCAGCACCTCTCCCGTGTCCACAGCGGCCCGATGGGGCGGGGGAGTGGGGCCAGCTGCCAGGAGACCCCACGGGCGATGCTGGGGCCGTGGCCCAACACCTCCAGCTTGGCTCCAGCCCCGAGCAGAGACAGCGGGGCTGCGGGAGGCTCCTGCGTGCCATCCGCTCCCTACTTGTAGCTGGCACAGAGCTGCAATTTACAATCAACCTGCTGTTTGAGCTAATTGTGCTGTAATTGCTGAGCTCTGCTCCCTCCCGTTTCACCAGCGAGCGCGGTTCTCGCACTCCTCCTGGCAAAAGCCGGCACACCCCGCGGCCAGCCCCAGCGCTCAGCCCCCTTGCTCCCACCCAGCCGCAGCAGTTTTCCTTTCAGCTCCGCTGCCAGCAAACACCATCCCCAGTGCCCGGGAGCTGCTGGTCCCGCTGGGAGCCCCACTGGGGGGGCTGGGGGTGGCCAGGCCCCACCATGCCACGGGTGTCTCGGGAGGCACTTTGCTCAAGTTCCATCTCGATTAGATAAAATCTGTGCCAGGGAGGAGCAGATCGGACCGTGCCCGTGTCTGGGGCAGTGGCAGGACGGGGCCTGGGGTCCCCACTGTCCCTCTGCGAGGTGATGGGCTGGGGAGCATCAAGGGAGCGAGACGCTGGGTTGCCAGTTGTCACTGGGGGGCCGGGCTGGCTCCCAGACGCCTCATCACTCCCCCGGGCTGACATCCTCGGTGCTAATTAAAAATCCTTTAATAACCCGGAGACATCAGGAACCCGCAGGACAGGCACGGGGGACAGCAGGCACCAAGGGGACAAGTGCACGGGGAAGCCGGTCCCTGGAGAGCTGCGGGGTGCTGCTGTGGGCGGCCCCGGCCCCGGGCTCGGTGGCCCCTGGGCTCAGTGGCCCCTTGGCTCCGTGGCCCCCGGGCTCGGTGGCCCCCGGGCCGGTGCGGGGTCGCGGCGGGGCAGAGCCGCAGCAGCGCCGGGCTCGGGGGGCAAGGGGGGGGGTCCCACGCTGCGGGGCGGCGGGGTGCGCAATCAGCGCTAATCAGGTAGCTCACTAATTGCGGCGCCTCCCGCGGGGCGGTGATGGCTGGAGGGCGCCCGGCGGCGGGGGGCGGCCCCGGCTGCCCCTCCAGCACAGCCTCCTCGGGGGATGTCCTGGCTTCTGCCTCGGAGCATTTATACAGAAAGAGCGTTAAAATCTCACAAAAGACGCTGTGATTCTTTCAAGCGAAAATGGTTCTAAAAGGCAATTTTTCTGAGAAAACCTCGTCCACGTCCCAAGAGTTTTTTGCCAAGTGCCGCGTTTCCCACCAAGCGCTGCTGCGGGTCCCAGCGGTGAGCGTGCGGGGGCCCATCCTCGCTGCCCGCTGTCCCCGCGGGATGCCCGGCGCGGAGGGCAGGGCAGGCCGGCCACTGCAGGCAGCTGCCCGCACCGAGGGGCATCGCAGCCGCAGCCCGTCCTCAGTGTAAGCTTGTTCGTCACACGCGTCTCCACCTGCCAGGCTGGGCCCTATGTAAATGCCTACCATAATCACACTGAGAGCTATCAAACTATCTAATTTAATTTCTTTGTGAAAATAAATAGCTAAAGTGGCCCTAGGTACATGCATAAATACTTCAGCTTTATGTTGGGCCTGTTATTACTTCTCCCAGCTTGTGTAGTTGTAATGCACACTTAATAAGTACATATTTATTGCATGTCTCGTTCTGGTGGAATGGTGAGGAGTTTTTGCTGAATAAGCAGGAAAACAGCTTAGTCTGTAATAAAAAAGGGGGGGAGTTAAAAGAAAATATGCTGGGTAATTAATGATTGGGCTTCGAACAGCCGTAATTTTTTATTAAGCAAGTATGCAAATATGGCGTAAGTGGCTGTGTTAGTATTCGATGGCTTTTTCTAAACATTGATGGCTGATCTCTGGTAAGACTACCTCTCTTTTTCCTTATTCTTGTCTGCACAGAGATGGTGGTGAGCAAACACGAGCGTTTCTACGTGTCTGTGCAGGTATCCGAGAGCGCGTGCGCAGGGCGCACACGTCGCTCCTCCGCAGCCCTGGCCAGGGAGTGCCCGTGCGGCTTCGCGCTGCGCCCCGGCTCTGCACAACACTCCTCCTTATCTCCCTCCTCGCCTGCTGCCGTTCATTGTCTCTGTCTTTCCGCTGCTTGCTTTGCCTTGCCTGTACATTTGTTGCATCCTTCACTAATCCTGATAAATATGTGGATTAGTGCTACACAGGGCTGGGGAGACTGAGCTGGGAGAAGCAGCTCCCAGGCTGCCGCCGCGCTCCCCACACCCCACTTGGCCCCCGATGGGCTGCCCGGGCGCCAGCTGGGCCCGTCGGCGCTGCTGGCTCCTCCTGCAGCCCTGGGACAGGGTCTCGCTGCACACCCGGCACCAGCGGCTGCAGAGGGGGGACAGCAAGCAGCCCTGGAGTGCGGGATGGGCAGAGCGAGGGACGATGGGCCCCAGGGCTCTCCCAGAGCTCCATCCTTCCCGCAGAGCCTACGGCAGCCCTGTGAAGAGATTTCTCACGCGGAGCCGCTCCGTCCCTGAGCACCAGCACCACAGCTACCGGGACAGGCATGCGGGTGACGAGTCACTGAGCGGTGGCCAAAGCAGCCAGGGCTACGGTCCTCTGGGTACCAGAGACCGCTGCGCCCCGCGCAGACCCCGAGGCGCGGTGGGGCCATACCAGGGGCTGCACGAGCACTCGCAGCCCCTTCTCTGTGGGGAGGGTCCCAAGGGGGTGGCTGTCTGGGGCCTCTAGGGGCAGGAGGGGCCACGCTGGCACCGCGGGTTCCCCGCCGCAGGGTCGGAGCAGGGCTCTTGGGGCTGTTGCGATACAAGGGAGACCCAGAGACCGTGGGGGCAGCCCATGAACAGCACGAGGAGGCTTAACTCTGCGAACGAGTCCTGCGGCTCCTTGGTCAGAGAAGATGGCTCAGCCGAGCAGTTTTTGACACGCCGAGCTGGAGCTCGCGCCCTGGGGAGCAGACCCCGAGCCCCCTCCCCACGGGAGCAGCAAGGCAGGGGAAGGCCCCAGCTCCCGAGGACAGCCAGGCTGCTTTTGCCATAGCAAAGCACACAGCCAGGCTGGCAAACAGCAAGCTGATCTCCCCATTAGCCCTCATTAGCAAGTGGCTGAAAGACAACACGAGTTTAAATTAAGAAGACATCACAATGGTCCCAACTGTGTTACCGCTGTGCTCAGAAAGAGCCCGACAGCTGCTATTTAATACACCTTCACGATCTGTCAGGGCATATGCGCGCTGCACAGCGCAGTGTCTTTGCCTCAGCACACACGTGCTTCTGCATGGCTGCACGTCTCTGCACGCAGGCAACAGCACCTGCGCCCGCACGTGCCCACCACGGAGCAGGCACGGCCATGGTGCGGGCAGGGCCGATGTGCAGGCAGCATGGCCGATGTGCAGGCACAGCCTCGGTGCAGGCGTGTGCGTGGGGGGATGGGGGGCAGGACAGCCTTGCTCAGCCCCGCTTCCCCGAGCTGCCAGCCTGGGCCAGGACACGCGGTGCAGGTCTGCTGCCGGGGCAGAGGGTGCTCCTCCATCACCACATCCCCGTGCTGTGGCGCCGTGTATGCCTCTGCGCTGGGCAACGGGGGGTGCCCCCTGCACACCTCCACGCGTGGCCGTGACTTGGCTCCCACATGTGGGCTCGCCTGACCCCCAGGGAGCTGGGAGAGCTGGAAGAAGCCTCGCCACAGGCTGGTGGAGCCAAGGGGTGGCAGGACACAGGCTGCCAGCGGGGATGGCGTCACACCGGGATTACTGCTGCCAGCACCGCGGAGCGGTGATATTAGCGCTCAGTATTTACACTGCATGTTCCCAACGTGATGTCTGTTAATGACTCCCACTGACACGGGGGAGCTGGTGGCTGTTACGAGAAGGGAGAAAAGAAGCAACTTGCTCGTGGGCACGGAAGGAGCCAGCACCTGCCTGACGGGAGGCGTGTGGGGAGGTGATGATGAAAGTGTGAGCTCGCCCCCCTCACCAGAGACGTGCCCCTGCTCGCAGGGGCTGAGCAGCCTTCTGCTGTCCCACGCTGCTGTCCCACGCTGCTGCCTTGTCTGCAAGCTCATCTGCCAGCCCACGGCTGTGCCTGCTGGCCTGCAGGAGCCCGGGTCAAGGACAGCACATGCAGAAGGACATGTCCTGTGAACGGGGGGGGGGGGTGGCAGGCACGTCACTTATCCACAGTGCCAGCAGCCTGGTGGGTCTCGCCCAGAGGGTAGGATGCTCCCACCAGCCTTGGCCAGGCAAGGAAAACTGCTCACGGGCTGATTGCTTCGTATCAGGCACTGCCAAGGCCACCGCAGTGACAAACGTTCTTGGCCAAGGATTTCCCTGCCAGGCTTGTGAATTTCCCACACATTTAGTGACAGTATTGGAGATGCGTCCAAGTGCATTAAGCTGTTTTAGATGGTATTTACCATGCACTGACACCTGTGCAGGTCACACGTTGGTGCAGAGAGACCTGCAGGCGCTGCCCTGGGCAGCGCTGGGAACCCTGCGAGGATTGGGCAGCAGTGGGCAGCTGGGAACCACTGGCTGTGACAGTGCAGGGGCTGGGGCTGCCAGCCCCAGGAGTCCCGGGTCGCTGGGACCACTGGACCCTCTGCCTGGGTGCCAGGTAGGAGCCAAGCACCACTTTGGGTTTCTGTACCACCCTTCATTTGGCTGCCTTTAAGGGCAAGTTCTGGAGCCTGACAGGTCCGTGCTCACCAGACCCCCAAGCTCCAGAAGCATCCGGGGGGATACAGCAGAGAAATGGGTGTGGGGATGAAGTGCCAGGCACCCCGTCCTTCCAGAGATGGCAAATGGGAGAAGGAAAGGTCATCTTCCTGGGCCCCCCCACTGGAGGAGCAGAAAGCTGCAGCACAGAGCTCAGCGCAGACCTGCTGCCTCAATTATTTATAGGTACCCTGGGTAGAACATGTTTTAATGACATTTGTGCTGGAGCTCAGCAGTGCAGATCTGCACCGAGCCAAGAGGAATGTCAGAGGCTTTACGGATGGTAAAAGCAGGATGTCAATCACAGCGGCACGCTCACCTTGGCCCTATATCGCGCTGCCCCTGCCCTGCCGAGAGCCCGCCCGCAGCCCCCGTGATGGATTGATGGGCAAACCCACAGACACACAGAGGTGTAAGTCGCCAGGCTTTTTTATGGGTAAATCACAAGTAATAAGCTTTCCCACTAGAATTAGAATGACATCCTGGAAAATTATGCTCTGGTTTTACAGCAGATGATGGAAAAGCAATGGACTCCTTAGAAGGGGTGCCTGTCCTCCCGCTGGGCAGCCACGGCTCCAGGCTGGGCAGGACCTCAGCACCCCACGTTAGGCAGCCTTGGGGAAGCTCTGCCCGTCCAGCTGGCCGCCCCTCGCCAGCCCTCCTCAGCCCCGGGGTGGTGCAGGCCCAGAGCCGGTCGCGTGGGCATGTGTGAGCAGGCTGGGCAAGGATGGGGCAAACCCAGCACACGCAAACCTAAGCAGGAGATGAAGGGGAGGGGATCTGACATGCGGCTGGGCTACCTCGGCTCTGCATGCAGGGGCCCATCCGGGAGCACAGTGGCCCCGGGGTGATGGGAGAGTTGCTGTGCAGGGGCAGCGCTGAGTCTGGGCAGGGCAGCACGGCTGCCTGCGCGCCCCAGTGGCATCTGCCGCTGTGGTGGCAGGAGAGGGACGTGTCTCTGCCTACCCTTGCAATCTTACAGCCACCTTCTCTCTGCAGCTGGTGGGCTGGGGGTCCGCAGGCCAGGGTCCCGGCAGCCAGACCTGGCAGCAGCAGAGGCTCCCGGCCATGCTGGGTGTACATAACCTGCTCCAGCACCTCCAGCGCCTTCCTGGAGAGGAACCCAGGACCCTGAGCTGTGGTGCTGCAGCACCTCGGCTTGCCTGTGCATCCCACAGCATGCCTTGTTCTGGGATTTAAAGCTAATTGGACCTAGTGTGTCTTTGCATTTCTGCTTGCAGAATGTAATTTTCTTCAGAAAATGCTCTTTTGCAATTACTGTGAATTACACATGAAAAGCAAGCGACCACATATTGATTGGAGCCCAGGAAAAGCACCAGAGCCATTTAGAGTAGATTAACTTTTTCTGGAAAATGGTTTCACAGTTATTTAAAGAGATTAATCAGTTCATTTCAGGTCATTTACCATTGTTTCTCCAGCCTAGCCTCCCCCCAGCGCATGGCCTGGAATATCGCCCTCTCCGCTGCAGGAAGAGCCGAGGCCTTCCCGGAGGAGCTGTGCCAGGAGGAGGGAAGGAGCCCTTGTCCCCGCGGCGGGTGCAGCGGGTGCTGCTGCCCTGGTCCCTGCCAGCAGGGCTGGTGCGGCACCACGGCGGCCCTGGGCATGCGCAGGGGACCCCTCCTCCGCCAACGAAAGCACGAGTGGGCTTCGCGCCAGGCGCAGCAGCGGAACCCGAGAGCCGTCTGTCCGGGAAGCAGCCGCTGCCGCAGGCCGGGGCTGAACCTCAGAGCAAGCTGTGCTCAGACCTGGCGGGCGCGGGCCGAGGCCTCGCATTGCTGCACGGAGAAAGCTGCGAGCGGCGGAGTGCAGCTTTCCTCCCCCAGCAGCCCCCCAGGAGCCGGGCCCTGCCCTCCGTGCCGACGGCGTGTGCCGCAGTCCCTCCTGCTCCTGGTCATCCCACCTGCGTGCCCTCACTCTCCTCCTCACCACGACGCCAGGGTGGCAAAGCCATCCGGCACCCCGCAAGCAGAGCAGGCTCCCTCCCTGACATATTTCAAAGCACTTTTTGCTTTGGGAAGAAAGTACTGAAGTCAAATGGCTCCTGTGGTGGAATACTTTCCAAATGTCAACACAATCTGTGCTACATTACGGCTAAATGTGATAATCTTAACGCCTGGCTTCTTAATGTCAGTGGCACTGAAGTCTGATGGATTGACAGACAGCCAGAATGACATGCAGTCATAGCTGATAAGGGCTCTCTCCAGGGAAATCACAGCTTTTTAAAGATGTTGGCAGCTACTAGCAAGTACCTTTTTATTTAAAAGGATTACAAGCATTGATTGCACTTCCTGTTTTCTTTTTATCACATTTCTGCACCAAGTGAAGCTTGTGCTGCGAGCTGAGCCTTCCAGACAATTATTCTGGAATAATGAAGGCGTGTCATGTTGGCTGTAATGAGTATTTTCAATGCCTAATTTGCGTGCAATGTGAAGGGATTTCAACAGCTGCCTGGTTCCCGGCTAAAGGTGAGCGACTTCTGACCGCAGAGGAAGCTGCTGTAGGCTGACTCAGCTGGGGATAAATTGGGGTGGATCGTTTCTGTTAGCAATGCGTGCTTCCCCCAGCAGAAGAGGGATTAAAACTTTTCCAATTACCATGGTTAAAACACCAGCTAAGGGGATGCATTCTGCTTAGAAATGGCTGGCGTCTGCTCCTCCCAGCAAACAGCTGGACTAATTCACACTCACCTGAGCAGCTCCCCCACAGCAGCGATGGCGGCAGATGAAAAATGTATGTCCACAAAATTACAGTGTAGCTGGACAGGGCACAAACACTCGCTGTTGCTGGCAACAGATGAGGGATGTCCAAGAACAACCGCCTGGATCTGAACCACGAACGAGCGGCCAAGGCAGCAGCAGAAGCGGCAGGTGGGCAGCGTGCCACGCTGCACCACCCAGGAGAGGCAAATGCTGAGGCTGTCAGCTCCCACTCCCATTTTTACCCTCCCTTGCTGCCCAGTGCCACAACATTAAATGCCGGATGCTGACCCCTGCACCTGGGTTCCAGCATCGCCGAGGGCAGTGGCGAGGGCAGGCTGGGCTGTGGCCCTCTGTAAAGCCGGGGCCGTGCGATGGGGATGTGCCCAGGGCCCTGGGTTTGCTTTGCTGTGGGGGTGCAATCGCTGCGTATCCCTATGGCTTTCAGGCTCTGCCCACCGGTGTTGGATCCAACTCTGCAAAGCCCAAGGTATTTCCCTAAGAATTTGAAGAACAGTCATTAAATCCACACTCATATGTAAAAGGATCCGGAGGCCAGGAGAAAGCCCAGGCTGGGATGTGTGAGTAGGCAAGAGCCCGCCCGGCCGCTCCGCACGGCGCCAGTGTCCGGAGGGAGAAGCAGAATGCCCGTTCCCCACCGCACTGCCCCGGCACACTCAGCCAGGCGAGGGGGAGATTTCAGCCCCACTAACCGACTGCCCCGGAGCAAGATTCCAAGGCCAGTTAAAATTCAGTGATTTTGTTACTCTCTAACTTCCCTGGCTGTGGCAACACAGCCATGACAGCTGCCTGGAAACTCGGCTCCCGTCCCCACCAGTGAGCAGGGAGGATACCTGCTGTTGCAGAGCCCAAGCCCAGGTCACCTCCGGGATGCTGGAAACACTCCCGGGAAGGGCTGGGAGGCAGTGGAGCCACAGCAAGGAGAGAGCACAGACCGGAGCACAGCGGCACAGCAAGAAGACCCAGCTGCTGTCTTTGCACTGAGCACAGAGATGGAAAATTGAGATAAGCCGAGCAGGGAGAGTCTGATACCAACCCTAAAGGAAGCTCAAGGGCCTGGTAAATGAAAGGATGCAGGGAGCTGTGGTATTAGCTGTGGCAGAGGTGGTTAAAGGAGTCAGCTTTCTGGTGACAGAGCAGCTTCCTCCGAGGATATGAGGGGAGCAGTGATCACCCTCCTGAGCAGCGTGTTACCAACGTGAGTGGGAGGTGGAGGCTTACACAGCCTTGCTTGCACTCAGTTACCAGAGATCTATTTTTCTCTTGGGGGTGCAGATATCACTGCCCTTTTTTAATTTCCCCTTAATGATCCCAGCAGATCACATCCATCTTTCGTAAGTAGCTCTCTGGAGGAGGCCTGGACACCTCGCTGGCTGGAGCTCGCCGTGGCTCAGAGCGAAGACGTTCAAGGTGGCCGCTGCAGCGGCTGTGCCGGGGCCGGGAGCGGAGCCCTTGCGGGACTCCTTCAGAATGTGACAGCGGCAAACGCCACCGTCCTCCGCCAGCGGAGAGCCACAGGCTGCACCCCGTGAGGCGAGGGTCGTGCCTCAGCCTCGGAGCGGGTGCTGAGGGGATGACTTGTGCGCGGATGCCAGGAGCTCTGCGGAAGGACATGGAGCACCGCAGGAGCCAGGGCACCCGGGGAGCAGCCGCTCTTTGGCAAGAAACCGGACAAAGCAGCACCAGGGGAGCTGCTGCGCTCTGCTCTGCAAAGCAGCCAGCTGCAGCAGCCTTCCTTCAGGGAAAGAAACACCCGAAGCTGCAGGCGTCAGCACGCAGGGCACAGAGCAGCAGGTTCCATCACCACCGTCGCCTCCCGAGCACGCAGCTGCTTTGTTCCTGTGGGACCCCGCTCTGCCCAGCGACTGCCTGTCCTGTGCCCCCACTGCCCCGCTCGGACAAACGTGAGTCCTTAACGAGCTGGGAGCCCTGGCCCATGGTGCTGCATGCTCCACACCCCCAGGGCTGACTCTGACGTGACAAAACTGACCTGGAAGAAGCATCTTCACTCCACACTCGCCAGCAGAGCAGCCCCTGGGTCTGCCCAGCCGGCCAGCTCAGCCCCTGGATCTGCCACTGGACACCAGTGGGCACAGCAGGACTGGCTTCCTCTCCTTGCAGGAGTGAGATCAACCTGCCCCTGCCCCTGCCCTGGAGGGAGAGCCAGAGGCTGCTACGCAACTGCTGAAGAGCGAGAAGTTGCTATAGAAAAATTTCCTCAAAAGAGGCTGTGTTGAAGGGGCATGGAGCTCTTAAAGCATCTTCACAGATGCTTCTGCAATCAGAGCTCTCAATAATCCTCCTCTTTTGTAGTTAAGGGTCTGGTTCTGGCTGGCAATTTGTTGCTTTGAGCTCTCCATTCCTCCACGATTCCAAGCAGCAAATCCTTCTGCACAGCCCAGGCTCCTCACACTCGGTGCTTGGCACTTGTTACTCCTTTGCTGGGAGCGCCCTGACTGCGGGGAGTTCCTAGGACATCCCAGTCCCCCCGATCCCAAGTCCCAGGATAACCGGGCGGCTGCTTCGGGTGCCTGAAGCTGGGCAGCAGGATTCAGAGAGAGCACATCTCTGCTGGCTGCAGCTGGAGCACCAGAGTTCCTGTTGCTACGGACCTGGGCTGAGAACCCGGGGTGCAGACACACAGCAACCGTCAGTAGCTCCGCAAACAGCAACTGGGCAACGTGTCCAGAACTACTGGAGCGTACAGCTGTGAGCGCAGTGCTGACACGCTCACTGTGTGTGGGCAATTAGTGATGATGCTCGCAGAAAGGCCCGCTCAAGGCTGGCAGCTAGAGAGGCAACTGCTGCAACTGTGAAAAGAAAAACAGTGCGTACGTTGAGGTTTGGCAGCACACCTTGTGCGTCCGGAAAACCCTCTGGCCTCAAGGCTGTTCACTTCTGTTACAGCGTCCCACTAACTGCTGTCGTCAAAGGTCACCAGATGCTTCTTCTATAACATTTAGTGAATAATCAAGGGAGGATGGGAGTGGAGGCACGAGGATGGTGAAGGATACGGAAACGCTTACAGACCTCAGGGATCAATAAGCCTGTTTTGGAGTGAGGACTGCAAGATGCTGTTGAAATGACTGTCGCTTTTTGGAGAGGTTTGAATTCTGCCCGTGCTATCTGCTGACCTACACCGATGCCACCACAGACTTCAGCACGTCCCCCCCTGCCATGCCAGCCAGCTGCTGCGTGCCGCATCCAGCCCCCCACAGCGGGATGCCCCCGCCAAGGGCTGCCGGGGCACTCGTGGCTCTGCGCCTTGGCGAGGCTCCCTGGGCCCAGGGAGGGTCCTGCTTGTTTGCCCTTAGCACGTTGATCGTTCCCTGGTCCTTGGCCATCAAGAAAACCACCAGCAATTGATTTATCTGTGGTCAGGCTAGAGTGTTATTTATTTGCATCGTTTCAGTATTAAAACTGAGCTGGAAGGAGATTTTTTTTTCTGCAGACAGTAACTGAACGCTGCTGTAACACCCCATTACTGCCCTGAGAATGGGTCATGGTAGCAAACCCTTTGCCAATGCCCAGCTGCAGTGACCCGGTACCTGAGCAGGATCTGTGCCTGTGGGAGGTTGGTCAACTGCAAGGCCGCCTGTGACTCAAGAGAACAACACCGAAGACGCACTTTTCAAAGAACATGGAGGAACTCTGTCGGCTGAGGAAGGGAGACCATGAGGACGCATCACCAGACTTTGTTGCTCGGTGTGCAGTTTGCCTCTGCCCGTTCTGCAGGACGAAGGACCGACGACCCCCGCGCAGGACGAGCTGCTCCCTCCCCACGGGCAGCGCTGCAGGGACTGTGCTGAGGAGCCCACGGCCGGCTGCGGTGGCTCAGCCTGGACCCCGGTGCCAGGGGGCTCTGGCTGGGGGCAGGCGCGGCAGACACGCACCCCGCACCTCAGGCCACCCAAAGCACAACCTGACCTTCTCCTGCGGAAGAGACGGAGAAAGCCAAGGGCATTTTTTTCATCATTTCCTTCAAATTCAGACAGAAAAATTGACCCTTCTCTTGAAGAAGCTTTTTCTAATGAGCCTTTAATGAACAATAGGAAGAAGCCCAAGAAGCGGCGTCCTGCCCAGGGGAAGGTGCTGTGAGGGGCAGGCAGTTTGGCCGCCAGCTCTCAGCAGGGAACATGCTAACAGGCTGTGCCTGGGCCCACCCTGCTGTACAGCAGCCAGCCCGGTCCCTCTGGGAAGGCGCCGATGGGACCGTGAAGTGCAACGTGAGGAAACGAAACAAGAAAAAATAAGCAAATAAGACCCAGGCTAGACGACAAGGAAATAATTTATTTCCAGGTCCTAGAAAGACCTTGAAAAAATAACAAGGGTGAGGAAATCAACCTCCTAATTTCATTTGGGTAGAGAAAGAAAACCAAAATGACTCCATCAGACACTGTGGCAGCTGCCAGCTGCTCCTGCAGGTGCGGGTGGGCAGGGAGCGCAGGGCAGCGCCGCGCAGGGCAGCCGGCTCGCTCGGCACCGCGCTCCTCCCGTATTTACATGTGGGGTAGAAATTAAAACGCAAGCGTGCGCGCATGCGTGCTGGAGAGAACTGGCTGGTCAGGGGTGGGGAGTATCCCGGTGGGAGGGTTTGCTAAACACATACCCTGTCAGACCCCATCTGCCATGGACAGAGCCCTGCTATTGCACAACACTTCTGCTAGAGGAAGGGCCAGCTCCAGAGGGGCTTGGGCACAGCTGTTCAGCTCGGAGGGAAAACACGAACACATTCCTGAGGAAAGAGAGGGCTTTCTCCGTTCTCCAGCTCTGGCGTGCGGGGCATCGCCTGCCTGAGGCGGCGTGGCCAGAGCCAGCACTCGAGGGCCAGCACCAAGCAGCCCGTTGGCCCCCTGCTGCCTCCCCAGCATCATCACAGTGAACCAGCAGCCACCTCTTTGCGCGGGGCCAGAGACACCCTGAGAAGCGAGCAGCTCCCGGCCCCAGTGCGGCAGCCACGTGCTGCTCCCATGTGAGCTGACACGGCGGCAGTGGGCAGGAGCCACCAAGGGCAGGAGCCACGGCAAAGACACGTCCTGCCCCTCTCCACTGTCAGGTCTCACGCTGCAGCCAAAGGACCAACACCAGCAGCCAGGAAGCAACACACAGTAAAAAATGAACACGCATGTACATTTACAGTTAAAACCTTCTCCAAGGAGAGAAAACACTGTGGCTAAACTAAAAGGACAAACCCAATGACAAGCCCAGGATGTGTCAGGCCTTGGGAGACCTTATCTGTTACCTATCAATGATATAATTGATTTTTATCCAACATGAACAGATAAGGAGCTGCACTAGCCAGCACGGCTGGAGAAGCTGCCCAAGGGAGTTGCTTAACACGCTAGTCAGTTTACGCCGGGTGGAGTCAGCAGGCGGGGAAGGTGCAGGGCACTGAGTGCTCTCCTCCAGCATCATCCCACCGGCCCGAGGAGCAATGGCACATCCCGCCGGCCTCCTCCCAACCTGCCTCCCGAACCAGGGATTTCGTACAAAAGCGGCCCCGCTGCGGGAGCTCATGCCGGTTTCTTGCAGGGCACTGTGAAGGGCAGGGACACCCGGGTACCCCGAGGTGTCACAGACCTGCCTGGGCCGCACAGCAGCACCAGCAGGATCTGGCCTAGGCGCAGGTCCTGGGGATTGCTTTTCTGACACCAGTGGTGATGCTTTACTGTCAAGCTGGGTGTACGCAGGAATTATCCCTCCAAACCAGGGGGCTGAGGTCCCCTTGCTCCCTACAGCACAGTCCTCTAACCAGGACGCAGCTGCCCCACCTCCCCGGCCAGGGTGCACCGAGGTCCTGCCCGCACCGTTTGGTGGAGAGCTGGCGCGGGGCGAGCGCCCTGCAGACCCGGGCCCGGCCTGCTCCGTGCTCCGCGGCCCAGGCATGGCACCGCGCCTCAGTGTCTGTCACCGGGGCCATGGCACATCCGGACCTTACGGACAACGCCCACTGTGGAGGGAGGGAGAGCCCCCTCAGACCACAAACAGCTTTGATAACCACAAGAAAGGTCTAAGAACCGAGAGGTGAAGCAGCTGCAGCTTAGAGGCAGAGTGTGTTCAGACGTGCACTCCAGCGCAGCGGTCGCTCCAGGCGGGATGTGACCTTGGAGCCCCCATCCAGCACGTGCCGCCCCGGCGCCCAGAGAGAAGGGGGACTCTAAAAAGCGAGTGAACCTAAGGGGGAAAAAGCTGAACAGAAGTTAAAAGCTTGTTTCCCTCTGCAAGGAAAGCTCTTAAAGAAATCAAAGCACTTCAAATGCTCTGACTCAAGTGACAAAAACAATTTAGACAACAAAAGGCTCCCGGTTTGCTCTTCCTCTCCTGAACTGGGCTCACTGAACAGATCTATTTAAATGATAATTTGTGGGGGAGAAACTCCCTCCAAACTCTCTTGAATTAGATTCTCTCTTCCTTAAATTAATGCGTAGTGCTTTAATGGAGACTGGTGTTAAGGAGATGCCGATGGCTGGCGGCTCCTCTGGGCGCTCCGGCCTCGCCACACGGCGCGGCAGCACCCGGGCAGGAGGCAGCTGCGAGGAGCACGTCAGCCGGTGCCCCTGGCCCCGCGGCACAGCCCCTCTGCGGCCGCTGCAGAGCCCGGCCGGAGACATGCGCTGTCCCCGCGCGGCACCTCGCAGCACAGAGCCCCGGTCCAGGAGGTGCCGGCGGCCTGGCGGGGGTCGGCGGGACGGCTAGGACTCCTCGGTGTCCTCCTCGCCCCTGCGCCCCACGTACAGCGCTGCCAGCTGCCGGAAACGCGGCCCCCAGCCCCCCAGGTAGGAGAAGTCCTGCTCCGAGGCGCTGGACCAGGTGTTGATGGAGCTCAGGGAGGGCACGGGGGAGTCTGAGCCCTCGAAGGCGTAGGTCTGGAACGAGTCGTAGGGCGGCACAGAGAGGTCCTCATCCGCCTGCTCCACCTTCCTGCAGATATAGTCCCTGAACACGGAGAAGTCCAGGTCCGGGCTCTGCACCCACTGCGGGAGGGCGCGGAGCTCGGAGGCTGGGTTTCCACCCAGGCCCCCCTCTCCGGGCCCCCCGCCCCCGTCACCACCTTTGATCTCGCTGAAGTCGTAGAGGCTGCGCAGGGCCGACATGTCGTAGGCCTCCGTGTCCTGCTCGCCACCCCCTTCGTCATTGTATTTGATGACATTGTCCCTCATGTCCTCGTCATCCTCAGAGGTCAGGTGGCTTTTGTGGTGTCGCTTCAGCGTGAGGATCAGAAGGATGAGCACTGGGAAAGGAAGAGACGGTCAGAGGGGTGCAGGGTGGCACGGTGCAGGGGCACAGCCCCCTCCAGCACGAGCAGCGCCACACCCAAGACTGCTGGCACGTTCCTGCCAGCCAGGCTCATCCAGCAGCAGCGGCGCTGTGGCACTGCCTGGGCGAGAGGTTTGCCTGGGCTCCAGTGCAGACCAGGAGGTTTCTTCCCCATGCACTGCGACCGCGGAGAGAGGAGGGAGAGATGGATGAATGCATGGCTGGACAAACGGATGGATTCTGCAGAAGATGAATAGGAAAAGGGGGTGCATGAATCACAGCGGCAGCCAAATGTTGGGAGGGTGAATGTGGAGCAGATGGCAGAGAGCCTGAGCAACGAGCCGCAGCTGTGTCCTGGATCATCATCCCTTCATCCCATCACCTTTAAAGCACCGATGTGCACTTTATTCATTTGGGCAATTAGGCAGAAATTTGTTTGCGCTGCGTTGGAAAATGAAACCAGTGTAAAGTGCACCCTGTGGGAAAGGGTTTTCTAAATGGAGACACAGCAGGCGATGGGGAGCAGAAACGTGCCAAGGAGAGGAGCCCTCACTGCACAAGGCACTGGCTTCCGCAGGCAGCGCCGGGGAACCAGCTGCGAGCCAGCACTGATGCCGGAGGCTTTCAGCAGCACCATCCACCAGCTGCCCCAGGCTAAACCCGAGGGCACTGCAGCACCCCTCTCCCAGAGCCCCTTCCCACGCACGCACAAGCCCACGCTTCCCCCGTGCCTTCTCGCCGTGCCGTGCTGGCCTGTCACAAGCTTGTGCCAGCGTGTCGGGGCAGCTGGCGGCACTCCCAGGGCACAGGTCCCGGCCTGGGCAACGCTCTGGTCTGTGCGCACCCCCGTGCCCCCCAGCTTGGCGGCCTGCCCACGCGCTCACACGTGCTCGAACGCTGACCGCCCCCAGAGCTCTGAGGTGAGACACAACCGTCTGCCCCACACCCGAGGTAAGAGCCTGCTGAGCCCAGCAGGCAGGAGCTGGGGCAAACGTGGGAGCTTCCTGGTGGTCCCCCCCCGGCAGGGGCTGGGTGTCCTGCCCCCCACGCTGCAGCCACCAGCACGGGGACGGGGGCAGAGGAGCCTGTGCCATGCCTGCAGCAACTGCCTGCGCTTGTCTTTACGATGCTGGATGGAGAAGAGAGGGGACAGGGGACAGGGCAGGAGGCGGCCGGGGGACAGGTGGGCACTCACCGACCAGGATGAGGACGCACACCAACAGCGCGATGAGGGCGCCAGGGCTCAGCGTAGCCGACACAATGTAGGCTGTGCTGTTGCAGGACTGGATGGCCCCGTTGCTGTCGCAGCCGCAGATGCGGATGGTCAGAGTCCCAGTGCTGCTGAGGGCCGGGGGGCCACTGTCCACCACCAAAATAGGGAGCAAGTACACATCCTGCTCCTGGCGATTGAAGCCCATCCTCTGCGTGTGCACTGCAGCTGTGTTGTCTGCAGGGAACAAGGAAACCCACAGCAAAGTCACTCCCGTAGCTCAGCCAGCAGGACTCCTCCACGCTCAAGATGAACAGTGGTCGTTCGTGCGCCAGCTCCAGCAGCGGCTCAAAGACGGGACGGGTGGTCCCTCCTCTCCATCACAGGGGAGCAGGAGCCAGGTCGTGGCTCCCCTGCGCCACCGCCCCCAGCAGCCCGAGCGCCCGGAGGAGACCAGCTCTGCTCCAGCACGTGCCCCTTGACCAGGCACCTCGGGGCCAGCCCGGCACCTCACCCGCCAGCACCCAGGGCACGGCGAGCCCAGCACAGGATCAATAGCACGCAGGCGTCTGAGCTGTGCTGACAAACAACACAGTCAGAGCAGAGAGAGGTTAAAAACCTTCCAGAAGACCCTCTAAGAGTGGCACAGAGCAGGAATCGGGATAAAAATCAGTTGCTGACAGAGACCAGAGTGGACGGGGGTCTGCAAGAGCAGCTACTGCTTCCAAACCTGAGAGCTAGGGGTGAAGGGTCCTGCCAGAGCCGGAGGGCCAAATACCCCCAGGAGGACCCTTTGTAACTTCTGAAGGAGCAGGCAGAGCTCCTCCCAGCCAAGTCAGCCAAGTCAGCCCTCCTCCTCCCCATCAGCTCAAGCCCTGCTGTTTCAGGGGCTCAGCGGCACAGCATAACCCAGCACAATCCCATTAATGCAGCCACTTCACGGGACCCTCCAGGGCCCCAGTGTCAGAGCTGAACCTGAGCAGCAGCTGCACCCCAACAACCCGGAGCGGGGAGGGCAGGAACAGGGACTGAAAACCAGTTCAGCTCCCTGCTCCTGTGTGCTGGTCCCCGCCAGCCAGCAGCAGAGCGGGCAGGAAGGGATTGAAGAGTCGCTGAACAATTGTGGCCAGATGTCAGAAGTCGCTGCCGACTGTCTGCAGTCTTTATCTAATAAAACGTAGATTGACCCGCTCACAGCAAGGTGCTGCTGTCTACAGACTCTCTCCTCATTGCACCTGATTTATGGTGGACTGGCCCCTTTCTGTATCAATCAGCTTTTCGATCGGAAAAGACATCTATTCTAATTGTGGCTCTTGGGCTGCCTGCCACCACGGAAATTGCTGTATGGATCGGGTGCTGCACGGGAGCACACGGGCCACAGCGGGGACAGGAGGCGAGCCAAGAGCGGAGCAGTGGGGCAGGCAGAGGCTGAGCCACGGCACTGGGAGATCCACTGGCCGCAGGGGCAGCGGGGCAGATCCCGGAGGCACCACGCAGCAGCTGGGGCAGAGCACCGAGCCCATCACCCCCCTGGCTGCTCAGGGCTGGGGGCAACGGCAGTTTGAGCAGAGTCTGCAGGGATCCCAGTGCTGAGCCCTCGCCCGGCTCTGCCCGTACCACCGGCAGAGGCACAGACGACCTGCCCACAGCACTGCTGCAACCGGCCCTCGCAAAGCCGAGCGAGGGCAGGGCCGGTCTCTGCTTCACGAAGTCTGGAGGAGGAGGAGCTGGGGCAATCTGCACCCCCTGTGCTGCCACCGTGCGAAGGGGCAAAGGCGAAGCCCACCCAGCGCATGCTGGAGCGAAGCACGGCGTGGTGCAGCGGGAGCGAGCGCAGAGCAGAAACAGCAATAAGGCAAATGCTTGTGCGAGTCGATCTGGGGACACCTGGCCTCAGAAGGGAGATGCTGCCTGCAGCTGCAGCGCCGGCAGCCTGCGGAGGGCAGGACCCGCAGCTCAGCGCACGATCCTTCTGTACCACATGCCTTGCCGGGCTCCTCTCCTCCTACGTGAGGCAGAGCTCACCGACTCTCTGCCTGGGCAGCCACCCGGTCCTGCAGGACATGGGCCACCGCGGCCACGGCTCCTGGAGCACCACGTGGCTCCAGCACAGAGACAACTGGGCAGAGCTGCCCCGAGGAGCAGGGCAGCACTAGCCCCGGGGCGGCGGGGAGCCGGAGCATGTGCGGCAGCAGCAGAGTCCACTGAGAAGCTGCCTACTGCCTACCACGGACAAGCTAGGAGAAAAAATTATTGCTATTCTAATCATTTGCACAAAGGTAACAAGATCTCATTCGGTGCTGCTCCCTCAGCTTGCTGCAGCATAGCAGGGAGATATAAATAACGTTAATGGCACCATCTCAGCAAGAGGCCAGGACTAACTCCTAGCTAGCCCAGCTAAGCATAAGCCTCGGTCATCTGGATCCAGCGGAGATGAAGCCACAGGACAGAAAGGACAGATCAACTCACTGTGAGCAAGCAAGGCTCTGGCCTGCCCAGGAAGGTTGCCTTTGCCGGCACCATCACACCAGTCAAGCAACCAGCCTGAGCTCGTGGCCGGATCCTGGCTCGGAGGATCCCCGTGCACAGCCCTGCCCCTCCACGTGCTGCTCAGCTCATCTCTGGTCTGATGAACCGCTGTGCCTGGGAGCTCTCCCCTTCAGCGCTGAGTAAATGCAGGCGTAGCACCAGCTCCTCACCTCTGGAAATGCAGCAGAAGGCTGGTGAGTCCCTTTCTGTTTACAGCCAGCTCAGCTCCTATTAGGGACCTGCCACAAGGCACACTGTATTTTTAGAAATAGTCTCTAGAAATCAAGGGGAAATGCATATGCAAGTCGCAGAGAGGCAGCCACTAACCTCAGCTCAGCTGAGACTGCTCAGACAGCGTGTTGCACCGCTGAGCCCCCTCACACCTCCGAGTATGGGAAAGAGAAATATTTTCACCACTGAACCCACAAAGTCAAAATAAAGCAGCCAGTGCTTAAATATATCAGCAGTGCGACAGACAGCTCTGATCCGAGAAACCTCAGCTCAGAAAGGGGCTGAGGTCTTGCTCTGTAACCCAGAACTCGGTACTAGGGGGAGAGACAAAAATCACAACTACAAAACACTATTTCAGACATCATGAAACTACATTTTCTCTCTTAACAGGGTGACATGAGCACCTCCTACGGGAGGGAGACCCACAGAAATTTCACACCCACACCTGTGATGCTGCTCACCAAGGCTGGACAGCCAGACCCCAGCCTGGCAGAGCCCAGCTCCCTCCAGGCACCGAGACGCCTCCAGCCACCTCCCTGCTGCCCACTGACTGTGCCCTCGGCTCCCCCGGCGCCCCGGACAACTGTCTTCTGTGCCGGGTGTTTACACCCCTGCTACTTGCAAACTTCTGCGTTCCCTTCTGAGATACTCCAGAAAAAGCAGTGCTGCTGCCAGACAAGGTAGTCTATTTAATAGACCATAGATGTGAAGAAAATTTTGTCCAGATCTGGTAAAATGTATCCTGGAAAATGCATCCAAAGCAATCTTCTACAAAACAATGTAATTTCTCTTGGTACAGTTGTTTCTTTACATGCAGCTGACCCAAGGCAGTTGCTTCAGGATGCGTGTCCTGGCACAGATCTGTTTGCATCTGCACAGCCGGAGTCATTGCGAGGAAAAGCCAGGCAGGCCTGGCCCTGCAGCCTCTCGTGTCTCTGCCTCTGCAGCAGCTTTCTGCTAAGGTCATTTCTGGGGTCATGAGGTTGAGAAGCAGCATTTCCCAGGCGGTGGCACTGAAATTTGAGCAGATGTTAATCCACAGCTTTCCTGTACAGATGAGTTTGGATCTCCACACTTAAGTTTTCCTGCCCAATCCCCCTGAGGTTGTGCCACGTGCTCTCTGAAGGCCCAAGCCAAACCTTTTACTATCGTTGCCCTCTTGCTACACAAAGTGACGCTTCCTGCGCAGGTTTCCTATGCCCCCATCCCCCCAGTGGTGTTATCCTGTGCTGCATCCCATCACCTTGTGTGACAGACTGGAGGTGGCTCCTCCGCCAGCCCGAGGAGCACGTCACCAGAGAAGGCAGAAACCAACCTGAGTCGAGTGTGCAGGGACCTGTCCACACTGCTGCAAGAGAAAAGTTTAGGAACGCTATATACTCTGGTGGTAGTGTAACATCACTAGGAATAATAAAATAATTAAGTCTCTCAGACTCCCTCTCCAAAGAGGCTCTTGGCAGCTTCAAAGACAGAGCTAATAAATCCTACTCATAACTGAATCTTGAACAGTGCTAGGCGAGCAGAGGGGAGCAACTACCTCCAGTTTGGATTTCGATATCCCTGCCTCTCCCACAGTCCTGGGGCCTCATGAGCATCTGCCTCCCCCTTCTCCAGCAGCTGTTCTGCAGCCCGGGTGCTGCCCAAAAGGAGCAGACCCCCCGCTCCAGCCCCAGGCAGGTGCAGCTGGTAGGAGAACTACCGATTATTCCCTTTTGCCTCTTCCTTCTCCCAAGTTCTCTGGGTGCCAGGCCACAGCACCACCGCTGCTCATTTGCCTTTTGCTCAGCCCCTGCGGAGATTTGATGCTGTTTTTCACCCCCTCCATCAGATCAGCATCTGCACTGCTTGTGCCGAGACCAGCATCCCTGCGGGCTGGAGGAGGCTTCCTCTATCCTGAGGCAATCGTTGAATCCTAACATTTTGCTTTTGATTGTTATGATTTTCAGATCTTCTATCACCCATTACATGCTCTTAATGAGACCTGCAGAGAGTTCAGACATCTGCTTGCCTAGCCCTTGGGCTCTGGAGTCAGCAGCTCCATGTGTCACTCCATATTATGTAGCACCCTTCCAGGTTGCTGGGCTTGGATTCCTTCTACCATCCCTTCCAACACAATTAGCATTTCTTGGAGAACATGATTTCAGGCTTTAATTGCCTTTGATCCTTCTGTAATCAATTTTCTCAGGCCAGAAAGCCCCAGCAAAAGGCGAGTTGGGAGGCAGAGGATGGTGAATGCCTTTGGAATGGCACCAACTGGAGCTGGGTGAGGTCAGCTTTTCCAATTCTATCTCTTCCTTTAGGCATCTTCCTTCTGGATCGCGGCTGCTGTTACCATACATGACATTTATTCCTTGTCTGATGAATAAGGAGGTGCTTGAGCACTCCCTTGGACAGAGCAAAAGCAAGGAAAGAGAGACCAGTAGGAAATGGCACTGTTCCTAGAGGCCTGGCTCCTGCAGCCCAGCCGTAGTCCAGCTAACGTAGCCTCCCGCAGGGTCACCTTTTGCTCTGCTACCTCTGACCTGGAGCCAGCAGCTCTGTGTGCTGCCGCGAGCTGGCGAGCGGGGCTGTGGGTGCTTGCTGCTGGCGTTTTGCAGGGGCCAGCCCCATCCCTGCGGTTTCAGCTGCAGTGGGGCCTGACCCGGCAGGGTTTGGGCAAGAGGCCGTGTCGTGGTGGTATCAGGCTGCAGACGACCTGCTCTGTGACCGCTGCCATGCACACAGTTACTAGCAGGCCCTCCACCAGCTCTTCATCTGACAGACAGCTTGACCCACCAGTCACCCCTACAACCCTCGCAGGCTTCCCCCACGCTGCCCATGAGGAGCCCCGGAAGGGCCCGGCTGCGCTCAGCGTCCTCCCCCACCCTCCTGCGCTACACCCTGGCCCCGCTCCTGCCCCTGCGATGGGGCTCTTGCGCTCCAGATTCTCCCGACCCACACTCCTGCTTCCCCAGACTCGTGCCTGCCCAAGCAGCCCCCGCCGCGCTCCCCTGCTCCCCGGGGTGCACCAGCAGCCCCCAGAGCCCCCCGCGCTGGGGCCATCTCGGTGGCCTCCCCAGCAGCCCGCAGCCACCCCGGCTCCCCGCTGGCCCGCCCTGCCTGGTGAACCCCAATGGGAGCGGTCCCCAGTGATGCGGGTCCCTGTGCGCTGAGGACAAGTCACTCTCCCGAGGTGGCTTTCTGCTGCCTTGCAGGAGCCAAGGGAAGTAGGGGCAAAGCAAGGGAGAGAAGGATTTAAGCAAGAGCTTAGCTAATCCATCTGTGCTGACATCCATCAGTGTCACTCCTTGGCTGCAAAAGCAATATTTATAAATCACGTTTCAAAACTGGCTACAAATTTGTACAAAGAAACAGATGGGCTGGTGGTAGCAGTTTGTCACCACTGATATTTATATGGAGGAGCAGAGACAAGTGCAAGAGGGGTGAACATGCGAGAGAGAGGCAAGTGGG
Source organism: Strix uralensis (assembly GCF_047716275.1). NCBI lineage: Eukaryota > Metazoa > Chordata > Aves > Strigiformes > Strigidae > Strix > Strix uralensis. The sequence continues at coordinate 389,916 of NC_133989.1, read as the reverse complement.
GGACAAAGGAGGGTGCAGCAAGGGAACTCATGAGAGCAAGGGACGAAGGCGAGTGCACCCAGGGCGCTCGATGGACTGGAGAGAGTTGAGGGGTGGGAGAACTCAAAGGGAGGGAGACGGCACTGAGACGCACTCACATCAGAACGAGGGGTGCCGCCATCTGCACAGGCAGCCGCCTCCTCTTGCTGCGGAAGACAGCGTCGCTTGGCAATTGGGAGGGTCTCTAAACACCCTGGGAATAACCCTGCAGCAACAGCAGTTGTTTTCCCGAGAGCAGAAGGCGGGAGATGATGCCAGCTTTTACTCATTTTATGCAGTGTTGCACCACATGCAAGGTTTGTGGGATCGTTTAGCACGAAGGATTACCCTGTGCAACGAGAGCCTCGTCCCACTCAAGAGAGCAGCAGCTCGGGAGGAGACGGCAGCGCATGAGCCCGTGTCCTGCAGCCTCCCGCAACGCCAGTTCTTGGGCCGCTGCACAAAAGGGGGCGATCCCCGCGCAGCGAAGCGGCCCCCGCCAAGCTCCTGCACCCCCAGGCCAGGCCAGGCCCCCGGCAGCAGGTTGGGCAGCAGCGACGGCTCCAGGATCGCAGAGCAGGGAGTGCAGCCCCGGGCCGGAGGGTCCCTCCGGAGGGGTGCGGGTGGGGCGGGCACCGGGTGTGACTCGGTGCACTCAAGCACATTTGCATAAGGTCCTTCAGAGGAAGCGAAGGAAGTTAATCGCTGGGTGCAGGGCAAAATCTTGCAGAGGATTAAAGCTGGCCTACATGATAAGAAGCAAAGGTCTTGTGAACAGCTGCCCCGTGAGTGCAGCAGGAGGGACTCAGGTCAGTGACAGCTGCGCTTTTTAGGACACCAAGCAGTGTCAGTCCTTCCAGGATTATGTCTGAAGCTTTTTGCTGCAAGTTCTGTCTTGACTATCCCTAATAATGCTGAACCCAACTGAGCAACCAGGATCTTACGTCAGCAGAAGGCTCCTCTGATAAGCTCAGAACAAACTAAATCAGACCTTTGACAGATGAAGCTGCAAAAACAAAGGAAAAAAATGATTTAAAAAAAGCCCAAAAAACAAAGCAGCATTTCAACGTGGTCTGCTGGCTTCTACCTGGGCTGGGCCCTTTAACAAGTAAGTGCACATCTGCCTGGAGAAGATCGCGGTATCTGCAAGGGTCACTGCTGCACTTACTGCTGCAATCAGCACCTAAATTCACCCAAAACACCAGTCAAAAATAGGAAGCAGCCCAATAACTACCTTTCTGGACTGATATTGTCTGTGCAAACGCAGCCTGACCTTGCTGTCCGTAAAGCCAAAGAGCAGCCAGGGCTCAGCCAGCAAAACCTGTGTTGCGCCCCGTCAGTCCAGCAGCAGGAGGGGATGGAGCTGTCAGGAGCCGCTCAGCCAGAGGCATAAAGAACCCCGGAGCTCCCCAGAGGAACGGGCAGGCCCTGCCCGGCTGCACTTCCTGAGGGACAGGATGAGCCTCAGGAGATGCAGAGGAACCGCAGTGCCGAGCCACCACCCCACGGGGAATCCAGCTCTGCTGGCCACGTCCCAGGTAGCCCGCAACAGCCGAGGGCCAGCTACTGCACGGCCGCTGCCTCCCAGGACTCCCGAGTGGCTCCTGTTTGCCGGGGGCACGGGGGCTGCCCGCCCGCCCGGCGGCCCCAGGATGACCCACGCCCCAGGATTTACCTTGGAGAGGGATAAACCATAATGCTCAAAACATGAGCGTGTTCATCAGTAAATCCACATCATCTCCTTGCCTGCAGGCAGGTTGGAGGTTTCGCATCAAGAAAGGGACCGAGAGCCCTGAAAACACAGAAGGCTAACCAGGCAGCACGAGGGGAGCTTTGGACCTGTCTGCAGCAGAGAAGAAAGCTGACAGAGCCTCTGTGAGGAAATCCAAACCGCCAGCTGCCCAGTCCCACCATCTGAGGACAGCAAGGAGCCCTGTGGAGTACCCAAAGCATCCGGAGCTCTATCGGGCACAGACGGACTACCAGCCCCCACCTCCCTCCCCACGGCCAGCCTGGGGGCTGCAGGACTGGGATGGGCGCCGCAGGGCTTACCCTTAATATCCAGTAGAGAAAAGTGGTGGTTGTTGGTGGCTTCAGGTGCCAGTGTGAAGTAGAAACGATGGCCGCTCTGAGGCTCATCACGGTCCACAACGCTTATTGTCTGGATCAGCTGTGGAGAGAAAGCAGAGGTGAGACTCAGTGCTGCCTCCGCATCCCCTCCCGCGGGCCCTGCTCGCAGGGTCCAGCCCAGCAGAGCATCACCAGCTTCTGCCACAGCCAGGGAGGAAGGAGCCTCTGCCCCTGCCGACGGGCTCAGCTGTGGGACACCAGCCAAGCAGCTCCCAGCGTGGCAGCAGCTGCGCGAGAAGACGTTCAGGGGAAGGACGAGCAGGCTGGCACCGCTCCAGAGCACGGCCCAGCATGAGGCTGCTGCAGGCACTGGTGGAGACTGGGAAAAGGGCTGGGGGACACCAGCTACCTGGCCTGGCTTGGCATCCTCACACACAGCAGCTTCGTAAGGAGTGGCGAGCTCGGGCGGATTGTCGTTCACATCCAGGATACGGATACGGAGAGAGGCTCTGGACACCTGCGAGTGATTATCTGAAACAAAGAAAGAAGCAGAGCTTCAGCAGGAAGCGTCGTCTGCCCCTAGCAGGGAGCGAACCCTCCTCGCCTCTGTCCATCCAGAGGCCACGGCGGCCACGCAGCACCGCAGCCCTGCCTGCCCGCGGCACAGACCGAGCATTGCTTGGCCTCCCCGCACCCCTTCTCCAGCGTGGAAACCCGACCGCTGCGCAGCTCCCAAGGACTCCCGGAACACTGCTGCTGGCCCGATCTACCCCTGGAAAAGCTGAGCAGCCCCAAGCTGCTCAGGGTCAGTCACCACCGATGAGTGTCTGCTGCAGCCGGGCAGCAGCAAGACGGGACAAGCGAATTCAGACACGAGAACATCACAGCCCAAGCTGGATCCCGACCCTCACACCCCAGTGGCTGAGAGGCCAGCGAGCAGAGCTGGGGTGTGAAACAGCTGGGATCAACCCAAAGCACAGGGGTGACGAAACCTGCCACGTGCACCTCACTGCAGCCGGGTGATCTGGGGCTGGATGCTCCCCGCCAAGGCGCGAGGCTCCTGCCCGGGGAACCGGGGTCGTGCACACTCACAATGGTTTTTGCATTGCCATCAGCAGCTTGAACTTGAACCTAGCACCGTCTGCCAGCAGGCACAGGGGGTCACACCGTGAGATCTAGGGCAGCCCCTCCACCCCTGCCTTACCCAGGCAGCAGTCCTGGGGGCTTGCAGCCCACTCCCCGCCCATGGGGCACAGGCACCCACTGCACTGTTCGGGGACAGGGAGGACACCGACAGCTCCGTTCACTGCAGCGCTGCTCTACCCCACACACATGCTGCAAAGGTACACTGAGCCCTCGCTGTGAGATTACAAATCACTCTGGAGGGCCTTATGCTTTCTGAAGCACCTCATGTGCTTCCAGAAATGAGAACTCCTTCATACTCCATCTCCTTTGTTTTACCCAGAGGTTGCAACTGTGAAAGACCCGTTGCCTCTCTCCTTGCTCGGGCAGGAGCTCTGCTGCTTGTTTGTCTGTAAAATTAATGCTGGCCCCCACAGATCAGGTGGGGGAGGACCCAGGGGAGAGGAGATTTAGTGCTGCTCCATAATTAGCTGGGAACCTAAGCCCCCTCCCCAGAGCTGCCTTCACCCTGTTCTCGCGTTATCACTCCCTCTCACCCAGACCAGCTGCTCTGGTGATTAGATGGTTGTTTTCGGGGGAGGGAGGCAGAAGTCGTGACTAAAAGCCTGGAACTATGTGTTATTTTAAAAGGCATGTTGGTACAGTGAAATAAACTGCAATTGCTTTCAGGCAGAGAGGAAGGGGGAGGCAGCAGGGCAGGAAGGGAGCGCGGGGGAGGCGGAGGGGTGTGCCTGATGCCCACCGGGGCCACAAGCCAGCAAGAGGAAAAAGGTTCAATTCCTGCAAGAAGGACAACTGCATCTCATCACCCTCTCCTCAGCCTGCAGGAAGATGAACAACCACCCCTGCTGCTCAGCTCGGAAGGCTGGCACAGCCCTGGAGGAACTGCCGGGGAAAGAAGAGGAAAGGCAGAAAGAGGAGTGAGGAAGGAGGACCCGGGACCCCATCTCTTCCCCAATGCCCCACGGTGCCCGAGCCGCTGGGAGCAGGAGCCACTCCCCGTGCTGCCAAACTCTCCCCAGGACCTCTCAGCACGGCGGGGCCGGGGGGCCAGGTCAGGACACCCAGGTGAGCCCGAGCACAGCAGCTTCCCCTCATGAGCACCTCTCCCAGGCCGTCAGGAGGGATACGGTCAGTGTATTCAGAGCTGGGCACAACCACAGGGCTGTCCTCTTCCGCAGCATCAGCCGGCAGCTCCAGGAGTGCTTTATGCCGCACACGTGAGCAGGGTCATCCACGCGCCACGGCGCAGCGCGAGGACCCGCGTGACCCCTCTGCCAGAGCCGTAACTAACATCCCGCTCCCCGAGCACAGCTCAAAGCAGAGCTGTTCTCCCTAAATGCACCCTGTCATAAAAAAAGCTCTCCTTTTGCCCCTTCCGAAATTGCTGAAGCCTGAGGCCCACGCTTGCCCTAGCTCAGTGACAGGGTTAAAATTTGATGTCTCCAGGAACATCAAGGTTAGAAATGCAACCACCGCATCATTGTCTGCGCTTCCAGTGAGGTACACGTCGGCTTCTTTTTATTTTGCCTGTACCGTGATCTATTTGCAGGTTCCTCAAATGCTTTCTTTATCAACCTTCCTCTTCCTTTGAGCCAGTACCTGGATTTATGGGTGGAAAATATGAAAAATGGTTGGATGTATTCGAAAAAAAGTTATCTCCAAAACATCTCTGAAATATGTTTTCTGTAACTGTGTGGCATAAACTGAATTTATGATGGTCAGAAGCGCGATTAAAGACCGTTGCAGTACCTCTGTGATGAAAGGCGCGATGCAAGGCACGACGTGCCTGACCAGTGCAGACTTCGCATCTGCAAGGCCAAAAAGCTCTGACCTCTCCACGCAGAGAAGTGCAGGCGCACACCCCCAGGTGTGCTCCAGCACACGGCAGTGAACACTCAGCGGACACCTACCACAGAGCCGCAGAGCGGGCAGGCGGGGGCTGTGGGAAGGTGCCGGAACGCGCCTGCGAGGGGCTTTGCCAAGCAGCTGCTGGCCGGCGGCCGGGATGGAGGGTTGCACGTGCCAGGCTGAGTGCGACGGGAGAGGAAAAAAGTCATCTTCCATTGCGGCGTCTCTCCTCGGTATTCCAGCTCAGCTGACTGACATGCAAATTAGTTTAATTATTTCTTCTTCTAAAATAAATTATATTTTGCAGTGGCTGCAATATGTTGTGTCAGGCAAAATTACATTCAATATTTTTAAACTAATTGATGTCAGCCTTGAGAAAACCTGATTGACAGCAGTAAGGAAACCAGGCTGCTACCTAAATGCTTTCCTAAATTAAAATTAAACATGCCGCTTTTCTGCATTTCCTTCAGGAGTTGGAATACTATTAATCTGAAAAGACTGAAGAAAGAGACATGGAAAATACAGAGAACGAGAGGGAGATGCTGGGAAGGCAGCAGGGCAGTACGGAGCCCCAGGCTGGTGCCCGGCAGCTGCCTGTGCCAACATGGGCTGAATTATTTCAGAGCCGCTGGAGCCTGCCAGGGGTGGGGGACAGAGTCCTGCCCACCGCCTCCACGCTGCAGCCTCCGCACTTCGAGTGCAGTCTGCACCCCCGTGCCAGGGGCTGCTCGACAGGCAGTGACGGGCAGCGAGGGATGGGCAGCGCAGCGCAGGGCCGGGCAGCGCCCTGGCTTTGGAGCGGGAGAAAGCCACAGGCCTGCTGCACAGCCACGCTGAGGCAGAGACTCAAATGCTCCGGCTGAATCTTCAGCCACATCCCAAAGTATTTTTTCTTAATTTAATTAATCATGAAAGTAATTTGAACAGGACAATATTCAGATGCAGAACGCCAACAACTCGCCCTCTCCCTGGGTTCCAGACAGACAACTCTGGAAGCTCTGCAGCAGCAGCTCAGTGATGGGAATGGATGGCAGAGCCGCTCGGCCACCCCTGCCACAGCAGGCAAAGGGGGACCCGGGGTTACTGCTGCGCTGGGATCCAGTCCTTACCCCTCCAGACCCTCACACAAACTCACAGTAACGAAGCACTTTGCATTTTTGCACCCAAACCTCTACTGTGAAGCTCCAAACCCCTGCTGAAGCACACACCCCGCTGCCCTCCCGCCTGCCCACAGCCACGCAGCGCTACCACCTGCAGAGCCGGTGCCTGGCAGCTTTCCTGGGCCTGAAGCACAGTTTGAGGAGAGCCCAGAGGACCGTGGGCTGCAGCACGGGGGAAACACAGCTCACGGGCGCTGCTGGGTGCAGTGTACAACCCACCCTCTTCTGCATCAAGACCAAACTGGTACAATACTGAATTCAAGATTTTTACATCAGTAGGGAAGCCGGAAGAGGCCAGAGTGGAATTTATTCCTCACTATCTCAGCAAACTGGGAGAACAAAACGCAGAACAGAAGACGGGGATGGGCCACGCTGGTTTCCAGTGCTCATGCCACAGCTGTGAAGCTCAGGGCGGTTTTGGAGATGTCAGCGCAGCTGCTTGACTGCAAAGCGGAGCGCTGATGGCAAGGACAAAGCAGGGGCATGCCAGGGGTATGGCTCATCGGACACGGGCGGCTACATCAGAGGCTGGAGCTGAAAATGTGGCTCCCAGCTGAGGGGAAGCAAAGCAGAAGCAGCAGTTAAGCCAAGTAACATATAAATGGCTCTCACCTCTCCTGAGTCCTGCCCAAACTCAGCAGCATGAGAGTCATTAAATCGCATCCAAACACAATGCTCTGATTAAAGCCAGTCTCCAGCAGGAAGATTTATCATCTCAATTACCAGCAGTGGACACAGCAGTCAAGGCCTCATCATTTTACATGAGCAAAGAGGAAAACAGGAAGAGAATCACTAATATTAGCCCAAGGAAGGTAAACAGCTTGCGAGTGAGATGAAGATTTATCTCTGGAAACGCTTGGCCTGGTCCCAGGCCAGATTTGCTGAACAGCCCCTGTGGTTCCTGCTGGCTGCCGCGCTGCAAGGCCAAATGTTCTGCTGGTCACCAGCCGGCCAAGGCAGCTCACGTGGGGGGAGACCCATCCCTCCTCCCCTTTCACGGGTAGCAGGCAGCCCAGCCAGCCCCGCAGGGGTGGCCAGGAACCTCCTGCGGCTTCTCTTACGGCTCCTCAGATGCAAACACACCCCCCGGGGTACCTGCAGGTGGGACACACACCCCTGGACGTGGTCTCTGCCGCAGCAGCACCAGGTCCCAGCCAGGGCTCAGCTCTTGTACCAAGCGGCTCAAACCCAACAGCCAGGCTTCCTGCGGGAACACCTTCCGCTGGCTAAACCTGTCTCAGAACAGTCCTGCCGGCAGACAGGGTGGCAGCTTGAGGAGGCTGCAGGGAGGCAGCACCTCGGTGCAACGTGCTCTGGGCTGCGGGAACTGAGCGGGCATGGCCCCACGGCAGCGGGGCAGGCACGGCTGCCCACCAGCCCGGGCACGAGCCCAGGCACCAGGACACCCCATGGGCTCGCTCCACTCCTTCTGCAGAGTTTACATCTCACCAAGGAAAGAGGAAGAATATTTGATGCCTTGTCTCCGACGGAGTTGACAGTGTCCTACTGGCTGTGGAGCGGATCCTGTGGCAGCCAGCTGCAACCCTCATGCCCACGGCGGGGCCCTGCCAGCTCCTCCCGGCCCTGGACACCGGTGTGCCAGGAACCACGGAACTGCCGGACGTGGCGCTGCCAGCACAGAGGCTCCCACCGCCCCGTGCTCCGCGCTCACGCTGCTGCAGCTGATCCCAGTGCGCCAGGCACGGTCTGACAGTGCTGCACGTCTCTGCACCAAAACCCCTCCATCACTTGGAAGGCTGTACCTTTACAACTGCCCTTTCCACTAGAGGATTCAGACATAAATTGTACTTTAAATTCAATATCAGTCATTAATATTTCATGATTACAAAACGTTAAGGATAATGTCACTGGGAGGAATGTCTGGGCAGTTAAAACGGATGAGTCAGAGCTCACCACGGGAGAAGTCAGAGTGCTCAAGAGCCTCCCCGGCTTTTGAAGCAATCCGGCCTGACAGGCTTCCCTGCCGGAGGGGAGCCACAGCCTTTACTGACTTGTTCTGAAATCCTAGCCACTGTGTGTAAATATTGTCCTTCTGATTCGTGTCACCTCATGTTTCCTCTGGATGCCGAGTTGTGCTGCAACGCCGCGATCCCCTCCTCCTCGGCCACTGCTGGCAGAGCCTCCCCCCAGAGCCCCCAGGATGTGCCATGGCTCTGCTGTGGGCCACCCTCCCTCCAGTGCGGCCGGGCAGCGCCGGCATGCCTGCCCACGGCTGCCTGATCTGGGCAGGGCTCACGACAGCACCACGGGCAGACAGCGCAGAGGTCAGCCCCGCCGGCAGACACAAAGCATTGATGCAGAGGGACTTGGACACGCATCGGAGCCAGAGACACCCCCGGGGCTGCAGGGCTCTGGCCAGGGCCGCAGCCCCCTTGCCTGGCCAGAGCGGATGGCTGCCACCGCAGCGGGGTGGCCCCACAGCAGGAACTGATCTCTGGGCCCCAAGTCAGGCCTTGACTTGGCTCCTTGAACATGAATGGCATCTTCCTGCTCAAGAACAAGCAAAGAAACAAGAACTAGAACTCCAAGAGGCCTCTTGGAGCGAAGCCTGGGGAGGGCTCCTGCACACGGGCAGACAGGTCTGCAGATGTCAGACGGTGCTTCGCAGCCCGAGCAACTCCTGGGTACCGCTGCCGCGGGGTGGCAGAGCACAGCAGGTCCCAGGCTGTCCTGGCGACTTGCGCATCCCAAATGTGGAAAACTTTGAAGAATACAGGCAAAGACTTTTTGCTTCCCAGCATGGTGCCTGGGATTGAAGCCCCTTCTCCATCTTCAGGCTCAGAAAAAGCAGGAACACAGAGCACTCCCTGGGGCCCAGGGGCCAGATCCACCACCGCACGCAGGAGCTGCGGAGCCCGTGAGCCAAGGCACTGTGCAAACATGACAGAGGGCAGCAGGATGCCCACGGCAGCTTCCTACCCACAGCGGAACACCTGCAGGGATGCAAAACCTGCCCTTGGCTACTATTATTTTCTTTTTATTCCTCAAGAGGAGTTTATTCAGAGCTCCTTTGAGCAGCAAGACCCAGATTTGTTCTTTTCTCTCTTAACTGGAGAAGAAAAGACAAACAGAACTTCTGCTGGAAGCATCCACACCAGGCTCCGCCGCCCCCGTCACACGGAGGGAAGATAAACTAACAAAGCCCGCAGAGCTGTTCCCTCCCGCCTCTCCCAGCTGGGTGTGAGCAGATTTGGCAGGCACTGTAAATACAGGCTAAAGGACAGCACAGCCATAAGGGATGGGAGAGACCATCACCAGGGCCCTGAGGGTCAAAAAAGAGCTAATTTCGTAAAAGAGCTTCACCTCATCCTCCAGCTGAGACTTTTCCTGGTGGGCTGCAGGGTGAGGCCAAGCACTGTGGCCAGAGCCAGGCAGCGCCGCTGCTCCCCCTGCCCAGCACAGGGGCTCCCAGACTCTGCCCCTGCAGCCCCTCCCCACCGCTGCGGTGCTGGGACGCCCGCCCGCTCTGCGCTGTGCCCCACCAAGGCTGCAGCCACACGAAGGGCGGGGAGACCAAGGAGGAAGGGCACGGGAGGCATCCAGAGCCACGAATCCCACGTGCAGGTACAGCCCGCAAATCCCAACCACCACGAGCCCCTCACAGGGGCGGGCGCTGGCAGCCGCCTGTGCCGCAGGGCTCCGGCTGATGGGACACCCCCCCGGCACGCAGCCGAGCCGCGGGGATGCAGGTGATGTGAGCAGAGACCCCCTGGGAGCCCCCAGAGCCGCTCTGCAGGTGTCAGCGCAGGGAGCGAGCTGCACAGGGATGACTGGCAGAGCTGGCGCATAGATAACACAAATCTGATTAGTGTTCATCAAATATACTATTCGACCATGCTCCCTTATTAATGCTCGAGTCAGGGAGAGTATTTTTAGGTCGTCTAGGGAGACGTCAGACTCAGTGCTGCTGCGTTTTGGTTTTTTTTGGTTTTTGGTTTTTTTTTTGTTTGTTTTTTTTTTTTAACCTCAGTGTTAATTAACACTTGCATCTTGGTCACCTCTGCAGTGAACACACCCATGTTTCCCCCTCTGCCCCACTCTGGTCAGCACAGACCGTCTGCTCCACGCAGCTGCCCTCCACCTCACCTGCTTCCATCGCCAGGACAGTGATGTTGTGCCACCCTGCCGTCTCCCGGTCCAGGACCTTTCCTGTCACAATGGCACCTGTGTTGGCATCGATGTCGAAGATCCTCTCCATGTCCGTGCTGCGGTCGATGGCGTACCTGAGACCAGGCAAAATGGGAAACTCAATGGCTGATGTGCCAAGCCCAACCCTGCCACCAGCCCCAGGGTGCAGGGATCTAACGCAACAGGCCCTGTATCACTGCTCTCACTTCTCCTCCGCAGCAGCGTGCTACATGAAGGCCACGTTTCTACCAGGCTGCAAAGCCCAGAGCCCTCAAGTAGAATTGAAGTGTGGCTTTTGGTGCATAAAGTGGAACTAAGCACAGACTGTGGACAAGGGGAAAAACGGGCTCTGATGGGAACCTTATGCTGAGGACAGACAGCGATATGAGAATCACAGGGTGTAACTCCACTCATGACTTAGGGAACCTTCAGAGCTACAGGTTCAGGAGAAACACCAACCCAAGCGGAAGGAGGGCACCCCTGTGCGAGGAGCCCACGTCCCCCACCTCCCTCTCCCCTGATGCTGCCACAGCACCCACCCCAGTGAGAGCCGGAGGGCAGCCCAGCAGCACGTGGGCAGGCCACGAGCCAGACCTGCCGCCAGCCCGAACCTCTGCTACGGCGGTTATGGGTGGCAAGGTCTCCTCTGAATCCAGAGCAAACCTCTGCAACTGGAGCAAGAACCCTGGCAGCAGAGGTGGGCAACGGCCAGCACCCCCCAATCAACACAGCGCATCATCCCCAGCAGCCCTGAGATTTGCCCTGGTTTGGGCTTCCCAGTTCCAGAGGAGCAGCTGAAGAGCTCCTCCAGCTCTGACCGGCTCCAGCTGCTCAGCAGGCACCCTCCACACGCAGCTCTTTCTCCTCCTTCAGCTGCTGCGGTGCTGCCCCAAACAGGCCCCTCCCTGGGCACCCCAACCACAGCCCACTGCTCCCTGGGCCACGTCTGGAGAGCAGGACTCCCACCTCGTCCCAAAAGGCAGCCCTACAGCTCATGAGAAGAGCCAGGCACTGGGTGTAGCCCGTGACTTAGCCCTGACACCACGAGCCCACACAATCAGTCCCAGTGGCAAATCTCCTGCATTTCCAACCATTACACGCGAAATAAAGCAAACTAACATTAAATCAGGGCACAATTAGATGTGTGCTCCTTGGGGAAGGGACTGGAAGGGAAGCCCAATCCAGCTGAGGCCCTCGAGCACAGCCGTAACACAAATAACAAACACCACACTGCAATCAGAATTAGAAATCCAGAAGGCCTACAAATCACAAACAATACAGCATAATGTTATTGTGTACAGCATCTTTCACACACTCTGCATCCCAGAGTGCTTTACAGAATTAAATAATACAACACAGCAAAGAATACAAAGGATAAATTACCAAAAGGAGGGCTGTGAATAAATTAAAGCCTTCAGTCACACGTCCAACAACAGAAGGAAGATAAATGCAGGGACAAAGCAAGCTGGAAAGCTGACAAGACTGGACAGTACAGGCCACGTCAGATGAGAGGAGCAGCGCAGGACGGGCTCCAGGCTGGAGGCACGGTGGGGACGGTGGAGGTGGCTTTCCCGGGTGTTTGCAGCTAGCCCGGCACAGCCCAGCTGTGGTCCGCGGGTCCATCACCCGCGTGGCTCATGGCCAGGAACACCAGCTCACCCTGCGCAGGCAGGGACAGCTCTGCACAAAGGCATCGGTGGCCTTGGGGCCCTTCTGCCCCATGCCCTGAGGGGGACCAGCTGCAGGTGAGAATGTCTCCCGAGGGCACCCATCATGCAAAGGCATTTCTGTGCTGTATAAGTCTTACACAGTACCAGACTATGTTCCCTAGCTCTCTCCCTTTCAGACAGACAGGGGGATGAAAGACGAAATACAACGGCTCTTACTTGTACTTAAGGAAGAACGTTCAAAAATCACTTTCTAAATTGCGTGCACACACACGCACGCTCCAGCGTGCTCTGTACCTGTGTGGCTGGCTTCCTCCCCGCTCCTGGCACCTACAGGGATGGGGATCTGCCACACAAAGCCAGGTACCAGCCCAGGCATCTCTGAACCAACCGCCAGGCACTTCCCAGCCATCCTGCATCTTCTGCCCCAACTCCCAGCTGGAAACAGCCTCTACAGGCCCCAGAAGGGACAGCGACACTGTGCTGGCACGTACCGCAGCCTCTCATCTGCTCTGCTGACTGCAAAGGGAGAGGAGAGGTCTGGCTCCTCGGACTTGTACACATCAGTCCAATGTACTGGCTGGAGGAGGAACAGAAACCAGGATGACAGCACCTAATATCTTTCCAATAGCATAACCCATGCATGTGCATTACTGCTTCCATTGTTCTCCCACATCACCTGACCTCGGACACAACCTGTCTTCATTCCACTTTTTAATACTGTTACAGTTTAAGATGGTACTTCACTCTCCAGATGCCTTCCCTGCTTCTCGGGTAAGCACATGCCTGTTTTGTTCACACTCATGTCATTGCTGCATAAACAGAGATGTCTGCAAAAAACAGCTACACAGAAAAACCCAGTTAGTGATGGGAGACATCACTGAGCCTGGAGACATCTGACACCGGCTGCCTGCATGGCCAGAGGGCAGACAGCTGGCAGGGGAGGGCTCTGTGTCATTCCACTGGTAACCTTTTCTTAGGCTTCTAATTGTTTTGCTGCTAAGGTTGTCTGTCTTCTGTGCTTCTGAATTGTCTGCTGAGGACTGACTGCCCGTATCCTATGGCAGGGCACAAACTAAACCAGAATTCTGATCCCTCTGTCACTGCTGCTACACAGAGAGCTGCCACCTTCTCAGCAGGGCACCAGGGGAAGGGGACAGAGCTCTGAGCATTGTCTGCATTTGCCAGGACAACAGGACTGAGCCTGCCTCTACACACTGATTGTGGAGGTGGCTGGTCCAGGTGGGTCTGTAGCTCTGCATCTGAGCAAAGGGCTGCGGAGGCTCTGGAGCACTGGGCTGGCAGCGGAGCTGGGGACGGGGATGCGCCCCTGCGCCCCCCAAGCCACAGCCCACTCAGAGCTGCAGATCGCCCTGCTCCACACAGCCACAGAGCTGCTCCAAGAGCCCACGGCCACCCCTGTGCTGGAGTAGCCAGAACAGAAGCTGTCTGCTGCGCCGTTTACGTCACTTTGTGCAATATGGTCTGTACCAGCCAAGGGCTGTGCTGGCCATCACAGGCCTCTCCACCTCTCGTGGTGCAGCTTCACATTCACCCGTCCCACCGACGTCAAATGCTGCTTCTCACCCGGGGGGTGCAGTGAGGCCCTGGGTCCTCCAGACGCTCGGGGATGGGACACACGCTCATTCCTCCTGAAGCTGGCTGGAGCTCCGGAGTGGGAACTGCAGTCCCCAGCCCTGATTGGTATGCGGACCCCGTCATCCACTTCCCTCTCTTCCTGCTGGCACTGCCTGTTGGTTTGGATGTTACAAGTGACTGTTTAATTTAGACAGCTTTCTTGGTGCTCATCTTTCTCGTGAATGCATTTCTCAAGCAGTTGGTTTCACTTCTCCCCCTGAATGCAACAAGGAGCACATTTTATGCCATGTGTTTTGTTAATAGGGAGCTTTTCAAGCACTGTGTGAAAAGCTTTTTGTTGTGTTTGTTCTTTCCTCCTCTCCCTTTTGTGTTGAAGCAGGTTGCAGTTCTTGCTGTGCTGCTGGAGCCTATAAAATGCCCATGTCCAACACGCATCTCCAGATTTGGTGAACGTCAAACAAGAATATCTCCAAGAACCTTAAATCCCAAGCAACATCTTCCCAGTGCTGATAAAGCCTGGAATGTACACAATCAGAGCACAGGCTCCTACTGCAGAGAGAAAAAACAAAAGGCTCCCATACAAACAGCCTCACATACACAGACAGTCTATCACTGTATTACCTCGTACAATGGCTCAGCTGAGAAAAATTGCACTACGCCCAGGAAATGTACAGCTAAAGCCAAAAAGCCAACTGGAAACTAAATTCTTTCTGAAAAAGAGTGGTTCCAGCTTTTGTTAGGCAACAAACAAGGATGGAATAAAATAAAAAGCACTGATCCTTTAGAAAGGCATTTCCTGCCCGTACCATGGTGGGTTTTCATGTTGCCCCCGAGACACGTGCGGCCCCTGGGCTCTGCTGAACTTCAGCACGACGCCCCGCTCCACAGCGCCGGAGGGCTGGTGCCCCTCTCTGAACAGCCATGGGCTGGGGCTGCTCACCCAGAGAGGTGGGGTGCTCCCTGGGCACCCTGAGCCCCAGCTTCTTCCCACTCAGGCAAGTGGCTGCCAGGGGCTCCGCACCCATAGGAGCTGGGAGAGGGGCAGCGAGCAGTGCCTCAGGGATGCCTCCCAGGGAGAGGGGAGTCGGACGCCCCTTCAACCCTCATGGATTCATACCACATCACTTTGCAACCCAGGCCGGCTCGTCCGGTGGGGATTTGTCCTCACACCGAGTGGCCACATCCTTGTGGGACAAGTGGATTGGCAGGAGGCAGCGAAACCCCAGCCTGAAACCCGCCACCAGCAGCCGCGTCAGGACAGTGGTGCAGCAGGAGCTGCACAGCCCCGTTAGTGCTAGCCTGGGGATGACAGCAAAGAGCCAAGGGCACCTCCTTTCCCGTTTGGCTAAAAATACTTCCCAAATCTCGTTATTGGCGGCCTGGTGTCAGCAGGACCTGGAAACGCTGACAGAGCTGATTTTCACTCTGCTGTCTCTGGCAATCCTTGTTCCTTCCTGCCTCAAGGGGAGAGTGCATCTTGTCATGACAGAAGGTTGTGGCTCTCCCCTATTTACGGGGCAGAGCCAACATGCAGACCAGAGCCCAGGAGGCGGCAGCCACTGCAGAAACACAGCCACGTCTTTGCTTCCACCTCTAGCAGACAAGGATCAGGAAGTTAAAGGGATCCACTGAACTGCAGCAACTTGAAAGGGTTCATACCAACTTCAAGGAGCCAAGGATCAAATACTGGTCATGCTGTCTGGATCAGTTGCTCTCTAATGTATCAGAGGTGAAGTACAAGTGCTGGCTTCTTGTGACTGTACTTTGGAATAGCACACTTGAAATGCTGCGTGACTTACTGCCGTCTCCTGCTGACGGGTTAGTGTCACATCCTGGCAGGGTACTGCAGGATGCTTGCATTCATGTTCGTGCACCGCTTTGAAGCTGTGAGCAGTTGCCTATGTGGCAAAGTATTTTGTTAAATTACCTGGCTAGCCAGAGGACAGGAAAGCAGGAGAAATCCAACAGAACCTTTCTCCTGCACAGGTGCCCCATCAGCATGACCAGCACAAACCTGCACCCCCAGCCGGCACAGGGTCAAGCGGCGGGGAAGGCTCACGCACCCGCGCGCCCCGGGCAGGCGCAGGGGAGCATCAGGAGGGAGGGAGCTGCCACTGCTTGTGACAGCGGGCACTGCAAGAACAGAGGGGAGAGAAGAGGTGGACGGACAGAGACTGAAGGCCACAGGGGAGCACAGGGGATGCAGGATGAGCTACCCGCCCAGGGGGAGCTGGAGGGAGAACATGTATCTGAACGCATCAAGCCTGACAGGGGAGAACACACTGCAATTCCCACGCTGCAGCAGATGCCTGGGCCCTCGTGCTTGAGCACGAGGCATTGCCTTGCCTGGCGCTAAGCTCGCGCTAAGAGAGACACTCGCTTAGCAAACTTTGGGCTCTAACCCTCTTGCTCCTGCAGAGCACTTGAATCTGCTTCTCTCTGCTCCAAGTCCCCATCACCCTCTGCACAGCAGTAGAAAGCCTCCCTCCAATGCTTGCTTTTGTTCTGTCTGCAAACAATGCAACAAGCTCCACAGGGAAGCAGCACAAAGAACAAGAGAAAAAACAGAGTAAGAATAGTTCTGTCCCCAAGGCCCCTTTCCTACAATTACAGATCAGAAAATAAAATCTACGTTCTGTAGCACTGCTAGAAACAGTCAAGTGGAAAAGCACATGCACACATGTATACACACACGGATGCATAGAAAGGCTGCACACATGTGAAGAGTGCAAGCTAACAGCCACGTGCTCAGGGTGGGCCATAAAGAACGGAGAGGGTAGCCACATGACAAGGCAAGCAGAGGTACTCCAAGATGTCCAACACAGCACTGGCTGGTGCAAGCGCTGCAACAACCCATACACAGTCCCTGGCATGCCAAGGCGGATTTCATTCACATTCACCCCAAAGACAACTGTCAGCATCCAGCTTTGTGACACAATACTCTCTGCTAGCTGCCAGGCATCTGTAGATGGCAGTTTTCCATGTGTAAATTATTTTCTGAGCTTTCTAAACATTTCAATCTTCATTTCCACGAAGATCAGGAGACACCCCTCACCCCACCTTGCCGCAGTGCATCCCCTGTGGCTGTGCAGCCCCGCGCCCCAAGCGGCCAGGCGGAAATCGCTGAACGGGATCAGAACTCTAACCAAGCCCTCCCTGGGCATGTCCCCCCCCACCCCACGTCCCTGTCCCTGCTTTGTTCCAGCTTATGCTGCCCGGGATGGGCTCCCTGCAGAGCTCTCCAGTGCAAAGCCACCGCCGCTCCTTTGAAGCGAGGCTGCACAGGGTGCCTGCAGCCCTGCCGTCACCTGGCACGAGAACACACATTTCAAGGAAATTTTCCACACACTGAGGATGTTTTCTGAACACCAGCTTTCCAACACAACCGCTCGTGACTCAGGCCAGTTGGCAAAGCCAGAAGGCTGCTTTGTGCCTTAGGTAATAACAATTTAACAAGGTAACAATCTCTTTAGCCGCAAATTAAATGGAAATGGGAAATGTCCTGTGCAGATAAGCTGCTGTCTGGATTATGTTCCCTGCCCAAATATAAACTCCTCTGATCTTTGATCCCTGTGCACATACACACACAGCCAAGCTGGGGCTCTGCACCCCCAAAGCCTCACCTCACTTCTCATTCTTCACCACTGACCTCCAGTCATTTCTGGTCACTTGTCTGGCCTGTGCCAGGCACCACCGCTGACGCCTCGCTGTCAGCAGCATGGATGTGCAAGTGTCACCCAACTGCCTTCCCCAACACCCCCTCGTCACTCACAGCATCGCATCTGTCACCTGCGGATGGCTGCTCCTGCTTGCCTGTTCCTCGCACTCAGGCCGCCACTCATCTGCCAGCTGCCCATTCCCCAGGACACTCACACGCTCGGACACATGTGTGGCATGTGGCACCTTCACCTACACCGCCCCTCCTCCTCCTCCGCCATCACCCCCCCTCTGCCCCTGCCACGGCCACGTGTGTCCCTTTGGAGGTGACCCTGTGACCACCGCTGGAAGGAAGATGGTGCAAGGTTTCAGTGGCTGATTTACCGGACAGGATGGTTTGCTGTGTCTGGGTCAAGGGCGGTGACCACCCCCACGACAGAGCCAACGTGCGCGTCCTCCTGGACCTCCATCAGGTTGGAGGGGGGCCGGAACTCGGGGGGCTCATCGACGTCCAGCACCGAGACCCGCACGATGGTCTGGTCCCGGAAGGTGCCCAGGTCCACGAACCGCGGGTCCACGAACTTGTTGAGGGCCTCCACCACGACAGTGTGCACTTTCTTTGACTCGTAGTCGAGAGGCTGGAACAACAGGAAAGGGTTAGCCACAGCCAGCCCGAGGAGCACCCCCGTGCCGCCCCTTCCTGCCCCAGAGACACTGGGGCAGCACTAAAGCCGCCTGCTCCCCAGGCAGGGCCTCCGCCAGAGGCTGGGGGCTCGTGCTCTCTGCCCACCGGCCGGCAGCGCCCACACTGCGGGCAGGAGGAAGAGGAAGGCTCCAGCCTGCTGCCCCCAGGGACCCCAGGAGGGCCCCCAGGCTGCGGGCAGCCAGGATTCGCTGGGAAGACACACGCTGTGTGCTGCAGGAGAGCGGGTTTTGGTCATTAATCACCCTGCTGTTATTTCTGCAGGGGAGGCGAGCTGAATGCAGCGGCCTTGGTGAACAATCTGTTCTTTCTTGGCTGCATCAAGTATTCGCTTGATTGCTTTTGCCACCAAAAGCAGACACAAAGTGCTGCTGGTCAGCCATAGGAATTAGGTGGGCATATTTCTCCACTAACGGGTGCTATCAGTAGCAGCTGTGAGCACTCATCTCCATAGCCCTGCGCACAGCTTCACCAACGCAGGGCTCGCTGCTTCGCTGCCGCCCGGGAGCCGCCCTGCGCAGGCTCCAGCAGGCGCCGTGCCGCTGCCCCTTTTCAGACCTTCCTCCTAGACACAGGTCTGCGCTTTGCCAACCAGGCAGAGCAGAGGCAGGTCTCTCCCTGCACCTGCAGACACAAAAATGCAACTGCTACTGCTAGAGTAGCTCTCAGAGGAGCATTTATTTCAACTCAAATGCAGCGGCAGGAGTCCCCAAAGGAAAGGGCCCTCCTAGAGATCTGTGCCCTCCCTGCCCAAACAGCCTTCCTCATGTCTCACCTTCTGCACCGTGATGACAGCCTCTTGGGTATTGCTGTCCGTGGTGACTTTGAACATCTCCACCCCTTCCTCATCCTTCACCTGATACGTCATGTCCGTGTTCTCCCCGACATCAGAGTCCTCTGCCTTCACCCTCCCAATGGCAGTGCCCACCGGGGCGGTTTCAACAATGCTGAACTGATACATCTCTAGAGGAGAAAAAGGTACTAGGGTCACTGCTTCTGCCTTTGAACCCCCGCCAGCCTGAGAGGGCCCTTTGCGTACCTCCCTGCAGGCACCCTCGGGCTACCAGGCTGCCCCAACTTCACCAGGGTCTATACTCCAGAATGCCCTACCAAGAAAACACACCCCAGTGAAAAAC
This sequence comes from Strix uralensis, assembly GCF_047716275.1. NCBI lineage: Eukaryota > Metazoa > Chordata > Aves > Strigiformes > Strigidae > Strix > Strix uralensis. Next base: position 370,763 of record NC_133989.1, on the reverse strand, counting down.
AAGGGCCGAGGGAAGGTAATTGGGGAGCACTCAAGGTGCCAGGTGAAGTAAGGGCTGATTTCTCTGTACAGACATTGCTCTGCAGTGTTCTCTGATTTTTTGCAAACTTTACCATTTCTAATTTCTAGGGGATGCAGGTAAAGAGCTGAGCCTCCTCCCGCTGAAGCACCTTTTCTGCTCTGCCGGCCACGTGCTGCCGGGCTCTGCAGCTGGTGTGCAGCAGAGACTGCACAGCCCACTCCTGGCAGCGGGATTGCTGACCCTCCTCGTCTGGGGAGGGTCCCAGATTAGAGCTTGAGCCACAGGCCACTAGCAGTGACCTGGGAAACAGCTGTCCTGTAACAAGGCTGCTGTCTGCGAGCCAGGCAGTGCCACCGTGCCTCGCGTCAGGGCAGAGCTCTGGCGCAGCAGCCGACAGCCAAGTCCCTGCCCGAGCTCCCAGGCGACAGCAGCATGACAGACCAGGCTGCCTCCTCCCCAGCGCTGCTCAGAGATGGGTCAGGGAAGGGCCAGCTCTGCTCTCCCCACCACACAGCCCTGCTCCCTCCCAGGACTAGCACCGCAAGCAGGCGCCGCGTCCAGGGCCCTGGACGGGCTCAGCCGGGGCAGCAGCCCCTCCACCACGCTGCCAGGCTGGCTCGGCCTGCAGAGACATGCTGGGAGCTGAGCTTGTCCCACCACCCCCAAGGGGCCAGAACCAGGACAGGGGCCAGGACTTACTCTGAGGGAAGCGCGGTGGGTTGTCATTGACATCGGTGACCACAATGGTGACTGTGGTGGATCCAGACAGGCCTCCCAGCTGTCCGGCCATGTCTGTCGCACGGATCACCACCTCGTAGCGGTCCTGCGTCTCGCGGTCCAGGTCAGCCACGGCTGTCCGGATCACACCTGGAAACCAGCAGGACAGTGTGAGCACAGGAGGTGCCGGAGCATCCGCAGGGTCACAGATGGTGCAAGGCTGGAGGGGGCTGCTGGAGGCTACCTCATCCAAGCCCCAGCACTCTAGCCAGGATCAGCTGGATCTCCCAGCCTCTCCACATATGGCAGATGCTCCGGTACTTCACCAATCTCCACAGCCCTTCCCTGACTCACTCCAGTATGCCTGTGCCTCACTTAATTTGGCAGCCCAGAACCAGACACAGCACTCACATCACCTCACCGGTGATCTCTTCCTAACACAGCCCTGGGTGCTGTTGGCTGCCTCTGCCATAGGTAGCAAGATGCTGACAACAACAAACATCATCTGCTGGGCCCCGGTGCAAAGGGGAGAAAACCCTTTTGCAGTCTTCACAAAGATCACGTAAGCAAAAGCTGACTGAGGGGAGAAAAGGGCTCTGGGGAGAAGAACAAACCCAGGTGGTCTTCAGCCAGGCAGAAACATCCTGAAAATCCCCCCAGAGCCCAGGAAGGGCCACAGGCTCAACCTGATCCCAGCAACTCTCTGCAGCCAATTCACAGGCGTGTGGCAGGAAAGGTTCCTGACTGCTGCTGCGGGCTGCCGGCAGCTCTGACAGGGTTGAGCTCTGGAGCAGAGGAGGTTTGTGCTTCTCTCCGGGGAGGCCAGGAGCTGGGTGAAGGATTGGTGGGGGCCAGAGGCACAGGAGCAGAGGACTCGCCCCGGTGCGGGGGCTGCACTGGGGCCAGCCCCGAGGTTTGCACAGAAAGGCTGTGTGAAATCCCAGGCTGAGTCACGAAAGCCCTTTGGCACAAACCCGCAGCGGCCCACTTATCCGTATCTGCTGAAGAGGAGCCAGGCTGCTGCAGCATTCCTAACAGAATATCGCTGCTCCGAGCCCAGGCTCCGTTTCACAGGTGCCTCATGGCCCAAGCGTGCCTGGGGGGGCCCCTCTAATTGATTTGGAAATAGGGGGGGGCAGTGTATTTCCAGAAGTCTGTCTGCACAAACCCCCTCGTTTTCAAGTGTCCCTCTAAATTAACGAGACCAGAGATGATAAACACGCTCTGTGTCAGGGGCTGAGAATGCACTAGAGACCATAAAGCTTAACGAAATGTATGGTACGTTAGTACATTTTATGAAAAGAAGTCTCTTAAAAAAAAGTGTTTATAGGTCTTCAGTAGTCATCTGGGCTTGGGGGAAATGACCAGGAATAAAATATAAAGGAATGTAAAACAAGAAACAAAGAGTAGTAAAACCCAGAAACACTGTGAATGACAGAAGTTACGAGTTCTATGTCACCCAGGAGTGTTTCATTTACATGGAAACAAAGCAGAGAAGAAATATTTTGAAAATGAAAGAAAGAAATGATTCTGCCCTGAGGTGGCACCAGGGGCAAGCATGAGCGCATACATGGATACAAGGTCATTAGTGGCACATTCCCAGTCCCACTATGCCAGCAACACCCCAGAACAGCTAGGAATCAGCTTAAAATCCCCTCCAGCTCAGTTTCTTAACATTCCCACAGATTTAGACATTATGTTCTTGTAATTGCTCTCTCTTCCAGGCTTCTCTGTTTAACTGTTAGCTTTACCTTCTCCTACTGTGAACTGCAAAACCCATCTTTCCTTTGTTTTCCCAGTAATCCTGCCTGGTGTCAGGGAAGATGCTGGAGGGGGGCTGCCTGGCTGTGTGGGTCTCCAGTGAGGAACAAGCAGTTCCTCCCTTGCCAAGGAACAACGGAGAATCATCCAGTTGCTCTCAGCAACTTGCAAGACATTTGCTGACATGCAACGCGAGCAGTGGCAGAGCACCGCAGCCGTCCCAGTGGCTGGCTTGAGGCAGACACTTCTGGGAAGCTGTCAGCACAACCGGAGCACGGCAGGGGGGAGAGCTGGGTGCCAACAGGCTGCAAGGAGACAGGACGTGGCTTCAGGGACACATCCCAAGGCTTCCAGGCACCAGCCCTCCACAGCCAGCGGGTTGCCACAGCCTCCCGGTCCACGTGCGCGGTGTGACCCCGAGCACCTCCAGACAACGGCTGTGGGTGGACGGCTCACACCAAGGAGCTGCCGGTGCTGCGGCCAAAGGCAGTCAGAAACGCCACTGAGCTGGGAGGATGAAATTCCCCCTCCGCCCGCCTTTGCATTATGTTACAGGTGCAGCAGGAGCTGGCAACACTGTTCTGGAGACATTTATCTCTCCTTGCTTTCTGAAACCAGCAATTATCCCAACAATTATCACTGCTGGGATTTATTACGAAGGCATAGCCACCGCTTCAGATCCTTGCAGTTCCCCAGCTCTCACAGACAGGCACAATTTCACCCAGCTTCCCTTGTCCCTCTGTCATTTCAGTTCTGCAATTACCTGGACTCCCACTGCCTCCAGCCCCACGAATCGAGAGGAGGCTCTGTCTCACCCACCCTCTCTGGAGCACCTCCAGCAGCTGCCTGTTCACACAGCCCGGTAACTCTCAGCCCTTCCACTGAGGTCCACGCTCCCGGCCAGCACGCAGGAGCGAGGCAGCACAGAGCACTGCAGAATTGCTGCCAAGGAGCATCCCAGCCCCTCCAGAGGAAGACAGCAGGTGTTCACCCCATGACAGGGCCCAGGGTCCGCACCGGCTCCCTTGTTCCTCCCGGGTCTGTTCAGAGGAAGCCAGGAGTTCCACCCCACCTCATCCGAAGGGGCCGAGGGAGTCCTGACAAGGGAGCGATGAATCTCCTGGCACACGTCCCACCTGAGAGCAGGTAGGACTGGCCTTGCCCAGGCACCCAGGGCTGCACGGACTGGCCTTGGCCGGTCGTGCTTACTGGCCTCTCCTGCCACTCCACTAGGAATATAAAACTGTTATTTCTGGGTGAGCACTATCTCATTGAAATTTAAGCAATTCCGTTAATTAACAGGGTCTGAAGCATTTTATAATGAAAATGATTTATGTCAGCACAATAGTGATGAATTGGGATGAGAGGGAAAAAGCTCATGCATTCACCAAGGCTGTAATGACTTAACTGAGCTGCTCGTAATGATATAGCTCATAATACACCACGCAAGATGGGAGGAAAGTGCTCAGGCGCTTCCCAGAACACCTCCAAGGTCACCCGTCCCAGCGGAGAGCAAGCCCAGACCATTTGGCACGTGCAGAGCAGGGCAAACTGCCCCAGCCGGCTCCGGTTCTTCTCGTGGCAGGAAGCAGACAAAATCCTTCTCTGGCAGGGGTGCAGACTGAGCAGAAGCCATCTCCTGCCAGGACACTCTTTGTCCAGACCATCCTGGAAGAGTGGGGGTCCGATGCAGATGAACTGCCCCAGGCCTCCAGAGCCCCAGCTCTGGAGAGGAACTGCCCCAGTCCCCTGGGGAGGATTGTCACTGAGAAAGCTGTTCCCACTGAAGTTACGGGCCACACCAGGCTACTACCCCGTGTCTGGGCTTGTCTTCTAGGCTGAGGCACCACTTACCATTTGTGAGCGGCCTTGACAAATCAGGGTCTCCAAACACACTCCACACCAGCTCCTTGAATGTGGCACTATGAGTGCTGCCATAAACACCCACCAGCAGCAGACTTGCGTGGTCCCATCCCCTAGAGTCAGGACAGTCTCTGCTCCCAAAACCCGACCCCCAGGGACTCTGCAAAAGCATCAGCAAGCGATGGTGGCAGCCCTGTTCTCAGGGAGAGGCAGGGACCTCCGCTGCTGTACGTAGAACATGGAAACATGCTCACTATCATCTCCCAAGGTTCGCCTTTCCAGACAGAAAACCAGCCAAACTTTGTCCTTCCCAGACACTGTTAACAAAGCAAGAACAACCTCCAGCTCGGACATATCTCCCTAGTTCTTGTCAGCATCTGTTAGAGTTGAATAATACAGATGCACGGTGGCATCCCCGCTGGTACAAGGCACATGTGGCTTTCCAGCATGATCCAGATTAATCAGTATAATTACCAGGCAAGGGGACACTTACAGCATCACATAAATACCATCAAATCTGCCCAAACAACAGACACTCTTTGGGTGATAAAAACAAAGCAGGACAAAGCACTTGGCAGGTAACTGCCTTCCAGGAATCCCATCGTTATGGGCTTTGCTCTGCTCTCAAGATACTTCAAGCTCCGATGTCCACACCCTCAGAGACCCTCTGGAAAGCACCTTCCAGCTGAGGGCAGGCAGGAGCAACACACTCCCTGCCACGAAGTGCAAAGCTAGAAAGTTGTGGAGTAACATACACAGACGTATCCTCAGGAGGTCCCTGGTCCAACTACAGCTCATCGCAGGCAGTCTTCAAAGGCAGATGAGACTACTCAGGGTCACATCTAGTCAGGTTTTGAGTGTCTCCAAGGATGCTGACAAGCTTTCCTGCCATTTGTGTCTTTTTACTGTGCAAGGCTGCGAAGCATCTGGATCTGTCTTCTCTATCCCCTCCTATTTAACTGGATAAAACTGGTTTACTCCTCCCAGCAGCTTGGTCAGCAAAAGCAAATAGATCTCTGCCTCAGCCCAGGGTGGCAAGGTACCTGCCAATAGACTGCAGACTCCTCACTTGTGCTCACCCCTGCCTGCAGGGACACAGAAATCCCAATGTGCCTGCCGAAACAGGAGTGCTGCTTGAGGCGTACGTCCTGGAGGAGGTCAGCCCACTGCAGACGGGGTCTGAGCCCCAAGAACCAGCACTGCAGCCGCTCCACACCATGGCCCTCCTTCCCCTCCTTCGGCTCAGGACGATTTGGTAGGCAGAAGCTACAGGCAGGCTGAGCAAGGTGCTAGGCACAAGGTTCAGGAGGTTCATGGCTCTTCTGCAAATAAGGTTCAGAGCTGAGATCCAGAAATGGTAATGTGATGATTGCATCAGCATAACCAAGCTAACCAGCAAAGTTGACCGGGAGGGTGCAGAATCACACAACTATTGTGGCTGAGGATGCTGCAGCCTGCAGATTTCTAACATGGTACTTTCTGTTACGGGTGGCCAAGTCCCTTTCAAGCCAGCGTGCCCCACGGCTCCTGGGGCAGCACCTGCAGAGACAGAGCACTGCTCAGAGTGCAGCACCCAGCACAGGCTTGTTCCTGGCTGGAATCAGCCTCGGCCGTGCCAGCGCAAAGGCAGCAGTGCCCTGCAGGGAGGCACCCGCAATGAGCCCCGGCAGATGGGCCAGCACACTTCCCCTTCTGTTGTCCCTTTTTTTAGCAGCTAAATCCCTCATCATTTAATATTAATTCCCACTGCACATTAGTAGACACACCCTAATTTCCTCAAGATGACCAAACATACAGTTTGGTCCCAAAACACCTGAAGTCCATGCACCAGTCTCTGAAGAGGACTGTTAAGATCCAGTCTTGCTAATAAGAGCAATCACCTTAAATAAGCGTGGCTCCTCTGCAGACTCCCATCACCCACGCTGAGAGTCCCTTCGCCCTGCGCACAGCTCTGGTGATTAAACTTCTGGGATGAGGCACAGACCTGCATAAGCCCATGAGCACACCCCCACTGCCACCCCCACGCCCCAATATCTGCGCTTCCAGGCACCCAGGAGCATTTTTAACAAACTAGCAAGAGCAGCTGAGAAACACTTCTGCCTCCCACCACCGCATCACACAAATCCAACAGTTCATCAGCCTAATTCAGCATGCACCATGATCCCAGCAACAACTCCTCTCCCAGTCTACCTTTACTACCCCTGGACTGTGGTCAGTCTCCAAACACGGCGAGGCTGATGGGTAAGGATGAAACAACTAATGGCTGCACACAAATAACCATCAACTTCATCCCAGCAGGCCAGTATTTCTTGTCCTGCTCTCTCTGGCACAAGTACCTCTAAGCCCTCACCTCTAAGTCTCCAAATCAGGACATAGGCTCTAGAATTCAGGAGCTGTTTTAATCACAAACACCAGACTGCATTTCAATTAGCCTTCTGAGTCCTTCTGCCTTTTCCCTGCATACAGCAGAATGACAGATTTTAAGAACAGCCTCTTCCTTTCAGTAAAAAGCAAGATGCCAATGCACTCTTCCAGACTGACAAGCTGGGCTTTTAAGGAAAGCACCAAATATCACGAGGCCTACCATGTTATGTGCTGTGACCGTTCTGTAGCAGTCAGTATCCCTGCAAAGGGATGAACAAGACTGCTGGGGCCAAGGGCATCAGGCTGTGCCACCCTCCTGGGTGCCGAGTGTTTTCAGGTTTCCTCCTGAGGCTGTGGGCAGGGACTGCAGGCAGCAGCGAGTCTCCAGCCATGCTGGCCAGAGATGAGAAAGGGCATTGCAAAGAACACGGGAACAGAGCTGCTGCCAAAGAAGAGATGTGCCCCTGTACAGGTGAATGATCTGCAGAGGTACGGAGAGTGCAGGGCAATATAAAGCAACACGAAAATTTGGCCTGCCAATTTAAACACACACTGGTTTCTCCTCTCACGTAAATGCACTGAGAGTCACATACTGTCTGTGCCAGTCTCAGGGTCTAGAAAGGCTTCCTGGAGCTGAACAGGAACTAGCACCAAAGCTAGGGCTGATGGCCCCCACAGGCAGCAGCAGGGTGGAGGGGCTGTCTGCAGGCAGGAGCGCTCTCGCCCAGAGCCAACACCCACCGCCAATGGCGGAAGCAGCCGTTTCCCAACAGCAGCAGCGAAGCGCAGGAACGTGCCAGCCGCTGCCAAAGCGCAGCCTCCTCCCGCGGGAGCGCGCAGCCACGAGACACGGCAGTGGGGCTCCCCCGATCCGGAGAGCAAAGATCGGCTGCACCCTCTCTGCAAACTGGGAATGAATAAGGAAGGCAGCACAAAGCCTCAGCATGGCTAATGCCTGCAGGCTCTCGCAAGAAGCCGTGGGGATATTCTCATAGCTGGCACAGAAAATCGTGCCTCCAAAGTTTGTGCTCCCCATTCATACACGAAAAAAGCCAGCCTAGACCTTCAACGCGTGCAGGGCGAATTCTGGGACCTGATTTGGGGTACGCAACACAAACGCCAGTGCCAGAGAGACACAATGAAATGACCCTTCTCAGCAGCGCAGCCCGTGGGCCAGTCGCAGGGCATGAGGCCACAGGCCAGGCCACAGCCAGGCAGAGCTGCGCCCTGCACCCCAGGCCCAGGCACAAGGCAGCCCAGAGTCAGCCCCAGCACCTGTGTTAGTGGTCAGATATTCTGGAAACGCTCAAGAGCGGCCGAGGACTCTTCTGCAGACTGTCAGCAGTTTTGCTTTTATGAATCGCAAGCAAGTAGAACAGTAAATCAACCCCTCCAGTGTATGAAGCAGCCAGCTTGAGAATTAAGACACAAAAAGTCAAGGAATCAAGAAGCTTGGATTCCCAGAGTGACATTAATTCTCACCACAGTCCCACAGGGCACATTTTAGTTTATGCCTTAATACAGAGCATTAATGTTGTTGCAGGAAGCTGAGCCTCTGCACGTCCTGGCTTGTGCATTTTGCTCCCAGTGGTCCCTCTTCATTCTAGCAGCCAGGCTTCCACTCACACAAAGCTATCTCAGACTAACAGGATCTCACCTGCACCTGAATTTTCAGTGTTTAGCCCATTGTTCATCCATCTCCCCCCAGTAAAACAGAGCAAATCTGGGAGAGAAGAAAGCCCACGTGCAGCAGCTTCTGGGCCAGGAGTGGGTACAGCCCCAAGCTGCTTCTTGTGCCCCTCCCCACCACAGCAGCCTCTGACCAGACAATGACATTTTCCACCCCATGCCCCGTTCTGCTCTCAGGTGTGCTCAGGAGGTACCGAAGCTGCGCTTTCCTCCAACGGCAGCCAGGGCTGGTGGCACAGACAGGGCTGTGCCTGGCGTGCCCATGTGCACCAGAGCAGTTTGCAGGAGGTGGCTGGTTTCACGCAGATGCAGAGGCTCAGGCACATGCACCTTCCTTACGCCAGAGCCTCCCAACAAATTTCACTGACTTGCATAAAACCAGCCTTAAATATTATCTATTAGCACAGACATAGGTCAGCCCAAGAGAGACTCGGCAGCTCAGTCCAGAGGCTGATCTCAGCCTGTGTCACTGTGGTTCAGCAACAGAGTTGGGGGGAACTTTGCTGTCCAGCTTTCCAATAAGAGCTGCAGCTACCCATCATGCTTGTCCGTTGACAATTTTTCATTAAACTGTGGGTACTTTACTACATGCTTTGTGCCTTAAATACCTCTTATTAGCATTTGAGTGTCTTCCCTCCTTAGAAAGCTTGCAAGGCTCCCATTAAGGGTAATGAGAGTCACACTCCTGGGAGGCAGGGGAATATATACCCCAACATCTCCTGGTTATGGTCTACTCTAACCAGTATGTCAGAGCATCATCTGCTAGGGATTTATTACAGAGGCATTTTACAACAGGCTCTATTAGAAGTTATTAAGGAATGGAGCACCTTCTACTGTTCTTTCATTAAATATTAATAGAACATTTATAAACTGATCCTTAATTTAAAGTGTTACCTTTAATCAAAGCCCTGGTGATAACAATGCAGCCTTTGGTAAGGCCCCTCTGGTAGTACTTAAACCTTTCACACTGAGATTTTATGTGCCTGCAGGTGCACTCCTGCTCTGGGCAGAGCACATGGAGGAGCTCTGGCGGGTGCAGGCGCAGGCAGGCGCAGGCAGGGCACTCCGGGCTGGCGGCTGCAGGTCTCGCTCAGTGGTGCAAGCACTGTGCGGAGCCAGGCAGCAGCCTGCGGGGCCGTTGAGCTCCTCCAACACCCAGTAATGCCCCTGGCATGGGCGCCCCAGTGTCAGTGGCCAGCACGCAGGTGCAAGCACTGAACAGATGCAGGGTGCTGGCCGCAGTCTGGCCTCCTGGCGCCCCACGCGACGGCCCGGCCCGGGCGGGTGCTGCTCACCTGTTTTACTGTCCACAGTAAAGTGCTGCTCGCCCTCTAGCACACTGTAGACTACCCGGGCACTGCTCCCATATGTGGGGTCGTCAGCATCAGATGCCATCACCTGCATCACAGAGGTGCCTGAAGCAGGGACAAGGAGGAAAACAAAAAGTCAGGGAGGAGGCAAGAAGAGCAACGCAAACCTCAGGGCCAGGGGCTGGCAGAACAGAGAGCAGGGGCCAATGCTGATCACTCACACATGCTGAAGGAAACGAGAACAGTTGGGTGCAAAGGCAGCACTACCTCCCAGAAAAGTCCGAGAGCCAGGACTGCAGACACTGCTCCAGACACAGAGCGGCAGGAGGGACCCAAGCCTGGGCCACCTCGGGGCTGCTGTCTAGGCAGGACCTGCTCTCCAGGAGATCACTGGTCTGAACAGCTGGGAGCTCTTTTCCCAGCAGATTTCTGCTGGGCCACCTGGGAAGGAGCTGGGGACCAGATGTTACCACCACAGCTGCCCCTTTCCTGTCAGCACTGGGCAACAGGGTCACCTCCAGCCCGCAAACGGACCTCCCAGCCAGGGCCTGGTCCACGCTGCAGCACCACGTATCTGCAGCAGACAGAGCTGCAAAGAGATGACAGCCAGGGCAAAGGAAAGGCTTTTGCTTGCCCAGAGCCAGACACAGCACCATGTCCTCATGCTCTACACGTAGCACGGCAGGAGGACTATAAATTGGATAAAAGTCCATCAAATGTCTGCAATTAAGTTATTGATTTTCAACGCTGCCTCATTAAACTGGGTGCTTCACTCCAACTGTCCCTGTGATGGCTTTAATTTGACATCATGTTCAATTTGACAAAAGCAGGACTCAGGACATGAGAATGGGGCCAGCAGCAAAGGGGCTGAGATCAACAGAGACAACAGAAGTGAGGAAGGAGAGGAAGCCTAATCCTGCCTACAGACACTCTGAGAACAGAGGTGGTGTGACTGAAGACCTAGGAGGACAGGCTACCTAGCTCCACCTCTAGCACCAGACTTGGAGCATCCCTGCCCCAGAGGTCACACACTGGCACCGGTCACCTCTCTGGTGGGATGAGGTGTAGGATGGGGAGAAGAGACCCAAGCTACTCATAGGAAAGGTCAAACCAACTGGGAAACTCCCTGCTGCAAGATACTGCCAGGGCCGAGAGCTGAAAGGCTGACAGAGAAGCTGGTAATTCGTAACGGACAAGATCCCCCAGCAATGATTGCAGTTAAAAGGTAGGTTTTGCTTCAGAGATGACTCCAGGGCACAAGACCAGCCCAGACTGCAGGGGCCAGGAGAGAACAATTCACAGCTCACACTGCTGCATGAGCAGCTCTGCTCTGCCTCACGCACCTCTTAGGGCTGCTGTGCACCAAGCTGAGGACTGGAGGTACCATACTCTGGTCCAGAAACCCTTCTGCTCTGCAGAGCATCCATCCATATGCTGCAAAGATGATCTCACAGGCTGATCCTGGCTACACCCATGTCAGGAATAGCCCAGAGTCAGGATTACTCCTAGTTGTCAGCATCCGAGTCTAGAGCCATTACACTCCCAAACACCAGAGATACACACGAAGTCAGAAGCAGCCTCTGTTCCCAAGTCACAGCGGGCAGAAATGAAGCTGGAACCATCCAGAGGGAGGATGAGGAGCTCCAATCTCTGGTGCCTTCCTCTTCCTCTGTCAGGAGACCACCAGCGCACAGCTCGCAGGCAAGCCAGGCAGCCAGGGCGCTTCTGAACCAGCCCAGCCTGGACGCGGGCAGGAGACGAGACAGTGGAGACAGCAATGCTGCTGCGAGCAGTGGGGATGCACACACTCCCCCAGATCAGTTCACTTCTGATCTCCTGGAAAGGGTGTTCACTGAAGAAAATGAGCAGTTACCATGGTTGCTTTTCATTCTCCCCGGCCGTCTTTTCAGAGCTGCAGCTCTGCTGATAACATGAGAATCCCCCTCATCAGTCTTCAGCAACAAGCTAGTTTGAGTCGACTTATTTATGCTTTGCTGTCTCCAGTGAAGTTATGGTGCATCCCTGCCAGGCACGTCCAGATTACACCACAGCAACCAAGCTCCGTGCCTTACAAACAACTGTTTAAGAAATACTCTTACTGCATTTCCTTGAAAGGGTCTGTCCTGCCTCCTCCTCCCCCCGCCCACCATCACACAACTCTTTCACCAGGCATGAGCCAAGGCAGATCACCTCACACCAGCCCCTGCACAGCCCCTTGGGCACCCTGGCATGTTCCCATGGGAAGCTCCTGATCAGAAATCTAAGGGAGGGATCAGAGAAGGGAAGGTCCCCAAGCACCCCTCTCCCCGCTGCAGCAGAGAAGCCCTGCTAGGGGTTCTGGAGGTGCCAAAGCCTGAGAATCACCAGAAGCAGCACCTGCCCCTGGCAGCAGGCAGGGCTGCCCAGCCTGGCAGCAACCAGCTGAGGGTCCAGTGCCCACAGCAGCACCCGCTCCTGCACCCATCATTGCCACAGGCAGAGCCTGCTGACCTTGCACAAACATCCCACGCTCCAAGAACCACTTGCTCCCGCCTGGGCACCTCAGAGGCAAAGGCTTAGGAGACCCAAGACTCACCCATACACACACGAGCCCATCAGTTATTTGCCCACACTTGTCCTGTTTACGGTATAACTTGTGTGGGGGCTGCACATGTGCAGGCAGAGCCAGTGCCCCAGGGACTGCGCTGCAGCCACCCCAGTGCTGTCACCCCATGGGTACCAGCCTAGCGATCATTAAAGAGGGGGGCTGGCCACTAAAAGTTTGTATCAGGCTCTGCACCTCATGCTGCTTCTCCTCAGATGCACTCAGCCGCGCTGTTCACCTGCTGATCCCTTCCCACCCGACAGCCACGCTCCTTGCGTTCCAGAATTTACCTGCACGCTGCAAACTGCCCCAGCGCCAGAGTCAGGTAGGAAGGCAGGATCCGCTCCCACCCAGAGGTGGGATTTGCTTCTCCGTTGTAAGCCATGCCCTGCACAAATGGGCTGCTGCTCTTACTTCTCCGGCGCAGAAGGCTCCTGCCCCACAGGGCTGCTGGGAGCTCCCAGCAGTGGAGCAACAGGGCTGCGGGGCTGCAGATCCAGGCCGCCGGGCCCCAGGCGTGAGCCCCGTGTCTGGGACCAGCCTGTTCGCTCCAGTGCGAGGGGAGACGAAGCAGCATGGGGAGCACTGCAGCAAGGCAGCAGGATCACACCGCCGTGAGGCCGAAGCCAGCAGCCCTGGAGGTGATGAAGGCTCTGCCCTTCCCCACCTGCTCTCACAGCACCTCATTAACAGACGAGCATCAACAGGCAGGTGGGGAACACCAACCCCCCAGCTGCGCCTTGACTTCTCATCTGCAAAGATGCAGTGCAGCCTGCTCAAGGTCACCGACAGGATATCGGGAATCTAAGAGTCCTGCACTTCCAGCATGCCCTCTTAACCACCACTCACCCCTTTTCCACCCCTCAACATGAAGAACAAAGGTCTCGAATTCCAGTTTAACCTGACCCCCTCCTTGCTGCACAGACAAGCCCAGGAACACTGGCTCCCACTGCTGCTCTGACAGTCCCTGCTCTCCAAGCACAGCACTGCCCACAGCCAGTACAGCACGTATGACTTTTATTTAGTTTTCTAGCATGTGCCTTAGCCATAAAAGATACGATAAATAAAATCTAAACATCCATCATCCACTGTATAACCCAGCTCCCATAACCAGGAAACCTGAATTCGTATCCAGAGAGATAATTAGACGTGTAAAACGAGATAAAGACCTCAGCTCCTCCCCTGGCCAGCTCACCCCGCAGAACCCGCGGAAACCAACAATTTTACATAAAAATTAATGAGTCAGAGTTCATTGCTTACTCTCCTGCTGCAAAGATGCAATCTGGCACAGCAGATGAAACAAACTGCATTTCCCCCCAGAGGAAAGGGGGGCCAAAACCCTCACTTCAGAGCAGTCCTACCCCGCAGCCCGCGCTGGGCTGCAGGGCACCTGGCTGGCCCAGTGCCTGCAAGGCTGGGCACAGGAGGGGACACCAGCCTGGCTGGCTGTCACCCTCTGGCTCCGCGGGCCCTGCCCGGGCTGTCCCCGCTCCACATCCTGAGCCATCCTGGAGACCTGCCAGGGACATCAGCCAGCCCTTGACTCCACAGGCCACAGAGATTAATCCTGTCTCTGCTGCACACAGTGGGGAGCTGGGATCAGCAGCGCAAGGGGGGCTGCCAGCACCCAGCACCAGAAGGTGCCCGGCGATGTCCCCAGGAGCTGGCGGGACCGAGGAGTCATTTCCCTGCAAGGCCCTTTCCTGCTGCGGTCCTGAGCGCTGGGCTCAGCCCCCGCAGCTGCCCCCCCCGCCGCAGCTACCATGCAGAGCCGTCCTGGCGAACAGCCATGCAGCCCCGAGCGCCTTTGCTGGGACGGACTGGGCTCTGCAGAGCACCTGGGAAATACTAATTTCAAAGGCAGCCCTGACCTAGCAGCCATCGCCACCTTCCCCGCAGGACCTAGAGCCTCTGGGGCCAGTTTCAGCCGTCCTGGGAGGTGCCATCCGCCTGCACACAGACAGCCAACGGCTCCAGACCACTCGCTATGTCACTCGCTCCAAACACGTTTAGCTAAAAGAAATGTCAACAGGCAAACTCCAAACACGTCCAAGAGTAAGGAAGCCCTGCACTGAACCCACATGCCAGCCAGCGGAACCTGTCACTTCCCCAGGACAGAAGTACAGCCAGGCTCCAGGACTGCAAAGAGGCAAACAGGTAGCAGGAAAAGCTAACACCGGATAAATCTGACTGCCCCTCCTCATGGCAGCCTTCACCCCTTCCCTGGTGGAGGCAGGAGCCTCCAGCCACTCTCCAGCCCAGCTCCGGGGCTGCAGCCTGCCCCTCCAGCTCAGACTGAGCCAAAGGGATAACTCTACCCGCGGTCAGAGCACCTTTCTATGCAGATCCAGCCAGCTCCAGGGCAGCACACGGTCATCTCAGCCCTGTAGAATACTCCTGAGAGGAGTGCCTTGTCATGCAAAGCCACACGCCCTGGACTGATGCCAGAGTGCAGCACTCCCATCTCAGCCACCCGGTTGCTGTGGGGGTGGAGGGCAGCTGAGATTTTATAAACAATTCAATTTACAGCTTTCATTTTGCCCCAATACATGCAGCGGCTGATGCACCCCAGAAACAAAGAGGCAGAACATCAGGGAAGAAAATAAACCAGAGGAGCTTAAAAATTACTGGAGCAGAAGCGAGTTTCTTGCAATCTCGGGATCATCCTGACTTGGTAGAAAGCCAAATCCGACCCAGAGGAGATTCACTGTAGAGCCCTCACGCCCCGCAGGAGAAGCCCAAGGGAGCTAACCTGGCTGTGGTGGAATCATTCAAACACACAACTATGGAAACATCCTTTGGGGTGTCTGGCCAAAGAAGTCCCTTGCCCAAGGCACCCCGGCACCAAGCAGGTAAACATGGTGCCTTGGGGAACAAACCAAAGCATTGAACTAAGGGGGCACGGGCTCCCTGAGGGGCTTAGCACACGCAGCCTGGATGAGAGGGTGTAGGCGGTGCTCAGATGTGCATGGCAGAGGGCTCAGAGCCTGTGCCACGACCAAGAGCGCAGTGTGGAAGGGGAAGGAGCAGCCTCGCTGAGGACCATCAGGCAGCACAAGCCCCAGCTCCCAGCTACTTGCTGCCCCAGCAGCTTCCAGATGCACACAGGTCTTCTGAGCGCTTTCTATCAAAGGAAAAAAAAATAAAAAAATCAGACTGCCTGCAAGTGTTCTGGCTGCATGTTAAACAAAGTATTTTTCTCTGCTTCCAGCATGGAGATTAAGCAATTTCTCTTCACAATAATCACTCCTGCATTCAGCCAGCTTTGTGCTAGAGTCAGGGCTTGACCCCAAGTTTCTATATGTACAGCCAAATCATCTCTAATCTGGACTTGGTGCTACACAGATAAATCAGGAGAGCAGAATGCACCAAGAGAAGAGTGATGTCCTGATGAAAGGATGCATGTTTCCTAGCACGCCCCTCACCCCAGGCTCTGCACGCTCCCCAAACAGCCCAGAAGTGAGCTCTGGGCTCCAACATCCACTGTGCAACCCACAGAGTTGTCTGGCAGGAGGCACCGTGTGCTGGATTTGGGCTCATCCCTGTGTGCGGCAGACAGCTGTTAAGGAGACCCCAGGGAGCTCAGGAAAAGAGCCCAAAACACAGCTAATTTTAGCATCTCCTGTTACAAGGTGAAGCTCCTGCAGCTCCCAGGCACTTAGCTGGGTCCCATCCTACCTTCTTCTGCAGCTGCAGGTCTCTTCCTTTGGTGCTAGACTCTGCTCAACTCAGGCACTTTGGAGCGATCTGCACCGGGGTTCCCATGCAGAGGCCAAGCCCCAGAGCAGCACAGAGCAGCCTGCAAGCTCTTAGCCCACAGTTTCTTGCTGAGGTGACAGGACAGCAGTAGGGCTGCAACAGAGTTTGCAGCTCAGGCCCCATCCTGCAGACAGACTGCTCCCCAGCCGACTCGCGGGCAGCTGGCTGTCCTGACCTGGCAGCGGGCACAGGGTGAGTGGCAAGAACACTCCCAGGCAGCACCACCAGCCCCTGCCTTCCTTGGCCCAGGAGGACCCAGGGCATTGCCCCTGGCAGCCCTGTGGCAGGATAAGGTCCTGCTCCCTCTGGGGGCTGAGCAGCAAGAGCCCCCCTGCTCTGCTGCAGCTCCAGCTGCCTCCCCCGCCAGCCTCACACAGCGCCAGGTCAAACCTGCCTCCTCTGCACCCCCAACAGCAGCTCTGTGCCCTGCTGCCTGCAAAACAGCCCTCAGCAGTTGCGCTATTTCTCCTGATGCCTCAGCAGCCCCCGACCAGATGAGGTTTCTAGAGAGAAGTCATTTGAAGCCTGCTCTTGCAGCTGGACCTGCCACGCCAAGGGAGCCCATGTAAGACTGTTGGCTCAGCCTCCACTCTGGATGTGCTTCCTCCAAGCGCAGGAGCTCAGCGCCAGCCTTGGGTCTGTGCACTGCGTGTAGAACACACTGACTTCTCCAGGGCCACAGCACATGCTCGGCCTGGCTCCACAGGCTGGGGTTAGCTCCAAGCACCACCTCTGCCTCTTACAAATCCCAGGCTCTGGCCTTACCTGTCTGACCATCTTGTATCTGCCATTTTTGGTCCATCAGATAGCAGTAGCAACCCCCTTTCCTTTCCCTTTGGAGAGGTTTATAGTGAATCTGATGAGTTCATGGAAGACAGACACTCAGGCTGACTAAACCCACGGAAACCACCCACTGCTGAAGAAATCCCCAAGCTGAAACTGGCTGCTGGCTGTGTGAGTATTAAGAGGAGCATCACACATGCTGTGTGTGCTGTTCCTCCTCCTCCGTAAGCATCTGCTTTGGCCACTGTTAGGACAAGATCCTGGAACAAAGGGACCTTTAGTCCCCTGACTTGGTCTTGTAGTCTCAAGCAGCATGTATGCTGTCACTACCAAAATGTGCTGCCCTGGCCCCTGCACAGAGCAAGGGCAGGTGTGTTGCAAAGCACTCCCAGCTACTCTGTGAGAGTCTGTGCAGTGTTCTCATTTGTTATTCCCTCTTAGACACTAGGAAATCAAATGACTTTCCCTTCCAATTAGTACTCCTTCATTATGCAAATAATGTCCTTTGATCTGCTCCTGCTGTCACTGAGAGGATCTGACCGCATTTATTTTACTCCTCTTTATGCCCCGGAAAAGTACCCACCTCTGGGAGCTGGGACTATGCTTTTGGCAGGGTGTGGAGGGCTGTGGCTGACAGCTGCCATGAGTGAGAAGAAAAACCATCCATTTGGGCAGCCCCAAGCACAGACCCCAGCAAGGCCTGGGAAGGCAGAGCAGGAGAGGAAGAAGGGGGTCACCCTTCGCTTTTCAGGCTGTCAGAGCAGCAGAGACAGGGAATGAGCAGCTCCCTGAAAACAAGCTCCAAGCTGGCGGGTAGCCCTGTCCCCCAGGGTGGGCCCGTCCCAGCCCCTTCCCCATCAGAGCACAGCTGAAGCAGAAACACGGGTGATCCGGGAAAACACCTCCACCCAAATGGAGCCAAGACCAGGCACATTCGCCAGCAAGTCCCCAGGCTCTGACCTCGATCTTGATGTATTAACAGCCAACCCAAGCTCTCCCCAAGGTGCCCAGCCTCCCTACTGCTGCTTGGCCAGTACGGAGGATCACCTCCATCCACATTCAGGAAGGCAGCAAGGCACATTCCCCAACCACTCTTATGAAAAAACCCCTCAGGTCTAGGGGAGATTATCTGTCCAGCTCAGAGACCACAAACATCACTGCCAATGTCAACCACAAAAAAAGCCATGATCACAGCTGCACCTGGCCTTGATGCCACAAAAGGAGCACTCCCACACAAACAGGGCCTGGCAGGGTATTTCCTATAAGAAAGTCCTGAACTTGACCTCCCTGGCCCAGGCAGCATCCCATGTTCTGCATCCTCAGCCCTTCCCACAGCTGAACTTCAGACACCAGGTCCATGACCAGCCTCGTCTCCCTCTGTGTCTACGCCAGGGCCACAGTGGAGGAGCAGGGCAGCTGCTGGACCCCAGCAGGTTGAGGAGAAAGCCACTCCTCAGGTTTCCTTGTTTATGCTTTCACAGGATGTGTCCATCCTGCCCTTTGTGCTACCTGTTCCTGGGCAAAGCCCTGGCAATCGGAGGAAGAATGGGAGGGAGCCGGGGACTTGGAGCAGCAGCACGTGGATACCCTCCAGCTCCGCATTCACACTGCAGGAGACCACGTGGCAGCCCCACTGGAAGAAGCTGGGTGAAGCAATCCCTGCCCTGTTGGCTGAGCCATCTCCAGGGCTACAGAGGAGCCCTGATGCTGCCTGGGATGGGCAGGCTACAGAGAGCTCCAAGGCTGTCGCAGGCAGACAGACATCAGCCTGGTAACAGGCTCTTGGCTCCAGCTCCCCTCTCTGAGCAGGCAGCTTGGAAGCACAGCCCACGCCATTCACAGCACTTCTCTTTACTTTTAACTTCTGAGTATTTTAATTTGCAGGAATCGCCTCCTTTCATGTTGTGAAACAGTGTTTCTTTCTCCCTCTGATCTCCAATTTCGCATAGAAACTGTCTCCTTTGATATGTCTTGTTCACATCAGTCTGATCAGGCAGCTCCGTAATTGTTAGTGATTTTCAAAGAACTGGGATCCTTGTCTAATACTCAGAGTTGAGAATTCCTTCCTTTTTAAATGTTGTTCAAGCAAAATAGATTAATTTAATTTCTTTCTTCCCTTTGGGAACAGGATGCCTCCTGCTTTGCTGCCCACATGCTGTCTTTCATTTCCCCAGGAGCACATGGCTGTAGTTCAAGGGGTCACCCTCTGACTTGGGAAAGGATTTGTGCAGGTAAATGGAAGAGGAAGGAGAATTTGGGATGCCTCAGGAGAGCTTGTTCTCCATCCGCCAACAGAAATCCAGGCAGCAGCAGCTCCTCTGGCGTGGGCAATTCCCACACTTCTGTACCTGCTGGAGGCCAGGCACCAGTCTCACAATGTGCTGCCCAAGAACCCGGGAGAGCCAGAGCTCCGTCCCGAGGCAGCGCAGACCCGAGCACCATCCCCTGCGCTCCGCTGCTAGGTCGCCTGCTCAGCCAGACCTTCCTGCGCACGCACGGCAGGACCCGGCAGTTCCCCAGACCTGCCGAGCCCCTCATGCGGCCTGGCCCCGCTCCCCTGGCACGCCACGCTCCCCCCGGAGCTCTCTGCCGTCCTGACACTCTCAGCGTTGGGGACCTGCCTTATCTTTGATGTCGGTGAGTCTTTTGCAGGTTGTCTTCTACCTCTAGGCAGCCTTTGGAGAACAGTGATTTATAGTTGCCTGCCCGCAGCGTGTGCCAGCACGTGCAGTCTGCTACACGCTCCGGCTAGTCAACGGGGGTAGCAGACAGCCCGGCCGGCACCGGGACCGGCGGGACTGGCGGGATGCCCTGGGCAGCGCAGCAAGCCAGCCACTCTCCCGGACGCGAGCCGTGCTCTGCAGCATGGAACCCGCCGCTGGGCCAGCTCAGGAGCTGGGGCAGCGATACTGGAGCTCACACATCACCTCCCTGCGCCCCTCCCGATGTCCAGGACAGCGCAGCGCTTGCTGCCCCGCTCTGCCAGCCCCGGGGGGACGTGCTGCCCGGCTCTGCCAGCCCCGGGGGGGACGCGCTCTGCACCCTTGGCACTTCGGCGAGGCTGATCACCAATGGACTTCGCAGATGCCTGGTGGCAAGGGAACAGGCAAGCCAACAGCAACAGCAACATGGGGAGGCCACACTTCTGTCACAGGGGACACGATTTCCCCAATCTCAGCCAACAACGGCTGGCCCCTGGGAGGAGGGAGGGCAGGAAGCTGTGCAAGGTGGGGCTCAGCAGTGCTGCAGGGGACGCGCAAGGGCTGGCTGGGCAGCCACGGGGCTCTGGGGAGCAGTGAAGTGGCACGGTGAGGGGCTGGGGCACGGAGAGGGAGAAACACCGCTCGAGCTTGTCTGAACCACATGCAGCTGTGAGCCCCTCAGCACACAAGGGCTCGGCCCGTCCCCCACCCCCCAGCGTTTGGGAGCGAGGGAGCAGTGCAAAACCCAGGTAAACGCACAGCGGGCAGCTGGCACTGCCACAGCCTGTCTCCAGGGCACAGCTTAGGGCTGAGACTGAGTGCTCAGCCACAGCCTGGCAATCAGCTCAGAGGATTTATTCACTTGTTTTCCTTAAGCCACCTTATTTATTTTTCCCTTTGGCTCCCTAGCTCTGGTCTCAGCTGGAATCCCTGGGATTTGCAGGCAGGTTTGCAGGGTAGAGCAGGCTCAAGGTTTGACAGGAGAGAGGCGCGGGTTTCCCAGCCCACCTTGTCCCACCCAGGAGACCTACCAATGGGGGACAGCTCAGCCACGCTGCCAATGTAGGGCCCCTCCAGGAAGCGTGGCTCGCTGTCGTTGATGTCCTGCACCTTGATGATGAACTCTGACTCAGGTTCCAGCAGCTGGTCCGTCTGCCGGTCACGGGCCTGTGCCCGCAGCGTGTAGAAGGTTTTCTGCTCCCGGTCCAGGCGCTCGGTGGCATGGATGTCACCCGTGATCTCATCGATGAGGAAGATAGTCCCTGCGCCCTCCCCAGAGATAGTGTACTTGATGGAGCCGTCCCCCTCATCCGAGTCCGAGTGGATCTGCCAGGGAAAGAGGGAGAGGGTGGGAGCAGGCTGGGGCCACGCTCGTGCCCCACGGCCGAGACTGCACGGGTGCAGAGCCCCTGCACAAGGTGCCCATGGACCCTGCGTGGTGTCCATCTGCTCCCTCTGCTACTGCTGGAGTGGCGAGTAGCACAGAGCACCACCAAACGATGCCTGGGCACGGAGGAAGGCCCAGTAAACTGGAACTTCATCCTGCCTATGCCACCAGACGCTCAGCAGATCACAAATCCTGCCGGTACCCACCCACACCACAAACCAAGGGACAAATCCCACCACTGTGGGGTTAGGAGATGATGGAAAGGGAAGGACAGCTCAACAGCACTCCAAAAAAAGGGTTCTCTGCTTCCCTGTGGGCAAGGACCCAGGCAGTGTGGGATTACCTCTCCCAAGCCGCATGGCAGACCACCACCAGCATCTGCCCCCCTCTACCCAAAGCCCTCATCTGCCTGCTCTGCCCCAGCCACAGCCACCCGCCATCTTCTGGGCAGTCGGTGCTGATGAGTCTCCCTGCCTGAGAGCTCACGCACTTGCTGCACATCTGTATCAGGTTTAGGGGGCAAGGTAACAGGGTGGCCAACCCGTCACAGCATCACACCCAGAGCCCCCACCTGAGCAAAGCGTGCAGGAGAACGTGGCAAAGCAGGCCTGTGTTCAGGATGAAAAACAGACCCCGGGGAAGATTCTTTTATAGCCAGTCTCCATTTTTAATTAAGACAGCATTTGAAATTAGGAAAAGAAAGGGTAAACAGCAGCTTCCTATGGACCAGGAGCTGACTGGAATCCAGGCCAGACGTCCAGAGATAATTTTATTGGTGGCATTAAACTGAGTTATGAGGTTTTTACAATCCAGCCACTTATGAGAAATCTATTAACAGTAACTGGACAGGCAGAATGCATCTTGACAGAGCGCGGCATGGGCATTAATTGGGACAATCCATAACGGGACAGGCCCCCGGAAAGGTTTCATCATCAGCTGCTTTCATTTGCTTCCTACAATTTCTGCTTAGAATCAGCGATGTCGTGTGTGCCCCCCCTCCCCCCCCCCCAAAAAAGAAAAAAGCTGTCCATTAATCGGCTGATGAAATATGAAAATGTTTATGGGCCATTCAATCTTCCAAACTGCAGTTCTATAATCCACCTTTCAGACATACAGCTCTACCAGCAAGAATTTATACCAGAGCTGCCTCTTTTTTATGACACCTTCATTATATTTGTCTTGTTAGATACAGTTTATATATTTATTTCATGAGTGAGGGGCCCACGCGTTAGACAATTCAATGCGTTTTACACAACATTCGCATATTATTGCCCATGTTGAAACATCTCCCAAGGCTTGCCCGGGAAGGAGACCTCCACTCAGCTAGCAAACGGCACTGGGACCACCATGGTGCCTTGGCCACAGACCTGCCAGGGCAGAGCCGCTTGGGAGGTGCCCGCAGGGACGGTCTGCCCAGGTCTGAGGGAGCGTCCTGCCCCGGCGATACTGCCCCAGCCCTCCCCGCTGGCTGCGGGGCGCTTGCTGCCCCTCCAGTGTATAATCTTCCCTCGTGCTCATTGCTACTCCGCTGGAGATCAAGCTTTTCAGAACGCAAAAGCTACACCTGGTCTGTACACTGCAGGTAACAGAAACCTGCATTCTTCTGCTGAACACCACGCTCATGATTAATAATTAGGCCAGAGATAAACCACCCGGCACCTCTTCCCAGCACCACACTGAGCTCTCAGCACATCCTCTTTACATATTTGCTCATCGCTGACTGCTCAGAGCAGCCACCAGCATCCCTGCAAATGCTAGGGATGCTAGGAAGAAAAATGGAGCCTGGGCTCAAGGGGCTGTAGAGATTGATTTACAAAGGAAGATTAAAAGAGCTAAATCTGTGCTGCTTGGCTAAACAACAACTAATGGGGGAGGGCTGGATAACAGACTACAGACGTCTGAGGGGAGATGCCGCAGGCCCAGACCTCATCCCAGGGCTGCTCCCTCCCGCCCGGCCTCGCCGTGACAGTGGGCAGCCCCAGGGAGCACCAGGCTCCCCCGCGGGCCCGGGCCCCGTCACCCCCGGCCCCGCCGCGGCCTGCCCCTGAGCAGAGGCGACCCCTGATCCCCCGCCAGCAGCTCAGCCCCTCGGGCCAAGGGCCAGAGCACCCACAGCAGCCAGGGCGGCCGGAGGGTGGACAAAAGGCCGATCTGTTCAGTTTGCTAAACGGGAAAATAGTTTCCTTGTCCTGAAAGGCTACAACCGGGAATTTTACGAAGCCATTACTTACTTACTAATAATTAAGTCAAAATTAAATGTGAACAAAGGTGCACATTCCTTATTAAGCAGAATGGACAGATACACAAATAAAAAATGACTCTGGGTCTGGAAAAGAAAGGAAATCAAATAAAAACTAGCCCATAATAAAGGCGCACTCTGTTTGCTCCAACTCATAAAGCCCAAGTTCATCAATTTTCTTTAAATATTAGCAACTTAATTAAATCTGCTTTTTTCCCCTTTAATCCTCTCCTCTATCTAAAATAGATCTGTCCACATGGAGAAGTTTGTAACTAGTGCTGACCCCATAATTCTATTTAAAAAACCCAAAGAAATCCACATCAAACTGACAGCAGCCTCAGGGGAAATTACAGTTCAGAAGAAGGATTAGCTAGAGAACCCAGATTTTATGGAAATGGTATCGGCCCTTCAAAAAAGCACACGTAGGTGTGCAAGAGCCATCCAGAGAGGGCAAACCCCAGCTGCGCCGCTGAGAGCCACGGGGACCTTCCCGGACCTGCAGGCTGTGCCAGGGCTGGCACACTGCCCTGGGAACTTGGGGGCCACCCCAGGCAGGCACCCCAGCTTCTCCCAGCCCAGGGGAAAGCCCGGCTGCGGGCTGCTTTCAGCCCTTGGGAGCAATATTCACAGGGAATGGTTTTCAGTGCAGGCTGCTGCTTATTCTGAGCAGGGTGGGTGATGTGGTGCATGATGTGGAAAGGGGCTGTAAAATGGGTTAGTTGTAAGTTCCTGGGTTCGTTTTGGAGATGAGGTGGTTGCTAGGCTACCTCTGGAGTTTGACAGGGCCTGATGCTTCGAGTTGCTTCCCAGGGGAGCTGTGAATTAGCTGTAACTGCATTGAGCGTGGTGGTGGAGGAGTGCGGCTTTCGAGTGTCTGCTGAAATGGACACAAATCACCACTGAAATCCCAGCTGGCCCCTAGCCAAGAAGCCCATTTTCAAGCCTTCTCCAGACTCATGACCAGACAGCTGAGGCCATCAGACAGCCCTGCTGCAGGAGCTCTGGGGCATTCTCCTTTGAGGAGAGCCCATGCCCCCACAGGGGCAGCTCTAGCCGGCTTGCCACACGCTCCTCTGGTCCCAACAGCTGGCACTGCCTTCAACATTATACAAATAACGCATTGTCCCGACACCTGGGAGCCGCAGGGCAGCTTCTCCACAGCTCCCAGAAGAGGACAAAGCCCAGCAACCCCAAGGCAAAATGCTCCTTCAGCCCCATGACACCAGGATTGGAGGCAGCAGAGGTCCACGTCCATCCTCCCCGCACCGTGAGAGGTCACACAGCAGGGCAGCAGTGAGTTCCCAAGGACAGACCCAGTCCTGCCCCGCAAGGCACCATCACCCGCCAGCACCTCCAGGTTTGCCAGCACTCCTCTCCGCAGGGCGCGCAAGCAACGGCAAGAGTCAGGACAGCAGGAACAGCCACCCCCTTGCCGAGAAGGGAGACTGCTGGAGAGACACCGGGGCTTTTCCAGCACGGGGACAGCAGCATGCTCCTGCCACCGCTGCCACCTTCTCACAGTGGGCAGGATGCACTGGTTACAAGCAGTCCAAAACCTCCCAGCGCCTCTCCCTGGAAGTTCATCGGTGCCACTGCCTGTGCAAAGCCCAGCAAGGGTCTGGCCCTGGGAGCAGCACAGTAACACAGTGCAGTTCCCAGCCGGCACCCAGAAGCGCCCGCAGTACGGGCCTGACAGGCGTAGCTCCCGGTGAGCCCCAGGAAAGCTGTCACCAGTGCTGGCCCGCAGCGTCCCTCCAAGCCCTGCAGGCCCACACCAAGCACCTTCCACACCACACTATGCAGGCCAGCCTAAGATACATAAACCCTGCAACAGCCTCACTCTGGCCACAAACAAGAGCAGGATTTCCGTGCCACAGCTAGAGTGGGACATCTCCTCTGCCGGCCCCAGCCCGCAGTGATAATTAGCCAGGAAAGAGCCGCTGTAGCCTGCAGGTCCAACCAAGCATGGTCCTTCCAGGACCAGGAAGGACCCACAGGGAGGGGCCAGGAAACAAAACCCAGCACATTATCCACACGCTGAAAGGGCTACAGGACCAGGGATTGACCACCTTCAGGAAGTCAGGGTTGCACCTACGGCAGCAACTGCCGGCGCAGGAAGTCCCTTGGTGCTACAGCAGCACTTCGGCTCCCAGAACACGGCAGAGACCGGCACGACCACCCTGCCAGCCCAGCACATCTGCTCCAGCCCAGCAGGTCCTCCCACAGAGACGGGGCTGAGCCTTCTCCACTGCCCCCACAACACCCTGAGCTGCACCCTTCTTGCACCCCCCGCCAAACACCACAGGAACCCAGCAGACGACTGAAAGAACACAGATGTAAATTTTGGGGTGCTCCTGCCCTACAGTCTCTGGGAGCACATTAACCTGGCCACCCCCCAGCCGGGACCAGGCTCCTGCCATCCCGGCCCACAGAGCACTTCTCTAACCAGGGCCCCAGGAGCAGTCTGCGCTCAGGCCCTCTCTCCCCCGCCCGGCCTGGCCGTGCTGCCGGTGTGCCCTGCTCTGTCCCATGGAGACGCAGGGTTACCTTACCTTCCCCACATACAGCGGCTCCGTGCCCGTGTACTCCTCCACCACAAAGAATTGATTCCAGACCCAGCCACGCTTCACTCGCCCACCGGCCAGCAGCGCAGGGTCCCCCGGCTGCCCCAGGCCAGGGCCCTCCACTGCCGTGTGCATGGCCCAGGCCCCCACCTCCTGGATGGCGCAGAACAGCAGCAGCATGGTCCACGAGAAGCCCTGCAGACCCTTCGCCATCGCACTCTAGGAGGCTGCATGAGCAGTAGCTTTTGGCCAGGCGATTAGCAGCCTTTAGGGAAGGGGAGGAGGAAAGTCCACACTAGCAGCATGGGGGTCACCGGTCAATGCAGAGCATCCCCATCCCCGCTGCACCCAGTGTGCTGCAGCGCTCCTGTCCCAGCAGGCTGGGGTCACATCCGTGACAACAGGCGTCCTGGACCGCTCGCTGCTGGCGCGGGAGCAGTCAGTGCTGGTGCCTCGCCGGCTGCTCCTGGGTCTCCAGAGAAGAGTCTGGCAGCTGGCATTTGTCTCTGAGGACGGATCTGCACGGCTCTGTGGTCGGCTGCTGCCGGTCTCGCTGGGGAGCGGGGTCACGCACAGCCTGCTGCCTGCCCTGCCAGGGGGCAGGGAGCTCCACTGTGGCACGCAGGGCACGGGCACCCGCAGCCGTCGTTCACAGGAAGCGAAGGGAAGCTTTTCCACGCACGGTTTCACTGAGGAGTTAACAGGATGAGATGCTGTGGCCAGCGTTTGCCCGTCCTGCAGTGGTCCTGGACTACTGCGTGAGGGGTCTGGCAGCCTGTGCCACACGTGCAGTTCGCAAGCCCATCTGTAACTCCCGTCTTCAGGGGGGTGACAGCCCAGCACCTGGCGAAGGGTCCCTTGCCCAGCTGATGCCGGTCACTTCCATCCTTGCTGGCTCACGCAGGGAGGCGCAGGGCAGCCGGCAGCATCCCCAGGAGCCTGGAAAAGGCCAAGGTGTTAGCGTTGGTGTGAGAGCAGGGCGCTGTGCCCCCCCGTGCTGCCCCTGCAGCCTTGGTCAGCATCTCCCCCCTGCCCTGCCCCGCCCCCAGGTGCCCCCCAGCAGACCCTGCAGGTCCTGCCAGAGCAGGGACCCCAGGAGGGAGGGCAGCAAGCGCAGAGCGCCCATCACTATGGACATCTGCTCCAGCAGGAACTCCGAGACCAAGGAGCCCCACTGCTGAGGACGCTGCCCTGTGCCGAGGGGAGCCAGGCCTGCTGCTGGCAGGGCTCATCGCTGCCCACGCCGGTGGGAGATGTGCAGGGAGCCCCTGGCACTGCACAGCTGCTGCCGCCTGCCAAGGCCAGGCCCCACCAGTCCTGCAGACACCGATGAGGCTCATGCCAGGGGATGCCAGTGCCTGACGGCGAGAGGTGCTGGCTGTCCAGCCACTCTTCTAGTCTTTCCAGCAGAAGTTTTCCTGACGTCTCACTTCTGCAGCCACGGGCCAGGGGAACAGCATCTGTTCAAGGACTCGCCACCTGGCTGACTTTAAAGCTAACAGAAAGGGATCTGGAGTAAGCTTCAAGCCACCTGCAAGGCACTAAGGATAAAGACATGAGACCCGTGGCCAAGGGTAGGTTGCCTTCAGTTAGCACCTGGGGAGAAGACAGGGATGGGTGTGCAGCATCCATGTCCCTGCACCAACACCTGAGCTTCCACCAGAGCTCTACAACACCAGCCACAGCCAGAACTACTCATGAAACATGCACATATTCACTGGTTTGCAGAATTAATCTCCTGTCATCTATTACTCTAAATTGGAGGGGGAAGAGGATAAATGGAAAGAGGGACGATCCTGGACTAGATATCCATCTACTCCCTGCAGAAGGGGAACTGGACTGTGCTCTGCACAGCCCCCTGCATGATTCTAAACAGCCCCAGCAGTTCAGAGCAGGAGCAGCGCACAAGCGTTTCCCGAGCTCTTCCTTGCACTTGCCATTCCCCTGGTGTGACTGCACCAACAGGGCAGTTTCCCAAAGCATCTGGTGAGCTGCACCGTCATTTCTGCATTTGCCGGCCTAGACAAACACCTACTGAGAAGCATGGGGCATTAGTGCCAGGCACCATTCTGCGCTGCCTGCTCGTGGTTCACAGCAGCGTGCCATGCAGTGTGCACAAATCTATTCACACACGAGGGCTCACACTCTCGTTCCATCCCATGCATGGCTAACAGCACTCATACACACTAGCACTCTCTTCTGTCCCTATTTGTGCCTCATTTGGGTGTACACATGTGTTTTCCCCTCTGTGTACACATGCTATATTCCACACACACCTGCACGCCAGCCATCACACGTGCAAGCCCTGTGCGCTTCACACTCCAAAGAACACAGGGTCTACCGTGTATTTTTATGTTAGCAATCACGGTACAGAAGCACTAACGTTCCTCCCCACCCTTCTTCCTTGCCAGACTGTTTGTTATGAAGACATCTCTGCACAGCCATGTAAGGTTGTTGGCAATGGCATGGCTCCCTCCTGCAGTCACACCTCCCCATGCTGAAGCCATTCCTGCCACCGGTCCTGAAGGGCCAGCTACTCTTGCCAATCTGGTGAGAGCCCCTGTCATCAAACATCAAACTATTTAACACTGGAGACTACACCCAGGGGAGCGAGATGGCCTGTAGATGGGTGACGGACTGAGTAATTCCCTACCCCTGTTAGAAGTCTTACAGGGTAAAGAAACTGCAGCCTCCATTGATCAAACACAGATATAAAGATCCCTGCTCCGGAGCAACAGAGCTGAGGCTGCCCCACCTGCAGCAGGCTTCAGAGCCAGACACTCCCAGTGACAATAACAGGACATGTACACACCTGGTTTATGACACTTACATGG
The DNA here is from genome assembly GCF_047716275.1 of Strix uralensis. NCBI lineage: Eukaryota > Metazoa > Chordata > Aves > Strigiformes > Strigidae > Strix > Strix uralensis. The sequence goes on along the minus strand of NC_133989.1, from coordinate 342,186 downwards.
ATATAGAGAAGATACACATAAGATATAGCGCACAACTGCCACAAACAGCATCTCTCCAATTTCTCACATCTGGGAAATTTGTGGCTATTTTGAAGTAAGTTCCCCAGACAGCAAGAGATGTCAATAAACTGAAGAGCACAAGCTGTGCCAGAGCAAGAGCTCCAGGCCAGCACCCAGGGCAAACAGTGAGTGCAGGAGAACATCCTGTCCAGCATCTCTGCCCTTGCCACTCTGCAGCACTTCTGCAGGCAACGCCTCCAGATGCGCCCAAAGTCCAAGTACAAATAGGTTGTACCTGGTAAATGCAACTGCCAGAATAAGACCTTAACAAATAGTCCATCTGCACATGTTCAGGGCCTACAGAGTCTTGGGGAGAGGCTGCCACCAGCTACTGGTCTCTCACTCTGCCCACCCTGACACCCTCCCCTTGCCACCCAGGCTACTCCACACAGGTTTATAGAGCCCTGCCAGAAGCCTGACAAGGCAGCAATGCCACTGCCAGAGAGCAGTTCTGCAACCACTGAAGACCTCCTGAACATGCAGGGAGGCTGAAAGCAAGCCAGCCCAATGGTGCAAATCCAGGCGCTACGAGCAACGTCAGGATCCCAGGGCCCTGACAGAGCTGGCAGGAAGGCAGCGCACTGCCCCGGCTGTCTCCAGCACGCAGCGCTCGGGGCACGCAGCCGGCAGACAGCATCAACACTGGCTCCGTGAGGGCAGGAGGAGCTTCCCACATTCCCCTCATCGCTCCATTTCACATCCGAGTGACAGTGGCAAGCTGCTGATTTCCTCCATGACCCGACTACCCGAGCCACCTCTGGAGCCAGCCCTGCATGCACGCAGGGATGGCGCTGCATCTTTAGTTTCAGCCTTGCCAGAGTTACAGCATATAAATGGAAGTAGCTAAATCCTAAACGGTATCAGTAAACCAGTAAAGCAACAATTGAAATGCACACGCTAAAGCAAGGCAAAGAGGAAGCGAGGACAGAAGATGCCGCAGTGGGCGAGCACAGCTCCGGCAGAGCTGCTCCCGGCTGGGCGACGAGCTGGCCCACAGTTCCCAAGGCAACTTGCTCAGCCCTGTTGCATCCCAGCTCTCCACAGAGCAGCTCCTGCACCGAGAGGAGGGTCCCGCTGAGCACACACGGGCTGGGCTGTCGTTGCTGTAGGAACCACAACCTTGTGTTCAGTCTCAGCCATTATGGTGCTTTTTACATTTAACAGATTTCTCCTCTTACTGCCACGTCTGAACTAGTGTGGTCCGCTGGCGGCTGTGTCCCGTGTCCGAGGTTCAGCTGCGCTCAGCTGAGCCATTTGCATGTTCTTCCCACGGGCAGCAACAGAGACGGCGTAACCCGACCTGCCTCGATGTGCCTCCCAGACGCTCAGGTCTCAGACTGCGAAGCCCAGCTATACAATCTACTGCGAGCTCCAGCCCTCCGTGCCCAGAGCCACCCAGAAACACCGACCCACGGACACATCTGTGGCAAGGCTCATTGCCACAAACCAGATTCTTCTCCTCCACCCATGAATTCTCGGCCTGTTTCTCTTCTGTCACAGGTTAATTAAGGCCACGGCTAGGGTCAGTGTCATGTCTCTTCTCATTGTGCACCCCTTTCTTTCTGGCTGTCACATCGCAGACCTCTTCCAGAGGCAGCGGACCCAAGAGCCTCAGGTCCTGCTTGTGCCCTTGCAGCAGCAGGATTCAAAGCACCCCAGGGCTGCAAAGCACCACAGAAGGTCCCGTGCACAGGAACCAAGACTAGCACATATATTTCCCCACGTTACTGAAGACCTTTCACCAGTAGCTGGAAGTGCAAGTTCTCTCTGCCACACATGAGCAGCGGAGCCATAAACAATGAGCGGGAGCTGCTGCTGTACAGCCAGAACCAGGCGCAGCAGCGCAGCATCCCGGGCCGGCGGTACCGTGGGGCTGCAGGGGTGCAGCATCCACGGGCCGGAGCACCCAGGCACTGGCAGGGCCGGACAGGGTTTGTGCACGCACCGAACCACCAGGCTGGCACCAGCCCGGGCCCAGGGCGATCCCTTTTCTCCTGCTGCTCTCCCATCCCTGCTTCCCAATTACCAGCACAACCCGGCCCCTCCCCACAAGAGCTTGTGCAGTTCGTCGGTGTGTATTTGGCACAGCCATACTGTACATCATGTTGACAGTAGAAATTACATCCTGAGCTTATGTTTTACACTGTGCTCTGTCAGAACTCACCGCAGCCCAGTGATCAGGACAAATTGAATAGCATCCCGTCCGTGTCAATATTTATTTCATTTTACAAATGCAGGCTGATGCAGGGGAAAGCAGGCAGGGGGAGGGGGAAGACTCAGGCAGGCAACAGCACAAAGATAGCACTGCCTAACACATCACAATCCTACACCTCCAAACTGCACTATTGCCCCAGACAGCTGCAGTCCCAGAGCCAGGGCAGCAGTGCCCTGCAGCTCAGGGAGGGGTGATGCCAACCAGAGGCTCCATGAGTGCCCTGGGAGCTCATGCGGTGCTCCCTGTGTCTGCCGCTCCGGTGGAAGGACTGCCACGCCAGTACTACTGCTCCTCTGAGACAGGCCCTTATAATCAGCAGAAAATGCAGAGCTCCCCATCAGCTACAAAAGATGCAACAGAGCAGAAGGAGAGCCCTCCCTCCTCCACCCCAGCTTGCTGCCTGACCCAACGCAGGCCTGCATGCACTGCCTTGGGTCCTCAGCACCGCCTGGTAGAGCTGCACAAACTGCCTGCACCAGTGTCAGGACTACTCTGTTTGGAACAGTCACAAGGATGCTACAAAAGCTGCTGAAGATAAGGCAAGAGTAAGGCACTGCTTGTGCCACCCTCGGGAACGCAGAGCCACAGAACAAATACCAAGCACAAGAGAGGATCTCCCTCAGGCTTGGGCCTCCTCCTGCTCTTCCATGGCATACCCACGCCCCAAAGGACACAAGGAAATGGAGGCTGCAGCAGGAAGGTCGCTGGTCAGAGGCAATAGCTCAGTCCTGACCCCTGTGCTCCTGGGCATGGCCCTCACCGCTCAGTTAGCCACCCACAGAATGAGCTCCAACTGGCAGTACGAGTTACCTGGCTCCACACCGTTACCCAACGGAGACAAGGAAGAAGCAGACAGCAGCGCAGCAGGGACAGTCTCCAGGGAGGGGCTGGCAGTTGCTTCCAGCACTTGCATGCAGAAGCCCAACCTCACAGCTGAGAACGGGGAGCTCGTGGACTCTCGTGCTGCTGGACAGTTGCTCCTCACACCGCACTCTCCCCTGGCTTTCCAAGAGCAGAGAATGCAATGACAAAGGGGGCTGGGGGAGAGCTGTGGCATGCCTGCATCTCGTACTTCACCACAGTCACAAGGAAGCCACGTTGGTCCAGCAGTGTTCTGTCAGCTTTGGCACTGAGCACAGCTACTACACAGGGAGGGTGGAGAGAAGAGCACAGGGAGATGCAAGAGGCAGGTTGGAGATGTACGTAGAGCACAGACACAGCCTTGTCAGTGGTTTGCAGTGCTGCTTCCAACAGGCAGGACTACAGCATCTTTGGAGACGACACAGGACAGGAGTCAGACACACCAAAGCTCTTGCCAGGCTCCCCAGTGAGCAGGCAGACATGCCTCATTGTTAGAGGGGCAAGAAGAGCACAGCTTCACGCCAGCTCCTTCCCCAGACATACAAGTCTAACTGGAGACCCTCTCCAAACAGCAGAGACCTCCAGCACCAGCCAGGCCCCTCCATTCTCTGCCCAGCACCTCCCAACCCCAGTGTGCCTTTACCTGAGAGCTCAGAGGGTGAGCACTGGGCCCAGCACCATCCACACGTGCCAGCTGTGTCAGCTGTAAGGGAACAGCTGAGGCCACGTGCGAGCACCACAGCAGCTTTGGGGACCAGCCTCATGCCAGCTCAGAGTCTGCATCCACAGGGAGCCCACCCGCCTCACACCCGGGAGCGTGGGCAGCGCAACAGCCCAGCCTCAGACAGACCTCACTGGGAGACGGGGCAGCAAAAGGCCTGCAATTACTTCAACAGCAATTTTTCTGTAGTACAGCTACCGTGCAGCACATGGTGTGTAACCACGTCTCTTCCCGTTAAACAGAATTCAAATTGACTTAATGGTCCCCTTCCCGGGAGAAGGAACAGGCTGGCTGGAGCATGCTTCCAGTACCTGTTGTATGGCGGTAATACAAGCATGGCAAGGCTGCTGCAAAGCTTTAAGGCGGTTCATAATCTCCAGGCCTAGGGCTAAGACATGAACTCAGGCTCTCTGGAGCTCACTTTCTCTACTAGATATTGTAAGACAAGATGAGGCAAAGACACTTTTTTTTTCTTTTACAAACTTCTTGAAATCTAGAGACGAGGGAGGAGGCAATCCTGCCAGACATAAGATATTACCAACCCCAGACTAGGTCACATCACAAGCGTGTCACATGCAAGCATCCAGCATCCCACACACTGCCTCTGACAACACACCCCAGTTCCACACCAACCCTGGACCACTGCACCTTGGCCAAGCATCCACCTATATCCCCATAACTTCCCACAGCTCCTTCCTAGCATCCAAGAGGCATTTTATGATCACCCCTTTGGACTGGACAACAGAATAGTCAGAGCATCCAGCCCTCAGCCCCACAGAGAGTGCTCTGCAGATTTACACCACCAGGGACCAACACCACAACCTGGCTGCTGTTCCAGTTCCCTCCACACCACTGCAGCACCCACAGTCACCATAAACAAGTGTCTTTGGCTGGAATACATTAACATGCATTGCTAATTCAGTAAGGGACATCAGCACTGGTGAAAGCAGTGTGGGATGCCCACTCGCATCAAGACCAGTTATGATCACAGCCACTGCACTGCAAGTTCCCCTCCCACAGCAGATCCCATCAGTGATGTGGCGTTGAAGGCCCAATGTTTGGATACAACAAAGCTGGACAATGAGTCAGAATACTGTGGCGCCACAGAGAGCAATTGCAAGCTAGATCAGTTTTCACCACTGCAAGCTCTGGAACCCCCCTAGCACGCCTCTGCTGACATGCACTCTGCAGATGGCATACTCTAATTCAGTGCCCTCTCCAGAATCTTGGCACATTTTGCCAATCAAGTAAGAGATGGCTAGAGATATTGATCTGGATGACACACAGCATCACAGTGCATACAAATGCTGGTGATAAGTGGCCAAGAGATTCAAAACTGTAGAGGCTTTTGAAAGAGGATATTTAAATTACTTTTATTTTTACTTATACAGTGAAAGGCTTGAGTAACCACAGTTACTGGATGAACATATCCCAAGTAGAGGTTCAGACTGTGGAAAGTAATGGTCGATAGCAATCTGCCTTTCAGCAAGTCTTCAGCCCTGATACAGAGCACAGAAGACAGGCACATAATGATAAAATCAGGTTTTCTCAGTAATGTCACTCTAGCCTCAGCTTTGACAACAGGGCAGAAAGCCCATTATATCTAGTAAAAGTTTAGTCAAGCTCATTCTTGAAGTAAATCTCTGGGTTTCCTCTTTCTGTTGCCTTGGAATTATTCTCCTGGAAGGGGACTTCTCCCTCTGCTGCTTTTCTCAGATAAACCTGCACACAATCCAGGTAAAGTTGTTTTTCCAGAGGAACTTCTACCTACATAAATGCTCAGGACTATGACTAAACACCCATTTTCTCCTTTCTTTTAAAGTTGTTTCGAGTTTAATTATTGTCCCCTTTGATGCTGCCTTGAGAAATTCTAACAGAAGAGTGCAGCAACTGTCAGAGCAGGAGCTATTCACAACCTTTTGACTTCTCCTGTTCAGTGACTTTCTGCTGTCAGACACACTGGGAGGAACAGTATTTGTTAAAGCTCTCACGCAAGCATTGTTTGGAAAAAATTATTTTCAAAGTTCAGGAGATTTTTTTTCCTCCAAATCTTCTTTGGTCCAAGTTTCAAAGAAATTTTAATTGCAAAGAAAATCTCAAAGTCTGCCTTAGGGGAGAGGGTTTTACAGCCATAACGGTCTCGCTCTGCCGCAATTCTTTTCCAAATATGGAATTTTCATGCCTTGTCTATGTGAATACAATACTTTTAATTCGCCTTTAAAAACAAGCTCTGAGAGGCGGTGGAAGCAAAGGCATCTTCCTGTGGCCCTCAATACATATATGATTCCCTCTGCCCAGGCCTGGGAGAAACCACCTCCAAGCCAAGAAGGAGCAGAAAGTACCGAGCCCCTCTGTGCCCAGCGCAGGTGCAGGCTGGGTCGCAGCTAGCAGCACTGGGCAGAGTGGCTGCGCCAGCAAAGGCAGCATGTCTGCACCAGTCCCCAGACAAGCAGCCGGCTGACCACAGCTCTTGTTGCTCTGACTGACCAGGCAGAGCAATCGGCCTCCATGACAAACCGCTGTCCCAGCCGAGCATGCAGAATCTCTGTCTCGGAGCGCCCAGGAGGCAAGTCAGACAGATGGGAGGAAGCACAGCCCCAGAGAGGCGTGCTGTCCATGCCTGGAGCCTAGGACCTGCTTGACCCCAGACACAGCAGCTACAGCTCTGCTGGGCCACTTGTGGCTTCCCCTTTCCGAATTTCACCCTCCCAGCCCTCGAGCACACCAGGTCCCTTCCCACCATTCAGCACAGGGACCGCGAGTGCTTGCGTGGCCCATTACACACCAGCTCTGCCAGCCCCACACCAGTCCCTCTTGCTCCTTGGCCATTCCCGTTGCTCCCCTCAGGATCCTGCTTGCTGCAGTTGTGCATGCACTCAGCACAGCTGCAAAGGAATAGCAGCAGCAGCTGTTTCCCTCCTGTTTCCCAGAGGGGAGGTCTCCCTAGCTTCACAAACCCCAGTCAGCTCCAGAGGCAGAAGTCTCTGACACCCAAGCAACAACACAGCACCAGCAGGCACTGGCCTCTTCATCCCTCTCTGCCAATTCAATGCAGTGCTAACGCCTAGGTACCCAGCAGCTCCGGCCCAGCTGGACACACAGACACCAGCACAGAGAAAACACCTGCAGCACAAACTCATTCTGCCACCCCACCAAGCCCCACACATCAGGAACGCTGGCATCTCTGACCTGGTGGGAGAGAGAAGGCTGATCCCAAGGGATGATTCAGAGGATCACAGGCAAATCACTCTTTCCTGTGAACCCATCAAACTGCCTGAAGTGGTAGCAAAAAAGCAAAACAAAGCACTTGGAGGGCTCAGATCCGACGGGCATGGCTAGCCTTTCCTTTGCATAGGAAAGCTGTATGCTGCTAAGCACTGTGCGAGCCAGGGCCCACCAATCGCTTCAGCAGAGAAAGGAAACACAACCTATCTGTCCAGCTTCTCAAGGGCTTGTGAGCAGAATCCTTAACAGAGGCAGAAGAGTCAAGTTCTCAACAGCTGAGGGCAGACAAAAAAAAAAAAAAAAAAAAAAAAGAGGGGAGACACAAAAACCAACCAAACAAAAAAGAGAAGCCCCATTGCCACAAGCCCAAATCTGATTTAAAAACTGAAAGGGAAAAAACAAGCAATGAGTTCAGTCATGACTTGGCAGAAAATGATGAGGGATGCCATGTAGGAAGCAAAATCCATAAATGACAGGAGATTATCTTAGTCAAGGCTACTGCAGGAAACTTTTGAAGAACAGGACCAAGCCAGGAGACTGGCCAAACAGAAACGGGAAGTCAGTGCCAAATGGGCATTAACACCCAGGTGAAGCTGAAAAAAAGCACATGAAGGAGACCCTGTCTCTAGAGACAATGCCTGCAGCAATGGACACTGACCCAGCCACCACGCTTCCAGCACATCCTTGCCCCAGGCTTGGCACCATCAGCAGAGAGAGCAGCAGAGGTCCTTGGCCCACACAGGCCAAGGGTGAGCGATGCTGGTTAGGGGGGAGATGTCTGCAGACAGAGTTCCTCCTGCTGTGGGGAGAAAGCTCTAGAGCTCAGAGCAGGTCTTTAATTTTAGGATCTGGATAGATAGCTGCATCTGAAAGTCATCCCCTTACAAACACCTCGTACAGTCAGAAGTTGCATTTGCAACAGCCTCTCATCTTTTACACCCCGCTGCCTCAGAAGGAGCCAGAAATGCTCCCACGCAGCAGGGCAGAGAACACCCACAAGCCTCCACCACCAGAGCTGATCCCCCCCAGCCCAAGGACACACAGGAACCACCATCACTCCCCCCCTTGCCTCGTGCTGCCACTTCTTTGGGCCCCAGAGGTCACCAGAAGGGACAGACGACTGCCAAAACCAGGGTGAGTGAAATCAAAGCTGACAGCCCAGACAAGTGGTCATCTGGATAGGAGTCAAAGGACAGATTAAAATAAAAAAGACCCAAAATGGAATTCTTACACTTTGACAAATGTGGAGGGAATTAGGTTCTTTTAAGCAAATGTTTGGCAGATGCATGAATTATTTATCATTCAATATTGTGTGATTAAACGGAAAATTGAAGATGTTCACAGCTTTCTTGTCTGCAACTTTCCACCTCTTGTGAAAGTCTCCCCAAATTCCTACAGAGAATAACAAGTGGGTATTATACTGAGCCAGAAGGGTTTAAAGAAACTTCCTTCAATTTGCTGCTCAGGGTTCAAGGTCAGGCTCAGACTCAGTTCTCTGGTTACATAAATGCGATGGCAGGCACACATCACTTTTGGGAAGGTCTCTCTGCTGGTCACTCTTCTTCCCTATATATTTTAATCCTCTTGGCACTTTTGGCCCTGGAAATCTCTCGGTCCTCACGACAGGAGACATGTGCCTCCTCTTTACAGAATGCACGAGACCAGGGAAGTCTCTTCCTGTGGCAGCACATTGTCATTTTGAGACTAAGGTCAACTCAGCACAGGATCACCCACACTGAAGTGGGGAGGTCACGAGGGAGGACAAGAACAGTGAAAAGCAGGACAAGACCTGGGGGACATGCAGCACAGATCTCAAACCTGCAGCTTTAGCAGTACTTTTTTCCAGCGTAACAGGACAATCAAGTTGTGCACAGCCCAGAGTAGAAGCAGGCACCAACTTTCTGTTGCAGGTACCTTAGGTCAAAAGCAGCCTCAAGAGGCAAGTGGCTTCTGCAGCATCTCAGGACAAGGTCTGCTGCGATAAACAGTTGTCAGAAAGGTGGAAGAATGAGAGTAATTAGTCTCTTTAATGCCAATTTCAGCCTGATCTTTCACACTTAAGAAAACTGTTACAATGATTTTTCTTATTTTTAGAAGAGCTCATTAAATAAGAATTAGAAACAAGATAGTATAATAGATAAGAACATTATTTCTGCAACAATATCCTGCCAAAATCCACCTCTCTGCATCTGCACTCCTCAGCCACTCAGGCTACCAGACTTCCCCTCCAGCATCCGTGCGGCAGCCAGAGCACCATGCCAGCACACATCACTCCCAAACACAGTCATCACCATCAACCACCACCACCTGAGCAATACTGTCCTGCCTAAACACAGGCTTTTCTGGCATGTGGAAGAGGCTCCAGCCTCAAACCTTCCTGGCCTCCAGAAATTCCTGAGCAAACACAGTGGAGAGAAAGGAAGGAATCTTGGTACCACAGAAATTCAGGAGCCTGAAGCTGAATGCTGCACAGCCTCATCCCCCAGACAGAAAGCAAATATGCTTTGCTAAGATGCAGCATTGCTCAGAAAAGTCCACCACAGCTGGCAGAAATATGTGGTAGCTGAGTGTCCTACACAAGTAGCAGGTTCTGGCCAAGTCTATTTGAAAGTCTGCAGCTCCAAGAGGAGCAGAGCAAAAACTGAGCCACCACACACCCCTCAAGGCTGCCTCAGGCGGTCAGAGCTCTGCTGGGTCCCTCGGGCTGCACTTTGAGCAGAAACAGGCCAGTAACGAGCCGGTGTTCTTGAGAAAGGGCACCAGAGCTTCACAGGCCCAAAGGGCCTCTGGAACGTCCCCCAGGTAGGGAGTCATTCAAAGCAAAGCCCACCTACCCCTCACAGCACAACCAGGAGGCGTTTGACCCCTTTCCTGGGCCAGGCACCTACACGCTGGAGCGGATGGGTGAGACCTCTGAGCCAGCAATCCTCACAGCACACTGCTCACCAGCCAGTGGTAGAGGAAGGCTTGCTCCAACCTATAACAGACCAAAAGATTATGACCTCCTTGTAGGCAACTCGCAGACAACATCAAGAGGTTAAATTTTGCATTCAATCATTAAATGATAGATGCATTATTTATTTGGAATCATTTGCTTCATTCTAATTACATCACCTCTACTAGCTCCTGATGATGCCCAGCATTTGGAGTCATGTCCCAGGAGTCAGACCCTGTCCAGAGCAACATGAACCACAACTGCCAGCACCACAGCTCAGCAGCATAAGTGCTATTTCACTTCCCCAGAAAAAACAGACAGGTTTTGATAAAAGCTGCTCCCTGCCTTGCAGACACCGCAGTCATGTATACTCTGAATAGCCAACATTGGCACTCCATTGGCACTGCCAGACGCCCAGAGGGGGCTGGTGAAACCAACTATTGTCCCCCAAGGGCTCACCTGGCAGATTCAGAAGACACTGGCACAGTTCTCTTGCATTCCTCCCACCCCAGACCTTCTTGCACTCGCAACCCAACCTCCCTGCTGCAGGAATAGGTAAACATCACGAGTTTGTGCCAAATCCATCAGCCAGGTTAGTGCTGGCCCTGAGCTCGTGGCCCCACCAAGCAGTCCACACTGAGGCTGCCAGGGCAAACAGCTCGGTGAAGAGAATCTGCATGGAAACTGGCCTCCCCCCAGGGCAATGGCCCCTTCTCCCCCTCCCTGCCACAGCCCCGAACATTTCACCTCTACCCCTCCAGGCACACAGAGGAGGGCAGAGATGCTCCAATACCACAGCTGAGCAAGCAAAAACCAAGCAACAGTCAGAAGAGGGCAGAAATCCCTTTCCCTCGAGGGACCAGTCCCTCAGGAATAGGGCTGAGTCCAGATGAGAACCCCTGGGGACAAGGATGGGGAGGCTGTCTCCCCCAGGGCCTTCTGTGGCTGAACACATGGCTGCACTACAGACAAAACTTCACTTGAATGCAAAACCAGAAGCTTTTAGCATCCTGTCTGGTAGAATAAATTTTTATATCCTTCCATGCCCGGTAAATTCTGTTCACAGAGAACAAGAAAAAAGGAAGTAAAAGCCTTAATAAATGCTGGAAGAGCAGGGAGCTCACACCAACTCTCAGCCCAGAGTAGCTCCTGGATAATCTAGGCAATAGTTTATTTTTCTCTCCAGTATCATTTTCCCAGCTTGATCTCTACTGTCGCAGTATGATGGTTTCACCCCATTAGCCTTGCTTAAAAAAGTGATCCCAGGACTGTGAGTGTTATTGCCCACATAAATCAGGAGGCTTTGAATACGGAGCACCTTTAAATAAACAGCTGATGGAAGTGAAGTTCCGGGATCATTATTAATAGCTTTTCATTTCTGTGTCCGCTGTGCTGTGACATTCTTTCCCAGCAGAAAGCCTCCGCTTCCTATCCCCAGTACATTTGATCCCATGAGTCCTCCAGTCAGAATGAATGACTGTACCTTTGTGTTAATTGCATAGCCCGTTCCACAAACTGAATACTAATACTAACTAGCAAGAGGAGGAGAGTTTGCAGACCAGGAGCAATGGGACAGTCTGAAGAAAGGCAGGCCAGCCCTGCCGCCTTCCCCCGTGCAGAGGTGAGGAGTGTGGGTCTTCTCGCCTCCCCTTAAGGAAGGGCAGATCCTGGCTCTTCCCACCCACACCAGTAAACAGGTGACAAGGCTTCTGTCCTGCCCAGGGAACGTGCCCTGTACTGCCCAGACAGACACCGGCCTCCCCTACTCTGCCAGCTCCATCACACTTCTCACGTGCCCCCACAAGCAGAATGACACCTGCCGGCAAACAACTCCCGGCTCAGTCCAAAGGGACACAGACCCTTGGAGAGGCAGCCACCACAGAGCAGCCGCAGCAGTACTTAGAGGTGCTGTTCAAAGACTTTACCTGGCCAGGTCCAGTTTATTTTTCACTAGCATGCCTTGTCCACGGGGGAATGACTTTCCTCCTCCACCTTCAGCTGTTAGGGTCTCTCCTGAGAGCTGCAGGCAGGTGCAAGCAGCCCAGAGCAGATGAGAGCTCTAAATGCCATGGGCAGATCCAAGGGCAGCAACAGCTAACACTGGAGAAAGGCCCATTCCCCTCTCTCAGGGTGACAAGCCTGGGATGGGACTCGACACCTCATCAAGAGGGACCCTGACCACCTGCTCTGGGAGCCCGCTGCTTTGCTGTCTGCTGCCAGCACTGACATACAGGAGCTCCCAGCCTGGTTTCCCAAAATCTTTGTGCCTAGGACCAAAGCAGAGTTGCTGGTGCTGCTGCTGTGTCTGCAAATGACATCATCCCCCAGGTCTGTGGCTCAGAAGAGAGACCAAGTTTCTCCTTGCAAAGGGTGTTCAGGCTCTCCGAGCCACTGTGCCCAAAGAAAGGAGCAAATGTTCCTGCCGGCAGCCAGTCCCAGTACAGTCACTAATGTAAGTGCAAGTAAAAAGGCTGCACAGTGGCCAATGGGCTTTACGGCCTCCCGGCTCTTTCTGCCCTTTACTGCAGAGACAAGAACTGAGGGTCCTACCGCTACACCCCACCCCGTTTCATTTTACTGCTCTTGAGTAATGACACCACACATGGGTCATGCTGCTCAAAGACAATACACAGGGTAAGCAAATAAGCCAAAATGGCCTGTTGCTTCAGTGACCTTTGCTGCGTACAAATCAAAAGGGCTGCAGACAGCAGCAAACTCCAGGAACAGGTGATGGCTTTTTGTTTTACTGCCTCCTGCTTGCTCTTTCCCAAATCCAGTTCTCAGCAGGGAGGTTCAGGACACGAGCACCGACACAGGCATAACAAAAGGTTCCCCTATGAGAGAGCCAAAGCGGAAGCAAGCATCAGAAAACTGTGGAGTGTGGCTGAACAAAACTGAAGGAGACCACTACAGACAGAATGCACATTTCCTAGAGGACTTTAAGAGGAAAAAAAATAAAGTGTTAAATCTGTCTCCCGATTTCAGAGTCCTCCCCATGTAGAGTCTGAATCATTGATATCATGATGGACTAGCACAGCAGAGCCATGTCCTTATGACACATCAACAAGAACACCTTAGGTTTCTGGGTATGATTCCACAAGCCAGATACAGCACTTGCTTCCCTCTGCAAGAAACTCTGACCACTTCGTCAAGTGAAAAAAAAATTTTTTGATTCCTCCTCCACCCCCTCCAGTGTTGTACTTGCAGACTCTGGACCAGCATCCAGCAGCCACATAGGACCTTTAAGCAAAGGAAATGTAGTGGGCACCACAGATGCAAAACAAGACAGCCTCAGTGTGCCACTAGAAACGCTGCTTTCCAACCACCAGACTTCAGCATCCTATTGAAGCATCAGCTCTCAGCAGAGGCCAAATGTGCAAATTGCAGTTGAAAAGGAGAACATTTCTGAAAGCTCAAAACACGTGAACACAGCAGACTAGAACGGAATCTGCTAGTAGCTTCACTTTAATGTCACCAAACCAATGGCACAATGAGGAAGGGACAGACTGGGAGCTCTGGGAACAACCATTCTGCTCAGCACAAGTGATACAGGGAGATTAATTGGCCAATTCCTCAATTAGGCATAAGGGTTCAGGGCTTTGGTCTAAAACTCCATCAAACAAGACCAGCATCTTCACTTCTGACATTCCAGAATGGACACAGAGCACAGTGTGGGGTTTTGTACAGGTTATATTTCACAATCAAGCCCTTTGCCTCTGCCAGTCCTGGCAATAGTGAGACTATGAGAATCTTCTCTCTCCAACACACAGGCTTTGAAGGGTCTTTCCTGATATATCTGCACAAAGCAGGGACCTTGGGGCCTTGTACGTAGGTTCTAATGTTATTATTATCAAAAGGAATAAAGAGGGACACGGTGAAGTAAGAGGCAGCAAAGCAGCCCAGGGAACAAAGGGAAAAAGAGAGAGAGAGATTACAGTAGCAACAGGGAGGACAGAAAAGCAAATGGACAAAGTGCATGTGAAAGAATAGAGCCAAGGAGAGATACGCATACACGTGAGCAAGTAGGATTGTGCTGGGACACGTGAGTATGCATGCATGCAGGAGGGGGCATGGAAACCCACACAGGCAGGTGCAGTCATCTGGAGCTCTGAGTCCTTCAGACCCACGGCACAGCTGCAGCCTCCCGCTGCTTCAGCAAGGGGCCTCCCCTGGAATGTCCCAGTGCACACGCAGGACTCCCATCACCTAATTCTCCCCACCCAGCATGCAGCCCGACACCACTCTGTACTGGTGACAGTGAAAGATCTTCACAACCAAAAAAATAGAAAGAAGCTGGCTCTGAGTATCCCCACCAGGAGTGCCCACCCTTTCCCCAAAGCAGTTCCATGCTTGAGAGCGGGAGAACCGGCAGCACACATGTACACAGACACACTCCCACCTTCCCACATGAAAACACGGCCTTCTCATCCTCACATACCTTGTCCATTTGCATCCTGCGCTCTCTATCACTACACTGCAGACCCTTGCTGTCTCTCCCTCTATTCTCCGGGCTGTTTCACTTCCTCCTCCCTCTCCACACTCCTCTCTAGCTCATTTGATGACAATCACATTAGAACTCATGCACACAGTCCCAACGTCCCTAGCGTGTGCCCGAGCAGGACAGATCCATCCAGAGCCCTCCAGCCCCAACTCAAGCAGCCAGATGCCAAAGTGCTGAGATTCTGAATTGCACAGGCACCCTTACTCCAGCCACACTACGCCACTCCCCTGCATGCTGCCATGCCAGCCTCCAGGCCCTGTCACTCCTAAAACCACGGGAGGTCAACACTGGACTGGCTGAAGTCAACTGGGAGCACTGCAATGCAAGCGTGCTCCTTCCCGTCCTCCCCTCCAAACAACCACCCTTCTCAGGCTGCTGGGCTGGCAGTGGCCTCAGGCGGAGTTTGGGCATCCAAAGCCAAGCAGTGTCTGGCCAAAGAGCTGTTCTTCCCCATGTTGGACTCAGCTGTACACATCTCTTGCCACTCACCTCTCTCATCAGACCTCACAGTGAATTGACACCAGAACTCACACCTGAACACGCAGTCACTGTGGTTCAAAAACAGAATAGCAAGACACAGCTGCCCTGAGCAGGGCTGATACCAAACTTCTGAGAGGTTCAGGACTGAGCCAGACACAAGCACTGCGTCTGTGCAGTCCTCAGCCCTCCATGGTGGGTGCACCAAAAGCATTAGCTCGGGAGACAGCTTTCCTCACCTTGGTGCACAGAGACACAGATAGAACTCACACACAAAAACATGTAAAACATATAAACTTATCAAACACTTCACACACCGGCTAGAAAAGGAGAAAGAAAAACTGTCATTGCTATTTCTAAATATACTTGGGAGGCACCAGATAGCACAGTGATGGACTAGATATAAAAAAAGAGAGAGATGAGTCTCAGTACCAGCCTTTGATCACTCACAAGGGAAATGCACGTGCTGCCTTGTGGAAGCCAGGACCAAGACATTGTGTCCTACCTCTGCCTAAGCCCAGCTCAGCTGTGGTTTAAAGAAAAGCCCTCCCAGCCTGGTGCTTTATGGTCCCTCCCTCTCATTTCTATTTCACAGCAGCTTTTCACAACCAGGACAGTGCTTGGTATAAGCAACACAGACTCAGCTGCAGGATGTTCTGCTTCTGGGACAGCCTAAGGTTTGGAAAAGGCCTCCCTAGAAGCACCAAACCTGACGAGCCTGTGCCCAGGAATGGAAGAGAGATATTCAGCAGCAGCCACAGATCCTGTCCTGCCAGCTCCACCTCTGTGACAGACTGCAGCTAATTTTCACCAGCTGAGCTAGCAGCTCACTGCACACATGCACCCCTGCTCCATGAGGCTTGCTTGCCAGCACTCAGTTGTCTCTCTAGCTTCTCACAAAACCCACGCCTGGCAGCATTGCAGGCAGTCGCATGCCTCTGCCCAGGACAGTTTGTGTGCACCTTTGCCATCAGATCCACAGGACAGAGGCCACATCTCCCACTGCACTGCCCAGGTCTAACAAGGGCTCGTTTGCAAAGGGTACCAGGCACCTTCCTACAGCGCAGGCACCCCAGAGGGGCATGCAATAAAAGGTGTTTGACAGACCCTGTACTGGGTCTGGCTGGGATGGAGCTGATTTGCTTCATAGCAGCTCATGTGGTGCCGTGTTTTAGATTTGTGACCAAACAACGCTGGTAACACACTAATGTTTTAGCTATTGCCAAACAGCGTTCGCACAGTATCAAGGCCTTCTCTGTTTCTTCCCACATTCCCCCAGTAAATAGATTGGGGGTGCACAAGAGATGTGGAGGGAACATAACCAGGTGGATGACCCAGACTAACCAAAGAGATATCCCATGGCATCTAACATCATGCTCAGCAATAAAAAGGGAGAGGAGGGAGCTCAGGAGGGTGAGCCATCTTTTGCTCAGGAACTTGCTGGGCATCAATCTACCCATGGAAGATGGTGTTTGCCTTTGCATCCCTTGTTTTGTTTTCTTCCTCTCTTCTTCCACTTCTCCTTCACTTATTAAACCATTTTTATTTCAACTTGCCAGTTTTCTTCCTTTTACTCTTCCTTTCCCCTTCCCCTGCCCCAATGGGAGTGAAGGAGCGAGCAAGCAAGCAGTTAGTTGCGTGGTGCTTAGCTGCTTACCAGGGTTAACCCACAACAGTCCCAAAACACATGGCAGCACCACTGCAGGTTGTGTTTGCTGCTGGAGCAGAGGAAGTCAGACTGACCCTGTTCCAAATGCATTATCCAGAAAGCTGCAGCCATGGCACAGTGAGAAGCTGCCACTCTCCTTGCACAACATTTGAGCCTCAGTCCCGTGACGTGAGCTCTCATCATCTGTCCTGGAGCTGCCCAGCACCACCAGCTCATCCAGCTGCCATCACCTCCCAGTGAAGCATCCGCCCACCCATCTCTAATTCACCAAAGCACATCAGCACTCTAGGTGCAAAACCAATTCAAGCCTGAACTGATGGCTTCAGCATCCTTCCCAGCCAGACATGAGTCTCCCATTGCACAAAAACGTAAACAGCTTTTTCAGACAGAATCCATAAATGCTCACCTGTGTTTGCTACTCCATCTGGGGAGGGTTCAGTCCTTGCATTTCACTTCATGCCTCAATCGCTTTGTGGTACCAAGGAAGGGAGCAGCATCGTCTGCCAGCACAACAGTCAGTCCTCTAGGCAAGAGTAATGATTTCAGACTTCACAACCCCAGCTCCGGCTCACAAGCTCTTATCTGCCTTAGCTAATTCATTGCCAAGTCCTGGGCAAGGCAAAGCAAGGCCATGGCTACATCTGCAGGGTCGGCCACAGTCCCTGGCCACTCATCCCGCGGTCCGTGGAGGCTCACAGCTGCAGCCCTGGTCCATTGCACGCCCACTGCCCACGGAACCAGCTGACCAAGGTGCTGCCATCAACCTCCACCATACCCGCCATGCAGGCTGTTCATGTCTTGCATGGCTACCAGAAGCTGGGCCAGATCAAACCCACCCAAGGGTCCACCCGAGAGGTGAACTTGGGTGGCCATGTGGAGAGGAGGGACTCTGGAAGGACATGGTCACTTCTCAGCCTCAGTGCGCTGAGCCATCGCCCAGTGGAGGATTCTAGTGTCACCTCTCACAGCACCTTTCAAATTAATTCGTTAATTGGCACGTCAGGCTGTGCATATGAAACGAGGATGTATGGCTCCCTCTGCCGGCATGCGGCCCGAGGAGGAGCCCCACAGCCCCCACTCCTCTCCAAAACTTGGGGAAAAGCCAGGCTGGGGCCTGCGGCGGCGTCGGGCCAGGCCAGGGCCGGGCCCTGGGGTGGCTTTGGACCAGGGCCTAGGGCAGGCCGGGGCCTGGGGCGGCTTCAGGCCAGGCCAGGGCCTGTGTCAGCTTCGGGCCAGGCCCTGAGGCAGGCTGCTGGCTGCGGCAGGTAGGGGCCAGGCCCTGGGGCCAGCCCAGCCGCGCACCTCAGCGGCAGGCACCGCCACAGCAGCTCTGAGATCTGGCACAGGACGATGCCCCAGCTCCTGTGCTGCGGTGCAGGTGAGGATGCCCAAGGTGCACCCTGCCTTTCGACAGTATTAGTGGAGCAGCAGCGCTATTGCCAAAAATATCATGCCATTGGGGAACAGCCCAGGAGGGCTGTAGCAAACAGGCATTCAGCTTGACTTTTAAAAGTTTAAGCAGGGTTGTAATTTCTTAAGGACTCTGCTGATGCTCAGCTATTTCTACCTGCCTGCTATCAAAAGGTTCATCTGTATTTCATAGCAGGAAAGCAGCCAAGCTCAGAAAGCTGGTAAAGTCCAGCTCCTGAAGGAACCCCTCACCTGTATGTGCTCAACCTTCTAAACTCCAGTGACAGGGGGAACAATTCCCTCTCCCACACACGCACAACACTGTCACCAACAGCCATATGCCTTGTCAGGACCATAACAACAGGGATGAAAGTGTGTTTTCACGCTGTTTAAAAAATGAAATAGTGAAAATCCAGAAGGATCCAAGGCCAAGGGTAACTCTGGAACTTGGTAGCAGGTGGGGGGGACAGTGTCCTGCCCCAGGTTAACAACGTTATTTGCTCACTTTTAGTATGTGCCCATCTCAAACTGCTCCTCTCTAGAGAGGGTGACAGCGTGCAGGTTGTGGAGAGGAGGAGGTGCTCTGAGCTTAGGAGCCACTTCTAATGACAAGGATTACTGGAGAAACAGCATTTTGGGGATTTGGGATTCCAGGAAGCAGCTGCAGTAGGAGCAGAGGGAGATAATCCCAGTGTGACAGACAGAGATGTGAGGAAGCAGGACTGGAGAAGGCAGTGGAGCATCCCCAGGCACACACAGAACTTATGGTCTTGCACAGGGCACCCTGCCCAGGGGGAACAGCCCTCCCACAGCAGGAAGAGGCTGCCAGAAAAAGGGCCTGGCCCAGGGCTCCCAGCACCCTTCTGTCCTGGGATGGCCAGACCCTGGGGTTTCTAACCCTCTGGGTGGTGGAGGATGTGTGCCCCAGGACACCCAACTCCAGTGCCTCTCGGGTGGGCACAGGGCCTCAGACCTTCCGTAAACTGGGATCTGCCTGCACACAGCTCCCGAGCGCCAAACCATAGGAAAGGGCGGCAGTGGTCAAGAAAGAGGCTCAGAGACAGATGGGTGCCACCCACGGAGGCTGTGCTGAGCTGGCAGGTGCTGCTGTGCACAGTGCTGGGGGACAAGGTTTCCCTGCTCTCCCTGGCCTCTGCCCGCAGCACACGGGGAGGGCTGCGTGCTCTAAGGTACTGGACACAGCTCATCTGCAAGAATGAGCTCTCTCCTGCCAGACCACTATCAGGACCTTATCATACGCTCCTGATCCAACTCAGTTTTGCAATCAAAACCTCAGGGAAATGCTAGCTTACCAAAGCAGTGTTTAAATCTTGTGCTCGCTCCTGCAGCTGCTGTTTCCAAACGTCTCACATCCTTGCTCTGCTGGGTGTACACACCTTTCCCCATCCATAGACACACTACCTCCTGCACCCACATTCACCCATAGGCTTCTGCTAAAGAGAGTTCAAAGCTTTTGAGGCTCTATTTATTGCCCAAGATGTTTCTATGGCGACTCCCTTCACATCCCATCATTGGCTGCAGAAAGCTTCTGGCCATCAACAGCTTCAGGTGAGTTGAGGGCCTCAAGCTTCAGGTCACCCGCAGTTGTTAATGCCACAAGCTGCAGTTAATTAGGAAGAGATTAACAACGCACCTGAAGTGGCAATGGTAAGTGAGGCAAGTAAAGAGGAGTGATCCCCTGTCTCCTTTCCCTTGATGCTCTCTGGAGCACTATAGCAGGGAGGAGCAACAAAGAGGGGTGGGAGGTATCTGCAAAAGGGTGCTGGACTAACAGTTCTGCTTTCATGATCCCCTGGAAGGACCTCCCAAACAGCAAGGCTCACACAACTGCTGCGGCCAGAGCCCAGGACCACTTCCCCTGAAGCAGGGGCTGGCACACCGCTGCCCAAGCCAGAGGCAGGATGCTCTCAGCTCTGCTCGGGTGAGCGCCTGCCTAAATGCTTCTACAGGGCAGCCGTGGATCCGCAGCTGTTGCTGACAAATACCAGGCCCAGCACCACGTCCATCGCACCCACAGCTTCCATCATCAGCCAGTCAGGGCCAAATTCAGCACAGGAACAGCAATGACTGAGCGTGTGAGACAGGCAACACTGCTCTGCTTGTGGAGCAGACCCTGCACACAACAGTTTGATAGGAGTGTTAATAGGCACCTTGCCCAGAGTCTCAGTCCTGCAGTGTGTGAGCTGAGGCACAGCTCTCACACAAGACCTGAAATTAGGAAGTGTAACACTGAGTCAAAACTGAACGAGCTCTGTTGGGCTTATTTTTCCAGGCTCATTGATGGTGCTGCCCAAGCCAGAGCGAGGGGCAAGGAAGTGAGTAAAAGCAGGGCAGCAGAACGGGGCACAGCACGCAGAGAGGAGGCAAGTGCAGGTTTCCCACAGACAAGAGAAGCAGGGCAGGACTGGGAACCCAGAGGAGTGCTGCCTTTTGTGGAAAAATGTCATTAAGTTGCAGTGAGTATTATAACCTTCACTTCTGTTTAGTGAGCTATCCAGAGGTGGGGCACCCAGCAGAAAGGAGACACTTCCTGAAAAGCACCTTGATTTTCTGCACTGCTTGTAGGTTTAGCAGCAGTGAATGATCCAGTCCAAACCCAGCCCTTGCGCTGGAGCAGAGATGGACCAGCTTTGGTCTGGCTGCCTTTCCTATGCCCAAGGGCACAACTACCCCCCCTCTCAAGAAGAACAATGCAGGGGCCTCAGTTTAGCAGGGTCTGTCCTCCACCTTTTGTTCCAAGAGGCTTCACGGGACCCCTGGGGAAAACTGCCTGCCCCAGCCAGTACCAGTGCACGAAGCGGCTGGAGCAGAGGCTGGACCGGGCTGCAGGGCATGGGCAGAGGCTGGGTCGGCTCAGCGAGGAGGCAGCAGAGCAGGCACTCTGAAACCCAAAGTTTGAAGATAAAGGCCATGCCCAGCCCACTGAGGCACAGGCAGCCCCAGACCAACCCACTCACCGTGAACAGTCTCTCCTCATGCTCCCACCTCCTACTAGTGTCGTGTATCCCCGTCTGCCTTGCGTGCACCAGGTAACGTTAAAAGCAAAGGAAGCTCTACAGCTGCAGCGGGCTCCACACCCGGCTGCCAGCTACCACATGACAGTGCCCACAGTGTCCCACAGGCCCTCGAAGGAAAAAAGAAAAGGTGCTGTAATTCCTTCAAAGAGCTGGAGACATCCATTTGCAGGGAGAACTCAAACCATGCTGCAAGAGCATCACCAAGAAGACCCACAGGAAAAGAAAGAACATACACACTCTGCAGGTGTCCTGGCCAGCCTTGTGGGACCAGGGAGGCACAGAGATTGCTGAAGATGACGTCCACTTTTGCAACCCCGACACCACACTGCAGAACCACCACTAAAGTGCCATCCAGCAACTCTTTCCCAAGAGGGTTGGAGAACTATCTCCTCTCAGCCTGCAGCACAAAAGGCAATGAAAAGAAAGAAAAAGGGAGACACAGAGCCAGACTAAAGTAAAGTCTGGACTAGTTTCTGAAAACAGGGTTGTTGCAAAGGGTAAGACTGAAAATTACCGTAAGGTGCTGTATTCCTTTCACAGACTTTGAAAATAATAAAAAGTGATGACTAAATGAAAAAGAAATTGTGATCTGCGAGGATGGGTCTCTGCAGTGGCTACTGGCAGGAACAGAGAGCCCCTCCACTGATCCCTCCCCAGCTCTCTGAAGTAGAAACTAACCCACAAACTGAATGCAACTGCAGATACAGAAGCTCCACAGGGCTGAGCAGGTAGCGGGCACCCAGCCCATGCCAGGTGAACGGGTGAGTCCCAGTCCAAAGCCCTGAAATGAGCTCCCCATATACCAGGTCTGCACAGGAGCAGGGGAGGTGGAGAGGCAGCAATCTACTGCCCAAACCCAGCCACACAGACCCAGCTTTTCTGCTGGGGAGGAGCAGGGACTGCGCTTCAGAAGCAGCACAGCTCACAGGGACACGCAGCCATGAGCCCTGCAGATGGTAGAGCAGCCAAATCCAAGAGGCAGAGCTCTGCAGCCTCACCTGCAGCCCAGGGCACAGCCACGCACAGATGTCACCCCAGGACAAGGTGGAACGGGGGAGCCCTGCCAGCTAGAGAGCAGGTGCCAAGGGTGCAGGGCGGGACCCCGGCAGGGCTGCCAACCGTCCAAGGCAAAGCTGGTTACGCCCTCCCCATCGGCCACCCTTCCCTGCAAAGAAATGCCATGGAATAAACTGATGGTAGAGACAAGAGAGACCCAGGGAGCAGCAAGGTGCTGTACGCCATGTCCACTGACCACCTCAGGCAGGAATCTTGGTGGGACTCACACCCACCGAATCTTTACATGTAATTTTTCAAAAAAGCAGATCACTCAAAATGGCCTGTGCCTCAGGATACATATGGACTTATCTGCAGAGAAGTGTCATTGCTTGTACACCCAAACCGGTTGCATAACCACATGGTTAAAAGATAACGACACAAACTCATACATGGTTGCATTCTTATGTACAAATATTGTTTAGTGACATGATGTAGAAAGAACACAAGTATCACCACACTATTTCTTCTTCAAATTGTTTTTCTTTACTTTTCAAATATGGGCTTTCAAAATATAAAAATAATTACTTGAAAAATACGTAATTATACTTTAAAGGAATAACATCATATCAAATTCCACCTAAAGTCCAGTTTTGTTTCAAAGCTTCCATGAACAATCTAATCCTTCTAACAAAGTCCGTGGGTAGCAAAAGGGGTTTCAAGCAAACAAACATTCCCCCCACGATATTTGCAATCAAATTTTACTACTGCGGGCTAGTGATTAGGAGCACAAAAGTAAAATTTGCTATGAAAAAAGCCTGCTAGCTCAATATAATTTTCAAAGAGCAAAAAACCAAAAAGCTGATCAGACAATATATACAACAAACAGTAAATGATGACCCTATTCTGAGAATCCTTACACACAAGCAAGGAACTATGGATTTTTCAAATATGATATTGCATTTTAAATCATGAAAATATCATATTATTTGATACAGAGCTAGGAAAAATAGGATTTTAACTGTTATTTTTAACCGACTGACAGCCTTTCATATTTTTTTTTTTTTTTTCTGGAGACCTGCTAGCTTCTTTTGAAAAAGAGTTTTTAAATTGACCTTGTTTCAGTAGCCACTTCACTGTCCTAGGTATGAAATCACCGTATCATATTATAAAGTGCCAATGCACCAAAAAGCAAAGGGCATATTTTTTTTTTTAGGCAGGAACAAAGCTGGCTCTTTTCACCTATGAAACAGCACATACTTTTTCTTTCACAAGCCCACCAGTTTCAACATTGTATTATTCAGCAACCAGCATTTCATAGAGACCAAGCCTCACTTGCTCTGACCCCCACCTCACTGGAACAGAGAGATGTACGTGATACAAAAGTCAGTACAGAATCTGGGCCAGCTTATTCAGATTTCAGTGCTACACTCCGGGTACTGTCAACATTTTCAGGGATTTCATCAATGAGCAGCAGAACCACCCTTTGGCCTTGGTCACAAACAAACACAGTATCAGTACAGCAAAACCGTTTCAGATTCTTGTTTCCATTTCCCCCTGCTATGTGACACCCAAAGCCAGAGAAGCAATTTATTTTCAGCATTTGAAAACTGATGTAGCAGGATCATGATCTCCAACCCTGATAATTGTTTGCTGCAAACACTCCTTACCCTGTGCTCATGAAAGAGGCGGAGAGCATCCACCAGTCTCATAAGGGAAAACCTGGCAAAGCCTGAGCTCTGTCTGAGCTGGGCACAAGATCTACAATTACTGAGACTGCAGCTTCAGCTGTTCTCTGAACACGAGGTACTCCGAGGAGACAGAAACAGGTCCCAAAGAAACAGTCATAATCTGAGATTTCCTTGGTGGCGGGCAGGACCATGGTCCTGGCCGTCCTTGCCAGGCGTGGTCTTTCAACAGCATCGCACCAGCCCGGGAGCAGGGACAGGGGGGCACATCTCCCCAGCTCCTTCCTCAGGCCATGCAGGCAAGCTCTGGAGAGCCAGAGCTCTGGTGGAGCCACCCTTCTCAGCCCTCTCAGGTCCAACGACTTCCCTGACTGTCCTAGGAAGTTAAGTCTGAACTCTTGAGCCTGCCTCTCCTCGCTGCTGTCTACACCTGGAACTGGTCTCGTCCGCGCACAAGATGAGCTTGGAAGAGAAGCCAACACAGACCTCCCCAGACTGCAAGGGATGTTACAACTGCCAGAAATCAAACACAAAAGAGAACCGAGGCATCTACTGCATCCCTCCCTCCCTCCCTGCCGGCACGGCGAGCGGTGGCAGGAGCCCGGCTGCCACGGGGTGGGCTCCCGGGCCAGCAGCTCCCAGCCTGGGCGAGCCGCTGCGGCCGGGCACGCAGGAGGAGCAGCCGCGGCTGCAGCACTTGCTCCCAGAAGGCCTGTGCACAGCCATTCGGGAACCACGTTTTAAATGAGGAAAGTGCTAGTTTTAGCACAGTTATTTTTAGTTTGTTGTTAGAAAAATGTGGCTGTGTAGAGAGAGACGTTACCCTGCCTGCTAGATGGGCTCGGGCGGGACTCCCCGGGCACATCCCCCAGCAAAGCCCCTGTGGTAAGCGGCGTGAAGGGCTCCAGTCTCAACGAGAAAAACGGGGAGGAAGGAGCCCAGAGAGGATGTTTTAAGATACCACCGGTTTAGGAAAGAGCTGCAGCTCTTCAAGCACCCGGGCGCTTCAGCTGACGGGAACTGCTGAGCCCCGCTGAGCCGCCGCCGGAGCCCCGGGTACCGCACGCGATGCCCGAAGGGCCACAAAATCTCCCGCTTCACCCGCCCCCCGACACCCCAACGCCCAAGGCCGCCACCCCGGCGCCAATGCCGGGACAGCCCGGGGCAGCGCGGCCGGGGGGAGCACGGCCGAGCCCCCCCCTCCCCCCCGCGGGCAGCGCCGGCCCCAGCCCCGCCGAGCGGCGGCAAAGTTTGCGGCGCGGCGAAGGACGGAGAAGTTGGGCTCCCCGCGGTGCCCGCCCCGCCGAGCCCCCCCCCGCGCCCGGAGCCCCCCGCCCGCTCTCACCTGGGGCGGCGGCCGCGGCGGCCCCCCCGCGCGGGGCGATCGGCCTCCCGCCGCATCCTGCGCGGGGCGCGGCGACGAGCGGAGCCCGGCCGGCGGCGAGCGGAGCCGGCTGCTGGCACCGGGCGGCACGGCGTGAGGCGGGGGATGCATGTGCGGCGAGAGCCGCCTTCCTCCTCCGCGCCCGGCCTCCCCCCTCCCCGCCAGCCCAGCCCAGCCCAGCCCAGCCTCTGCTGGAGACTCTGAGAATGCAGCGCCGGGTTCCCCTCCCGGGACCGGCCCCGGGCCCTGGGGACCAGCCCTGGGCACCTCCCCGGCCCCGGGACGCGGGACCCAGCCCCAGCGCCGGCCCCTCGCCGCCCTCGGGATCCGCCCGGCCCCGGCCCGGGATGAGGGGGGGGCCGGCCCCGCCCTGCCCTCCACGCCGGCCCCAAGCGCCGCCCGCCGCGCCGCCGCCCCGGGCCGCCTGCGCTGACCCCGGCCCAGGCCTCGCTGCCCCCCGGGGCTGAGAACACACAAACTCCGCGCACGGGAGTGCAGCACCGCGCCGGGGGCGGGCGCGGGGGGTGTCCAGCCGCTCAGGGGGACCCCGGCCCGCGCGCGGGGCTGGGTCCCGGTGTCCGCTTGGCTGGAGCCCCGGCAGGGGCTGGAGCTGGCAGAGCCCCTCCTGACGTGCGCCGGGGCGGCCACGGCAGCCCGGGCACCCCCCGCACCCACCCCCGGCCCCGGGTGCCTCCTCCAGAGCCTGCGAGAGCCACGGCGGCCACCCCAGGCCCGGCAGCAGGCCGGGGCGCGGGCAGGGCACAGCGGGGGCACAGACCGGTGGGATCCACAGCAGAGTGCCAAGAGCAGCGCGGGCAGGAGCGGGACAGACGGGAGGTGGACGCAGGGAGGAAGCTGAGGCTGCAATATCGTTTGGGGACAGACGAATCTGATCATGCAAGTCAGGGTTTAGCCACAGCACAGGCAAACGGCCCCCAGTAGGACATTTCCCAGTCCCCACCGCCCAGGGTCTCACATCTTACCTGAGGAAAATGCTCTCCTGCTTCCACAGCTTTCCCTGGTATTGGGCCTTGGAGTCTGGCCCTGGAAGGAAGATGAGCGAACACCAGAGAAGGGAATGCTCTGTTGCGCCATGTGTGCAGCGCCTTGCTCGAGGCAAACAAATCCTCTGCTTGGCACATGTGGGCCAAGAAACAGTGGTAACCCAGCAGCAGGTTATCCACAAAACTACCTGTGTCTGGTGTTTCCCACACAGGTGGGTGACTGCAGGTCAGGGAGAGGTGGATGGAAAACAAGAGAGGGGTTTATAACCACAGCGTGAGTCCAGGAGGAGTGACTCCCGCTTCCCAGGACCAAGAGCCGAGCAGGGCACAGGTCCAGCAGCAGGCTCAGGCAGCTGCCATCCCCACCTTTGCAGTGGCTGGCACAAGGCTTCCCATCATACTACTGCATGCCTCCACCCTCAAAGGCCAACGGGGCCCTGAAGAAGACCTAGAAAATGCTCCATACCAGCCCCTTCAGACATGGAAGCACCTAGAAATGTGCTCAATCCCAGTGCGAGAGGGAGAAACCTCCCAGCTGCAAGCACTGCTGCCAAAGTAGATCCCACTTGTGCCCGATGCTCTTGTAGGGAACGGAGCAAAGCCTGGATGGAGCACAGCTGCTCCACCGCTAACACTGCCTGCAAGACCTCCCTCAGTGCCAGTCTGGCCCTAGGACAGCTGCTAGGCTCTTGTGCCAACACCGACACAGGCACTGGGAACACCCAGATCCTTCCCTGGGACAGCCAAGAGGCTCCTTTCACACTGTGGTGGCAGCGCAGATGGAGCTGAGCCCCCCTGGCAGAAAGCATCCAACGAGCTGGTGTGACCCTGGGTGGAGATGGTTCCAGCACTGTAGTTGTGGTGCCCTTTTCCAACCTGTTTTTGCTAAGACCCCCTTACCCTGGAGCCAGGGAAGGTTTGTCTCTCTTGCCATCACGCCGTGTCACAGCTGCTCCATGCCCGATCCAGTTGCAGGTGTCCCTGCTCATTGCAGGGGGGTTGGATGAGATGACCTTTAAAGGTCCCTTCCAACCCAAACTGTTCTACAATTCTATGGTTCTGTGCCCTCTTGCTGCTGCCGGGCAGGGTGCTGGTGAGGCCAGCCAGGCCGGCCCCAGCCCAGCTCCCCAACGAGCCCCAGAGAGCCCTGTAACACGGTACATTGTGACAGTCCTTCCACGAGACCTGAAATCAGCAACGCCTGGGTCACACTGGGCCAGGAGCTGCCCCACATGCTGCGGGGAAGGGACGATGGAGGATGCAAAGCAGGAGAACAAGGACCACCCGTGACATGATCGCTGCCTTTGTGAGTGTGGCTCCCCACACGCGCGAACGCTGAGCGCAGCCGCCACAGCCCCGTCCCGCAGCCTCCCTCAAAAGTCAACATGTCGCTTTCATGTCGTGTCTTGTATTCTCAGTGGCAGAAGGACGGATGGATAGGTTATCCTTTGACTTTGAAGCCATCCCCTTTATCTCCATGGGAATTTAGTCCTCATCTTGCTTCTCCTTTCCTCTTATTCCCATCATTGCTTTATCCCTGCATTCAAATAGCTCTTTTGTGTTTCTTAGCTCTCCCCTACCTGCAGCACTCTTCCCTTATTCTGATATACTCTCTCCATCTCATTGAGCTCCAGGCCCTTTTGCTTTGCTCTCTCCCTATCTCTCCCTTTCTTTCTGCTAGTGACTTGTTCCTTTTCTTGTTGTGATTTGTCTTCTCTGCTCTGTCCCTTTCACTCATCTATTCTCCTTATCTCTTTTCTCTCCTTCCTCTTCCTTTTCCCAGTATTTTCACTCCCCCCCCCACCCCCCCTCCTCATGTGCCTTTGTCTGTAAGGAGTTGAAAGTTAAAAGCTTTTCCAATTTGATCCTGAGCAGCTTTCCCTGGTGCTTTCATCTCCACAACACATTTGTAAAACTGCTCAGACTGAAGAGCCATGACAGGAACAACTAAAGAAATACCAGAAAGAAACAGGACTCCCAAGATGGGATGGAAATTTGCCTTCTCCAAGAAAGTCTCCCTGGTTCCCTAGCATTGAGGTTCTCTCTCCACAGTTCCTGTAAACACAACATAAAAAACTGTTTACCAAGATTTCCTCTTCCTGGCCTCATCCTCCTCCCTGGGAAGTTCAGCGCTGGGAGGGGCAGACACAGTGGTGCCCAGGACCTCCCCATCACCTCCTGCTAAAAAGTAGCTGTGACCGACCCTCTCGCTAGCAGCTCCCGCCAGGTCTGTCATTCCTGCTGTATCACAAACTGCTAGCCAGAGGGAAGAGTTGGTCACGCCACGAAAGACGCTCTGGCTCTTGTCCAGTCCTGCTCCCTGCTCTTCCTTCATGCAAAGATGGCAGAGACCTGGCAGACTCTCCCAGCTGATGTGTCACCAGCCCCTCTCAGCTCCCAGGAGTTCTTTCTGACCACTTTCTCATGGGTTCTGTGCAGGGTCCAGCATTGTTTGGGGTAGAGCAGCTGCAGATGATGACTTCTGGAAAATTCGGGGAAGATGCTTTCAAGCCACTGCTTTCCTGGTGCTTCTGTGCAGCCTGTGCTTTGCAGGGCTCATGTGTGGGCACAGAAGTATGGTCGATCTTACCTGTGACCAGGGGCAGGGAATTCCAGAGCTACCACTACAGCTCTGTGCTGTGTCACATGGAGCTAGTCAAAGTGCTGTCTGCTTACTTGGAAATTTGCTGCTGAGAAGCCCATGAATCCTGGCTATGCTCACAACTCTACGAGAGATTAATCTCGCTAAATCCTCCTCCTTCTTCCTTATTGGAGAAACAGATTCAGCACAGGACAAGCTCTGTGACTCACCTCTCTGTTGGCAGAGCCAGCTCCCATTAATCTAACTCCCTGTCTAACGTCCACATTTGGCTGGCAGGCAATCCATCTCCAGTCCAGCTCTCTGTCCAGGATCCAGCTCCTGTCAGTCAGAGCCTGCCTAACGCCAGGCGCCCTTCAGGGCTTCTCCCTGCGGGACAGGGGCGGTCTGCAGCCCCCTGCCCAAGATGAGGGCAGAGGACAGGATCTGGGGTGGATGGCTGCTGGCCAGGCAAAGCGTGTCTGGCTGCAGTGGCAGCTGGGCTCAGCACCTGCCCAGCAGACCTGTTTTCATCCTCTGACCTCAGCCCACCTCAGCGCAGCAGAACAGGGGTTCACAGAGCTCAGTCCCACCAGTCTCGCTCTTCATGGGGTGCAGGACTCAGCTGCCCTCCAAGTTCCCCCTGAAAGGAGCTGGGTGTCAGGACTGGCAGAGAGGGCTTTGCTCCCAGAGCTGCAGCACAGGATGCCACGAAGGCCGCATGGAAGCGAGTCCCCCTGCCAAACCCCCTGCAGAAGGTCCCTGGGTGGTCACATTTGCTCCTGCTGTGCTTAGCAGCCACCTCTTGCAAGCTGTGCGTCCTTGCCTCACACTGCCTGTCTCCCGGGGGCTGCAAGCCACGTTACATGCCCAGGTTTCCTCCTGCCTTTTCCTGGATGATGCTCTGGCACAGGTCTAGAAAGATGGACCCCACAGGCTGGTTGCACCACACGACTTTCTTCATACCCCACAGCTAGGGAGAGGCCTCTGCACCCCCTAAAAGGCCCATCACTGTGATTCCTGCTGGAGATACGGGCAAGAGCTGAAGGCAGAAATTCTGTGCTCACACAGGTCCTGCAGAGTTGGGGACACTCCTTAACACACCGCAGAGCATGTCCACATGAAACTGGAGCTGACAATGTGGCTGGAGGGAGCAGAGCCCAGCGCTGCCCCCCGTTTGCTGGGCACACATGGGCCAAAACCCCCAATCCATTGCCCAGAGCCATTTCTCACACGCCACTCCACCTACTCCTGACAGCCAAACGGCCCTGCCTTGCTGAGGCTCTTTGGTGCTGCTACGAGTCTTTTCCTGGGAGCATTCCCACTGTCCCACACAGCTCGGCACTGCCTGTCACCAGAGCCTGGCAGCTACCCCCATCTTTATTCTCCCCAAGTACTGTGTCATTTGCAGACTCCACAGTGTCAGCCTTGTGATTAGATTCCAATGCCTTTATGAATAATTTGTTGCGCAATTATAAAGCAAATATTTAATTGAACTTTATGTAAAATTGCTTATGCCTCTGAGCACTGAACCACTCGTTTGGGATAGTGCGTTGTGCGACCACATCAGGCCCCAGGAGCCCCCTGATGAGGCTGAAGCAAACTGCCAGACCCCTTCCCCAGCAGCCTGTGGCCTGTGTGCAGGCAGCTGGCCCTGGCCGCTGCCGGCTATGGAGGGCAGTGCCAGGGGGGGCTCTGCACAGGCCCCAGAGACTGCTGCGATGCGCCAGCGGCAGGATTGCAGCCTGGCTCCATCCCCTTGGGAGCGTGTCCTTGGGCACTAGCAGGAGAACATGTCTTCCTCAGCTGAGCCACAGAACGAACCAGCTGGAGCATTCCCCCAGTGTGACCACTGCCACGCTGGAAGAGCCCAGCATGAAGTATGTCACCGTAGAAAACCTCTTTGTGACACGTTGTTGGCAGTCACGTTTCAGCACAAGGATAAGGACAGATGCAAAGACACTGGCTTTCCTCCTTTCCAGTCCTTTTCCTTCCAGGACAAGACTGGAGTATGCAGATGAGAAACGTGTACTGCAGCCGACTCGTTAAGGGAATTGGTGTCTTTGCTCACTGGCCATGTCTCAACAGCACGGGGCACCAGTCTGAACTGATAACAGGAGCTTTGGCACCAGGGTGCCTACCTGGGGGAGAGGCTCCGCAGCACGCCCGAGGGCCAGCAGTCTGTGCACTGTGACATCACCTGCAGGCTCAGCAGGAAGAGTCTGAATGGAGGGGCTCTGGACACACCTCAGATTGGCCATGGCATCGCCTCTGTAGGGAAAAACATCTATATCAGCAAAACCAACAGAACTGCACGAAATCCCAATTTACCAAGGTCTGTAAAAGAGGCTGAAGTGCCTATTTCCAGTGAGGCGAATTTGAAATTGAAAGAGGAAAACGAGTGCATTGAAGAGATCAGAAGCTCCTTTCCAAGCACGTATCTGGTGCAGGTAATTGCTAACTGACCTGGAGGGGCTCTTGAAATCGACCTAATGCAGCAGATTCTGCTGCTCTGGGGCTGGGGACAGGCAGGTGCATGCAGTAGCCCCAGCAGAGAGGCTGGCGCAGCAGGACAGACTGCTGGGCAGTCGGGGGGCTAGCAATGGGAAAGGCAAGGCCTGAGGCCAGGGAGGTGCTGCAGAAGAAGGGAGCAGTAGCTGTGTGATGCTCACCCCCACAAGTATCCTGAGTGCAGGCAGAGTACCTACAGCTGGAAGAAAGGGCCTGGCAGCTGCTGGAAGCTGGAAACTTGTCCTTGCGTGGGGACAGGCCCATTCGCAGCGATGGGGGAAGGAAGGCGTGGAACCTATCCTGGAGTGGCTGTGCCGACAGGCTGAGAGGGGATGGGTGGGGAGTCTGCTCGGGGGAGCCCAGCAGCTGAGGCACTGGATCTGCACCACAGGCTGGGAGCTGGAGTCCCTGCTCCCGCGCTGAAGGGTGCGGAGACGCAAGGAACCCTGCTGACAGCAGCACATGGTTACTAGTTTCTCTGCACAGACAACAGTAAAGAACAGCAGTTCCCTGTGGGAGCCTGAGGATATCCCCTTCCCCAGCAGCACTTTCTTGCCTCTCAGCTGAGCTTGGGCAGTCCCTTCGCACAGCTCTTGCTGCTACGGCTACAGGTGAAGCAGCACAACTCGCCCGTTGGCTCCCAGCCACACGCTCCCTGCTACCAGCTCACCCCAGGACCAGGTCCATTAGCTGTTGCCTCTGGCAGCTCCCCTTGCTTCCCAGCCCTTTTGCTTTTCACTCACAGGCGTTAAAGGCTCCTTTCAAGATGCACCTTTCTGCTTCCTCTGCAATACAGGCACTTCTTTAATAAATAGCATCTGTACTGGCTCCGAGATGTCTATTTGGCTTTGAGCTCTCATCTCTGCTGCTGCTTGTGCCCAGCATGAAATGTTGCCACTCAGCCTACAAAAATTAATGGTTGGGGCAGTTATTTGTAGCAGTCATTCAGTATTTGCCTTGCCAGTCCAGTCCCAGACTACGGCCTGGAGAAAGCCCAACGGCACCTGTTTGGCTCTGCTGGTGGGCAGGCGGGCAGCATGACTGAGAGGTGAGCCGGGTCATGTTCGCACAATGCCCTTCCCTCAACGGCACAGGCACTCATTCCAAGCTGTTTGCTTCTAGGACCTACAGCTAGATGCACGGCTCACCACCTGGGTGTTGCAAGAGAGTGGAAAACTGAAGCTATGCCCTAGATATGCAAAATAACAAACCAAAGAAAATGGAGGAAAGGCAGAAGTTCAGGCTATCAGGTCTGGGCTGCAACCAAAGGCCCCAGCTAGATGGAAAGCCCAGGACAGGGCTAACTGGCAGGACAAGCACGATACAGCCTCCTTTTGTCATTCTCTCCTTAGTAAACACATGCATGCACACTCACTCACACACACTCTTCTGTGGCCCTGACACTAGCCAAGTGCAGACAGAAACAGGGCTCAAAGCAATCGTAATCTTCCCATCACAATGGTAGGAGAACCATGGTGCAGTGAAGCCACAATCTGGCTGCAAAAAGCTGTGGAGAGGATGTAAGCTGGAAAATAGTTGTTTATTTCTGGTACTAGGATGCTCTTTGGACTCACATCCCAGAAAGGCAGAGTGTTCTGACCACTCCTGGGGTACGCTAGTGCTCAGTCCAGCACTCTGGAGGGTGCGTGCTCTAGACCGGAAAGACCACCATGATGTGGCTGGGAGGGGCCAGCAAAGCCCTCCTACACCGAGGGGAAAGGAAGCCCTATCCAGTGCCTACATCTGGAAGGTGCAGCATCAGACCCAGCTCTGCTTATCTTTCATTGTGCCCAGTCCCCTCTGACTCAAATCCCGCTCGTCCACCACCACCTTTAGATCCAATGTTTTTAACAGACAATATATGTGCATATCCAGTCAATCTCTCGGCTTCTTCCATCCCCTTGGAAGCCCCCTTTATTGTACTGAGTTCTCCTTAAAGTTATGCTTTCCCTGTGCCCTTTATTGTTCTGCTGTTTCCAGTAGCTGGCTTCTCTCTGTGTACAATAAGCTTATACAGCTCTTCCAAAGTGCAGCTGCAAGAATCTGAACCTCCCAGAAGACATGTTGGAAATGCATCACGCTGAGCTCCTCTGCTCACTCAATTACCAGGATCCAGAGAAGGATCCTAACTTTCTAAAAATGTTAGCATTCCCAAACTGTGCAATTGTGTCTTTCCTATGACTTTTCAAATGGCCCAGTACTTTTAGAATAGATTCAAACATGGTCGATCACGCCCTTTGTGCATGCAACTAAGTATTCACCTGTTCAGCTGTTGTACACCTGCCTTTTCTTTTCCCAGGGATACCGTCCTACTAACCTACCTTGAAATTGTCTTTGTCTTGAAGTTACCCGTGGCATAGAATCAGAATGGCAACTCGACCGTTTTCACCACTTCACAGGGTAAAGTCTATGAGATGCTGTTACTGGCCAGAAGTCCTCCAGAGCCATGACTATGGCTGCAGCTTTTATGAACACACATTCTGAATCACATTTTGCAGGCTTTTACAATACTGTTTAGGGCCACATTGGTCGTACCTTGGAGTTTTCTGGGAAATACTCCTACTTTCTGTGGGTGCCAGTGATGGTTACTCCTCTCCAGTGTGTGCTCCTCTGGGTGGGCAGAGGAGTCCTCTTCCCAGCAGACTTCTGCTGTTGCAGCTTCTGGCTCTTGTACATACACTTGCCTTTCTTTTTATGCTGTGTGCAGAATTCTGCAGATTAGTCCATGTCCACAATTCTCACAGATCCTCAGCTCCAAGGTTTTACTGCAGGTCTTTAATTCTGTCACATATCGATCGACTGTTTCTGCTTGCATGAAAAGGATTGGAAATGTTAAAATGATTCATTGTTTTGTGGGATACACAGCCACATTTTATCATGTTTACATTTTCTCTTACACGTTCCTTTCCTCCTCCCACCCCAGGCACAGAGACTGGGGCTTTCTCTTAGTGCTTCTTTCATATGCACTAATTGCTGTTAAGTGGATCTCAAACTGCCTGACAGTTTCCTTTCTCTACTGCATCCCAGCAGGGAAGGATTTAGCTGGTCCCTGTGATAAGCTTGTTAGTTCTTCCAAGAGCTCCTGGAAATCACTAAAGTTCAGACTTAAATTTTGTCAGAGACACCTTGCAAAGAGAAGTATATGTATGAGGAAAAGATTGCCTCTACTGGGGCTGCTACTGAACCAGCCCTGACAAAAGCGACTTGGGTTTCTGAACAGCAAATCGCAGGGGGTTAAAAATAATTTCCCAGAGTATCTTTCTGTGCCCCCTGTCCTGAGAACTAGGAACACTTGACACCGTGCAAGCACAGACCAGAGACTGCTGATGGCAGCACAGCCCCCCCGGACACAGGGAGGGAAGTCTCATCTGCTCCCAGACCCTGGGTGGGTCAGTGCGCCCTGGCAGAGCCAAGCTGCGGTGTGCGCTGTACTCAGCAATGACAAGCAAGCCAGCCAAAAGCTCTGCACTGCCACTGCTCAGCACGCTGCACGTCCCTCCTTCCTCCAGCAGTCTCTGCAGACAACAGGCCGGTGACCCTCAGAATCACAGAATCATCTAGGTTGGAAAGGACCTTGAAGATCATCTAGTCCAACCGTTAACCTAACACTACACCATATCCCTAAGCACTATGTCAACCCTACTCTTAAAGACCTCCAGGGATGGGGACTCCACCACCTCCTCGGGCAGCCCATTCCAACGCCTAACAACCCGTTCTGTAAAGAAATGCTTCCTAATATCTAGTCTAAACCTTCCCTGGCGCAACTTGAGCCCATTACCTCTTATCCTGTCGCTTATTACTTGGTTAAAGAGGCTCATCCCCCCCTCTCTGCACCCTCCTTTCAGGGAGTTGTAGAGGGCGATGAGGTCTCCCCTCAGCCTCCTCTTCTCCAGATTAAACCCCCCCAGTTCCCTCAGCCGCTCCCCATCAGACCTGTGCTCCAGACCCTGCACCAGCTCCGTTGCCCTTCTCTGGACACGCTAGAGTCATTCAATGCCCTTTTTGGAGTGAGGGGCCCAAAACTGAACACAGTAATCGAGGGGTGGCCTCACCAGTGCCGAGTACAGGGGCAAGATCACTTCCCTGTCCCTGCTGGTCACGCTATTTCTGATACAAGCCAGGATACCATTGGCCTTCTTGGCCACCCGGGCCCTTGAGGCACCTCTTTTCGCCAGCAGCACCTAGTCCGGAAGTCAGCTCTCCAGCAGGTCATGTTTGCCCGCTGCCTTCTTCACCAGGCTTCAGAGCTGCCAAGACACACACTGGTTTGGTGTTTAACCCCTCCGGTCCCTGGGCTGGCAAGCAAGGCCCTGAGTCCCTCAGAAGGCTCGGAGCTGTGGTTCAGCCCATGGTGCACACAGCGATCTGCTGGTGCTGGCGCTGGGAGCTGCTGCACTGCAGAGCACCAGCCTTAAGGGCAGCTGGGCGAAACCGAGTCGTTGCCACTGTGGTGTCCCAGGAGCCGCGGCTCTGGGCTGCCAGGATCTGGAAGGCCATGCCCAAGTAGGGCCATGCAGGGTTCAGAGCGTGGCTCCTCGGGGAATCCTTGAAATTGCCTTTGGAAAAACAACAGCAGCCTGCACCATGGCCCTGGGCAGGGATGAGGAGCAGGCTACACATGCCACTTCCTTCTCTTAAACTTCAAACACACCAGCAGACCTAAATTATTCACTTGTAATCCCTGGAGCTGGCAGCAGCTCAGAGGGGATCCAGCTCAGGTGATAAGAAGGAAGAAAGCAAAAAAAGAACCCATTAAATTTAAAAACCTCTGAGAGTCATAAAATGTAAAAATATGTTCAGAACAGGAGCCAGGCCGGGATGGGGAAGCTGGGTGCAAGCAGGGTCTGACACTGGCAGCTCTCTGAGCATGAGGGGGTACCACGAAAGCAGAGGGAACCTGAGGCTAAGGCTGGTGGGGCTTGGTGGCCCTGGGTGCTCAGCTCCATTGCCTCTTCTAACCCCTCAGGGTCCTCTGTCCTCTCTGTGGTGTAGATGGAGAGAGAAAAGAGCAGGAAACACAGGCAGAGGGAGCAGAGCTGGGCTAAGAGAGTCCAACCCACGCTGAGAGCCAGGCTCCTCACACCCAGGGCAAGCACACAACTGGGTGTTGTGGCGCAGAGTGAGAAGCCAGAGCTGAGGCAGGCAGCACCCTGCCCTGAAGATGGCTGCAGGTGTCACTTCTGCACCCGTCAGAGACTCTTCCTGCACAAGGCCAGTGACTCGGCTCTGCAGCAGCCCTGTGCTGACATCCAGACCCCAGCAGAGCTGCCAAGAACAGCCTCTCCACTGGTGTTAAACCCCACCGACCCCATCCTTTACCGGTTCTTTGTGGCCTGAGGGTGTGCAGGTCACAGCACCCCATCCCACCCCGGCTGCTCGCCACCGCAGAGCAGAGCCAGGCAAACAGCTTGTCAGGAACAAAGCCCCTTCCCGAGTGGGCTAGGCTGCCTTGCCTGCAACTAAATATTCAGAGGCACTGTGCACTAGCCCTTTGATCAGCAATTTATCTCTCCACGCCACAAGTTTCCCGGAGCCTGGCGTTTCCGCCCCATGCTCAGCCTTGGTCCCAGGAGCCTGGGAGACAGGTGTGAGGAATTAGCTATAGGGACTAACGCTCTGACAGGAACCAGCACCAAAAGCGGGGGACAGAGTGTAACATTTATTACATTTGAAGCAGAGCAAACATGTGGCCTACTTATGTATCTAGAGAGAATTAATTGGGGAGTGCCACAAAGCAGCAGATTATAAATTAGAATCATTTTCACCAACTTCAGCCCATTCATCTTATTTCACACCAGGCCTGTCAACTCAGCCTGACGCAGCCCTGGACCCACAGGTTGCCGTCTGGTGGCACTGGGGACTGTCAGCAGCCAGCCCCATGGGCGCTGCACACACAAACCCACGGGAGGCACGGGGGGGTCAAGCTGAGGCACACGCCTTGAATGGAAAGCAAACTCAGACCCTTGAGGAGGGCTCCAGAGGTGCCGAGTGCCACCAGCTACCATCTGCAGAGGTATCCGGAGCACCCTGCTCCAGGGACTCGCCCCAGAGACAGCAGAGCTGCCAGTGCCTGCCCTGTGCTCCTCCATTCCCCTTCACCCGCTGGCAGCCAGCAGTGGGGCTGTGCCTGCACCTCCTCACCCGCCCCGGGTTAGGATCCCAGGGTAGGGACCAGGCAACCTCAGGCCGAGGTCAGGCAGAGGCTCCCTCTGCACAGCTTCGAGGTCTCTCCTGGGGACGCTGCGCGTGACACGCAGGTGCCCACCCGGAGCTGCTGGGAGTGCAGTGCTCTGCGTGCCCAAGGCACTGGGGGCCTTGGCGAGGGGCAACCTCACCAAGGGGCAACCCATTCACAGACAGATTCCTGTGCAAGGAGCTCCAGTAGTCAGAAACGGCAAAGCAGCTTGTGCCTGAGGCACTCTGGCCCTCAACAGCCCAGGGCCCAGTAGGTGTCCCTGAGGGGCACTTCAAGAAATGCCCCTGAGGCATTTCAGGGATTCTGGCCCGGAGCCAGAACAGCCAGAGCAGCCGCTGCCTCCCCGATGGTGGGATCTTGCCAGCACCTCTCAAAGCAAAGATTAGAATAACTGATTTGGCCTATACTTACAGATCCCAAGGGGACAGCATGCAAAAAACCATACTGATGCTGGGAACATTTCTCTCCAAAAGGCCACCTGCTGCCTTGCTGGAAGGAGGGTTAAAAGACCCAGTGGAGGTTGCTGGGCTACATCTGAAAAGGAGGATCCTTTCTTGAAGATGCAGTTTGGGTCAGACCACAGCCACCATGATCTCAACTTTCCCGCCCTTCACAGGAACAATTGTGAAGTCTCTCACTCTGGCTCTGTGCATCCCAAATGGGGTCTGCAGTGTTTCTCACATCTCCTGTGTGCTGAGTGATTTTTTTACAATTGGATGCATGAGGCTGGGGTAATCTTATAAGACACTCCAGAAGATCAGTTTAGTATTGATCATGTGCTGAATTTAAAGGCTTTCCACATCCATCTGCTGCTGCTACTCAGGCAACAGCTCAGCTGGGACCTGGGTGCTGAGGGGGTGCCTGCACCCCAGAGCCACCTCATTCCACTGCAGCCTGTGGCTGGGCTGATGTGCAGCAGCATGAAGGGCCAAGGCGTGACACTGCAGCTCAGTTTATGAGCCAGCAGAATCACATGCTGCTCCCCACTGAGCCTTTCGGTGAAGTCCCCCAACGGATCAGTCTGCCATGCTGCTGTCACCACTGGGGCCAGCTCTCTGTGGATGGTAGTGGATCACCCGCTCATCTAACAGGGGCAGCAGCTGTCAGAGACCAACAGAAAAAGGGTGACAGGGTATAGTGAGAGTTTGCACAGACCAGCTCCTAATGCCAACACCCTGCACCGTCCCCAAGGAGGTGCCAGCTGCCACCGCAGGGCAGCCACAGCACCCAGACGTGTCTAGCACAACCCCTTGCCAGCCCTCACAACGGGTGCTGCCAGGACCCTCCAGGTTGCCTCCTGCAGGGAGCAAAGAGCTGGCCTTGGGCATGGGGGGAGGGCTGAGCACCGGCTGCTCCTCTGGTTGTTGCAGACAGGACTATAAATTGAACCACCCCTCCCGAGCAGGCAAAGGCCCCAGCAGCCCCCACATCTGTCAGGGAGTGACTGGAGCCAGCTGAAGCACAAAGGGCTGTCGCAGGCAGACCGTGCCAGCAAGAGCCTCGAAGAGCTCCAACCCTGAGGAGACAGGGCGGCAAGAAAAGGCACACAGAGACACAGAGTGCAGGCAGGAATACACATGGAGCAGGACCTCTGCCCGTGTCTGGGAAGAAGTGCCTCCTGATGTTTGCCACGGACTCTGCAGGTCTTCTAGGCATGGGACTGCAAAGTGTGAGCCCAGACTCCAGAGACAGTGGCCTGGCAGCAGGATAGTTGCTGTGACATGCCCACAAATGTGATGGGAAGAGGGAATTCAGGCATTATGGGACTGAAACATACTGCATCATGATGAGGTTTTAGCTTTTTCTTTTAAGAATATGCATATTGCAAGTTGCTATGAAGTCACGAAAGCTGCGAGCCATGCTGTCAAAAAGACAGCCTGCTTTATGATGCTAAAATATAAAGTGTTTTTTGCAAAACAATACAAGTTAAATGTATAAGAAATCTGCTGATTTACTGAAACAGGAGATGTGCAGGGTAGAAAAAAATTATTCTCCCAGGTCCGTATTTACTCAACAGAAGACCTATATTCAAATAACTCTTAGAGTAGGTCACTGGCATTCTCACAGAGGTTGAGTGGCTGAAAGTAAGGCTACAACATAAAGAGGCCCTCTTAATTAGCAGAGAAAGCAGAAATTGTATGGACATGCTTTAAAACATCAGGTGCTTCTTCAAAATCCCCAGGCAAAAATTTGAGTCCAAAAATCCATTCTGCAAAGCCATCAACCAGGGTGAGGTGGGGCCAAGCTGCTGCATAGCTGCCCAGAGGTGAAAAAGTGCCAAGAGGCAGCGCTCTCACCAGGGCACTGTCCAGCGGGGACCGCTGAAACTGCTAGGTGCTTAGATGCAGATCTTAAATCCAGACACTGATAAGGCATCCAATTCTTTTGCTGTTGTTGTTGCTGTTGCTTTGTTTTCAATAGCTGCAGCTAAACATTTAACCTTTACATTGATGGAATGACCTAAACATGTTCTTCCAGGCTTGACAGCAGCAAGGCGGTCTCACAGCAAGCAGAGAAATGCCTTTCCTTTCAGGCTGCCACATCAATACACTGTGTGGCTGGCAGACTTGCAGGTGTCCCCTGCTCAGAACACATGGAAGGGTCTCAGAGGTGGGACACAAGCATTTCTCCAGATTGTCAGGTCTAACGGAGAGGTGGGCACAAGCCTCCATCTTCTTGGCAAGCAGAAGAGCTCACGATTTGGAAGCCACATAGTTGTTCCAGCTGAGAGGCTGGCTCTGGCTGTTGCTGTCCCAAGCCTGTGGCTCTGCCAGCAGCTGAGGCACTTTTGCAGCATCTGAGGATTTCAGATGGCACAGAAAGAGTTACAGGAAGGAGCAGCAGAGTAATTGTGTGTTAATATGGTCCCATGTTTTTTATTACTCTCAGAGTATTAAATTGATAGCCTGGTACCAAAGGCCAGAAGTGTCACCTCTCAACAAGATGAAACCCTATGTAGCCGCAAGATTTACAAAGGCGTCCATAAAATTAACATTTGGATGAGCATGTGGGAGAACAGAGACCATGAACAGCAGCAGCAGGTTGGCAAGTACCTGCCGCCCCTGCATTTCAAGCCCAGAAGACACCATTGACTGAATGCATCCTCCTGCACCAATATCTGACTGAGTGGGGCCCCAGAGACGCTCTATTGCTAGGAAGGGGCTGCCAGGGAGATTTCGGGAGATGGTGGTATTATGGTAGTGCCGTGAGGAGTAAGTGACAAGGGCAGGAACAGGCCACATCCCAGATCTCCTTGGGGATCACTCCCTGGCCCTAGGCAGTGGAAGCATCTCCCCTCGGTTTGGCACCTCTGGGCCTCTGCCCTTCCTCCGCCCAGTGAGGGCAATACTGTGGCCCTACCACAGAACTAAGGACACGAAGATGCTCGGGGCCCTGGAGCACCCCCCCTGTGAGGACAGGCTGAGAGAGTTGGGCGGGTTCAGCTGGAGAAGAGAAGGCTCCAGAAAGACCTTAGAGCTGCCTCCCAGGACTGAAAGGGGCTACAGGAAAGGGGGGAGGGACTCTTGATCGGGGGGGTAGGGGTAATGGTTTATCAGGACAAGAAGTAACAGGTTTAAACTGACAGAGGGCAGATTTAGATCAGATATAAGAAGAAATTCTTCACTGTGAGGGTGGTGAGGCCCTGGCACAGGTTGCCCAGAGAAGCTGTGGCTGCCCCCTCCCTGGAAGGGTTCAAGGCCACGCTGGATGGGGCTTTGGGCAACCTGGGCTAATGGAAGGTGTCCCTGCCTGGGGCAGGGGGGTGGCACTGGATGGGCTTTATGGTCCCTTCCCACCCAAACCGTTCTATGATTCTACGACACCACAGACCTGCTGGGATAGCATGGTGCTCAGGGCCACACACTTGCCCAGACTGGCTGATCCTGCACTGCCCAGCACACGCTTCTGCATGTAGACACCATGGCATGTTGTGACTGTGTGCGCTCAGCTGCATGCCGTGCATGCTGTGCTGCAGGCTCACACACCTGGCACGCTGCCTCAACGCCCCGTGCAAATGGAGCCATTACCACTGCTGCCTGCAGTATGACTGCTTTGCAATTAAAAGAATGAAATGTTTATACAGGAATATATCTGTGTTAATGAGGTGAATCCTGCTCCCGCCCAGGCAGGCTCTAAAACAAGGCTAGGAACTTGGGGGAAGGGAGAAGGTTCATATGTGCGCTGCTGCCAGACAGCAGCCAGGCCTGGGAAGGGAAGTGCGGAGGGAAAGGGGAGGTAGCTGGCTGGTTGTGCGCAGGAGCCACCACTTCTTTCATTTCCCGGTCTGATTCCCCCCACATGGAGTTAGCAGGAGAGACCAGACCATTGTCAGGCTTGCTGGGGCTCAGGAGGTGTTTGAGCAGTTTCCGTCCCTGGGAAGGGGACTGCTCCTGGCTCAGAGATCTAGGAAGAGCACAAGCGATTTGGACAGCGATGCTGCCACAGAGTGGGGACACGCAGCTCTGGGCCCTTCCACCTCAGCCTGTCCAAAAAGTCCTTTGCTGAAGCTATAGCAGCAGGGGCTATGCAGGAGGAAATCCCTATGCAGGTCATCCTTGCTCTCCTCGATTCCTCAGAAACACCGCGCTAATCCCTGTCGCCTGCCTACACGGGAAACCACGGAGACACAGAATCCAATTAGCTTGAAATCCTGCTCTGGCTCCCGCACAGTATCTCCCTCTGATAAAGCTGTGGAGCTGCAGAGATAAACGGCGCATTAGGATTCCAGCGGGGTCTGGCAGGCAAGGATGGCTTTGGAACTGCAGCACCAGCCCAAGGAATGAGTAAGGCACCAGCGTGCCGTTCCCAAACCTCCCTCTCCACCTCTGCCTCACACCAACTCCTCCTCCCTGCTCCTCCTGCAGCACCATTCCCGCAGCCAAGCCCAGCTGCGCAGGGTGAAAGCTGAGGACTGGGGCTCCGGTCAGCAGCTCTCCAGCCTGGCTGACCCACCACAGGGCCTTCGCGCTTCGCAGGGGGAGGAAAACCTCTTAGGGGCTGACCAGCATCAGAGCCTTTCAGTTGCTGGGGGTGGCCAGGGTGGCATGAAGCGCAGTGCCAGGCCCGATCTCCTCACCACTGCAACGCCCCAGGGCATCTCTGTGCCCGGAGGTCCCTTCAGCACCCACAAGATGCGTCACCCGCACCTCCCTTGTCCCTCCTCCAGCAGGGACTGGCCCTCCCTGAAATGATCTGGGGGACAAAGCAGGTCCCAACCCCACAGAGACAGCAGGGAAAGGGACTGAAACAGGTAAAAATCCTCGCCTGGACAAGCTCCGCACTGCCTCTAGCCACAGCCAAGCAGAGTACAAGATGTTGCTGACCGTGCTACAGCCTGGCTGTGCCTGTGGCAACAAGTCTCCTGGGCCTGATGCTACCACAGCCGTGCCTGCTGTGCTCACACTCTTCCTTGCACCCACAGTAAATTACCTGCTTTACATTTTGCTGCAGCAACTTAACAGTATTAATTCATTGTGTTCTGTCTTTAACAAACACCATTATCATATCACCAGCCAGGATTATGCAAATCCTGAAAAAGGAATTATTTCCCTCCCCAAAGTCACCTTGATTTATCAGTTCTAGCCCAAAATGAAATATAAGTTGCTTTGGATAAACTGTTAAACACACAACCACACCCAGGGGGCTGTGATGGCCCCACAGGACAAAGCACACACCCAGGCCAGGCCCAGCTGTGCCCAGCTGGGTCACCCTTCGTATCCACCGGTGACACAGGGGCAGCTCTGTGCCAGCCCCACCCAAGACTGCTCCTGTGACTCAGGTGGACCTGGGCACTACGGACCAAGAGCTGGGGAAACAACCCCCTTGCAAAGTACTCTGGGGATAACTCCACGGCTCCATTCCCCAGCCAT
Organism: Strix uralensis; assembly: GCF_047716275.1. Lineage (NCBI taxonomy): Eukaryota > Metazoa > Chordata > Aves > Strigiformes > Strigidae > Strix > Strix uralensis. The sequence continues at coordinate 298,850 of NC_133989.1, read as the reverse complement.
TGGGCCATGGGTCCGAGGCTGTGCATGCAGGGCTGGAAACAAGGAAACTTTTCAAAATTGCATTAAGGATTGCTCTGGGGCTGCCACTGGTCTGCCCCCATCCCTGACCCTGCTTCCCAGGCCACCACTTCAGGTTGAGCCCACATCACGCATAACAGAATGGTGGGTCATCCCATGCAAGTGTGGATGGTGTTAGGGATCAATGAGCAAATCTGCATCCCACGCCAGGAATTAGCTCTTTAACAGGGTCCCCAAATAACATAATGCCTTTGTCCATAATTTCTTTTGCTGCAGAGATAAAGGCTCCCCGCCCCTCTGATGCGGCTACTCTTGGCTGCAGTTGCCCCATAGCACACAGGAAGCACTTGTATGATTAAAGGTAACCTTTTTTCCCATTATTTGTCAGCAACTTGAGTCAGTCCTTCAGCAGAGGGCAAGAACAGCACCCCAGCAAGAAGGAAGACAGCAAGCCTCTGCAACCTGAGCACAGGCTGCTCTTGCAAGAGGAACCAGGCCCTCGGCTGGGGCTTTGCCATGATGGCCAGCAACTACTTTATGTGCTCTGGCTGAGTGCAGAGGGGCTATTCTGAAAGAGAGTTCTGCTTCAGATTCTATTAACCATGGATAGCAGCTTTGTAAGAGCAGCAAAAACTTCCCAATTAGTCCTAAATATTTTTTATTTTCAAACCCAATGTGTTCTGGCAGACGAAGAGCGAAGGGCAGCAAGCATGTGCCGGAACAGCACCATGCAGGCTGGTACCCTGAAAAGCCACTGACAGGTGTACACTCAGCACCTCTTGTGCTTATGGCTCACACGTAACTAATAGAGATGCGAAGTTCCTCCAAAAAACATACTGTGACAGAGATGAGGATGAAATCATGCACTGGCAACCTATGGTAAAATACAGCTCAGTAAAATAGAATTATTCTCAACCCAAACCCTGGAAACAAAAACCTCAAAAGAAAACCCTGGCACTATGCCTGGCCGCCCCCAGCCAGCACACCCACACCTCTGGCACAGTGAGAAAGTGTTCAATCTGCATTCAGCTTAACCTGCTCTGGGCCTGGGGGGTGGTGAATTGCCCAGGGCCTGTGGGCCGACGCACAGCTGGGTACAAGCTGCCTGGTGCCTGTGGTGTGGGATGTTTCAAACCACAAACACAGACTGTGAGGAGGAACTCAAAGAGCCACCTTGGCCATCCCAGGACAGAGCCTGAGCACTGATGGGAGAGAGATGCCTCCGCCTGGCACAGCAGAGACCCAGGGTTCAGGCTGCTCCTGGTCTCACAGAGCCATTCTCATTCCTGCTCTGATGTGTGCAGTCTGGTCTCTCCTTGATCTGTTCTAGCTACTCTAATCTTCCCCTCTGCCTACCCCCAGCTCCTCACCACCAGCTCTCATTCCCAGCTGTGCCTGATGTTTTCACACCTGCACTCATGCTGTCCTAAACTGGGTTCTGCCAGGCCACCACTGTCCTCGCAAGGTCAGAGGGAAGCTTGGAAAGGGGAACTACATCCTCCTGGCCTTAAGAATCCAAAGGATGAATTCTCCCAGATGTAGCCAGTCCTGCTCACCTGGGACAGCCCCTCTCCCCAGGCACGCACCCTCCTGGAGGCAGCCCCTTCTCTGCTGAGGGTGGGGACAGGGAGGCCAGAGGCTAGGAAGGCAGGTGCAAAGCTACAGCACAGGAGGAATGCAATGGCAGAGACAGAAACAGGGAAGGCAATTCAATTTTCAGAGGCTGTCCCACCAATTCAGCTCAGAGAGACGATAAGAAACCCATTTCCAGCGATAGGCACCCTAATCCCCAGCCACCCTGCATTTCCAATTCCGAGAGGTGCTATTTCCAACAAGAAGGCATTTTCCCATCTAGGTTTGCTAGAAGGGACAGCAATGGATTAAATACCAATTTTTCCAGCACTGTTTAACTCTTTCTGTGCCTACTCCTGCCACTTATGCAAGCGCTGGAGGTACAGAGCAGCAGAATGGCTGCCGCACTGTGCCCCAGAACAGAGCTGAGGGCCTTTCACAGGCTTTCCCAAGTGGCCTGCAGCCCGAAGAGACAGGGGAAAAGGGAAAAACTAAAATGCATCGGCAGTGCAGGCCAGGCAGCTTCGATCAGGAATCTATTACTGCTCAAGGCATAACTCTGAGACTCAACTGTGGGACAAGAGTCACTCAGTGAAGCTTACATCCAGTGTTAAAACCATTAGAAAGGTCCAAAGTACTGCAAGGCTGCCTTAAAACTACATTTGCAAGAACACAGGCATAGAAAAAGAAGGAAGCAAACCATACAGTGATGGCCGTGCCCCCCACATGCCCCACATCTCCACAGTTTAAGCATCATGGTGCAGATGCAGCCTTTGCCTCCAGGTTACTGGGGAGAAGAAAGCGAAAAGGAACACAGACACAACAAACAGTGAGGAGGGACTGGCTGGCACAGAAACACACACAGATCAGTGGTAAATAACCTGTCTTCAGGAGGGCCGTTCTCAGCAACAGCTGCCATCTCAAACACGTTGTGTCTTGCCCCACGGCTGTGTGCTGGGGTTGCCCAGAGCCAGCCTCCCCAGAGATGGGTAGTGCCTGTTCCTGGTAGTCCTGGCCCTCACCACTAGCCATGGCTATCTTACAAGAGCCACCTAACTTCCAGCATCAAGCAAGACTTCTCCCACCACTGGGAAGCCACTGAGCTACAGAGTTCCTTGGATACCCGAGGAGTCTTTCCCCAGATGCCCGTATCCAGCCCTCTGCACTTCCACCACCCATCCCAGCCCTCTTCCTTGTGCCACTGCCTTCACTACATGCTGAGGATCTCCTCTATCCCCGCTTCCCGGTATTCAGGCTCCTATCCACTACTGGAATCAGTCTTTCAGGAAGCTGAAGGGCCTGAGACTCCCAGCCCTGCTTCCATAGCACAACCCATGGCCCTGGCACACAGCAGCTCCCTCCCCCCTCCCAGACATCAGGCATAAAACTCTTCCCACAGCACAGGAATAAAGCCCGAACGTTCTCACTTAGCCCCTCCAAACCTCTCCCTTGGTCCCTGTTACGAGCTGAACCAGGGAGTTTTGTTGGAAAGGGGAGCCCCAGACAGCTGTTGCCTCACAAACTGATAAGGCCCCTGGTGCAAAGCTTGTGGGAGGGAGCACTAGTTGCTCTGTAGCCAGAGCTCTCCCACTCCTCCGCATGACTCCAGCTCCAACCGCAACTGTCCATTCATCACCCACTAAACAAATAGAAATTTAAGGGCTCATGGCTTTAAAACACAGAAAACAATTCCCTGTGCATTTTAACAGCGCTGTAATTTATTGGATGAGAAATTATGAATGGCAGCAGAAGGGGGCTGGGCCCAGCACACAGAGGAGTGCTGATGCAGTGCAAGCCAAAGAGAGATGTAGAGCTGAGGGGAGTCTGGGAAAGCTCCCAGGATTGTTGTTGCATGGGGCTGGGGGAACACCACCATCTACAAAGACCCATTCCCTCCCACACCTTGCGTCCCCACCATTCAGTGTAGGATTTGTAGTAGAAGCTTCTGTAAGAAACATTCACATGATGCAGAACAGAGTGGAGCGCTGTGCCAGCTGCGCTCTGGAGAGGCACACCGACATGCTTCCCACACGGCCCTTGCAGATTCAAGGCACATGCAAGAAATGCAAAAAAAATGCTTCATCCCTGGGGGAAGAGGAGCACCTGGTGGAAATACAGAGAGTAAACATGAGCATTACTGTTCCTCCCCCAGGTAATCTCCCAGCTCTGGAGTTTGAGCTGCATTCAGCAGTAATTGAAACCAGGCTCTTTAACACAGGTGCCAATTACTGCCTGTTAATGCGAGGAGGTCTGATAGACAAAGCAATTACCCAGCTCTGCTAGGCTGGAAAGCACAAGATGAGATGGTTCGGCTGCTTATGCTAGTGTGGGTCTTGTAGGACAGCTCTGTCCCCCAGCAAACCCCTCTTGCAGTGCCAGACAGACCAAGTCCTTGACTCATGCCCTCTGGCTGCATCTCCCCTGCATCTTCACATGGGCCAGCAACATGCCCTTGCTGGAAGGAGGGCTGACAATATCCCAGGGTGCATTAGCTCAAGTATTGCCAGCAGGCCGAGGGAGGGGATCCTTCCCCTTTATTCAGCACTGGTGAGGCCACAACTGCAGTACCGTGTCCAGTGCTGGGCTCATCAGTGCAAGAGAGACATGGACAGAGTCCAGCAAGAGCCACAATGATTCGGAAGGGACTGGAGCACCCCACATATGAGGAAAGGCTGACAGAGCTGGGACTGTTCAGCCTGGAGAAGAGAAGGCTCGGGGAGGGAACTTGTCAATGTATACAAATACCTGGATGGAGGGTGAAAAGAGGACGGAGCCAGGCTCTTTTCAGCGGTGCTCAGTGACAGGACCAGGGGCAATGTCCCACCAGGGACAAAGTGGAACACAGGAGGCTCCCTCTGAACACCGGGAAACACTTTTTCACTGTGAAGGTGACTGAGCACTGGCACAGGTTGCCCAGAGAGGCTGCAGAGTCTCCATCCTTGGAGATATTCAAAATCTGTCTGGACGTGCCCCTGGGCAACCGGCTCTAGGTGGCCCTGCCTGAGCAGGGGGGTCGGACAAGATGACCTTTGGAGGTCCCTTCCAACTTCAGCTGTTCTACGATTGTGATCTCTAACCATCCACATTTCTTGGTTTCTCTGCCCAGCTTCTCAACCCTTCTTGGCCAGCTGCCTTTCCCCACCCTCTCTGCTCAGAGCCCCCCTTTGTTTGCCCTTCTGGGGGTGATGTGACAGTGATGAAGGTGGCTGATCCAGGGGTAGTGTCATGATGATGGGGAGAGGACAACAGGAGGTGCAATTCCCAGCAAATCCTGCTGCTCCTTGGTCTTTTATCCTCCAGTAACTGGTGACCTGGAGGGACAGTGCCTTGGGAGAACCTCAGTGGGTGATGACAAGAGGGTTGATCTATCCGGGCCAGCATCAAGTAGAGTGGAAATTAGTGTTTCATGGGACCACATCAGAGTCCTTTTTGCTCTACAGAGAGCACCCTTTGCCTCCTGTACACCCTCTGTAGGGGATGTGCTGGTAGCAAGCTCAGAGACATGGATGGGGAGCAACGAGTGGGAGCAGGCTGGCAAGGTTCCCCCCTGCACAGCGCTGCGAGTCAGATATGGTGCCCACATCTCTAAAAGGATTTTGAAAAAATGGAGGATGCACAGAATAATTACAAATGTGATTTGGAGGCTGGAGAAAACACTTGCCAGGGACAGAATGAAAGAGTTCAGTCTGTTATCTCACCCGAAAGGGAGCCTGAGAGGTGATTTGATTATAAGCATTTCACAGAGAAAAAATACTTGGTGTGAAAGAGCTCTTTAACTTTATTAATAAAGGAGGCTGGAGCCTGTGGGCAAGCAAATTGTAAATAGGAAACACAGCACTGGGCCATGCTACCTGAGAAGTGCCATCTGCTCTGCCTCCTCGCATCCTCCACCCTGTCATGGAAGATACATCAGCTGAGAGACACTGGGTTCATTACAGGCAAAACAGAATAATGGTATTTCTTACTTGGAGTTACACAGGGGCCCTAGATAAATGAACAGCCCCTTCAGACCTTAAAAATCTATGAAACTGCAGGCACAAGCTACAGACAGTGCTGTATAAGGATGCATCCTCGATGCCTGCAAGAAAGAGGGAGCTCCTTTGCACAATGTCCCCACGTGACTGGACTGACTGACGCAAGAGGCAGAGGGAGGGAGGCTTGTTCAGCTTGGAGAAGAGATGGTTCTCAGGCAGACCTCAGAGCAATCTCAGTACCAAGGAAGTTATTTGAGAAGATGGAGCCAGGCTCTTATCAGTGGTGCTCAGTGGGAGGATGAGAGACAATGGATGTAACTACAAAGACATGTTCAGACTAGATAAGGAAAAACCTCTTCCTCATGAGGACAGTCAAGCACTGAAGCAGGGGTCCAGAGAGGCTATGCAGTCTCCCACCTGTAAGGTTTTCAGCACCTGCCTGGATGAAGCCCTGAGCAACCTGGACCCCACCTGCATAGAGAACTGCTGAGGTCCCTTCCCACCTGAATCATCCGGTGATCTCTAACTCAGCATAGGAGGAGAGTGCCTCTTAGCTTCAAACTCACAGGGTTGGATGAGGGAAAATGTCAGCTGTTTGCATCAGCTACACAGTCCCCTCCCAACACACTGTGCTGCCACCTCAGACCCTGCCATTCAGGACAGCTGAATACTTTCTTCCCCACTCCCATATTTTCAGAGTCCAAGAAGTTCTTGGCCAAGGCTGATCCATCTTGTCCTCTGACACAAAGGAAGAATTCAAGGCTGCAAGCAAAGGGCTGTGCAGCACAGTCTCCAACACCAGGCACCAGCTCCACCTCATTCTTCCTGGGGAGTTCCACTGGAGACCTTCAACATCCAGAAAAAAAGCAGCAGCTCCACAGGACAAGGGACGTAACACGGGCCAGCTCCCTTTATACAGTGAATTATGTCCACGTGGCAGGTGGGTCTGCCTTGTGCAGGGCAGCGGAGGAGGTGCTGAAACACAAGGCTAGAAAAATTACTAGGCTGAGACCAGGAGAGTGGCTCTTAGCACATTCATGACGATGGCTCCAATTAGTGCAATTACAGGGCTTGGCTGCATCTTCCTGCTTGTGATTTTCATTAACAATCGCATGGTCAATTCTGCTACTTTTCACTGGGCAAGCAGCCAGAAGCTGGCAGCAGCCTCTGCTCCTGGCAAGGTCTAGAGGGAGGCCAGGCTGGCAACAAAGGCCCAGCCAGGCATTCAGACGTCCGGGCTCCTGGCAGCAGAGGGCCATTTGGGAGAAGGGAGGCAAGTGGCACAGCTACCTGCACTCTTGGAGGAGCACACTCCTCACGGGAGGCTGAACTGCACTCAGCACAGCTGGTCCCTCGGCAGGAAATACCATCACAAACACCACCACTCTCCTGCGTCCCAGACACAGCTCAGTTCTGGCTGCATCGCCTTTCCTAATGCAAAACAAGACAAACAGTTCACCCCCCAAAACACAACTCCCCAAGCAACTGCAGGACACAGAGCTTCTCAGGTTCGCATGACTCCAGAGAAGTGAGCCATTTCCAAGTACAGGGTGAAGACTAGGAGCAGAGGTTCTTTCAACCTCCTTAGACCGCAGACACTCAAGGCCATGGAGCATTAAAACCTACATACCCCAATGATAAAAAAAAAAAAAAAGAGCCTCAGTGCAGAAGCAGGGGTACAGAGTTAGGGGCAACTATTTGCCACTGCAAAGATCGCAGAGTGTGAGCCCTTTACAGCCCAGGCTGGGTGGTAACCAGCCTTCCAGCCTCTGCACCCCGAGCTCCCCCATCCCCACCGCACTAGGCACCAACCACAAACCACATACTCTGCTGAAACAAGAAACGAAGCACAGCTGGAAGCAGCCCTACTTCTGGGCACCAGGCCCCATGTTGCCTCGCTATTCCTGTGTGTTTTGGAGCCAGGAGTAAGCCTGCTGATGATACCTTGTTTGCTGGGCAGAGGAGCGTAATGCAGAGGGGTTTGCAGGGACACTTTCTCCTTGCCCTCAGGATGTTTACTGTACTGAAATTTCAGCAGGAAGCCAAGCATCTGTTCTTCATATAAAAAGGTCTCCCAGGGGAATGGGTAAGGGGGCAAAATCAGCACACATGTAAACACCTGGTCTTACAGGCAAGAACAGAGTTTGCAGAAGGAGTGCAGCACCTCTGAGACTCATTCAGCGTTGCTTCCGCTGGTTAATTAGTTCACCATCAATATTCAGTCAGAGCCCTCTATTTCCTGTGCATGGCTGTGTGCGAGTGTGTGCACATGGGCCCACACGGACCGGGGAAGGCCTGCACAGTACGAGCATACATGCACATGTTCTCACTAGCAAAGGGGCTTGCGAGTCTGTCTCCCCAACACTGCAGTGCTCGAGTGGATCCAACACGTTCAGCGAGGGGCAGAACCAAACTGTGCTGCACAATGATTGCCCGTACAGAAAACTGCTCCTCTCATCCCCTAAAGCGGCCCTGACTCAGGGCTCATCAGAACACAGTCTGCACAACCCATGAGCTGCTTCACTGCTCTCAGAAGACCGTGGAGACCACACTGCAGCACGAAGGGACCTCTCAAAGGTAGGAGACCTCCCAGCCCTGGGCCCACACACAGGGCTGGGTTTACACAGTGTTTCCAATCCCAAGCCCACCACATTGATCCAAATCTGAAACAGCTTCAGCAACAGCAAGAGGCCTTGACTACCTCTGTACAAGACCAAAGAGCTGCACAGCCACCCAGAGTTATTTTCAGAGGCAAGCAGGATCTACTAGCACTCTCTGCTCCCACTCCCTACTACCGTCCCCTCCGTACTTCCATCCTGTCTCCTCAGTAGACTCCAACCCTGCCTCTTCATGCCTAGAGTCTGCACTTCACTGCTATCACTACAGATTGTGCCTTCTCATTTCCCTTGCACCACTGCTGCAGCACTTATTTCCTCCTTTAAGTCCTTCATCCTTGCCTCTTTTTCTGTTTCTGGCACTTTCAGTGCACAGTAGGGTTTTTCCCTTCTATGAGAGAGGGTGGGCAGGGGTTCCTTCTTCCTTTCATTAAATGTTAGTGCCCATTCAAGTGAGACGGACAGTGTTCAACTGACAAGCTGTGCTGCTGCTTTAACACTCTGCTGCACTACCCTGCACCAGCATACAGCCCCACTCCACCCCTCCCAAGCTTGCCCACAGCTCTGCCATATTCCCTAGAAGCCACCCAGCACCCTAGTCCTGCTCCTGGGTGAGACCACATCCAGGTGCAGGATGACTCAGCCTGAAGGCAGGACTACAATTTCAGCAAAAGTGAGGATAAGGCCCACCAACCTCCTCTATAGACCTATTCCAGGGACTCAGCCTAGGAGGTAGGCAGTGACCTCTCCCCTAAGACCAATCCCCTCAACCCCTGAGGCTTCTGGGGAGGGGAGACAGGAATATATGGACAGAAAAGAGCCCCACACCACGTCCCAGCAGAGTTGCCTAAAGAGAAACACTGCCATTTTCCCAGAATCACAAAGCTTTTACCCTTTCCTTCTTGCTAGTTCCTACATGGACCTCTGACAAGGCCTTTTTACTTTGCTCACTGATCTACACTAAACTTGCTGCTTGCACTGGCTGAGCCTGCAAAATCAGGCACACCTAACCAGAAGCAATTGAGATTTGCTCCAAGAGCTCCAGGGCAGAGCTGGAGTATCAAGACTTCTCAGGCTCTCAAGGAGTCAGAGTGCCAGGAAAGGGGCAGTCAGAAGAGCATCAGGCCCTTCAAATGGAATGCCATCCCTATCAGCTTCATGGTGGATTCAGAAGGGCTCTCCTGCAGCTCTCTATACAGCCAGCGCTTCCACTCTGTTTCTAAAACATTTCTTGCTGAGAGTGAGCACTAAAGAAGCCAAGAACAGAGTGCTCTGCCCTGCACCATGGCAAAGTCCTCACCAGGTGAGCCTCAGAGCCAACATGGCTGAGGCCTGGTGAAGCTCTGGAGTACACAGGAGCCTTGCAGACACAGCAGTCAGTTAAAGCAAAAGCAGAGAGAAACAAGCCGCAGGGAAGGTCAAAAAGTGATAAGAAAACATTCACCACAGGCACACTATTCCTAACTCGCTGCTTTTCCAAATGTAGGAAATGGAAATGCTTTTGGAAGGCTCAGAGGTGTAATGGATAGGGACAGCTTTGGCCAACACAACGGCTGCACCTCACCGCTTTAAAGGCAACCTTTGTCCATCTCCCCGAAGTACCAAGACTGCTTCCCCATTTTGTCATCTCTGTACCTCACCTCTGCATCTCCCTGAATCAGAGCCTTGAAATTTGTGATGGAGAACTGGTCTCGGGTCACTGAGAGCGGTGAGTTCCACTCCCCACCAGTCACAGGATTTGCCCACCCTCCATCATGGTGCTCCTGCCAGTGCTGGAGGAGTGACGCAGAGCAGACAGACACGGCGGGCGCAGGTGAATAGAAGCGGAACAAGCAGATCTTGGACCAAGAACAACAACACTGGCACAAAGGGTGCGGGGAGTGGGGAACGCACACACTGTGCTCCCTCCCTTGCAAAGTTTAGGCTCTCACCAGAAGCTGTTACAGAAGCAAGATAAATCCACAAAGAATAGCATCCTTTCATTTTCCTTCTACGTTTCCCAGGCAACACCAAGCACTCAGCAACAGTTTAGAGTGCAAAAGCCTCCTCTGTTTGGTCAGTTAATGGCAGGAGGATGAAGAGACTTAAGCAGAGCTGCTCACTGCTTATTGTTTGGAAACCCCAGTCAGGCACCTGCAGCAATGACATTTATACCCAACACTACAGTTTTTAAATGCAAACTTCTATGCTGGAGCTCTGAAACTCCAGTGAAGGAGGTGCATTTCCATTCTCAAGTGACAGATCTACAGCTATCCCTGCACACATGGTCAGGAACGCATGACAGCACCATGAAGGTAGGTGCACACAGATCTCAGCAGGAATGCTCCAAGCTAGAGAAAGCAATTTAGATCCAGGACTGTTGCTCAAACACGCTGATGCACGGATGCTAAAAGAACCCCCAGCTGCAGCAGAGAGGCCTCAGTAGACCCTCAAAGTCGGTCAAGCTGCATGGTTCCCAATAAGACTCCAAGACGACTCTCTCTTCAACCAAAGAGCAGGACCGTGTCCTTAATACATAGCTGGGCACATATGTTTAGCTTCCCTGCTGGGCACGTGGTTTTGTCAGCATTCCTGCTTTGGTCACTTGTGGAATGATGTGCTGAAGGGTGAGCAGTGTCTATTCTCACCTCTTGGTAGCATGCTAGGGACAGCCCATGAGCCTTCACAGAGACCTGACTCAAGGCTAGTACGCTGATGGGCCTCTGTCTGTCATACAATTCTTGATGTAGTTGTTCAAGTAGAAGCTAAAAGAACAGAGACTCAGTGGCTAAATCATATGCAAGGTGACTTGAAGACTCCTAGCACTAGAAGACTCCCAAAGCTATCAGGGCTCAAGAAGAAATTGCATTTTCCAATTATGCCCAGCCAGGGGCTTGTGCCTTCTCTCTGATGAGTTACCATGCAAATTTTTCCATGTCTCAAACAAGTCCTGAAGATGCTGTGAAAGAGCTGCCCCTTCCCACCTTATTCTAGCAAGTCTGACTGAATCTAGACCTTGTGATTCTAACATTCTGGAGCCTTGGCCAGCACGGAACATGCTATCCCAAATGATGTTATTAAATCAATGTGACATTTCATCTGAATGGTATGAGTAGTTCTAGCATAAAACAGCCAAAAAAAAAGGACTTTCACAGCAGTAGAAAAGCCATGCACACATTAAGTGTACACTTACACTCACCCACAGCTATGCAGGAAAGTGTAACTTCTTCAGGTCCCCCACCACGATATCTGTCCCCAGATTTTCTGACCAGTTATTTAGAGTCTAAACATCCTTTAGATATGCTGATTCTAAGTTCTAGATCTCAGCCAGTTTCACAGGAACAGCTCTTCACTGCTAGCTCCTCATACACTATCCCTTACAGCCTAAGAAGTTTATCACCAGAGGTTTGATGCAGACTGCTATCCATCCTTTTTACATTCTTCCTCCTGAACATCTGCTATTGAACTCATCACCTACTTCTTGCTGTGTGCTGGTCACAGAAGCACCTGCAGAATATGCCCTACCATAAACCTCCTTGAATAAGATCCCTACCTGGATTTGTGAGGCTGGGGGAAAACCTCTTCGTCCACTGAATCTAAAGGAGAAATTAAGTAGTAATTGTCACCAAGCTCTGCATAAGGGCTTTTTAAATTCATAGGCAGGAATAGGACAGAGATCCTCTGCCATTCCTATCTGGATACTAGAAGGAACTAGAATAGGATTTTTTCCAAGACAAAGGAATGATGCCCAGTCAGCCTCACAAGCAAACTGGACTGACTCCCTGTACCATATGCTGTGGAAAAATCATGAAGCAGTATACACTTTTATGTTATTTCCAGATTTCTCTTTATCTCTGAAAAGAACAGGATTTTACTGAACAAGGAAGCAGACATCTACCTAGCCTTGCTGGAAGCAAGCAGCTTGCAACTTTCCAGGGAAGGGTGCAGAACTAACTGCTTGTCCCAAAAGCTGTTCTGAGCATACTTCACTGGAGTCAATGACAGTGTCCTATTTGTTGCCAAAAGGTTACATCTAGATCAGAAATGTGGACACTAGGTTCTAGGGCCTCCCCTCTATCTTAAAGAGGAAATGAGACTGGAAGCAACAGACTACAGGGCTCTACAGTTCACAAGCGCGTTCGCTGCCACAATCAAATTTCATCTTCAAACACCGTATGTGGTACAAATCCTGGCCTGTGAACAGTCACCTTTACCTTGGATTTACAGGGACCTGAAATCCCAGTTCGAGAGTTACACTGTAGAAGGATGCCCGAGGTTCAGTTCTAGGAGTGGGAAATGCAAAGAGCAGCTGTGGTATTGCTAACGACAGATCACACGCAGAAAGTGTCGCTGCCCCACATCACACACAGAGTATTCAGCGCTTGGGGCTCACACCCGTCAGGAGGGTGAACAGGGAGAATCCTGCTGGAAGCATCACAAGTCCCAGCTATTGGAAAATCCAGCGAGGGACAGACCAAGCCCTTCTCAGCTCCAGGCATCCTACTTGAGGCAAAAGATCCCTTAGCATGCCAGCCTGGCCTGGAGCTGCTGGCTCAGCAGCTTTACATGAGGTAGTTGCACCACCTGCTGTCTGCTCCAAAGCAAGTTACCAATATCTATTAGAACATCATTAAAGATGACTGTTATTAACAAGTTTTCTTCTTCAGAACCATTCTTTTGCAAGACATGGTCTTGACTGAAGTCATCAAGAAAGACTTCATATCTGAAAACTATGAAGCAAGATCAACTGAGGTCCCTCTAGCCCAGCCAAAAAGGTTCAGGTTCTCAAACAGAGTATGAGAAGTTCACTTTGACGCCCAGCTCCTCTCAGGAGAAAGATCACACCATTATCTCTTTGGGAAGTTCCCTCAAGTTATTTCTACTCCAAAAACTCCAAAAGCTAGCACTGAACAAAACTTTGAAAGAGGTGAAAATTCTGCCATGCAAAATACCATCCACCTGTCCAACACCACTTGTGGCTTAGCAGAAAGGAAAGAGACACATCTTAAATCCTGCACCATTCCCCTCTTCTGGACAAGGCAGCAGCACTAACTGATGCCCAGTGGGGCTAAGAAGTAAAATTTCTACAAAAAGCCACAGTACTAAAAGTCTTCTTAAGATACAGTGTCTTGTTCACACACAAAAGCAGACAAGTCAGTATGCAGTATGCTCTCTTGGCTGGCACAAACGTGACGGGTTGCAGGAAGATCCCCCTAAACCTTGAGATCAAGGATCCTGTTCATAGGCAAGTATTTTGCATGCCAGGCCTCAGAAATAATTGGGCATACAGTAGCAAGGTCAGTGTGGGTCCAAAAGGAAAGGAGTTCAGAAGGCAAATGACCTCTGCTTAATGAAGCATAGGTGCATAATGTGCAGACAAAAAGGAATCAGAGAAATAGTTTATTTAAAAAACAAAAAATCCCCCCCTCAAATACCCACATACTTTCTAATAAGCTTATTGCTCAAGCTAGATCTCCTGGGATACTGCTCTCTCTCCCCTTGGCCTGTAGGGCCACAAGTGCTCATGCATCCCTGTCCTTCTTCCAACCGACATCAATTGGTCCCAGATACCAGCATTTAATTCTCTCTTTACTACGCACACAGAACACGAAGGTCACCAGGCACAAAGGCTCCTTCTCCCTGGGACGAGTCTATGGATTTATATGTAGTCATCTGCTCCCGCCAAGATGGGAGTTCCTCCTCAGCAGAACCATAAAGTATGAGAAGGTATATCCACCTTCTCTGTTGAAGCCAAAGCCTAAACAATGCTACAATCACTCCTGAACCGCTCAGCCGGCCATCCAGACATGGCCATGCTTACCCTAGAGCTTGTGGTCTAGACTCTCCTTACAGCCTTCAGGACTCCCTAATAAGCTTCCCATAGCATCTCCCAGTCTCACCACATCGTTCTGCTTCCAATGAACCAGGGCTCATCTTCCGAGTTTGCTCTCTGTGAAGGGGATATGAAAGGGGCATCGCCTCTTTCTCGAGCAGCATCTACAGATCCACACTGCAGCAGAACAGCAGGACTCTCTCACCAGGCCCTGGCTCTCCTCTGGGTGGTCACAGAGAGACTCTCAGACCTTCCTCCTAGAGAGCCATCAGGCAGGTGTGGTCAGAACAGGGCAGGGGCCTTTGTGCTTCGTGTTCAGTCAGTGTTGCTGTGGGGTTTCAACATCCTCTTCCTCCTCCTCACCATGTTCAGAGTGGTGCAGCAGCAGCTCCAGGTCAGGGTCAGAGCTGGCCTCTTTCTGTAGCTTCAGTGCTTTTTCACCTGCATGCAGACAGCCTGTTTAGTGACAAACGCGCTAGAACACCCATCAAACCTGGCACTGGCGAGGAGCTGCCGCTAGACACAGCTCCTAGTGAAGCTACAAGAATGCCTACAGAGAAACAGAAAGGGATTTAAAACAGAATCACCTTTGGAATTCATGGCTTTGAGAATGACATGAAGGGAGATTCCCGACAGACAGACAGCAAAACCCAGCCAGTTCAAGAGACTGAGGCGGTCTCCCAGCAAACGCGTGGCGAGGAATAAAATGCAGATTTCCTGTGGAAACAAAAAACATGACAAATGGCAGGGCAGGATCTGAGGAGATACGCACAAGACATTTTAGAGCTCAAGCCCAGATCAAGATTCCAGGCTGCTAATTTCCATCAGCACATTCTTCCATGTGCAGAGAGTTCTAGAAACAGTTTCGAGGAACAGAATGACCTGTTAAACTGGGATGGGGGATTTTAAGTCCTCTGACTGCATAGCTTGGCTACACGGGAATCCCGTGACTTCCAGATCAGACAAATTTCCCCTGTCACCATTCAGCTCAAAAGTGTGTGTGCTGGATTCCTCAAAGGAGGGGAGGATGTGCCAGACTAGGTTAGAGATAGTTCAAGCCAGTGGTTTGTTCATATCCAGGTCTGATGTAAGAGCATGCCCTTCTTACCCCTCCTCCCTCCCGCACCACCCACTGCTCATGAAGTCCACGTGTTTTAGCCTATCCCAGGCCCCACCAAACTCTGGACCTTAATAGTATTTTTTATAGAACAGCCATGAGTCTCTGCCCCGTGCTGTCAGGGATCAAGTGACTTCACTGCAGAGACTGCAAGGAAAAGCATCAAGCTCCTGTGCAAGGAGAACAAAAACAACAGGAGATGATGTCTAAGGCTCTAAGGAAGTTCCCACCACACGAGGCCCGTTAGAGATGACTCGGTACTTGCCTTGTAGTATTAGCACAGGAACCATGCCTTACCTTAAAAATGCCAGCAACGGAAAGGGTGAGGCTAGATGTTCTGGAAACCAAGAGGAACTCAGAAAAGCCTAGACCAAAGGCAAGAATTCCACCCAAGAACAGCTTCCCTACCAGAGAGAGCAGCATTCCTGCTTCATGGAAACGGAGGAGCTTCTCTGATATGGACAAAGGCAGGCCTAGGAACAAGACAGTGAGTAGCAGAGTACCTTTCCCAACTCCCAGGACTCCTCACAACAAGATGGGGGTGGGCCGCTCACATTCCAGTATCAGGAGGATGTGGAGCCAGTTCTTCACAGCCCCTACTTCCACAAGTGTGGCAGGCTACTATTCCTGTGCACTCTTTAACGTTCCGCCAGCATAAGGTGTATGTGGGCCCTTACAATTCCAGGTCTCCAACGACTTTGGAAAGTTCATAGATGTTCGCTTATCTAAATGAATCATCTCAAACAACAAACTGCTAAGCAATCTCCCCAACCACTCTATAAAGCTATCCCTGCTTTCTCTAATTAACTCACGCACCCTCAAACACCACAAAGAGAGGGAAGAGCCCCAGGAACATGAGCGGCTGCAGGTGAAACATGGTATCAATGGGGTTCTGGAGCCCTGAAAGAGGAGAATCAATAACAGACCAGGTAGCAACAAGCCAGGGAATAACATAGCTCCTAGAGCCTTTATTAGCACCCTTCCTAGACATACACCTTATCTGTAACGCCCACACCTGTGCTGCTGCAGATGCCAAAGCCACCTTCATTACCCATCAACAAATAAACCCTGCCCAAGTGCCAAACACCATCCCTTACACAAGATGTCTTGTTTCTGCAGCAAGGGCCACCACCTCCTTATTCCCCTCCCCATTACCAGCACCACCCATCGCTTCCTAACACCCTACATACCCAGCTCAGCCTTCTGCATAAGTATCTGCGTGAGAGTCCAGCGAATACCCCCAAGGAAAGAGGCACACAGCACCAGCATGAAGCCCTGGGCGTTGAACTGTGTGGACTTGTAGGTGAACATGAAGAGCCCCCCCGCGATGAGCAGAACCACCAGCAGCAATGCCACCCTCTGGGTGAGAGCAAACACAAAAGTCACTACAGACTCCTAGAGCTTAACAGAGACAATTCATCCACGTAACCGCATTCTTCCTCTACTTGTACGTTTCCTGTTCACGTACTGCCTCTTTCCCTGGGCAGGAACTTCTCCCTCCCTAAGGCATCGTGTGGGACCCTTACCACTTCCTCCAGCTTGAAGAGCAGTGAAAAAAGCAGGATGAAGAGAATGGCAGAGGATTTGGTCATCGTGTAGCTGTAAGGACCAAAATACACTGTCAGTCTCCTCCAACATCCTCCTTCCCAGCAAAGCACTATTAGGCACCAGATGGCCCCCTTCTACCTTGCTACCAGACAGCTATCACAGACCCTGCATGCCCCCCCTCGTCGTACACCCATCCAGGAATCTGACCCTGGCAAAGCACTTTCAAACCCCCCCAGAGGGCTCCCGGGGAAGATGGTGTTTGTACTCACAGGGAGACAGTGACGTACAGGAAGCTCCAGTTACTCAGCCCAATATCCAAGGAAGTTGACAGAGCTAAAGAATCAAAGAAAAAAATCCTGAAGTTAACTGTCTTTCACGACATAAAACCAAACACCAAAACCCTGCTACTTGGGCATGAATGTAGAGAGCAGAGCAGACCCAGAGAAAAACCCACGTTTTCCTTGGGTTAACCCTTCAGTACAACACCGCTTGGGTACCCTCAGCTCTTCATGTTTCTGTCCCTTTCCCTGTGGTCTAAGCTGGACTCAGCACCACACTCACTGACCACACACTATGCAAAAGCGTAAAGATAACTCTTGCCCTCCCTGCGACTGAAAGCCATCACTGATTTGCACCAACTCTTTTCGGAACGTTATCAGAGCACGGTAACTCCTCAGTATGAGGGCCACTGCCAGAACCCTGAAGAAGTAAGCGTGGTAACAATCCTCAGCACACGCCCTTAATCCTGGTGCAGCTCTCATTACAGTCTGTTCTCCCTGGCCATAAACTTCCTACCCCAGAAAACAGTTCCCCTGAGCCACAGTGGCAGGCTGTGCTGAAAGGTGGTACTGCTACAGGTGTGGAGAAGGCGTTTTTCAAGAAACCATGGGGCATGTTAGGTAAGGTATTGTAAACCTTGCCAGAGATCTTAGCCCAGATACTGTGGGACACAGTACGACGATGACTGAACCAACGTAAGATACAGCCAAAGAATTGCTGAAGTAGCTGGAGATCTGTGCTCCGAGTAGGAGCTTCACTCCCTGGTCTCGGCTGCAGCAGTTTTGTGTGTCACATACAACAACCTTCTGTATCATAAAGACTAAGTTCCAACCAGAGAAAGCTCCTGAAATAACATAAACGCGTGGCTTGATACCACCGTTAATGAGAAAAAATAACTTGCAGAGATGGAGGTACTGTGTGAGATTCTCACTGCGTGTTCTCACGTGTCAGGGCTTCCTTTGGAAAAATACGCTCGGTGCGGCCTGTCCGCACTCTGACCCGCTCTTGTTATGGCCAGCAAGGACGGTACGACTCAGGCCCTAGCTGCGAGTAGCACCTACTCTTACCCTGCGCCTGCTGAGGGAACGCAGGGGCGGCCCGCAGCGCTGGGCACCCGCGGGCGCGGGGCTCGCCGCCCCCCGGCTCGCCCCGCCCAGGGGGACCCTGGCACCGGCCCCGGCCGCCGTCGGACGCGGCTCCGGGAAGGGCCCGAGCGGTCACCCGCGGCGGGCGGGCACCGTTCCGCACCGCCCGCTCCCGCTCCGCCGCTCCCCCGTCCCCCCCCCCGCCCCCGGTACCTGCGGGCGCCGCGCGGCGCAGACAGTCGGCCCAGGGCAGCGCGGTACGGGGCCGCCCCGAGCGGCAGCGCGCCAGCGCACGGGCGAGCGCCGAGAGGCCGAAGATGAGGAGGAGGTGCAGCAGCGTGACGAGCAGCGGGAAGGGGAAGCTCTGCGGGACCGAGAGCCGCCGTCACCACCGCCCCGCGCCGCCGCCCCGCGCCGCCGCCCCGCCCCGCACCTGCAGGAGCCACTTGTTGTAGAAGGTGATGGCGGCCGAGCAGCCGTAGTACAGCAGCACCAGCGGCGCCGCGCCCGCCGCCCGCCCCAGCGCCGCCGCCATCGCCACGGCTGCCCGGGGGGCCCAGGAGGAGGGGGAGGGGGAGAAGGGCTGCTGAGGGAGAGAAAGAGGAGGAGGAGGAAGGCGGCTGCTGAGGGGCCGCGGCGGCGGGAAGGGGGCGGCGGCGGAGGAGGGAAGAGACGCCGCCGGCCGCGGTGGGCGGGGTCCGAGCGGAGAGAGGCGGCGCAGCCGGGCTCCGATTGGTTGTTATTATTGTCACGGGTACAAACGGCGCGCGGCGCCCGCCCCGCCCCCCAGCGGCCGCGCGCTCCGGGCCCCGCGGCCCGGCCCCGCCTCAGCCGTAGTGGTAGACGAAGTCGTAGCTGCTGGGCTCCTTGGGGATGGGCGGCGGCGCCTCGGGGATCTGGATGTTCTCCAAGTCCAGCAGCCGCAGCTTCATCTCCATGCTCAGCAGCGTGTCCAGATCGCTCTTGGTCAGCTCGCTGGACATGTCCTTCCCCAGGAGAGCATTGAGGCCGTCAATCCAGATACAGTACTGTGGGAAGAGAGGGTCATCACAACTGCGGGCACAAACGACAGGTTCTGTCGAATCTTTCCATCCACGCAACAGTTAGAGACACTCCTACACAGCCCACAAGAGGAAACACTGAGGGCGTTAACCCATGGGGGAAAAAAACCCGGCCCCAAAACAGTGCCCACAGAGATTGCCAGTGCAAGGCAGCAGCAGCCCATGGCTCTAGGAGAGGGCCAAGAGCTTCTGTTGTGGCGTAACAACAGAAAAAGCAAAGCTATTTTCGACATCAGTGTCTTATAGAATGGGGAAAAGGAACAACTGACTGCATAGGAGGAAAGAAAGTAGCAGTCCAGGGAAATTAGTGTAGAAATTTTTTTTGGTAATAGAAAGGTAACTGCGGGGGGAAATAAGCATCGCCAACATCTTCTAAGAATGAACCCAGTGGGAGAGATCCCACTCAAGCCTTTAATAAGAAGCAACTGATCCCTCTTAACCTCTGAAGTTAATATTCTACTGCTTAACAGCTACATTTCTTACCTCATATTTATTAGGTGCAATGAAGTTCAAGGTCTCATCGGGATCGTATAATATCGAGAAGGCCAATTCTAACACTTCCTGAATGGAAAAGAATCTTTCACTCATCAACTGAACAAAACATCACAGCACCTTCTGCCTGCTAACCCAACACGAGAAGCTGCCTCGCCACAGCTCAGCGCACCTTCCCATATCAGCATTCCCAGCAACTCCGAATCGCCTGTAGCACAGCCAGACTACACTCACAGCACCTACCAGTCACAGACGAGCACTAAGAGAAGGCCCAGATATGAAATGGGTTTTGTCAACAGTGCACCTGCAGCGTGGAAGACCGTTTCCTCCTGTTGCTTGCTTTCAGTCTTCAACTCTACAGCACTAGATATTAATTACAGGCAAAATGGGAGCACTTACTTTGTTCTGTTTCAGTGCACTTTTCTCCTTCATGTGTGGACAATCCTTCCCTGTGACAATGGCTTTGATGTCTGCAACTGGAACTAACAGTGAAAAAATAAAACTCACAAACAAGAAATCCTAACCAGGAAAAGACAGAGCTTTGTTTTGTCTTTGCAACTGAGCATTGTTCCTGTTTTTGTAGCTCATTACTGCAGCTTTCCAAAACACATTACCAGTAACACATCCCTACAGCTGGCTGTCGTAAGAAATACCAAGCAATTTCAAGACTCAAAGGGTTTGGGCAAGGACCAAAAGTTGATCTCATCTCAGTCAGAGCTTCAGCCACAGCCCTTTTTCTCTCATCTCTAGGACGGTACTCAACGGCCTATAGACGGCAGAGCACAGAGCACTGCACAGTGTGCTCAGAGCAGTAACTGGGACTTACTTTTTTCCTGTAGAGATTCAAAGGTCACTTCCCCCTGGGCATTATCTTCCAGATCTCCATAGTGTAACACCTTGTGATTCAGAGCCAGGCGACAGTACCAAAATCTTTCTGGAACACACACCAAGTAGAGTAAGCTGAGCGAGATCCTTCCATAAGGTCTTACGGCCACCACATTACAGTCTCCCCAGCTGATCCCTCTACCCCTGCAGTTCCTCAGCACTGCTTCCTGTTCATGAGGAGATGGCTGTATCCTTAGAAGTGCATCTATCCCAAACTACCGGCTGGTATAGACAGCCCAGGTAACCAGCTTTCCTTTCTGGCAACACACCTGCTGACAGATTAATCCATTAGATGTTATTTGCCTACAGTTCTTCACATGAAAAAAATGCAGTAGATGCTGTCACCTTACCTTGCCTTCTGCGATTTCCAATTTTTCGAAAGCTACTTCCCTCACAGAGCCTGTTCAGGCGCTGTTGCTTTATCAGCTCCAAGATCTCAGGTTGGATTTTCTCTCTCAGCTCCCTGGCAATCAAATGTGGAAGAGTAAGCAGAAAATGTAGATACCGGCAAGCACAGAAGGCAACTGTTTTTGTTACGCACTTACACAATAGGTGGCGACTGGAAGTCATCTTGGCTCATTCTCTCAGACTGGCGTAGTCGCAGGATCTCAGAATAGCTCAGGCTGCGCAGTTTGCTCTTGAACTGGTCCAAGGAGTTCGGTTTAGAGGGGAGAGCCCGTGTGATCTGTTCCCTCACAACCTGCATAACCTAAAGAGGTTGTGCAGGGAGAAAAGCAAGTCACATTCTGGCTGCTTAATGGCAGCAGAGAACCAGGGCACAGCTCAGTGGCAGCAAAGAACTGACATGGAATAACTGGGGCCAGGAGCGTCAACATACTAGTGACCTTGAAGATCCAGAAGAACAAAGAATGACCTCAGGTCATACCAAATAAAAGTTGGGCCATCCTCCCTTACAACTCAGGTCAATGCCCTGTCATACCTTCTGCACCCTATCCTTTAACTAAGTGTACAGGCTGAATGAACACAAACTGTTTTGCAAAAGATTCTACAAAAATACCTCTTCACCACTCTGACCTTATTAAAATCTTCTGCTGTTGCCCTCATTTCTTTCCAGGTCTTGTTCAACAGCTGGATGCAGATGGCAAATAGCTCTTCAAATGCACGGTCATGGGTGAAAAACATGGGGTGATAGTCATTCCGGCCTTCATTGGCTTCAGGAGGAAACAGAAACCAGAACCATGTGAGCATATTGTGCAAGAGCTAACAGCAACTAAAATCTGCTACAGTGACAGAAACCTGATGGTCAAAGAGATTAAGACAGCTCAAATGCTTCGTCTCCCCACAGACAGTCTGTGTTGGGAATGGCAACTATCCCCATGCTGCACCACACAAGCCTCCGAGACTCATGTGACCTTTTCATACTAGTCCCCCCAGATGACTGCTTGCAGTTGTTTCCCACTTGCCTCTGGCAGAATTTCCTTCAGTGGTTAATTGTCTCAGAATGCTATTTTGAGACTCTCAGAGCTACTAAACTTTTCTCAAGCTTATAATAGTTTCTAGAGTGTGGGGGTTTTTTATACAGCACCCTGCTGAAGCTTCAGGAAGTTGAAGCCTTCCACTTGTGTCAGTTTTTCAGGAGAACCAGAGTGCACACAACATAATTTCTTACTTTAATTCGACAGCGGTATTATCACTGAGACACTGACACCACCACTCCAAGGTCCCCCTGCCCTTACATGGCAGAAGTGAGATCAAGGTACAAATGCTTGTGAATCCTGGTCAGCCTGTAAGCTACTTCCAGAAGCATCAGCCCAGCAACTTGGAAAGCTGGCGTAATAAATGGTACTTACGCAGTTCCCCAACTTGCAGGATCTCACAAAGCATCCTGGTAAGCTCAATGGCACTGCGCCCAAAGGGACACTCATGCTTATCTTCTCGACTGCTGTTCTCCAGCACAATCTACAAGAAGAGGATGCAACACACACTAAGAAGAGCTGCTGAGGTGTTATCTGCAAAAACCAGCAGCTTCACTTACTCTGATATAGGTGTCCTGATGAAATTTGGCCAAGTAGAGCATGTTGTCCAATGCCAGCATCCCTGGAGGAGTCTGAGTGAAATCCATGGCTGGATTGATGTGGTTCTGTGAAAAGAGTGTGTAGAAAGAACCTAAACAAATTAGCTCAAAGAAATTGTGCCAGAACCTTTTCTGAATGAATTTTACAACCGTGTTCATCAAGCCCTCCTTCACATCTATCCAAGAGGTAACCTTGGACACCTGCTGACAATGCTATCCAAACTTCCTAGAAGAGAGGCTGATTCCAAGCTCTTCATAGAACAGGTGTGTATGGTAAGTAAATATCTCCAGAGAACATGCCTAATGAGCCCTGGCATTTAACCAGTCAGCAAGTTCATAATGATCTTCCTTGGGAGTCTGAGCATAGCAGAATTTCTAAAACTCAGATACAGAAGTATGGTAAAGCAAACAGCTATTTCTGTTCCTTATTTCCCCACAACACTGATGGAGATTGCCTTTACATGCTTTACAGTCAGCACTCTCTCTAGATGCATACCGTGAACCCCAGCATCTTGTAGTCCTTGGTGTACATGGCTTTACGTTTTTCTGTTCCACTGCCAGGGACGGTGTTGCTGTCAGACTCTGCATCAAATGCAATTCTTCTCAACTCAAATATGATGTCTCTCTGTGCCTGAAAGACAGAAGGCAGGGAAATGGTAACATGGGATCAATCACTAGGGCGGTATTTTCACCTAACGCACAGTCCCACCTCTCTCTTCAGAGCTCACACAGTGAATACAGAGAGATGCCAAAGGTTATTAACACTGCGTAAGAGGCAATCCATTTCAGAATGGCAAGTTGCAGTATACTGGGTAATAGAAAATATTTGCATTTTCCTTTAACTGCCCCAAGTTTAGTTAAAGGCTATTTCTAGGCATTCAGATAATGCCTGAGGCACTAGGTGGAGTAATAGTTTGACAGCTGGCATCACACTGGTCAAAAACCAAATATATGGCTTCAGCGACCACTTACATCTCTAAAAGTCCCATAGCATACAGCAGGATAGTCATGAGCATGCCCTCACCTCAAGGACTACAATGTGAGGGGTGGTTTTGAAATTTTATGCACCATCTACTGCAAATTGTATGGAGCTAAAGAGCTCAGGAATAAGGCCCCTTGTACACATCCTAGTCTATCAGATCTTACTTGGCTCTAATAGTGACCTGATCATTGGGGTCCATCTTGGTCATCATTCTTTCTTCCAGGAGATTAAAGGTCAGGACCTGTAGCACGTACAGCTGATGTGCCATTTCTGTTTTAATTGGGCGGTTTCCTCTGATCACGTGCTGCAATATGAAGGATAGGGTAGAAATGAAGAGAATACAAATAAAAACTGAGGTATTAGCTGTAGGCATATGCCAGGCTGCATGTACATCTCTGTATATGAAGATTCAGCTGTTTAACCTCCATATTCCATCAAAAGCATAATGATAATGTTCTGTAACAGCAGAAAGAAGCACCCTGATAACTCCCTTTTGAACAAGTGGCTCCAATTTCACCTTTGAAAGAGTCACTTTTCTGGAAGTGCCCTGAGGGCAGCAGAATTTACAGTCTGCACAAGTGAAACCTCTATTGAGAGAACATGAGGAAGCACTCTGTCATTCCAGACATACTTACATTCAGGATTATAGACCTCAGGTGCTTCTGGGCAAATGCATTAGCCATTTCCTGTTGTGGAATTTAGAGATGAAATAACATGAGTGAAATATAAACAAAAAGCCCACATTGTGCAGAAAGGAGAGAAAGAAGGAAGCCTATGAATTGGAGATAGCACTGGCACACAACAAAGTGCTTTTACTACAAACTGGGATTTTATCATGGCATCTCACCACAAAGCAAGCATCAAGTTGGGATGCAAGGGTCATCTTTACGATGGCACAACTCATGGATAGCTCCCTTACAAAACATTATTAACGTGGAGAAAGGTGCTAGCATAGTCAAAGAACAGAAGAAAATTTAGCTTAACATTGGACATCTAATGATACTTCAACATCAGGAGATATGGCAGCAAGGAGAACCCTGTGGGTTGCCCAGAAAAATCTGTCATCTACAAGAGGTTCCTCCAATTAGCATGTCACAACTTTCTATACCTAGGTATACACCCAAGATAAGGAGGGCTAGAGGATATAGTTTCCAGGTCTCCTCCCTCTCAAAAACTCTTCCTCTGAAATTTACATCTCCTTTGTCTCACTTCCTAAAGACATGTTTTGAAGTCAGTTTAAGGACAATTTGCAGAAACACTTCAGTTTACAAAAACAAAGGGTAAATAATTTTCAAGCTTAAAGGAAAGCTTCCCATTTCCCTCTTTACCGCATGGCTTCCTTCCCCAGATGAGGGTTTCCCAACCATCAAGTCATGATGACAAACAGTCACAGCAGATGCAAATATCTGCTGCAAGCCTTTTGTTCCAGGACCAATTATACATGCACCTGCAAAAATCTAACCTGTGCTTTCCTTGTAAATTGTGAAGATGCACTTTTTAAAATACCAGCAATCTCATTACACCTGCTAGGGAAGTGGCACAAGTGGTAATGTCAAGATGGAGTATTATCAGAAGTTTGCTGTTATAAGCAAAATCTTTGGGTAAGAAAATCTGTTAGGGCAATACATCATCTGGAAGAAGTCCAGAAGAACTGCCAGTCTGAGATCTCTTCACATTCCTATACAGTGCAGACTGAGAACTGGAAGCAGATGTGCAGTCTTAGACAACGGCACTCAATCAGCTGTACATTCTGAGCAATCCAAGACTGTTCCAACTGCTCATATCAACTCTGCTCTTGACAGGTTTTATAAGGAGTCTGGTAAAATGCATATATTAAACTCATTCCAAGTCCCTATTACCACTTCTGCTCCAGACAGAAACCTCCTAAAACAAGAAAGTGATACGGTGGCTGATAGCCAAGCCATAATGGCTGCAAGTTCAGCAGCGCTCATGTTACAGCTAAAATGAGTCAGTGCTTGAGTGGAAGATATCCAAGAAGCATCTAGATCAAGTAGGAAGTGGTTTCAGAGATAAATAGTGACTCAGAGGGCAGCGTGTTTTTACTATGATTCGTGAGATACAGTACTGAGAATAGAACAAGGCCTGCTGTTAGGGTTTGTTCATGCATGCAACACAAAGAATCCTTACTCTGAAGGAATTAGTTTGTACATGGGATGAAGTAACAAGTGACTGAAGCAGATAAACAGTGTGAAGGACAAAGACAATTAAACAATTTAAATAGCATAGTGAGAAGCATGAGCACACACATAGCCTAACCACTGCTAAGGAATCTATGTTCGGCTGAGAGTCCAATAACGCCCACTTTGCAGCTTGATGGGGTCACAGAATCATTTATGTTGGAAGAGACATCCTGAGATCCTCTTAGTCCAACTCCCCTGGTTCAAGCAACACCAGACAGAGCAAGTTGCACAGGACCTGTGTCCAGTCAGGTTTTTAATATCTCCACTGATGGACACACCACAATATCTCTGGGTAACCTGTTCCAGTGTTTGACCACCCTCATATCATTCTGTTTGTTTGTGCGTGTGTTCTGGTGGAATTTCATGGGTTTTAAGCTGTGCCCATGGCCTCTTGTCCTGTCAGCAGGCACTACTGAGAAGAGTTAGGTTCCCTCTTCTTTATTCCCTTCCATCACCTTCATGGCCCTTTGTGGTCATGTGGGTTGTGTTTAAAGAAAAAAAAAAAAAGAAGAAAGAAAGAAGGAGAAGAAGAAAGAAGAAGGAAAAAAGAAAAGGGGAAAAAAAAGGGGGAAAAAACCAAGAAATAAAAACGTGAAAGAACCCTTGGAATTTTCTTTGCTGTGAAGTTTAGCATCTTGGCCAAATTACCAACAGAGGAGTATGTTCTTCCTTATTTTCATGTGTTAAGCATATCAATTAATTTTAGAAATTATGTAACATTGAGACCATAGTTTCCTGTCTGAAGGCACTGCACCCTTGGCATAAGTGAAGCATTCTCTGTGCCACCCAGAAAATCTAAAAAATGTAGCAGAATCTCAAGATACAAAAGGTTCCAAATCAACCTATTAGCAAGAGTGGTGATTCCCCTGCAGATAAGGGGGTGAAGAACATTCTTATAGTACAATTCCCACAAGGGAGAAGTCACAGATTAGGCAGAATGTATGCTCTAGACCCCAATCAGCACTAAGCTTTGTGACTGGTCTTCACAGATGAACAGCTCTACCTTTAGAAGGACACAGCTGAATATGAAACTGTCATTAACACAAGCGAGAACTGGGGTATAAAGTCAGGCTGTAGTAAGTTTAAGGAGACCCAAACTGCTAAAGAACTGGTTCCAGTTTTAAAATTGGTTCACCTGGTCAGTCTTGTAGTACCAGTTTCCTTTTACGATCATCTTTATTATCTTGTGTACACAGTAAGTCATTCCGGATTTCTCTTGCTACTGATTCTTCTCCCCTTCACAATCTGAGTACATCCCCAGGAGCCCTCCCACCCTTCTCCCTGGGCTCATCCCCTATCTGAAGCCTGTACACATCATCTTTGAGATACAAGGAGGCGTCAGTGGAGAGAAGCTAACATGCCTGCGGTTCCGCAGGACCAGCCCCAGGCTTGAGTTACTTACAGTGATGGGCAGGTCTAGTGGGTTAAGCAGCTTGTCCTGCTGGCAGAAAGCAAAAAAAGGCACAAAGAGAAGCAGACAGGATTTAGCTTGGAGTCCAGAAATAAGGCACAAATGGGGCGCTAGAGAAGAAAGGCTTAACACAGCAAAGCTACACAATACAGACATATGAACATCTTGCACGTAGTGGAGATCTCGGGGGTTTCCTCAGAGTAGGACAGGTGTTTCATTTCTCGTATTGGCCAGTGAGAGTATTGCCCTCTGACTTAAGAAAGGTCCGTTTTTGGGGAGAGGGGGGGGTGTATGTTTAGTAAATACATACAACCCCAAGGACTCTACCCAGCCTACCTCTCCCATACAGAATTAACTTCCTTCAAAAAATTTCCATGCTGTATAGAGATTACTTTCTGTCTCTCAAGGCCTTTCAAATTCCCTTCCAAGCATCTAAACATAGATGTGCTGCTCCATAACATATTGTTAATGGGATGGTACTCTTTCTCCTACATTGCCACACTGAAACAGCTACACAATTTCTTGGCAAGGTCTGAGGTCTGCCTTGCCCAGCCAATGCGATTCCCGAGGCATAAAGTAAACAGCCAGCCAGTCACCATCATTCAGGTTTAAAGTCAAAAAGCAAGAACAAACCTGTCTCTTGTCCTCAGGTGCCTTCAGGAAGAGGGCATTGATCAGGGCAATGGCATATGTCTGGATCTCTTGGTTTGAGCTGATGAAACAAAAATGGGAGGATCATAAGAGAACAGACAGTATAGAACATTACAGCTTGCTGCTTTGCCTACGCCGTAAGAACATCTACTACAGCTATTTTGCATTTCAACAGACAAGCAGGATTCAGGTAATCTCCCTTCATGCCATCCAACTCTTCATAAGGCTTGCAAAAAACTGACAGAATTGCTGACTGACAGCTCCATTATTCAGAAGAAAGTGCAGATTGCAGCCCAGCAGAGCTCAGAGTTCAGCACCACCGGTCTGTTTCCAGCGCTGAGACTATCTCTGTAAAGCCTAGTTAATACTGCAGTCCTTTACACAGATACAGCCAGAAACTTATGTGGAACGAGTAATTTTTCTCCCCTATGTCAGTGGAAGCCACCAAACACAAATGGTGTTTTGTCTTCCAACCTCAATAGTTTGGTTCAATCCACACATTTTTTTCTTATTTTCACTGAAGAGCTTCTTCTGGTAAAGGGTGACAAGTCCCTTCCTAGATCACACACAGTGTGTGGTTTCACTTACAATGTTTTGAATAAGCTTCCAAATGCCAATCACACTTTCCCACCCCCATTTTGATGCTCTATCAAATCCAGTTTTGTTTCTTGCTACACGATTACTCTTTGCAGTGGCTTGATCTCGGCTGGACGCTAGGTGCCCACCAAGCCATGCTATCGCTCCCCTCCTCAGAAGGACAAGGCAGGGGAGAAATTAAGATGGAAAAGAACCTTGTGGGTCAAGATAAAAGCATCTTAATAAAGCACAGGCAAAGGAAAAAAAGAGATTTATTCTTTACATCCCATCAGTAGGCAATCTCCAATCACTTCCCAGGAAGTAAGGTGGTTGCTCCAGAAGACAAACATCATAATAACAAATGTCCCCCCCTTTCTCTTAGCTTTTATTGCCGAGCAAACGTCCTATGGTTTGGAATATCCCTTTGGTCAGTCTGGGTCAGCTGTCCTGGCCATGTCCCCTCCCACGATCTTGCCCACCCCCAGCCTACTAGTGAGGGGGAATGCTGGAGAGAGCATGACTGAAGCCAAAACACAGGTGGGCTATCAGCACCTTTCTAGCTACCAACACAAAGCACAGCACTAGGAGGGCTGCTATAGAGAAAATTAACTCCATCTCAGCCAGACCCAATACACTCTTGGGAGACTTGTGCAGAATTTCAAACTCTTCTGATTAACAGAAGTTCAGTGCATCACCTAAATGAATTTGTGCGTGTAATTTTAAAAAAAATATGTATATGTAAAATTAAACTTTTATAAAACATCTAAAGCCAAAACATCTTTTAGCTTAAACAGTTATTTTCCCCACTTTGGCATTTATCCCTGGCATATCTGTGGATAACAACCACATTCTCTCTTCTATTGCTCCTTTCCAAATCTTCTTCACTTTGGTCAATCTGCCATACTTCAAATATAAATGTTCATGCATCATCCCAGGTTTTTCTTGAGGCTCCAAGCTTTACAGGTCTCTGAAGTCTGTCACTTCACCTCCTCTGCCCTCCTTTCCAGGGTTTGTTGCTCTTTTCACCACACTGCTTGCTTTTTGACACAGCAAAACAATTTTAAAATTAATTTCTCTTCTAACTCATCTCTTTCAGACTTGTTTCCATGGACCTGTTCTTCCAAAACCTATCCTCTGTTAAAGATTGTTCCCTCCTGATAGTCTTGACAAAGAAACACCAGCAAATTCTGACTCACTCTCTGGCTTCCCTTTCTACAATATTCCCTGCACAGATACCTTCTTCATCAACCTTCTGTGTTCTGGAAGCACTTAAGCACATGAATATAGGTCTTGAACAAAGGTATTTTGCTTTAACAACTGCACAATTGTGTTCAGTATTAGGACCAAAACTGTGTTTTACTAAAATAGAAATTATAAAGCTGAAAGAACATATACTCTTTGCAGAACAAAATTGCTGCAGTGTTCATGAGAACTTGTTTAGCTTTTCTGTTAACCAAGTTCAGACGTATAAACGCTCTAAGCACACAGTGACATTGATGCAATACATCATTTGCACTATACTTTTGTTAAACTACTGTTCGTTGATTAAGGAATATTAATCCTATTCACCAATGATGCTTTTCCACATTTTCAGAATTAAAAGGCTTGAGGAAAAAAACCCAACCTACTTAAAACTCTAACAAGTTCATGCTTCTTTTTATGGAAGAGTAGAACTGACCTAGACAAACAGCCTTAAAAGCCGGATATTAATTTGTCAGTTCATTTGGAAACAGAGGACAGGGAGATGGAGAAAAAAAAGCAAGAAAAGCCATTGTTTTCTTCCTTAATATGCAGGACAAAAAACAGATGATGAGCTTTTAGATTCTAGTGGAGACAATTTAAAGAGGGGTGAAGGTTACAGGTGACCGGATGCAGAAGCTTTGGGAAGTTGTTTTAGTAAAACGCAAGTTTGGTCCTAACACTGAACACACTTGTGCAGTTGTTAAAGCAAAATATCTTTGTTCAAGGCATACTCATGTGCTTAAGTGCTTCCAGAACACATTTTTCCAGGATCTTTTTAAAAAAATCTGTTAGAAATCCTAGAGTTCAAGTAAGATGTCGTATCAGTAATACTTGAAAAACAGCATCTTTAAGTGCTATAAACATAACAGGATATATTTTCAAATTAACAGATATTCATGAAACTGATTTAAATCACACCACTGTTGTGTGGACACTCACACTTGCAGATGAGAAATGAGCTGCCCCACGGTGATCTCTTCTGCTATCTTCTGATACAGAGTCTGACTGTTTAGCACCATGCTTTCTAGAATGGCTAGGGATCGCTGGAGGATGGAGACGTCTACCATAGGCTGACTCACATACCCTGCAATCTAAAAACAGGTGACCCAGCAAGTCAGCAGATGCTCATCCACGAAACCCGGCGGTGAGTGAGACAAGCTAAGGGAGACAGAGCTCAGAAAGCTGCATCCACTGTGCTCTCAGTGAGTACTCAGCTTCTCAGAGTCATCTTGCTCCTCCTGCAAGCTGCACTAAAGCATGAAAAGAAACAGCATCCACTCATCCCCTTTACCCAAACTCACCTGTTTGATGAAGGTTATGGAGACCATGTCCCAAGAGACAATGCCGTGGTCCATGAGCTCCAAGAAGGCAGTCAGGGTGAAAGCCAGCATCTCACTGTAACTGAGAATATAAAGGATGCAGTTACAACAGATCTGTAAGCAAGGAAAAACCCTGTCCAAGCTGAATAAGCTGGGTAAGAGGAAAATGTCACCACCTTCTCCTAATAAACAGGCTACAGTTTGGCAGCTGGGGGAACAATGAAGTATTTGCATTTATGATAATTTCATTGTTTTGTAGAATCATGTTTTATTTTTCCTGATTACAAGAACAAATTAAAACTAGCAACAGTAAGTTCCTAGTCCTGCCACCAGAGACTCACAATCACCTGGATCAGCAGCTGGCTGGTCAAAGGAGTAAGAGGAGAAGCAGCAATGCACTATTTACTCCTGAGCAGTGTAAAGTATCACTACTCAAATTCAACACTTTCATGTGAGAAAAACTCAAACCCAACCAAAAACCAGCAAACCCCGAATATTCAGTACAATGGCCATCAGTTAAAAAAAGACTAACTTGAAAAGGGGAGAGCTTTCTAAGCTGATCAACTGAAAATGTAAACCATCTGTAAACACTAGGTTTTACAACAGTTGTCAGATTTGAGCACCAGAGTAAATTGATATCACAAAACATGCCAAAGTCTTTGGAAATTATAACTTCTACACACACACACAAAATGAACAAACATGTTATAACATCAAAGAAAAACAAAGAAAAATTAATTGTCATTCTGTAAATGTTGGGACGTGGCTTGAAACGAAATGAAAGCACAGTATGAATTGTGGAAAATGTAATACATAACCACAAGACAGAAAGGTAAAAAAGACTGAGGGAAAAACTGCAAAACATGCTGAAAACTTATTAGTTGCTAATATATGAGAAAATAGAAGACCTATAAATGTTACGACAGTAAGTTATCAAGACTTCAAAAGTGCTTTCAATGAAACAGAACAACAACAGTGGAAAAGCCAAGTGAATTATTTGCATCAGAGTTCACCGTGATTGTGCTTGAGGAAACTTCCAAATCAGAGTTTGTTGGTTTTTTTTTTTTTCAGTTTGGTTTTTCTTTGTTTTTAAGAGAGAAGAAAAGTCTTCAAATCTGTCATATGAACATCACTAGAAGACATTCTGGAACAAGCCATTAATATTAAAAACAGGTCTCCAGGACCAGATGATATTCACTGAAGAATTCAAAAGGAACCATGGTAAAATGAAACGTTGCCAAACTACTTATTGTACTCTGCAGAAAGTGGCAAACATAATGACAATTTTTAGAGAGGACTCAGGCAGAAATCTGAAGGACATATCAGGCATTTAGGTATTTGTAACCAGAAAGATAGGGGGAATCTAGAATAGAGGAATAAAACCACTAGAGCAGCTGTGAGAGAACAGTCAAAAAGCATGTGAGAAACCACCCTACAGACACTGGAGGTCAGTGAAGGAAGAGGGGGAGGAGGTGCTCCAGGTGCTGGAGCAGACATTCCCCTGCAGCTTGTGGGGAGACCACAGCTGAGCAGGTTGTGCCCTGCTGCCCACAGACCACCACAGCAGAGCAGATATTCACCCCACAGCCCACAGAGGACCCCACACCACAGCGGGTGGAGGTGCCCTGAAGGATTGCTGCAGCCCACGGGTGCCCACGCTGGAGCAGGCTCCTAGCAGGAGCTGCAGCCCGTTGAGAGGAGTCCATGCAGGAGGAGGTTTTCTGGCAGGAACTGTGGCCCACAGGAGACCCACACCGAAGCAGTTTGTGAAGGACTGCATCCCATGGGAGGGACCTCACCCTGGAGCAGGGGAAAAGCGTGATGAGGAAGGAGCGCCAGAGACAAAGTGTTATGGACTGAAACCCCCATTTCCCATCCCCCTAGGCATTTGGTGCAGGGGGGAGGCAGAAGAGTGGGGACTGAAGGAATAAAATTAAGCCTGGAAAGAACAGGGTGGAGGGAAGGTGGTTTTACTTTTGTCCTTGTTCCTCACCATTCTACTCTATTTTTAATTGGAAAAAAAAAATTAATTTTCCCCAAGTTGAGTCTGTTTTGCCCAACCCCTGAGCCTTTTCGTCTTGTTTTCTTCCCCCGTCCTATTGAGGAGGAGGAGTGAGAATGGCTTTGTGGGCAGCTGGCAGCCAGACGAGGTTAACCCACCACAATGCTGAAGGTCTCTGAACAAATCAGTAAAGCAGAATGGGAACAGTTAAGCACAACTCTTGGAATTTGAAGAAGATTGTGATGTGCTTCACTAAAAGTGCCTTAAAAACCTCAAAACATTGAGCTGCTAAAGGGTAAAAACAAGAGCCCTTTCTTGCATTAAAATAACTGACTGAAAGCCAAGAAACAAAAGGGTAGAAATTAAATGGTCAGGTTTCAAACTGATGAAAAGTTACAAACAAATTTCCCCACATCACCACAATAGTACTGGAAAGAGCTAAGAGCTAGGGGAAGCATGGAAAGAATGATTAGCACTCTGGAATGGCTGCCATAGTTACAGTGATAATGGACTAAGACTGCAGTTTAGAAAAGGCATGACTAAGGGTTGATATGAGAGAGATCTATACGGTTATGAATGGTGCAGAGAAGACAGAGGAATTTACAATTTCTCATAACAAAATATGCAGAGGGAACCAAATGAACATTAGGTGACAAGTTTAAAATAAAGAAAATATTTTTTTCTTATAGGACAAGTAACTGTGATTCTGTGATTTCCACACAGTGCTGTAGATGTCAAAAGGATAAACTGATTAAAAAATTAAGAACCACCACCTATGGAAGAAACACCCAAAGGTTCTTAAAACAAAGAGATATAATTTCTGCTCAGGAAGCCCAAATGTTGGAAACTGAAGACTGATACTTTCTCTGCTATACACTCTTTAGCCCTTTCCAGTCCCTAAGATAAACAGACCTCTGGCCTTCATAGCAGCTCTTCTTACCATGCAGGTTGAAAAGTACTGACCATGTATACAAGAGGCAGTAACATGCCTACTGCTGACTGGCACCTGCATGCCACCAGTTCTCCAGGAATGTTCTTGTGTGCAAGTGCACGTGGGTTTTTTGTAGGATACCTTATCCCTTAGACTGCAGATGAATAACTGCTTGAGATTATGACCACAAGAAAGGTAATAACAGTTGTTTAAATTATCAAAGTGACATTTCAATGCAAGTTTCACACATAAATGTCTCCTCTTTTGCCTCATGTGGTTAAGCAAGTGACTAGAAAGACTCTGTCTCAATTAATACATCGGCATTTGCTATGAGGTTCGGTGCTTAATGCCACTTCAGCAAGCAAAATTAGCCCCTTATTTGAGGCCTTGTTGCAGAGTCCTGGAATACAGGAAACTTACTGGGACAGAAGCTTGGTCCCACTCTCCACAAGCCGTGTCAGCACTGTAATCCCTTCCATGTTGATGAACTCTGTGGCAAAGGTCACATCTGCTGACAGTTTAGCCAGTTCCTTCATGGCGTCCAGTCGGGCTTCCATACTGTGTGACTGGATCCTCTCCATCAGCTGGCGAGCTGCCCTAGACTGGGAGGAAAGAGGGGTGATACCAGTTACAGACTGAGTTCTGCCAGCATCAGCATGCCATCAGAGGTCCATGGATGGGCAGAGAGAGAGTGGCAAGGGTAGAGAGAGAACCAGCAATGACAGGATAAGTAGCAGCAGTCAGCAAGTCTAAGGCAGACTAAAGAAAGGCTGCACTCAGCAACAGTTACAGTCAAGCAGGAGGCAAGTAAAATGCTATTTTACATGTTAGAGTAAATGCTTGTTTTTCTTCTTGGTGAGGTGAGTGGAAGTGGATACAGAAATATGGAGTGAGACCATTAAAGAAATAAGATATTAAAAAAAAAAAATCTCTCCTAGTTGAAAGAGAAACACAAGCTCATTCTGCATATCCACACAACGCTCTAAGATTCCTCAGACATAGATCAGCGATACCCTCTCAACCACCTCTTGCCCATATAACGCTTTTCCTGTTCTACTCACTCGCAGCTATATGCCATGACACTTGCACAAAAAAAGGTTTAAGAATTTCAATAAAAAGGAAGATGCAGCAAGTCTGCAAAAGACAACTGTTGAGGTCACAATGTCAAGAATTCACTAGGAACAACCCCCTCTGCATCAGATTTGTCTCTTATTTTCATTTCTGCATTAAGTCACCAGTACTGTTGATTTCTGACTGAAAATACTTACTGCACTCATTTTGAGAATGTGTCTGTCAGGTGCTTTACAACATGTGGGGAGGCCCTGGCACAGGTTGCCCAGAGAAGCTGTGGCTGCCCCCTCCCTGGAAGGGTTCAAGGCCAGGTTGGACGGGGCTTTGGGCAACCTGGGCTAATGGAAGGTGTCCCTGCCTGGGGCAGGGGCGTGGGACTGGATGGGCTTTATGGTCCCTTCCAACCCAAACCAGTCTATGCTAATCTAGGAGATGCAATAAAAATGTAGACTGGATTTATTTACAGAAAGTCCTACAAAAGGGCAGAGCGTCCAAAGAAAAGATACACACTACAACCAGGAAGGAATTGTGCAGAATGGCCCACAACAAAGGTAAGCCCCCTACAATCTGGGGAGAAGGAGAAAGCAAAGCTGAGAGGCAAGAAACATCCTGTCATACGAGGATTGCTACTGGGAAAGAGGGATGCGAGGAAGCATTTACCGGGGAGACTGCCAGCTGTAGGATAGTTCCGTTCTTGATGTCACAGCGAGTCTGAAAGAAAACATAAATTTTAAATTGCAGAAAAGTGGGGGCGAAAGAATGCAACTGGATCTACAGTGCACATTTGTGTGCACAAGTAAATGGGCTCCTATACCACACAACCCTACTGAGGGTATTGAACTGAGTCACTGGGTCCTCGTACCTATGAGCATGCAAAGGGAGAAGCACAAGGCTCCTCAGCTGAACGACACCGTTCAAGTCCAAGTATTTTTGACAGCAGAAATGCTGCCCCTCAAAGATTAGCGACAGTATTGTTCCACAACACTAGTCCAAGGCATTCTGCACTCTTGCCCAGGACATCAGCAAATTGCTACCTCTCACACTGACCTGCTCTGTGATGTACAGCTGAGGACCATCAGCATACCGCAAGGTGTAGTATTCAGGGTTTGGCAATGACCACCTGGAGAGGAAGAAGGAGGATACATAAGCTTCTTCCTCTTCTTTCTTCTGGCTCTTAATTAGGAACAGGAGCTTGATCCCAGGAGCGTGGAAAAGAACTTTCAAGCAAAGCTTTAGCACAGGAAATTAGGTCTCAGAGCAGAGAGAAAACACCTTCCCCTTGAAGGGGGGGATGGGACTTCAGCCTACTTTACGTCAAGCTCTGTGGAATGTCTGAAGAGGCCTGTGCTCCAGGAACAGCTAGATGGGCCAATCCTCAGAGGCACTGACCCCAGGGGCATACATATGCACACACTCAGAATTGGAATAAAGATACAAATCCCCTGTTTTTCAGGAGATCCTTTTCTTCCCAGTTTAAACCCTGGTCCATTTCGTGGCCAAAAGTGGCAGCAGGCAGCATGGATCGTGCCAGCAGCACGCTGACAAGCAGCAGAGACTTTCCACAGTACCCCAGCAAGATTTGTCAGGGGACAGACCTTCTCCACAAGGGTTCCCAGAGAACTACTCACCCATCACAGACCTCCTTGATGATGGATGCAAGAGGCCTTTTCTAGAACAGAAAGAGAGAGTCCTCAGTAGTCATATTCCTCTCAACCATATAGGAATACTGTCCATTTCTATGCTTCCCACATTCCAGTATCAAGTTGTGGTGCACTTTCTCCCCCACCTGGTTACCAGGTCTCACCTGATCTATTTCCAGCAGCTGGGCATTGGCACCTGGCCACTCAACAGCTACTTTCACAATGTCCGAAGGTGGTGGCATCGCTCCAGACTCCTCCAGGTGCCTTTACAACAGCATACACCCCCACACCTGCTAAGAGAAAGGACAGTAAGCAGCTCTGAAAACTACTCCAATTGTTACACTGCATCTAACAGCAAGCTTCAAAACACCACAAAAGACCAGCCTTATGGTTTGCTAGGGACAAAACACCCAGTGTGCCAGAGATTAAGGCCTCATACTAAAACAGCACATTGTGACATTGCATGCCCAAACTTATCACCTAAGGAATACTTCTGAGAGCTTGTTGGGGTATTCACACAAGAAGGAGAGTCACTCTGATCAGCAAAGCCCCATCTGCCACCCACTGTCCATAGTGCCAGGTTAGTTTATAGGACTAGTAAAGCAATAGCTCCGTAGTCAGCTACTGTCTGTACGTGGCAGGGGGAACCTACTGTCCAGGCAGCCTCCCTCCCACTGATGTTCCATTCATATTTCTCAGATACCCTGATCCACTCAGGATACCCAAACAGGCTCCTAGGCAGAGTAGCAGCAGCTAGCTTTATCCCATCGCCTTCCTATAACATCATAAATCTAAAACATGAATATCCATCACAGAAAAAAAGTTAACTTAGCATTTGTTCTGGAGGTCTACCTTTCACTCTACCTGTCTTACAGCATAAGATTGTGTTCAGTGTTTGGTCCCAGACAGCTGTCAGACATGCTGGTTCGTGCTTCATCTAAGAAGTAAGAGACTGTAAAGAAACATACTACTTCAGTTCTTTTTTAATCCTCTCCTGGATGGAGGGAGTACCCTGCTCCTTCCCACAGAGCCATAGGGTAAAAGTCCCATGGGAAAGTGACAACCCTACCCATCAGCAGTTCTCAGCAATGAGGGCTTCAAGCTGCCAAAAATGAGATCTGACCAGACACAGAAATACTCCTGTCCTTAAGAACTCCTCCCAAGACTCAATTTCCAGCATACCCTCAATGAGATGGTAAGCATCTGAAGAACAATTTCCCAGCTCCTATGGAAACTCCTATTTCTCCTACTGGGGCAACCCAATTACCCTTTCCCAGAACAGAGGTGAGACAGTGCTGAGCAGGGACATTGTTTCATGACTAATGTACTTTCCCAACTTCCTTGATCAACTGGGAAAGAGATGCCAAGACAGCCTAGGACTTGAAGGGAAACCAGCAGCCTTTGGAACTTTCCTGATGCAAGGCAAGTAAAGAAGAAAGAACTTTCCACAGATTTGCAAAGACCAAGCAGCTGCAGAGATACCTGGCCTAGGAAGCTGGACTACATGACTGTCCTGGAGAAGGGAACTTCATGAAATTAGCTGAGTCTACCACAAAAGGCGTGTATGCCTGGCCTGAATAAGATGCTGACCTAGAGATCCACTGATGATCTCAATGAAGCTCATATGCCTCTTCCTTCCCTCACAGAGACTGGTATCACTACATGAAGAGATATAAAAATTCAGCTGTGCTAATATTTCTCTGCATTTGTACACACACAAACCCCTTTATCAGCCCCCTGTGACTATCTTCTCATTCTAGATGAGGCAGCCTCCTCACCTAGGAAAACAGAATGCTACGATCTCCTGGTACAGCCTTCTGAGATAGTCACAACATTATCATCACTCCTGCCTGCTGGAATTGAGGATGAGGGGTGCAAGTTTAGCATTTCTTTCATAGCACCTCCTGGAAATGCTCAGTGTTATCACTGCAGCTAGCCTTGCCCTCAAGTCTCCACCAGATCAGAGATACTTGCTTTACAGTGAAGGCACTTGCTGGAGAGAGAAATCAGCCCTTCTGCTATTAAAACGAGCATTGTTTGTGATGAGAAGCCCTTCTGAAGCTGCTGCCTTGCTCAACTTGCTCTGGTCTCAGCACATGTACAGTCTTTGCAGTTCCTGCAGGAAGCTCAAACTCCAAAGCTATCTGTGGCTTCAGCCAACCCAAAAGGGAGATTGGTATTACATGTGCCCAGGAACACCATCCTCCTCCACTCCTACAACAGCCAGACTTTGTCCACTCTACCATCCCACCCCTTGGAAAGTATCTGGACAAGCCAGATTCAGAAGTTCATGATATTCTGAAAATGCACAGCTTACCTCAACTCACAGAGATGGTTACAGTCAATAATCCTTCTGGCCTTCTCTTTCCTTTTTAGCATTAGTCCCAAGAGCAGCTTACGTGTTCTTAAAACCCATCAAATGACTGTAAGACTAAACACATCTCATGCAGAAAAGTGCCAGTCAAGTTCGGTTCAGCTTTGCCAGTTTCTTAAAATAACATCTCCAACCTTTCAGATAAGCAGCACAGCATTAGCTCAGACTAACGTACCAAGAAAGAGCTGGTCTCAGAAAAGGAACAGACTCAGTGCACCAGTCAGGTTGATCAGGTCTCAGGGGCAACAATAGAAAAGCATTTATATGATTCCTGTCATACAAAATTGCAAGTTAAGAGTCAAGCAGCTACACAACCACCTGATATTTTCTTCCTAATCCTGGAGGGAAGGCAACCGAGCCATCTCCCGCTCCAAGATTCTCTCTGAATAAAAATTTTACCACCCTCATCTTGACAACAAACAGGAAAGCCTGTCCTTCAGAGAAGGTGCATAAGGTAAAAAACTCCAGCTTGGACAAGGTGAGGCCTCACAAAGGAAGACTGCTCATATGAGAGCTCAATTAAATTAGTGTTTCACAGAACCTTTGCAGCCCACAGAGCTAAGCTAATTCACAAACAGAAAGCACTGAACGTATGCTGTCCTGTGGAAACACTGTCTCCAAATCCCATGAGCATGTATTAACATACTCCCCTTTCTTCACAGATTTTGATTATCAGTGCTCTATTCTCTCACTCCAAGACAGAAACATACAATTTACTCTTTGCTAAGAGAGACTTGTTAACTTGCAGCAAATATGTTCTCAAGAGGCCTCTAACCCTAAACACATACACAGCTGCTGGTGCTATTTTTGCACCCATTACAATCAGTAAATTGGACTCTACTCCTTTCTTCTGCACTCATCCTTAAGCAGCTGCTCTTCTTTTGTCCAAAGTAAACTACAAATTCAGGCAACAAAGCACAAGGAACCCAGGACCAGAATAGCACCTTGCCTCATTGCATAAGCAGAGCAAAGCACTTAGGAATGCTCTGAACCCAGATATCTTTAGAAGGCTGCAGCCCCCTGTACACCACTTATTCTGGGGGTTAGTACCCATAGCAAGCCTGCCTACACCAGTTATCCTCAGTCTGTTCACAAGTCAGTGCCCAATACCTGGTATTTCTGACTTGCCACACTGCAA
The DNA here is from genome assembly GCF_047716275.1 of Strix uralensis. NCBI lineage: Eukaryota > Metazoa > Chordata > Aves > Strigiformes > Strigidae > Strix > Strix uralensis. The sequence continues at coordinate 258,819 of NC_133989.1, read as the reverse complement.
GTCAGAAGAGTCCCTCCTGATCCTGAAGATCTGACCTTCTCTATCATCCAAGTACAGTGTAATAAAGAGACAAGGCAGAACCAAGAAAGCCTGCCTGAACCAATGCGCTCTGTCGCATCAGCCATAAGAATCTGGAGCTTACCTGATCCTTCTGTCTCGCAAAGAGATAGATGAACCTAATAAAACTATGAGTAAGTCTTCCTCACTTCCTTTTCCTGAATTACACACACACACTAAAATAAATAAATAAAAAATAATTTAGACTTTCAAATGTCTTTTGCAGCAATAGCTCGAAACAAGGATAACTGTTTTTCAGTTAAATCAATCATATCTTAAAGTACACTATGGCAATTACTAGTATACAAGCAGTAGCACATCTCTACATATTCCCCAAACAAAGCGCCTGATTTGCACGACACCCCCGATCCGCAGGATAGACAGGTTTCCATCCTTTAAGTCTAGAAATAGACAGGCAGTTCCCAAATGGTATGTGATTTCCACTCACTGTTCTCCATTCAGCAACTAAAGCCTGTGATGGCCTAAATGTGAAAGCCTGAGGAACCTCAGTCATATGGCATAAGCACACGTCATCTCCAATAATCAGACTGGCTTGCAGTAAGTGAACAGATAATTACTTCTCCCACGAGTGAACCAATTCATGACTAGAAACCATCTAAATCCATTCAGTGTTCAAGGCCCAGCAAATACACAGTGAAGAGGCATGGCTCAAAGATTACTTCCTTGAGTATTAAGAACTGAATCTGCAACTCTTTTAACTGATATACCCATGAATAATTAACATCTAATTACCATTTCTCCCTTCAGCCTCCTGCAGTACAGTCATATTTATCTGTACCACAACTTAAAGTGCAAGTTGCTACTGAAGAGTAGAAGGAAATACAGTACTTGATGTGCCAAAACAAAGATGCCCAGATTACTATAGGTAGAAGCCTTTACAAATCTCTAACTTGCCTTCTCCCTTGCAAAGAACATATATCATTCCGGGAGAGGAAGTGCACATTAAAACAAAAACATTGATATTATGGAAAATTCTGCAGAAATCATAGAATCATAGTATCATTTAGGTTGGAAAAGACCCTTAAGATCATCGAGTACAACCATAAACCTAACACTGCCAAGTCCACTGCTAAACCATGTTCCTAAGCGCCTAAATAAAGACTCCTGTTTCATCAAAAAAAGTACTGCAGAGGTTGGCCCACAGCTCCTAGAGACAATGCACTCTACCCCCAGCTCCCCCAATATCCTTGCCACAGGAAACAGTAACCAACTGAGTTGTATTACACTACCCGCCTATCCAAAAAAAAAGCTTTCAGCTGCATACAAACTCAGAAAGTAACTCACCATGATATGTTAGACTATTTCTGCCCCAAACTTCTTCCATAAATGAGCACCCACTCGTGACTGAAAACCATGTTCCCTATTCCAATCAGTACTCAAGGCACTGCAAATAGGCAGTGAAAGAAACAGAGCTTAAGGACTGTTTCTTTGCACAGCAGCACCATGGAACAGGTACCACATGAGTCTGTGGGGGAAGAGGTTCAAACATCAAAATGAATTGGCTAAGCAGAACCCAGAGAAATAGGAATCAAAAATTAAAAGAGGTAGGAAACTCTGCAGACAGTATGGGCCAAACAACCCTTTGAAGGACCTATACAGATGGGTGGCTCAGCAGAAGCAGCTTTCCAGAAGAGGACAATGAAGACTGGACTACAAATACAAAGGGTACTTCAGGTCAGCCTCTTAACATGAGGCTGGCTGTCAAAAGCATTCTTTGAAAAGGTTTCACTCTGTGTCTGTAGCAAGAGAGGTGACAGATGTTAGATTTTACAATGGATATTTTGCAGTGCATCCATGATATATCTGATAAAATGACTGTTCAGAAGCTCCTGGAAAGGAGCACAGACTGCAGTTTTGCATAATCATGATTATCTTACGGGTCTCTCACAGCACATTCTTCTCAACAACAGCCTGTAAGCAATTCTCACAGTTTTATACAGGGAGACAGCAGCCAAGCTGAAATCCATCAAAGATGAATTCACTCTGTTTCTGCAGAGCGAGTTCCTTCACACAAAGCAGTGGTGTAGGGGTAGCTGCAAGGCAAGGAGAAATCAGCAGAGCCACTAATAACACACTATTCAAGAGATTTCTGAGAAGCTGCAAGCTAAAACAACTAGAGTATTTTTAAACAGAACTTCCCTATTCGCAAACTCAATCTTCTTTTCATTACAGATAGAGAACAAAGTGTGCTGCACACAGAATGAAAATGAGGAGGATGAAAGAACATTCCATGAAAAAGAAAAGCTGCCTGGTAAAATCCCCCAGTGAACAAGCAAATAGCTGCAGCTTCTGAAACCTGTAGATGTGGCAAAACATCCTCATCAGTTCTCAGCAAGGCCCCAGGTGGTACCAACAGGCCACACAAAAGGTGGAAGTGACTTAACTGGGCAAGCGTGCAGAGGAGACAGCTTCCCTGACCACGCCGTGTAAGAGGGTGCAGGCAGCAGAGTCCAACCTGAGGGCTACGTACAGCTTTTTATGTTACCTCATATAACAAGCAAACAGAAACATACTTCACTAGAGAAACCAAAGAAGCAGGCGGCTGAGATTCTCCACCTCTGGAATCCTATGTTCCTCCAAAGGCCCTCCACTCTGGCTGCAAAACACTAAGCCTGTGACACCCGACTCCTGTCTTGCACGTTCCAACCAAGCCGGGCAGAGACCATCTCTTGGCAGAGACAGAAACTGATAGCAACAGGCAAAAAGAGAAAACTGATTTTTTTATTATTTTTAATCAGTCAAGTGAGCTGAAAGCAGCCAGTCAGCAACTCCCGAAGCCTGGGCCAAAACTCAATTTGAGGAGCTAAACGATTTTTTTCCAGCGAAGCGCTGCCCGTTTTGTGCCTCAGGCCCCCCTGGTTCCGCGGGGCGGCGAACCGTGCCGTTCTCGGACGGCTCCTCGGCCCGGCTGCGGCCCCTCCCCGGCCTCACGCCCGGCAGCCAGGGCGGCGCGGCGGAAGCCGCAGCTCCAGCGGCCGCTGCGCAGCGGGAGCTGCGGGGCCGGGCGCGGGGCGCGCCCGGCGGCCCCGCGGCAGGGACCCGAGGCCGGAGCCTGGCGGCGGGGCGGCCGCCCAAGGGAAAGGCCGCAGCGGGCCCGAGAAGGCGGCGCCGGCGACTGCGCCCAGCAGACCCCAGGCCAGCTGCTGCTGCCGCCCGGCTCCCCGCCGGCCCCGGCCCCCGCCCGCCGCCCTGCGCTCACCCGGCACCGCCGCGGCCGCTCCGCGCTCCGGCCGCCCGGTAGCTCCAGCGGCCCCGCCGGCCACTGGCGCCGCCAGCTGTCACTCAGCCGCCTTGCCGCTGATTGGCCACGACACGCGCGTCACGCGCCCGCAGGGCGCTGCCATGGAGACCGCGGGCAGCCGACCCCGCCCCAGCGCGGCGGAACGCGCCGGTCCCACGGAGCGCGCTCCGCCCGCCGGTCCCGTCACCCTCGCGCGTGACGGCGCGTGACGGCACGTGCCGCAGCCCGCGTGAACGACGTCACGCGAGCGCCCCCCGACCCCGCGCTCCTCCCGCCTCCAGGGCCGCCGCGAGGGGCGGGGGGGGGGCTGGCTCACATCAGCTCCCCGCCTCCGGGACCGGCTCCCCACCGGCTCGTGCTGGCGGCGAACACCGGAGCGGCGCCGCGGCCGCGCACGACACCCGCCACTCCGAGGGCGCGAGCAGGGCCGCAGCCCGCCGCGCGGCGCCCCCTCAGCCGGAAGCACCGCCCCCGCCCCGCCCCGCCCCGCCCCGCCCTGCCCCGCCGGGGCTGGTCCCGCCCCCGGAAACACGTCATTCACGCGCCGGAAGGGGCGGGGGCGAGGCGCTGGCGGGGCAGTCGCGTGCACGCGCGCGGGCGGAAGTCGCGGCTGCCGTGCGTAGGAGCTTCCGGCGGAGCGGGCGGCGCCTGGGAGCGGGGGACGGCGGCGGCGGCGGCGGCAGGAGCGATCGCGGGGATCTGCAGCCATGGTGAGCCCGGCGGGCCCGCGCGGGGAGGGGAGGGGAGGGGAGGGGAGGGGAGGGGAGGGGAGGGGGCGGTGCCCCGCGGTGCCCCGCGGTGCCCCGCGGTGCCCCGCGGTGCCCCGCGGTGCCCCGGTATAACGGCGGTCTCTTGCAGACGGTGGGGAAGAGCAGCAAGATGCTGCAGCACATCGACTACCGCATGCGGTGCATCCTGCAGGACGGCCGCGTCTTCATCGGCACCTTCAAGGCCTTCGACAAGCACATGAACCTCATCCTCTGCGACTGCGACGAGTTCCGCAAGATCAAGTGAGCGGCGTGGGGGACGGCGGGAGCGCCGGGACGTGCCCCCCAGCGCTGGCCCCGCCGCCCCGCTGCGGCGGGAGCCCCGGGGCAGGCTGAGCGGAGAGCCGGCGCAGCCGCTGGGCAGCGCGTGCTGCCGGCTTCTGCAGGAATAGGCGTGGTTTTAGTCTCGTTTGTTAAACTGCCAAACTACCAATGTTCAAGGGGCGCTTGGTTTGAGTTCTTTCCTAATAACCGAAATACACCTTTACGTGATGCCGACATAGTCACTGTAACAGTTAAGCGTTATGGGGAAAACATGGAGATAATACGCATCTTGTATTTAGACTTCTCTATGTGCCTGGTTTGAGGCATATAAAAATGTTTTTTTTTCCGGTAGGTTCTCCTCTCTGGAGTAGCCTAGTCATGTATTCTATTGCAAATTCAAAAAGCAGCATTGATTTCTTTTTCTCCCCTCTGTCTTGCAATGTTTTGTTTCTCTTCTCACTAGACCTAAAAATTCAAAACAGCCAGAGCGGGAAGAGAAACGAGTCCTTGGTCTTGTGTTGCTGCGAGGAGAAAACCTGGTGTCCATGACAGTTGAAGGACCACCTCCAAAAGATGTAAGGAGAATGAGCGCGGAACTAAGGAGAAGGGGAAGGGACATCTGATAAATTTGCCTCCTACGGTATTGTCCTGGACTTCCAGATGCTGTTGTGACTAGGTCCAACGAATTTCACTGCAGGAAGTTCTAATCTCTTTGTGGGCTTGGACATTAATTGGACAAAGGAGAGCTGTGGGCATTCCTAGGATCTGAGGACTTTTGTTTTGACAAATCTTTCTTTTTGGGGGGGGTCTGTTTTCAGACTGGAATTGCCCGTGTACCTCTTGCTGGAGCTGCTGGAGGACCTGGAGTTGGGAGAGCAGCAGGGAGGGGAGTACCTGCTGGTGCGCCCATGCCGCAGGCGCCAGCGGGATTAGCTGGCCCTGTCAGAGGAGTGGGAGGACCATCCCAACAGGTGAGATGCTGTGACCCATTAAAGAAGAGTTGTCTGGTATATTCTGGGGTAGCTTTTAATTCTTGGTACCAGTGTGATGCAAGAAATTGGTGGACTGGAAGGACTGTGATCTTAGTTGCGGTTACTAGGGAATTTGAGCCTGGTGAGGCTTTTTTGGCACTAGATCCCCCTAGGGAACTCTGTCTTACATGATGGAAAAAGGCATGAAAAGTGCAGCTTCTTGTCCAGAATTCAAGTGGTATCCACTGAATTGTATTACAGGTTTGTAGTGTTACTCAGTACATTAAGAGAAGGCCGTCATAGCTCTTTGAAGGGATAAGAACTTAAATCTCGCTAATTTTTTAGTTATTAATGTAAAACAGATAACGTGATGTTTCTCTGTGACCCCATGTGTTTTGTTTACAGGTGATGACGCCTCAGGGCCGTGGGACGGTCGCAGCGGCTGCAGCAGCAGCCACCGCCAGCATAGCGGGAGCCCCAACTCAGTACACGCCGGGGCGGGGGGGTCCTCCCCCGCCCATGAGCAGAGGGGCACCTCCTCCAGGTAGGAACCTCTGCGGAGGGGGCAGCGGGGAGCTCCTCTCACAAGGTTGTGAGTTGGTGAGGTCTGAGGAAGAGCTGGTGTTACAGAGGATCGTTCCGATGTCCCACTAGCGCCTCGACTCTCCAGCTGGATTTACACGCTTGTTCTTTCTCTGGCTTAAGGAATGATGGGACCCCCTCCAGGCATGCGACCACCGATGGGCCCCCCCATGGGAATGCCCCCTGGCCGAGGTGCTCCAATGGGAATGCCCCCACCAGGCATGAGACCACCCCCCCCAGGAATGAGAGGTGAGCAGAGGTTTTCTTAAATGCCTGGAAGAAGCCGTAACGTACACATACTGTCGGAAGGGTGACACGTTTCAGTGCCTCCCTAGCTCTGCTAATTGTCAGTGAATGCCTCAGTGCCAAAACCAGGGTCCTAAGGGCACTTGGAGCACAGGGAAAACGTCTCTCTGGTGTTTAGCCTTGCTGCTTCTTCCTCTTCAATATTCAACTCTTTCCTTTATTCCCAGGACCCCCTCCACCCGGTATGCGCCCACCAAGGCCATAAGATACTCTATAATGTACCTTTGAACCGTGAGAAGACTGATGAAAGGAATATACTGAGCAGTACCACCTGTCAGAACCTTGCTATGCCTATTTTATATTTACTGCTTGTGAAGTGTGCCCTTTTTAATAAAGTTGGAAAACCCAGTACTTTTGAGTCACGGCTGTCCTGGCCTATTTCAGGAGTGCAAGCTTTTGTCTTTCACTACTGCACTTCGGTCACCCCAGAAGAGCAGGTTTGAAGCAAAAAGCTCAATTTGTATTGACAGCTCAGAAGTAAACAGTTGGTCTGGGCCACTTAGATCTCTATTTGGTCTGGGTTCCTTATAGGAATTGAAGCATATCAATGAAATTTAGCAAGGCTGATGATGAGAAAAAAAAAATTTGGCGGGATGGTGGAGGTGGTAAAAATTCGAAGAAAGAGTTTAATGTTTTGATGAAATTAAGTATGGGTTACTGATCAGACTTCTCCCTGCTTCAGTCACAGTGGAAGAGGTACAGTGGTGCCTGTATTAGGAACAGGCATCTCTGATGCTCCGCATTGAGCTGCAGCTTATGAGCCTGCAGCGTGGTTACAGATGGGGCTGCGCTACTTCTAGTGAAAAACCAGCCATAGTGCCTTTCCCTCTGGCCTCAGCTTACGGCTGCTCTTTGCCCTTAGGAGGAGGCTCTCTGCCCACCCCCCACCTTTCTTCAGGTACTGGCCTCCTGGAGACTTGTTTTAATTCCCGTGACTGTCACCTCTGAAGCCATTTTTGTGACAGGTAGTCTGAAAAACTTGTTTTCCCTATTTTAGAAATAGCCTCTGAACCACAGAAATCCTTTTCAGCCACATTCATTAATTGAGATCACAGCAGTGTATGAACAAAGCAGGAAGTGTTTGCCAGTTTTTGCCCTAGAGACACAGGAACTCCCTGATAGAAAGATGTAACATATCCCAGCTCTCAGTTGTTCTAGCTAGTCTATAAAACAGAGCAAACTTCTGAGAAAAAAAAAAAAATCAATCCTTTATTGCATGGGCTGCTAAAGAGATTTTCACATAGTCTTCAGCCAGGTATTAACAAACATCTCAAAGCTATTCCAGAACTTGAAGAAAAACTTCGATGAAGTTCTCTCCTCCCAGTACAAAGAAATCCAGGCCCTGGGGCAAGCGTGTCTGAAATTACCCATCTGGTAATTACCAGCAGTTTCACTTTCTCTTGTACCTGAAAGAGAAGGCATTTGAGAGTTGGGATGGTGGAGTGTTACTTCAGTGATAGGTAAGGAACAGCACTGAGCATTTTCTAGGCAATGCTCTCCCAAGCAGAAGCCCAGGAATGTGCTATTAAAGGCAGTATCGTCGGTTGCCTGTAGTGTCAGAACTGCACTAGGAGGGTAAGCTACTGCAGAACTAACTCACCTTTTAGTAAGGACCTTTAAACAATCACAAGAGGAGGAAAGAGAAAGCAGGAACATAAAAAAAGTCATGGAATAAGAAGGTAAAGGGATCTATACCTGGACTTGGATTTGAAGTTTCCTCCTTTCCTATGCTGGGCCATACCCAAACGTTTTCGATCTTCAAAGGATGGGCTTTTTAAGAGAGAGGTGGGGGGAAAGGTAAGATAAAAACCACTGAATTACATCAATACCACAGGTGCTTCTTGCAAGAATCCCTTCTCTGCTCTGCCCACCTTTCCTCCCAATATCAGTCAAAATATCCCTGGGAAAGTCCAGAGATGCAGAAAAAAATCCCACCTGCTAAAGTCTGGACTAATGTACTACTGTGAAGACATTACCCGGCACGGTACTGCTTCAGAGCCTTCCTGCTTGTGTTGGTAAGCTCTTCGTCAAACACAGACGATTTTTTCTTCCGCTTGGGGCCTAACACAGAGACAACAGTCAGAACATCAGCAGTAAAGAGAAGGCCACATCATCTTGTTTACTAGAGCCCAGCAGCCTTGACCACAAGCTAGCCTAACCATCAGGAAAAGCAGTGACTCCTCTCTGCAAACACACAACCTGGCCAGCACCGGTGGCCATTTCTTCAAAGATCAGTGCCTCCCTCTACACAAATTAGTTTAGTTTGCCGATTTCTAACAAAGTGAGTGATGTAAGTCAGCTGTAAAACAAAAGTCTCCACCTGCTGGCACTGCTGCTGGTTCCTCTTCTGGCAAGACTCTGGCTCGCTTCGCTCGGCGATTCCTCTTTGCCAGCCGCTCAGCATACATTTGAGATTTCAGGATTTCAAACTGTGACCTCTCCTCTGGCTGAAAGGTGTTAAAATGCAAGTTTACAGCGATGCAAGGTTTTGCTAAGGGAAAACTAGGATAGTCCACCTAGGGTCCCACTTGTCCATAAATATACTCACTGTCATTTGAACTTTTTTCTGTCTGTCCTGCATAAATTTCTTCCTTTTCTTTTTGCCTCGTAATGCTAGGTCAAACTCCTGCAGGGCTTTAGCCACTGGAGAGATAAAGAAAAACATAGAATAAAGAACCTCTTAAAGTACAGAGCAGGGTCCAGTTGCAGCTATGGAATTTAACATGGCAGCAGTGTCATGACTCACATTTCTCTTTCTTCCTCTCCTCACGGGTCTGGAACCAGCTCCGCTCCAAACCCTCACCCAGAGTTTCTTGTTTTCCTGTCTCCAGCTTCTTTTTTGCCCTATTGATCTGAGATAGTAAGAAGTGAGCTCATGGGGGCTAAAAAAAAAATCTCTTCCCTTTCTAAAGTAGGCAGGTTAATACATCAGGGTAGCCTTATGCACTGTATCTACTCCAGATCCTAAGAAAACTAAGGTTAAAAAAAATTCCTAAAAAAACGCTTACCTGGGCCTCTGATTGCTGCATCTCACGTTCCTCACGCTCCAAGCACAAAACTGCATACACATCTTTCTCTAGATTCTCAATCTTCTCTCGAAATTTTAGTATGACATCTGAAAACGATACAGCATGAACATCAGAAGCAGCTCAGGTAAAGTCCATCTTGGTTTTCAGCACCTCTTTTAGTGTCCCTCTGTACCATGATATTCCCTGTGCACTGCTCTCCTGCTTTTACCTCGGTGAAGTGCATACCTTGGGGGAGAATTCTGGCTTTCACTGCTGTTTTGGCGGTCTTCACAATATCCTTCAGCATCTTGCGCTCTTCCTCACCCACAAGTGAAACGGAACGACCAGCCCTGCCCGCTCTTGCCGTCCGACCCACTCGATGGACGTAGTGTTTTGTGGTGTTTGGCATGGTAAAATTGATTACCTACCACAGAAACAGTGTTAGTAGCAAAACAACATTAAGGGACTTACTAAAAAGCTCAGCACTGCACATACTCACTGTTTTAACACCTTCAATATCAAGTCCGCGTGCAGCCACGTCTGTAGCTACCAGAATATCAATTTGCTCGTCCTTAAAGCACCTGTGCAGAGACAGCAAATGCGTTAGCAATGAATACAGCAATCCACTTCTGTCCCAAAACTTCCAACTCCTAACGTCTTTTCTGCCTGTGATCGCCAACTCAGCCGGCCATACCTGAGTGCTTCCAGCCGCTGTGCCTGTGAGAGGTTCCCATGCAGCTCCCCAACGCGCAGACCCATCAGCCCGAGCAGGATGTGCATACGGTGAGCTTGCTTCTTGGTCTGGGTGAAAAGCATCACGTGATCTGGGAAGGTTCGTGTCAGTAGAGCTGAAAGAAAGTCCAGTCCTCTCAGGAGCCTGCTTCATAGTCACCTACCGATTCCAGCTTTTCTTTGCCCATCACTAACCCGATACAATGGCCTCACGGTCCCCCTCTCGGTTGGGTCTGATCCGGATAAATTCCTGCCGCAGGAAAGGGGCAACATCCGTGTTACTGTTCACAAAAATTCGGACAGGATTTTTCAGGGAAACAGAAGCCAAATCTTTCACCTACCAAAACAGGTTAAGAAAAAAAACTCCACATCATTTCTGGTAAAAGACTAAACAAACTTCTATTCAACTTTTTGCCTCAATATGCTTCTCCACAGCCTGTCTTACCTCCTCTGTCATTGTGGCAGAGAAGAGCATTGTCTGACGGTGGTTGGAGCACAACCTGATTATTTCCTTCATCTGTTCCTCAAAGTATTCATCCAGCATCCTACACAGGAGAAAAACAGCGAGGTAAGGCAGCTTCATCTAGTTCTAGCTAAGAAACATAAGGCAGGGCAACAAAGACTGCCCTATAGCCTGGGAAAAGGAAAGCAGAAAACTACCATCTCATTTTCCACTGCTGTTCTGCTTAGCCTACCTGTCCGCTTCATCCAGAATCAGCACCTCAACACTGCTCAGGTGGAAAGAAGGGCAGTTGTGGAGATGATCAATCAGTCGTCCAGGAGTGGCGATAAGAACGTCTGGCCCAGAGCGTAGAGCTGCTTCCTGAGTCTTCACATCGAGGCCACCTGAAGGAGAGTGAACGGGGACTGCTGACTCCCTGAGCAGGTTGCAGCAGAGTACACAGATGCAAATGGCCTGAGGAATGGGAAACAACTCAGATTAATTCTACATTCACAATTAGAAGAGACCCCACGTTTTCCTTCTCAAAAAACAACAAACAAAAAGTACGGCACAGTATCGGAAAGGGCATTTTAACCCACAGCACAGCTATGAGCAGCATGCCTGCGATAACCATGCAGCCTCCAGTTTTATAGCACAGAATTCCCAGTTCTGTATTGCAGATTACAGCGAGCTGTACAGTTCACATAAGCAACTTAATACTCACCTACAGCAAGGCAAGTTGTGACGCTGCTGAACTGCGCCAGCTGTTTTGTGACAGAGTGCACCTGAATACCCAGTTCTCGTGTTGGCACTAGAACCAACACCCGTGTTATTGGAGCCTGACGAGGTTTGTAAATCAGGCGCTCAAGGACAGGCAAGATGAAGGCAGCTGTTTTACCTAAAGAACAATATTAAGAATAATTACCAATTATTGTGAATAGATAATTCTCATGTTTCCTGTGCCCTGCTCAATTCCCTACCTGTCCCAGTGGCAGCGCAGGCACAAATATCCTTCCCCAGAAGACCCACTGGGATACAAGCCTTCTGAATTGGGGTTGGTTGCTTGAAGCCAAGAGCTGTGATTGCCTACAAAGGAGATATAGAGCAATTAACCTGTCTCTGGTGAGGCCACAACTGCGGTACCGTGTCCAGTGCTGGGCTCATCAGTGCAAGAGAGACATGGACAGAGTCCAGCAAGAGCCACAAAGATTCGGAAGGGACTGGAGCACCCCACATATGAGGAAAGGCTGACAGAGCTGGGACTGTTCAGCCTGGAGAAGAGAAGGCTCGGGGAGGGAACTTGTCAATGTATACAAATACCTGGATGGAGGGTGAAAAGAGGACGGAGCCAGGCTCTTTTCAGCGGTGCTCAGTGACAGGACCAGGGGCAATGTCCCACCAGGGACAAAGTGGAACACAGGAGGCTCCCTCTGAACACCGGGAAACACTTTTTCACTGTGAAGGTGACTGAGCACTGGCACAGGTTGCCCAGAGAGGCTGCAGAGTCTCCATCCTTGGAGATATTCAAAATCTGTCTGGACGTGCCCCTGGGCAACCGGCTCTAGGTGGCCCTGCCTGAGCAGGGGGGTCGGACAAGATGACCTCTGGAGGTCCCTTCCAACCTCACCCATTCTGTGATTCTGTAACAAGTCTCACTCAAGATAGTGTTGACACATTGCAAATCAAAGAATGGTTTCCATTATGTGGGAATAATAGCTCCTAAAGGACTACCACACTAGCTCCCACATAATTTCCTTTTCAGAAAGGCTGCAAAGAGAAGAGGAATTTGACAGTTCTGATTGCTGGAGGGGAGGTGGTACAACATTCTTCAGAGTAACATATGTAATAACTAGGTAAATACCTTTAGCAAAGGTCGTGAAAGATTCATGTCTTGGAATGACAGGTTATCGTCATATTGAGAGGCATCTTCAAAAAAGCTCTCTGCTTCCTAGAAATAGCAAGAACAACAAAACTGGAACATGTTATCAAAGGGCTCTGGGCTATTTTTTGAGCTACAGTTCATTAACCAAAGTTAAATTTCTTCAGAAGAAATGCTGGAGAATGATCTAGTGTCATTCTGTCCAAAACTTACCATTTCTCCCTTTTTTGATCTCCTCCGTTCCTTCACTTTGACTGTATCTGCAGAGAAACGTGACAGGAATTAGCAAGCACACCTAAACTCCTAACAAGATATGGTGACTACCTTCATCTCATACTTTTTGCCCTGAATGTGCTATTGAGGGAGAAGCCTCAGAAACAAGTACAGGCATGCAATGGAGTAAAATGCCAAGCAAATATCCTTCCTCAGGGACGAGTTCAATTAAAGTACTATGGCTACCATTCAAAGTATGACTGACCAAAATTGGAAGGAATGTCTCAGAAGGCAGACAACAAAAACCAAGAGGTTCTTGCTCACTCCCAGCAATGTTTCACTACAGACTCCTCCAGTGAGTCAACAGCCTGTCAGACTCTTGCTCCTGCCCACCTCTCTATGTACTGCTAATACCTGCTTCTGTGAAGATGGCTTCATCATCCAATGAATACTGAGACTCCACATCTTCTTCGTCCCTACTGACATCCTCACACTCCCTCTTTTTGGTCTGATTATCCTCAGTCTCCGCATCTTCACCTCTCCCTTTTGCTTGTTTAGCTTCTCTTTCCTGGAAAAAGATTTTTTTAAAGTTTTAAGAATAAGGGATAGAAAAGAAACTTCAATCCTTTGTAAGCTTTCGTTTGTTGTGATTATGTGCCCCTTCACAGATCCACGGTTTGGCATAACCTTAAGCACGGCCAATTCTGCATCCTCATCTGTTCAGCAACACATTGGGGTGGCTGCAAACCCAGCGAGGTGATGCGCTGCAGCCTGAGCCCCGCGCCTCAGGATGCTTTCAGAGTCTGTACCTCGGGAGGGAATGTAGAAGGCCAAAAGCCAAAAGGCCAAACCTACGCCGGTCTTTTCAGTAAAGAGAGAGAAAGGCCCTGACCTGGAGCTTCCTCTTCTGTCTCACTTTCTGGATCTTCTCATCCAGCGTCGTAGCTGCTCTCTAGGCACGAAATCGCAGAAGAGGAGCTGTCAGAGGAGCCCGGGGGAACGCAGGGCGCTGTGGCCGCTGGCCCTGCAGCCCCACTCCCGGCCCCAGGCCTCACCTTGCCGCGGAGCTGGCGCAGAGCCGCCGCCCAGGCACCTTCCCCGCCGGCCTCCGCCTCGCCGAAGACGAAGGTGGCACTGAAGTCCCCGCCCGTGGGGCCCCGCCGCCTGGGGCCCAGCGCCCGGCGCGGCTCCTGCGGGAACATCAACCAACAGCGACCGCGGGACGGTCAAGTCGGACCACACCGACTGCGGCCCCACGCGGCCTGGGCCGGCCGTCGGCCCACTCACCCGCCCTCCCCCCGGCCGCAGGCCCTGCCCGACCCCACCTCCTCATCCTCATCCTCGGAGTCCCCAGACTCCGGGTCCTCGGGCCCCGCGTCCCCCTCCGCGATGGTGCCCACCAGGCCCAGGCTCTGCAGCGTGGCCATGGCCGCCGCGCGCGCCCCCGCGGCCGCGCATGCGCGGACCCGGACCCGGGAGCGCTTGTGGGTGGGGCGACGGCTGGCCCCGCCCTCTCGGGCGGAAAGGAAACCGAAAGCAGCGGCGGTGGGAGGAGGCGCGGTCTCGGCGGCGGCCGGTACCGGGAGCGGGGCTGGGGCCAGCGGGACCGGGGGTGCTGGCCGGGAGCGGAGCGAAGGCTGGGGACGGAGCGAGGTCGGGCGGGGGGCGGCGGTGGTGGTGCCGGGAGCGGAGCGAGGGCTGTGAGGGGGGTGGTACTGTGAGCGGAACCCGGGGAGGGCGGGGGGCGCGGAGCGCTGCAGACCGTGCGGGAACCGGGGCCGGGGGCAGGCGGGGCGTCCCGGGGCCGGAAACGGAGCTGTGGGAGGGCGGGGGGCGCCGCTGCCGGGGCCGGGAGCGGGGCGGGCCTTACGGGGAACTGGAAACTGAAACTTTGGTCGGCGGCGGGGCGGGCCCGGCGGCTCCCGGGCCGTGCGGGGAGCGCAGCAGCGCCGAGCGCGACGGCGGTTGTGTTGGGGTGCAGGAGCGGTGCCCTCGCCCGCAGAGGAGTCTCCGGGCCGAGCGATGGCCGGTGCCGGGCAGGAGCCTTTCTGCCGGCAGCCCCGAGCTGGAGGGAGAGGTGAGGGTCGCCCGGTGAACGCAGGGCACAAAGCTGCGGGAGGCGCGGGGAATCATGCTGGTACAGGGGGGGATCCACTCCTTCCCTGCCTGCGTACAGTGAAATTTTCTTTCAAGCCTGGATTCCAGCGTTTTCTTATTTGATGCTGGCGTCTGGTTGGGGCCATGAGGTGATGATGCACTGCAGCAATCTCTTTGCTAACTGCTTCTGCTAGCATGCAGTGCTTCCTGAAGCATCCTGTTGAGAGTGACAAAGGCTGCATGGTCTTTGGTTCCAGCTGCTCTGAGAGGCCAGACTTTGTCCAGAAGTTCTGTTTTTTAACTGCTATATACAGTCAGTCAAAGTCAGCAGCTTGTCACTATTCCAATGATGGCTAACTCCTGGGGAATTCCTGTCCTGTGCGGGAAACTTCTTCTTTGGTCTTTCTTAATTCTGCTTTCTGTTCTGTGGAAAAAGGCTTAGTTTTTTAGTGTCTTCATGACTTAGGAGCTTAAGTGAACTCTAGGCATGGCACTCTTTAGCAGTTAGAAAAAGGGGTACAAAAGAAACACCAATTTGAAACTCTGGGTGCAAATATAATGGTAGTTTTCTAACTTGATACCAAATGTCCAAAATATGCTATCAGGCCAAAATGCTCATGCGTTTGTGTTGGTAGGCAGGTTAATGTACTTGATTTTTAATTAAGAAGTGTCTTTTTCTTCATTCTCTTTTTTTAAGGGCATGCAGATCATTGGGATACTGGCTTTGTACAAAGAGGCAGAAACAGAACAAATAATGCGTCAGGCCTGGCAGCTCAGTTAGGGGAAAGCTGCCAAGCCAGTAATTATACTCTTCTACCTGGGCAAAGAGAGGAGAGATTTGGTGGTTGGACTTGGAGGGTTCCTCAGTCAAGTAAGAATAAACCAAGAAACCAAGGTGGACAGGCCAACAGTGGAGCCACGGGATACTGGAATGAACAGGAGAATGAGGGAAGGAGAATGAGGCATCAAGGTGGACAAGCACATGAGAGGGCCAGAGGACCCTGGAATGAGCAAGACAATGAGAGTAGAGGAAGGAGGTATCAAGGTGGACAAGCACATGAGAGGGCCAGAGGACCCTGGAATGAGCAAGACAACAAGAGTAGAGGAAGGAGGTATCAATGTGGACAAGCACATGAGAGGGCCAGAGGACCCTGGAATGAGCAAGACAATGAGGGTAGGGGAAGGAGGTATGAAGGTGGACAAGCCCAGGAAGGAGCTAGAGGGCTGAGGAATGGGCAGGAGAATGAAGGTAGGGGAAGGAAGATGCAACCTCGGGAGAATCCTTGTTTCTACCAGAACCCTACCCCAGGTGGTACCCAGCTCAGTGAGCAGCCTCAGCAAGTCAGAAGAATTGGCTATAAATTCCTAGAAACTCTCCTTCAGAAAGACCCTTCAGAAGTTGTCATCACACTTGCTTCCAGTTTGGGTTTGAAGGAACTTCTTTCCCAAACAGCTATGAAACCCAATTTCCTTCAGCTTGTTTGCCAGGTGCTTCGAAAAGCATGCAGTTCCCGAATGGATAGACAGAGTGTCCAACAGCTTCTTGGAGTGGTGAAGGAGTCCAATTTTCTCAAGATCTGTCTGCCGCAGTATGTGTCTGACATGATGATGGAAGCAGTCCCTGCTGCACGTCATCAGTATCCTGTGCATATTAGCAACATCATTTCACTTCTTCAGGACCTGATCAGTGTTTTCCCAGCCAGCTCTGTGCAGAAAATCTCCATTCTCTTGACAGTCTTGCCAGCATCCATAAATGCCCTGAGAGCTTCTGGTGTGGACATCACAGAAGAAACAGAGAAGAATCTAAATAAAGTCCAGATGCTCGTGCAGCATCTGCAGGAGAAGAGACGTGAAGGCACACTGAGGGCTGATAACTATACTCTTATGCAACCTGGGCCTGACGGTCAAGAAGAAACCTATCGAACAATGACCATTTATCCAACGTATAATGAGGTACACCATGATGAGAAACCCTTTCTACGTCCCAATATTGTTTCTGGAAGATATGAGAGCACCAGCATTTATCTTGACACCCATTTCCGGCTTTTGAGAGAAGACTTTATAAGGCCTTTAAGGGAAGGTATCTTGGAGCTTTTGCAGAGCTTTGAGGACAAAGGTTTGAGAAAGAAAAAATTTAATGATATCAGGATCTACTTTGACACACGGATTATTACCCCTCTCTGTTCCCCAACTGGCATTGTTTACAAGGTTCAGTTTGACATAAAACCATTGAAGTTTGTACGATGGCAGAATTCCAAACGGTTGCTATATGGATCCTTGATCTGCATGTCCAAAGATCACTTTGAAACATGCCTTTTTGCCACTGTTTCTAATCGTGATAATGCAGATCTTGCCCATGGGATTGTGCAGCTGTGTTTTAATGCACAGAGCCAGGCGCTGCTGGCAGAGGTTCAGCCCTCAGACTCCTTCCTCATGGTAGAGACAACTGCCTACTTCGAGGCCTATCGGCATGTGTTAGAAGGGTTACAGGAAATCCAGGAAGAAGATATCCCATTCCAGAAGTACATTGTGGAATGTGATGTGCAGGTGGAGAAGCCAACATACCTGACAATGGATACTGCCTACAACTTTGCACCCTTGATGGAAGATCCCCTGTCAGATGCAGAGATGCACCCTGATGGTTTGAGAAGGCAAAGTGTCCACATCCTAGATCCCAAGCAGTGGCTTTCAATGGAAACCTTGAGATTAGATGAGTCTCAGATGCAGGCACTGAGTCTTGCACTCACCAAGGAACTGGCTGTTATCCAAGGACCTCCTGGGACTGGTGAGAAACATTTGCTTGAAGTCTGTCATTTAGGGAGTTCTCCTTGATTCCCCCATTTAGAGAGATTAACTTCAGAGAAAGCCAGCTGTACTGTCTGCAGAGCTTTAGTCCCGTGCCTAATTGATGCTTGAGTAGCCCAGTTAGCATGAGCTGTGGAGAAGGTTAAATAACCTCAAATACCTCTATTTCACCTTACGTGTTGCCAACCTAGTTGCAAGTAGACATCAGCTGCACTGTTGGCTCTGCTTGTGTATTGGGGTGAAAAAAATTTTCAACCATCTTTGATAACATGGTACCTCTTGCTGTGCAACAGTCCTGTTTGTCTTCATAGCGTGTTAGAACGTTGGGAGTGTTCAGTGTGAATAAAGCATTACAAGATTAACTAATTGTTTTAAACCGTACCTAAACTCAGCAAGCACCACTGCTTGTACTCCACTAGCATGTGGATGTTTCATGTGCAGCCAAAATGTCATGTATTGAAGCGAGTATCAGAATGGGCTGGGGGATGCAGTGGCAGAGGGTCCAGGTCCAGTGTATTAGCCTAAAGATGACATTCTTGCAGGGCATGGCCTTGCCCAACTGCAGGCCAGAGAGACAGTGTTGTGCTGCTTTGTTTACATTTTGTAAACTAGTTGCCTCTGGGGTCAGCTCTCTTGGCACAGACCAGATTTTCAGCCTAGAAGGAAGTCCTGTATCTGGTTTTGATGATTCCTGTGTTTCAAGGCCCTCCATAGAGGGTGGGTTACCGCTTTCTGATTCTGAGCTTGTTTTGCAGGAAAGACTTATGTGGGTCTGAAGATTGTTCAGGCTCTCTTGACTAATAAGCATGTGTGGCAAAGCACTGACCAGAAGTCTCCCATCCTTATAGTCTGCTACACTAACCATGCACTGGATCAGTTCTTGGAAGGTAAGAGTACCTTACAAGTATGATGGAGGGTCAGGTAGAAAGGTGAGTATAACTCTTACTCTGCCCATCTTCTGGGTTGATGACCTGCCCTTCTGGCTCTTTCTAGTGACTCTAGCCCCACTGATACACGGTAAGAAAAATGTCACTTGGACCAATCCAGTGTAGTATTTGCAGACAAAGGGTGTTCTCCCTACCCCTTGTTCTACTGCAGGAAATGGAGCTTGCCTCCTTGGTACTAATATTTCTCTTTCATTCCCAGGAATATATACATTCCAGAAACATGGGATGGTGCGTGTTGGGGGCAGAAGTAGCAGTCAGGTCCTGAAGCAATTCACCTTGAGGGAGCTGAGGAAGAAGTGTGAATTCCGATACAACTTGCCAATGCATCTCCGCAGAGCCTATGTGAATGTACGTGCAGATTTCACTGGAGATGATGGGACTGGTTTGCCTGTGCACTGGAGGAGCCAACTAAACTTCCTCTACACCCGTTCTTTCACCTTGTCTTACGCTGAAGTCAGCCTCCTAGTTCTTCTGTCCTTGTTCACTTTATCAGGTTCTTGTTCTGCTGTTTCGGAACTTTGTTTTGCTGAGTATGATGATGCCTACCTTCTCTTTGTTATGAGTAGATAACCAGTGAGATGAAGCAGGCTGAGCAAGAGCTCCATGAAGGAGCAAAGCACTTGGAGTGCACAACGTACGGAGTTCTGCACGAGCGCCACTTGGAAGCGTGCATCGCGCCCCAGCACTGGGACAGTCTGATGAATGGTCTGGTAAGCAAGGTCCCCTTCTTCTGAGTCAAGCAGTCCCAGGTATGCTTACTGCCCTTTCTGCTAATGAGTCTGAGGTTGCCCAGGCGCAGTTCTTTTTAGCATCACTTGGCTACTAGGAAAGTGAGGAAGTGAATAGCCAGCTGTGACAGGTGACAGTAGTCTAGACTGGCTGGGGCAGGCAGGGCCTCTAAATTTTGCTGCTTTAAATTGCAGAGTTTCTAAGTGATCTTTGTCAGCATAAAAATACAAGTGCCCAAATGAAAGCCTCTTAAACTGAAGGCGGGGAGGGATGCTCTTTCTGAAGATCTGAGGCTGCTCAGAGTTTCTAGCTCTGGACATCTCTCAGGGCACTTGTCCTAGTTGCCTGCTGCTGCATGGTGCTGCTTTGGCATCATCCTAAGACTGAAGTGCAATAGGCCTGGCTGATTTCACTTTCATTATATTAGGACAATGAGGAGTTTTACTACAGTGCTTCACAACACTCAATGATTTTGGAGTGGCTGGGCCTTGGTGTAACTGTCTTCACCCAGAATGCTGCCGAGGATGTAGTGGCTGAGAATCCAGGTAAAAAAACCCAAACAACAAACAGACAATCCCCGCCTCATCCTCTACAAGTGTGTGTTTGCCTAAGCAGTGCATGTGTGCCAGAAAAGACACTGCTACTTAACAGACACTGAAAGATGCATGATACTGTAAGGTAGCAGAAAGAAGATTAACCTTAATTTCCACATAGTGATCTGACTGCTGCACTGTGATTCAGCTAGAGTGACTGTGACTAACTGGTGACTCTCACAGGTGGTCAGCAGGAGAGAGAGGAGGAGTGGGAAGGTGAAGCAGAAGAGGAGCTTTTGCAGATCCCAGAGGAGGCTGACCTGATACAAGCTGACAGAGTGATTGAGGATGAAGAGGCAGCAAAGCCTCAGGGAAGGAAGGAGGAAGAGCACAGGGCTGTTCATGAACTAGCCAGTGTGCTGTTGGCTATGAAGCTGGAGGACCAGGAAGAAGGAACAGCCCAACCACAACAGAAGACTATGCAGTGGGAGGTAACTGCATGCGCTAGCGTGTTCTGGCTCTGCTTGACTGTGTAAAGAATAATATGGGAATGCTAATGTGGAGGGATCTTTGTGCTGTAACTGCTTATTGGGGAGCTTTTTTTCCTGCAGATAACTGCTGCCCAGAGGAAGAAAATGAAACAGAAGATGAAGGTTGAGCTCCGTAAACTGAGTGCAATGACAGAGTTAGAGGCCAAGGCTGTTCAAGATCTGTGGCAGCTTGACCTGAGCTCCCGCTGGAGGCTTTACAGGTGACAAACTATTTTGCAGGGTCTGTCAGGCAAATGTTTCCTAGGACTGTTCCAGTTTGCAAACTCTTTCTGTCAAGCCACGGTGTTTCTGTCTGTATCTGTTCAGCTCCTTATTTGAACACGCTTGTTCTTACCTTCTCTCTATGGCACAGGCAGTGCTGCACACACTCCACTGTGTGTGTTTGGGACTAAGTACAGATGCTGATAATCTCTTGCCCAAAAGACACAGAGGAAGTTTTGAACAGAATCCACTCAGAACTTCTGGATCACTGTCCCCTTGCTGTGTGTGATAATGGCATTTTCTTCTCAGGCTTTGGCTTCAGACCTACCAGGGGTTTATTCGACGGAGGATTCTGCAGCATGAACAGCAGTATCAGGCAGCAGCAGAAAGGCTGACAGAACTGAGGCTGCAGGAAGATCTCTGCATTCTCAAGGAGGCCCAAGTTGTGGGGATGACAACTACAGGTGCACAGCAGTTGGGAAGGAAACCAGTATTGCACTGCATCCAGTAATGGTTGAAGGACCTTGTTGCCAGAAGATTAGTATCATGTGCTGCTTGACAGCCTGGGTCAGGCTCTGCATTAGTCTGCAGCCTTCTTAATCTCCAACTTCCTTTGCAAATGTGGCTATCGTGCAAGTTGTCATTAACTGCGTGAGGAGTTTCTGTGCACACTTGCAGTCCCTCCATCTTGAGCAGCATTCTTCTAATAGAAATGCTCCACTTCTTGTGCCTGAGTAAAGCACAGCTAATATCTGCGCTGCTATCCCCACATCACCTTCTGGTGATGATAGTGTAAAGGACATTGTAATACGATCCTTCGGAGAGACAACTGTAGGTTGGTTTATGTGTGTTGATCAGTGTATTGAGTAGGTATCTTAGGCCTGCAGAGAGTGTCAGGAAATGGCCGAGGCAAGTATAGGACTCTAATCCCCACCTGCCTTCCCTAATAACTCTTCGCGTAGAAGCCATCCTTGGTATGGTGCTGCTTTAAAGATCAAAAAGCTGAGTCTTGGAATGGGGAATCTTGGGAAGAACCCCAGTCTTTTCTGGGACACAGCCTACTCCCCTCACTGAAAACTCTTGTCATACTGCCTGCATGTAATCATATTCTGCTAAGGTTTATCTTCTCTCCTTGCTCAGGTGCTGCCAAATACCGTCAGATCTTGCAGAAAGTAGAGCCACGAATTGTCATTGTAGAAGAGGCAGCAGAGGTGCTTGAGGCTCACACTATTACTACTCTGAGTAAAGCTTGCCAGCATCTCATACTCATTGGAGATCACCAGCAGGTAACATCCACAACTAATGCCTCTAACTGTTGTGCAAATGCACTAGAACATTTTAACCAAACACCATATGTGAAAGGTTGCCAAGACTTACTGCTCCCCAGCTTCTGCAGATACCACAGGTCCTGTCTCTTGTAGTTTTGGAGCAGAGCTCCTGTGGGACTTGTCTTTTGGTTTAACTGATAATGATTTTACATGTGCTTGCATCCACTTCAGTTGTGACTGTAACTTTGATATTTAGCACTTCTGCATGAATCCAATCTCTGGCCTTTCTGTGGGGGACCAGTGACAGAAAAAGAGATGAATGAAAAATCTTACTAACACATAGGAAAAGTGCTAAAATATGGACCTCCTATCACTTCTCTTTCAGCTGCGGCCTACTGCAAATGTATATGACCTGGCCAAGAACTTCAATCTGGAAGTCTCTCTCTTTGAACGGCTGGTGAAAGTCAATTTCCCCTTTGTCCGTCTGAAATACCAAGTGAGGAAGAGCTATAAAAAAACTCCATTGCATTTGTATTTAGGTGTTTCAAGTCTGTAGTGTACTTAAGTTTATATTTCTACTCTCTGAGCAGCCTAAAAGAAAAGAATGTGCTATTTAATTCACAAGAAGAATGGTAAGAGCTGTCAAACTGCCACAAATAGTGTTCGAGTATATTTACAATTATTCACAGAATCGTCGTTCCCACATGTTTTAGTGCAATGAACATGGCTTATTGTGGCATCTGCAACTTCCAGCACTCTCGAGACTGACAGCACGAGTCTTCTAAGGCTGCTTCCTGCTAAATTGCTATAATCATCTCTCTTGGTGCCTGGAGAAGTTGATTTTACCTCCAGCAGTCCTGTATTAAAAGTACCTAGAAGAGCTTGTGCAGTGGTTAGGGTGAGGTGCTGGCTTTTCTTATCTAGAATAGTGTTCTTAGATTTGCACTGAAACCAGGATTCTTACTACAACAACCATGCCAAATTATTTTCTTGAAGATGCTCTGCTACTATGCCCCCATCATTGCTCGTGGTGGCAGTGATGGGGCAGGGGAGGGTGGGGGATTGGGAGGTGCTCCCTTCTTGACTCTTACAGGAGTGTCATCCTTGTCTTGTATTCAGCCACAGTCTGTACAGTGGAACAACAGAGTATTGACAGGGAAATATGGTGTTTCTTCCTCGAAACTGATAAAGCTGCTTTGTGTTTCAGCACCGCATGCGTCCTGAAATTGCCCAGCTTCTCAGTCCTCATATATACCAGGAGCTGGAGAACCATCCCTCTGTCCTGAAGTATGAGAACATAAAAGTGAGTTTTCAGCAATCCAAGCAATTGCTTTTGTCCCTTGTTACTGGCTAAAATGAGTTTCTGAAAAAAAACATTCAAGGATTTCAAGTTCTTAGATTGAATTCAGTTATAGGAATTCTTACCTGAATCAAGGAAATCCCAGAATTTGTAACTTGTAGTTTTTCTGGCATTAGTGATGATGGACACTGGAAATGGATCCAGTACTGATGACTTTAAAAGGACAATGGAAAATGGAAGAGGGACCAAAAGAATTGTAGGAGATTGAAAGCTACG
Organism: Strix uralensis; assembly: GCF_047716275.1. Classification (NCBI taxonomy): domain Eukaryota; kingdom Metazoa; phylum Chordata; class Aves; order Strigiformes; family Strigidae; genus Strix; species Strix uralensis. The sequence continues at coordinate 235,629 of NC_133989.1, read as the reverse complement.
AAGAAATCTTAAATGAAAGACTTGAAGCATAATATGTGAAACTCCAACCTAAGATAGATGACTTAATTACTGGAACCCTCCTTCCTTGGGTTCTCTGGGCATTTTACCAATACACAACATCTGCAAACAAAACCTATTCAGCTTAAAAGTATAAAGCAATCACTTACTGGCTAACACTCACAATAAACAGCTAGAATTTAGTGAGTTGTAAGCAGTAGTATGCTTGCCATACTGTAAGACACTTGAAGAGTCTTAGGCAGGTATCAGAAGTGTCAGCCTCTGCTTTTTCCGTAACGTTACTGAGTTTCCATCTTAACACTAACTCCCTGTTTTCTGATTTGTTTTTCCCCACCTTAATTATGATTTCATCTCTCTCCATGTTGGTGCTTTTTTTGCATCTTTGAACTATTAACAATCATACCTCTGTCTGTAATTTTACCTTTCTTATCTTGCATAGCTGTGTTCTGCGGACTTGCCTGCAGCTTTCTCTCTCAACTATTTCCCCAGAAATCTGAGCCAAGGTTACACTGCTAAGCTGTATTAGAGCTAGGTCTTGCAACTCTGAATAACCTAGGAGAAAGAACTGGAGGTAGTTACAGAAAGAGGATTACAGTAGTTTAGCCTATGTAAATCTCCCTTCATGAAAAGGCAGTACTAATTAGTTAAAAGCTCTTTAACTGTATGAGGAAAGCATACTGAAAACTATAGCAGAATGCTGAATCCAGACAAGAGAAAATGAATACTGAAGATGATTTAATTACTAGAATAATCTATCTGGGAAAGTGGCAGTCCTCTTGGTACCGTGAAATCCAGATTAAGTATTTTGTAGAAGATGCTTTAGTTAAACAAAAACCCCAAAATCCAACAAACAAGAAAACAACCAACTACAAAAACCCCACCCAAAACTCACAACAACTTAAGAGACCACAAAATTTTAGCCCATTTCTCCTATGAGAATCTATTCTGGAGACTCTTATGATTCCACCTGGCCTGAACACAAACTTGAACTACCAAAAGGCATCAAAATTGAATCTTCCCATCTAACCAACACGGGTGATCACTGAATTAAATTGTACAGCAGTGGACACTATGCCACTGTGGATACCTTGGAAAACCAGAGATGTGTTTGAACTACAAAACCTGTTCTTTCCTGATAAAAACAGTCTCTGGGTTTTGGCACGCAACCCAAGAATTTGTTAGGGGCAGAACAATTCCCGTTAATAGATGAAAGAAAGATAAAGGTCCCCGCTAACTCAAGGCAAATGGAATTTTTGAACAGGTGAGCAGACAACTCTGTATCCTTGGAGCTGGTAAGTGACTACTGGAGTCCCTAGCATTCCTAGTTTTCCTGGTGGAAAAGCAATTCTCCTTGCCGCTTCATGTTTTTACTGCAGTAACAGAGTAGGCATATCTTTGGCTAGGCCGTTTTAAGCAAGTGCTAAGCCCTGTGCACTGGTAACTTACTATCTTTTTCCCACACGGCCAAAACAAGACATTGTTTGCGCTGCTAATATGAAATGGAACTATGATGCTTTGAGAAATGTTACTAGCACTTAATCTTCTCTTTACTGCACCTTTTCAGGTTATAGCAGAAGCAACCCCGAAAAGATAGGGAATAGAATCATCCACAGGAACTGATTTCATATTAGGATACTGAAATGTCACTAGTAAGCTGAAATGTGATTAATAAGCTTAAATTCCTTTCCAATGAATTACACTATGGAAATCTAAGAGGAAATTGCTGAAGTATGCAGTAACTGTGTACTGTAATCCTCTCCTTAAGAGTGGATAATCTCCTGTCAGTGGATAATCAGGGATATGGAAAAAGGCTGTACTGACAGAAGCTAGCATTGTGTTTCTGACATTCCTTTCTCTTGTTTCAGGGCGTCTTATCTAACCTCTTCTTTGTGGAACATGACTTCCCTGAGCAAGAGATCCAGGAAGGGAAAAGCCACCAGAACCCACATGAGGCCCAGTTTGTAGTGGAGCTGTGCAAATACTTCTTGTGTCAGGATTATCTACCTTCGCAGATCACCATTCTCACTACTTACACTGGACAGCTTTTCTGTCTGCGTAAGCTCATGCCAGCTAAGACCTTTGCAGGTGTGAAGGTTCACGTAGTAGACAAGTACCAGGGGGAGGAGAATGACATTATTCTGCTGTCACTTGTGCGGAGCAACAAGGAGGAGAGAACTGGATTCTTACAGATCCCTAATCGGATATGCGTAGCATTATCCAGAGCTAAGAAAGGGCTGTATTGTATTGGAAATATGAGAATGCTTGGCAGTGTTCCTCTTTGGAGCAAGATCATTCACACCCTTCGGGAGAAAGGTCACATTGGCCGCTCATTGGTGCTTTGCTGTCAAAATCATCCTGAAACCAAGACATTGGTGTCTACAGCAGCAGATTTCAGCAAAGTCCCAGAAGGTGGCTGTAGTCGTCCCTGTGAATGTAGGTTGAGTTGTGGACATGTTTGCACAAGGGCATGTCACCCATATGACACACAGCACAAAGAGTATCAGTGTCTGAAGCCTTGTCAAAAGGTGCTTTGTGCAGATGGGCACCGCTGTCCACGGTCATGTTATGACCCCTGTGGACCGTGCATGGTCATAGTAGAGAAAACTATTTCAAAGTGTGGCCACCTGCAGATGGTCCCATGCTCTATTTCAGACACTGAGTTTCTTTGCCAAGAACCTTGCCAGAAAAAGTTGAACTGTGGGCACACATGCAACAAATTCTGCGGGCAGGAATGCACTAAGCGGTGTCCTGAACTGGTTACAGTCATGCTGAAATGTGGCCACAACCAGCAAGTTAAATGCTGGATGACTGAGGAGATGAAACACGAGATGCCTGTGGAATGTAAGACCAAGTGTTCTGTCACGCTGAAGTGTGGTCATGTGTGCTCGGGCTCCTGTCACACCTGCTTTGAAGGACGATTTCATAAGCCATGTAACAGCCCATGCAAGCGCTTCTTGGTCTGCTCCCACAAGTGTCAGCAGCCTTGTACTACAGAATGCCCTCCGTGTCAGCTGGAATGTCAGAACCACTGTATCCACAGTAAATGTAAAAAGAAATGTGGAGAGCGCTGTTTTCCATGTGCTGAGCCATGTGAGTGGCGGTGCCAGCACTACCAGTGTACCAATCTTTGCTCTGAACCGTGCAGTAGGCCTCGCTGCAACGTACCATGTGCTAAGCTACTGTGCTGTGGTCATCCTTGCATTGGATTGTGCGGAGAGCCCTGCCCAAAGAAGTGCCTTGTTTGTGACCATGAGGAACTCACCCAGATCTTTTTTGGCTTTGAGGAAGACCCAGATGCTCGATTTGTACAGCTTGAGGACTGTGGCCATGTCTTTGAGTCCCAGGGCCTTGACCATTATATGGATGATGATGATGATGATGTCATCAAGCTGAAGGTGTGCCCTCTCTGTCAGACACCTATCAGAAAGAATTTGAGATATGGCACCATAGTGAAAAGGCGGCTGGATGAGATAGAAAGGGTGAAAGAGAAAATCCAAGGCCCAGCACAGGAAATTGAGTCTAGTCGACAAAGACTGCAGGCTGCACTGACAGGGAACACTGTTCTGCAGAGGAATCTACCCCTTAAGTACCTCATGCTAGAAGATAAACTAAAAGCTTCTGATCTCTCCACAAAGAGTATTGGACTAATTGAGAACGAGCTTAACTTCTACAAACGTCTAGCAGACCTAACTAATTCTATGAGCAAAATTGATGCCAGTGAGAGGAAAGGGTTGAGAAAGCGGCTGCATGAAGTCCAGGAGTGGCTGGATAAGCCACGCCTCAGTTTTACAGGCCAGGAGCTCTCTGACCTCCAGTCTGAGATCCAGAGACTGACCCATTTGATGAACCTCTTGGCAAGGTGCAAAGGGGCAAGCGGGATGATCACCCCAGCGCTGGGGGCAGAGATTGCCCGTGTGCGTGCGGTCCTGGAGGGGACAAAGCAGTTCACGGAGGAGGACGAGGCAGCAGTGAAGGCCGACCTGGAGCGGCTCTGCGCTGCCCTGCCGCTGTCGGGACTGGGGGTCTCTGAAGCCGAGCGGGTGCAGATCGTCAGTGCTATCGGCTGTCCCCGTGGCCACTGGTTCAAGTGCAGAAACGGGCACATCTATGTGATAGGGGAGTGCGGGGGGGCCATGGAGAGGAGCCGGTGCCCTGAGTGCCAGGCGGTCATCGGGGGCGCGGACCACGCTCTGGACAGCACCAACAGCCTGGCCCCCGAGATGGACGGCGCCACGCACGCCGCCTGGTCCGAGACCGCCAACAACCTGCTCAACTTGGCGGAGCCGCCCCGCCCGCTGTAGCGGCCGCGGCCCGACCCCAATAAAGCGCCTCCCGCCGCCGCGCCGCCTGCTCTGTGGGGGCGGGGCGGGGCCGCTCGCGCTACCCGGAAGCGGAAGCGCCGCGCGGTCGGGGGGCGGTGCGCGCTGGCGGCAGCGGCCGCCGCCATGGAGGCGCGGGAGCCGCTGCGGGCCCTGCGCGGGGCACTGCGCGCGGTGCTGGCGCGGGTCCGAGGTAGGGGCCGGGGCCGGGCGGGGGCCGGGCCGGGTCGGGCCGGGCCGCTGGCTGAGGCCTCTCTCTGCCTTTACAGAGGGCGAACCGGGCGAGGGCCGCGAGCCGTTCGAGCTGCCGCGCTTCTGGGACGCGCTAGGTACGCGGCGGGGAGCGGGCGGGCCGCGGGCGCGGCGGGGCGGGCGCTGTGGGCTGTGTTCGCGGGGCCGGGAGGTGGCAGGGCTCCGGTCCGGGCCTCTGCAGCTGCCCTCCGCTCCAGGGTGTTGACGGAGCAGCGGCCAGTATCGAGCGGTTGTCAGAACTCGATCTCTACAGCCTTTGGTCTTTGTTGAAGCCTCAGAGCCCATCCTGATGAAGGTGTCATGGACCAGGACACAGAGCGTGGTTGTGGATGTCACTACCAGCTAAGCAAAAAAACTAGAAAAAAAGCAGATGTGGGACACATGCAACATGCATGGCACAAATACACCATGGAATTTTTCTTCTGAAGTGAGATTTCGTTTATGTCTTTGTATTGCTTGGAAGGAAGAAATGGTAATCAAGCAGTAGGGCGAAGTAGCATCAGAGATGTTGCTCATCTAGCTGCTCTGTTCCTGTACCTGTTACCCAAGTTACTTTCTAGTCTCTTGCTCCTGTTCAATCCCTTCTAGGTCAGACATTCAAAGTGACGTCACAGGAAGCTACAAAGCTGAGTCTGGCATTCTCAAGGCCTCCACTGACTTCTGCAGAGGTGAGTGAAAGCCCCCACAGACTGTGAGGTACCTCTTGGTTCACTTGACTAAAACAATCATATGGTTCCCTGCAAACAAGGGGTGTCGCTATGGGCTGTGCACTGTAGAGTGTATTAATCCGATTCAGGAATTGCTTGGTGAACTAATTTCTGTAAGTTAGGAACACATACCAAATAGAAGTATTCTTACAGTCTTTTCTTTAACATCTACAGCTGGTTGCTGATAGAGACAGGATATTGGATGGTACAGAGCTTAGATCTAACAAAGAATATGCAATATTTTTGCTGCTAATGGAGAGAAGTTTATCACACCTGTGTTTGGAGGAGAAAAAAAAAAGACCTCCAGTTCAGAATAACGATCTAAGCTGCTACTTCCTCTCTGATGCATGACCACCGCACCAGGACGTGTTTTGTTACCAAATCGTGAGGCAGCTTACGATGTATACAGCTTGTTTACTGTATCTTCTTCTTGTGCTGTATTTGTTTCTCTAGTAAGATGGCCATTACTCTGCTTCTCTTTTCTCAAAGCAATCTGAGTGCAAGTGATTGCTCGTGAGACTTTCTAAATGCAGTGCAGCCATTAACTCATGGTTAATCCTTTTGCCTATCTGTTTTCAGGATTCCCGGAAGCTGTGTGAAGATGTCCAAAATGCCATTCTTGCAGTTGCCACAGTGTACTACTGGCTCCCCAAGAGCCAAGGTGAGATGGTGATAGCAAGGGCAGGCACTACTGTGTAGGGTGGTGGTTCTTTTACCACCATGTAAAGAAACCCAGTATTTCAGAGCCTAATACGAGATCTGGCATCTGCAAGAAAGCAGGTTATCGTGAGCCACGTAGTCCCATTATCAGCTGTACTGTAGACTTGCAGCATGTTTATGATGAACCACTTGTCCATCTACTCCTGCAGATTTCCATCTGTGAAAGAGTGATAATGTAGGAAGCTATATAGTTGATTGAGCATTCATATTTATAAAGTGTTGAGATCCTTGTCCAAAGTCCATTTGGAACTGGGAAACGTTGCTTCCTTCAAGTTACTTGTAACTTCATTTATACAGTGTATTCACACAAATGGAGCAGTCTGTGTGTTCATCTTGGGCAGTTGCTTTCTGTTGGTGCTGACTTTGTGGCAACTTTCTTGCTCTTTCTCAATCTCAACCAGGTACTACTCTTCGGAAGATGGTACGAGATGCTACCACTGAAGTGGTGGAGGGAATGATCCAACTCACAGAAACAATTCTCAGTGCTCCATTGGAAAGGTAGTAATTTTCCAGGAAAAAAAGAAGAAAAAGTTACAAGTACACTTGTTAGGAAGCAGCAAGTGCAGACTGCTTCCTAAGGGAAGGGGGGGAGGCAGAAGCAAAGCATTGTTATGAGGCAGGAAGGGGCAGTGGCCTCACCAGCAAAGGTGCTGCCCCCCAGTATCTGAACAAGCAGGGCAGTGCTGGTGAGGGTAGTGAGGTTCAGCTGAGAGTCCAGATCATCAGACAAGCCCATAGTGATGAGGTCAAGCTGGAAAGTCAGTCCAACAAATCAGGATCAGGGACAGGTCCAGAGAGAGTAACTAGCATCAGACACCATCCAGTGATTGCCCAGCACGTCAGTTACAATGAGTTGGGTCTGAGGTCAAGGCAGGAAGGTGAAATCTGGGTCAGGATCCAGATCAGAATCAAGGGAGTGTGAGACTGGCTGCAGACGTAACTGCCACGCAGCTGTGATGTAGCACCAGCAGGGCCCAGTGAAAGAACCTCAGAATAAAGTCATCTCCTAGGGTAAGGAAGGGCTGGCCCTCACTTTTAACTTTCTTCACAACACCTCCTGTCAGCAAAGGAGCTGACCTTGTACATAGCCAGCTAAACTCTTCAACTGAGACAACTAAACTCCTGGGAGGGTGCAATACGCTCAAGGGCCTGATGGTACCCTCTTGTCCCAGTGACTGAGTCACGTACATCTGCCTACATGGGGAAGAGATTTTCATCCTGTCTGTGGCAAGGAAAGACGCTGGGAGCAGGATTCCCACAAAGGTGCTGATAGCTAGTTATTGGACCACTATAGACTGCTTCCTCTCTTTGTGGATTACACACCACTGCCCCTTAGGCAGAGGTCAGCAATGTCTAATACAGACTTCTGATTTGCATGGATTCTGAAAGATAAATAATATGCCTAAGCACCTTGAGAGGCCTTTGTAAAAGGCTCCTGCTTCTTGTTCTAATGGATAATTCAACTCAGTAGGAGCCAGCACTTCTTGCTTTACACAGACGTGAGATACTAGAGACAAACTGATTGGTGACATCCTTCCATGTCTAAAGCTTCTACTAGTGTGCATCATCTTTGGTGCAGAAAATAATACAGTCTAGCAGAGTGTTGTTATTAAGTCTAACTTTGGGGGCCTTTGTTTTGTTTCAGCTTGTCTCAGGAACAGCTTATATCAACTGGTGGTGTGTGGGAGGCATGTGAGCAAGTATCCAACCTGCCACGAGGTGAGTATTGTATATAGAGAACAACAAAACTAGGATGCGTTGTCTTGGAATATTGAGAGCCCTTGCAAGGGGCATTCTAGCTAGTACAATGAAGGCTCGCTTGTTCTGCAAAACCCAACTGTTTCTGAAATGTATAAGCTTGGAAGCTAGGCCAGATTCTTTGCATGGCAACGATGCAGCTCTGATATCTTCAAAAAGTTTAATCCAATAATCTCAAGATCTTATGATTGCAGACCTAGATGAACGTTGTTGCACTGATATGAATCAGTGCACTGCTGTAGTTTTCATCTTTTGCTTTTGCAGATAACCAGGCAGCAGTTGCCTCAGCTCTGGCTGCATGTCTAGGTGTGGTCAAGGATGCTCTGGAGGAGATGGAACATGTAAGGAAGCCCCTAAGCCTTTGAGGAACCTGCAATGATTGATTGCACTTAGGTTCAGTGATGGAACACAGAGATTGTTTTATATACAGGATTTGATTTAAAATTGTTCCGATATGAGCTAATTATTGTATTATGCCTGGATCTTAACGAGTTTTTAAACACAAGCCTGGTTTACTTTGTATAAGGTTTCCATAAAGCCGTGTCCTGAATGCTGGAGTGGGGGGTGTGGGATGGGGTGGCAGGTGGTTTAGGTTGATGTAAGAATGATGCTGTTTGCCAGGTTCTTGCTGTTTGCTTTATTGAATTGAAGTGGGGAATTAGTTTTTCGTAATCCAGTCCTGCTAGGATTAACAGAATCTGGCAACTGAGATACTGGTTGGAGAGAGATTCCTCTGTAAATTATTTGTATGATTTCTAGATTATGTTTTCCGTTTCCTCTTGGGTATTACTGGAATTGATGTTAGGCTCTGAGTTTTCAGTGCATCTGTGTTCTCAGGCTCTGGTGGAAGGGCAGGACCCCTACAGTGACATCGTGGAAGATGAAGAGCTGGGCTTTCGGGGCAACAGAGATACGTATTGGTCAGAAGCTGACCGGAAGCTGCTTAGCTCCTGCATGGGATTAATGAAGGCTTCTAAAGCTTGCCTGAAGAAGGCCTTAGGTGTCGTGAAGGCTTATGGCAAAGCTGATTCTCCAGAGCAGATCGCTCAGCTGGATGATCTTGCAGACATTGCTAATGAGATCAGTCCAAGGTAAGCAGGTCTCTCCCCATGCCTTTTTGCTCCAGAGCAGTCCCTGTCTTTCTTGAGGTCTAGAGAACAGATTAGGAAAACTTTCATGATATTGAAGCTGTGAGCAGATGGTGGGAAGACTATTATGGCATAGACTGTTGAGAGTTCTGCAGATTAGGAGAGGAACGTATGTTGCGGCTTGGAGTGGAGCTGTGGCCACAGCTCACTCTTAACGTGGCACACAGATGTCCGAGAAGGGCGTGAGAAGCATCCCAGGAGTATGACTGATGATGTCTCCTTGTCACGTGGTGCTGTTCCTGGCTTACATTCAGAGTGGGTGTAGGCTTTGACCAGGATCCCTGAACTGTGCCATCAGGGCCTTTCTTCCATTGCTCCCTTCTCTTCCAGTGTTGATGAGCTTGCACTGAGCATGTATCCACCTATGAACCAGCTGGCTGTGCGACTCAATGTAAGTATCTGCAGCCTGCATGCAGGTCTGCTCGGTTTGCTGTAGAGAAGGGGAAGGAATCAAACTGGAGGGATTATGTGACTATCAGGGAGAGGAGGGTGTTAGTGACTGTCTCAGTAACAATTTCTTAAGGATGACGAGTCCCCTTTGGCTCTTGTACACTTAGCTTCCTTCGGGTGGAAATGCATTCCTCATCTTTACTTCTTCAGGGAAGAGCATGGCCCCTTGAGCTTTGGCTCTGAACTATAATCCATAGAGACGTCCAATGACAGTACCTGAGGACAGTGAGGGCTAAGGCTGCTGATGTACTGCATGTCTACTTTCTTCCTTGGGTAATGTAGACTTGCTCAAATAAAGTTACCTAAATTAAAAATTCTCACAGTGAGCATGGTTCAGCACTGAAACAAGCTGCTCAGAGAAGCAGTGGAATCTCCATCTTTGGCAATACTTAAAACCTGACTGGGCAAGGCTCTGAGCAACCTGAACTTTGAGGTAGGCCTTGCTTTGAGCAGGAGGTTGTACTAGATGACTTCCAGGGGTCCCTTGCATCATAAATTAAGTACGTATCTTCTCATATCTTGAGATTTTTTTATTCTTAATTTTGGTTTCATGCCTTTGGCCAGTGGCTGATTTTGGGTGGTAAAAAAGAAAGTATTGCTTAATATCAAATTGCATTACAGTCACTTGTAACTTCATGCCTTAATATGAGTTACTAATTTCTAATAGGCTTATCTTCTTAAAGAAAAAACCCCACATTTTAACATATGCTTTAAAAAACAGCCTGTTTTTATTTTCACCCATCCCAGCCAGCAGTAGGTCGGGTGACACTCCCAGCACAGCAGTGATAAATAGCTTCCTCCTCCTTCAGGATCTGTGGCAGTTTTACTCATTCTTGACTGTGTTGGGCATTCCTGCACCCCCCTTTCTTTACTAGTACTGTTGAGCACCTATTTTTCCATGTTTGACTCCCTTTATTTCCCGTTTGTTTCTTTCTAGGCTGCTAAATTGGCCTCAGTATTAAAGAAAGTCTTAGAAATTACAAAGTGAGTATGAGTTACAGTTTTATAAGTGTGTGTTCCCTCCTGTGAAGGTTGATATCCTTCTGTCTCATGTCAAAGATGATGCATTTCTAGACAGTAAATACTGGCATTTTGCAATAATTATGATGTTATTCAGTCACAAAGGGATGGGAGTAAGAAAAGGATGGTAGGGATAACAGTGGTTCCCACTGAAGACACACATATGTGTTAAGATTTGGGACTAGAAACAAGGGTTCTTCCTTGTTCAAAGCACTCTCGGGCTATAGCAGTCCTGTTTTAATGCTGTAGTAATCCAGCACTCCACAATACCTGTGTGTTGTCTGGATGCATAGGTGTAAGACACCCAGGAGGCTTTCCTAATGAATTTCCTCCACTTTTGCAGGACAAGCCATGTATGTCCACCATCAGAGGAAGGCTGGGTGCAGTTTCTCACTGGTGCAGTAGATCACAACATGAACAAAATCAAGAACTTCACACAGGGTCAACTTTAGCTCTTCCATGTCTACTTGTGTTGCTGCCACTGGCTCTGGCATATGCTTTTCTAGTTAATCTCACTGTTCTCCAGCTACTGGGAGAATGATAAGAACAATGTTTTTAGGAGAGAACTTTACTGCCACTTGGTAAAACTTTCCCAGGAAGTAACTCTTAGACATTGCAGAAGGTGTCATTTTGCTTGGATTCCTGGGATGGTGGCGGTGCTGCATCTTAATGCTGTGAATGTGCCCCGTTCTTCAGATGTCACAACTACTATGGGGTTCAAAGAACAATAAAATATTGCTAGATTTGCATGAGTGGCTTTATCTGTTTTCAGGTGGCAGAAGATATATACAGAAGGAAAGTGTCTTGCTTCTTGTGCAAGCAGCCCAATGAACCATTAAAAAATATGCAGCAGTGCTGTTTCCTGCCTAACCTTAGAGAAAAGTGAACTATCTTTCTCATTTCTATTTCCTCAGCAGTAGAATATATTACTTACTACTTTACCAACATCAAGGATCTGTAGGGGGATAAGAGTGTATCTCTAGAGAAAGGCTACATCTGTCATCACTTGAGAGTTCTACAATATCCTTTTTTGCCACGGGTGGGGAAAAATGACTTAAGTGGTGGGTTCAGCACATATGCATGGTGAGAAATGCAGCATCTGCTTGAGCATTAGCCTGTCTTTCTCATGAGGTTCAACTTATAAAGTGGAGAGTGGGCATAGTGGCAGGTGGGAGAGAGTTGAGTTTGTACAAATAATCAAAGTCAGACATGGTTTAAAATATAACTTTAATTAAACTCTTAACATCTATGCTTGCCTAAGATCAGGGCACAGATCATGACCACTCATTTTTTAAACAGGACAGCAGGACCTGTTCTAAGTTGGGCATCAGGCAGCTGCAATGTCGATAGTTTTGTAGCTCTTCAGGTTCTGGAGCTGAAGGCAGGTAAGATGTGCAGTGAGTCTTCTGGGTCCTGCTTGGGTGGGAGTGAATGGGATTTGCAGCTGTTGAATGCTTTTAGCTTGCACAGAGCCCAGCCTGAAAGGTGAGAGATTATACATGAAGTGCATCTCTTTGTATTTCTAGTTCCCAGGGCCCAGGAGATGCATTTGCTAGACAGGAGTGTGTACCAAAAAAAGGAAAGTAAAAAAAATAGAAGGTGGCTAGCAGTTATCTAAACTACCACAATGGAATTGTGAGGGAGATATGACCAGAGGGTTGAACTCCCCATGGAGGCATCTAAGGTTACTTTTTCCTAATACAGCTTCTTGAGAGAAATGTGGGGTCTTTTTCATGTGAAGGAGAGCTTACCTTTTTGGATGACTCTTGTCTAAGTCAAGTTTGCCTGGTTCTTCAGCAGAGAAGGGAAAGACACTGTTAAAATTGTACCCAGGCTGTCTTTATTGCTGACAGTGAGTAATGGGTGGAAGCATGTCACAAACAGTACCGTTTTACTGATGTTCAAGTGGCTAACTAAAAAGCAATTGATTTCTCAACAGCAAATAATTTCTAAATTTCATAGCTCACTTCAGTGACCTGTAACTGTTATTTAATGTGTATTTCTGCCCAAGTCTTGTGGTACTTCTCTTGCTACGCTTTTTGTTGGCATGGGGCTTTCCTTCTGCTGTCTAGGCCTTTGGGGTTCAAGTTTTCACAGATGTCATACTGGTTTCAGCTTAATTATTACACATCTGTTGAAAGTTCTGTTATCTGGCTTTTCCCCTTTTCAGTGCGAAAATCTTCTGTACTATCTGTAAATAAAGGACAGGGTGCCTGGGGCTTTCATGCTGTAGCAGTCTCTTCCTGCCACGTTGTTGCCTGCTTATTTTTGGGAGAGCCTTTCCTGTGCAAGGGTTTCTCTAGTTTGTATTGTGTCTCTTTTTCCATTTACCATTCTTAGTAAGATCAGTTGGTTTGCACTTACGTGTATTTCCTTTGTCTGTAAATGAGCCCTCGTCCTCCAACCACTATCACACACTTCTCCAAGGGTTCGGTGAGAGAGTTCAGGAGGCTGATCTTTGCTGTACTTGGCTGATATTGTACCATGTTTTCTGGAAACTGTTAAAAGAAGGAAATGAGCTGAAACTAAGAGAATCAAAGAAATTCTTCTATGATTAATGGGAGATAAATGATTTTTCGGTGCCAGAGGTCTCAGCCTGAGCTGACAGTTGCCAGAAGAGGCAAAGTCCAGCTCACTTTCTTCTCAACTAGTCTTCTGCTGTGGTTTCCTTCTGCAGCCTCTGATTTCCAACTGGTGAGTGAATTAGGAGTCATTGGGATTTCCTTATGCTCACACTAGACAAGGTAGAAGAGGGAGTACTGTATACAACAGTGTGGCACAACTCACCTTGCCCAAACTGATGTGTCAGTGCTTTGAAAGAAGACAGCATGAGGAAAGCCCCTCAACCCAGCAGAATTTTTTTGCTGCTTATGACTATGAAAGCTGTTTTCTCACTACAGCAGTGACAGAATGGTAAATGAATCTAACCTCAATAGTGAGAGGGGGGTCACAAATGCTGATCTCTTCCTGTGCAAAGTACACGTAGATAGAATCCTCTTCTCTCAGCACAGCAGTCAGCCTAACTAGATGGTTCTCTCCCAACTCTTTTCCGTACCATGAGTAAGGCACCAAGACCTGCAGGTTGTTTGCTGAAATAGAGCGGTGAAATACAGATGACAGTGCAGATGATGAATACAGTCTCGTCTTAGCTGGCACCTAGGAGTGTTTAGTGCCCAACATTGTACTGAAAACTGCAGCATTTAAAAGGTTAAGTGATCCCAACTGGATTTGCAGATTCAAAATCTCCAAGGTGATATTGCCAAAGTGTTTTATTTCAGTCACCTACACTCAGCTGTTCAGCCAACCTTTTGTAAACTTACGGCTAAGTGCATTTTTCCTGAAGTGAGAGGACTAGATATACTTTTCTAGCCATGCATCCAGTAGAGTCCTTACCTTCATTGCTTTTGAGGATAAAATGAAACTCTTCCTTCCAAAGTTGGGTAACGGGCACACCATTATAATGTAGAGACTGGGCTCCAGCTACGAGGTGAATAGACTTTTCTCTACCACTGTGGTTAGACACTTCAATGGAAAGAGGAACATCTTGTCCCAGTAGTAGAGAACTCTTTGACTGGAGGTGGATGAAAAGGTTAACTGGCTCTTCAAGGGTGGTAGGAATGGAGCTAAACTGTGTTTTGCTGCTGCTGCTGGTTGTCTCAAGTTTCTTTACCTTTCTGTAGGCTTTATCAAGTACTTCTTTTTCCTGAAGAGAACCTGTCACAAAAAAAGGGAGCACATATTTTAGTATTCTTTCCTGTTTACTACTGTGAAGCAGTAAATGCAGAAGGATGGTGTTGAATTATCCTGGCAGTACTGTAGATAACTGTTTCAAAGAGTATAAAGAGATACCCTGTTGTGCTTCTGGTTGGAGCAGTTTGAGAATTTCAACTGACAGGACATTTCATTGGATGTACTTGAAAGATCCTACTTGAAAAGATTTGTCATAGTTTTAAAAGCACCTTGGCACTAATACCTGTTAGAGTAAAAGAGGCTGTAGCTGGGGCACGGTACTATGTTCTTTTGTGATGGACTGCAGCTAAGGAGACAACACGCCATAGACTAAGATGGGATGTGAGTGTGGGGTCAGGGAAACAGCGCTCTAATAGATTCTGAAGGGGGAGCTACTTTTTGAGGGAGATTTACACAATATCTGGGAGCACAACAGTCCTTTTCAGAAAGCTGGAGTCTAAAGTATACCTGTATGTATTACAGGGGTAATGGGAGGTGAATATATAGAGTGTACAGGTAGCAGAAATCAGGAAATAAGGTTTTCCAGGCAGGAAGGTGCCTGGTGAAGGAAGGTCTGGCCTTCCAGAGAGCTGGTTAATGTAACTAAGCAGGATGAAATTTGGGGTATGACCTGTGCTTTGATTCTGTAGACAGTAAGAGTAAGGTGTTCTTGTGCCATTCAGGAAAGGGAAGTAGTGAGAAGCGGATGACCCTAATGCTCTGGTATGGCACTGCTCCCTAGTCCTTTACTCTTCATTTATAACACTGGCAGGGAATGTGCTTAGCCACTTGCCCACCCTGTACCTTCAGGATACTTGTAGTTGTGTGTGATGTCCTCACAGCGTTCACTGCCCACACTCTTGGTGCTGATGTTGTTGCCAGTGTACTTTGTGCTACCGAGAGCTGGCTTGAGAGAGTCGTCTGCTTTTTGTATCCAGACTTGGCACTTGGCATTGATGGCAGCAAAGAAGTAGCAGACATCATAATCAACTTCTGTGTCCCCTTTCTTGATGGCTTGAACAGGAGTTGGCCCACAGAAGGATGGACCTGAAGAGAAAATATGGGCCAGTTAAGATTCAGATGCTTTACCAACTAGACCTGTGCTTAGTTTAGACCTATACTGGGAGTGGTGAAGTATCTAGTTTAGGAGGACATAAGGGAGCAGTGCTGTGATAGAGCTCTTAGAGCTACACAAGCTGCACAGACCAAACAGGTGAATGATGATTTAGTGCTTAAAGTCAACAGGGTGAGTCCCTGTCCTTTTGCATCCTTCCACTGGAAGTTGGGGAAGGGAGGAATATTGAACTGCTTTATTTGCTCCCCTTCCCCCCCGCCCCCAAGCCCATCTCTGATACCTTACCTTTGCTTTTTTCCTGGCAGGTGGCATCCAGTGCCTGCCACCCGCTGTACTCTGGTAGCAAGTCCGCTCGAGCCATCCAGCATTCGTTCCAAACGTGGAAGGTCCTGCAAGAGACAACATCACATGCTTATGCGAAAGGACTGAGCCCTGAGGTACAGTAAAATTTTAGACAAACCACAGCCAATTCATGCTCCTTTGAAAGAGCTCAGTGCATGTTGAGGGGAGCAGAGACTGTTTTTTGACATAAGTGGAGTTTCTCCAACTGGACTGGGCTATCTTTCTTTCCTTGTAGGCTCTAGGAATAGGGCACTCTTCAGTTTGGGTTGCAGCAGTTTCTCAACAGGTCATGTAGACAGGATCTCAGCTGAGCTGTCTCCTATCCACCTCCCTGCAGCTGTTTACCTCTTTCTTTTCCCCCACTTTATCACTTTCTAGATCCAGGTATTGTCTCAAAGTCTTGCTTGGGCCCTGCCATGTTTTCTTACCAGATATGGGCACTCTTGTCTTGTGTAAGCAGTGTTCCATCTTCATTATAATACTCATCCACGCTCAGGCTGCTGTTAGTGTTGTGAGCCCACGTAAAGCCTGTGACCACCCTGGTAGGAATTCCCAGGCACCTCAGAACTGTGCAGAAGAAAGAGCTCTGAATCAGTTGTGCATCCTGCCCTAAGGGTGCCTCTGCTGATAGATGTAGAGCCTTTTTTGGTGTTAGGCCTATTAGGAATGGCACCAGGCCTGCTGTTTGAACTTTGCAAGAGGCATTGCCCCCCTCAGGAAATAGTTCAGTGAATGGTGCCTACTGGTACTCTTCTATCTCAAAGCTAGCAATGCTGAATGTTGATGAGGGAACTCTGAGGATCTGCCTCTCACCTAAAGATTAAAGGTTACGTTACTGGGATCTGTGTTAATCGCTAAATTAGGCATATGCTAGATGTTCTGCAGACCAAATAAGCTTTGCTCAACACAGAAGTCTTTGAACCACCGCAGTACCTGAACACATGACTGCAGCAAAGACCCAGCACTGCCCGTAGCGGACAGGCTTGCATTGCGACACAACCCACTGCCGGAGGATGGGGCTGCTTCCCAGCCACTTGGAAGGGGGTGTCCCATTACAGTACTGCCCAGTCTCACATTCAGTCAGGATTCCTCTAAACTCATCGCAGTTCAGCTGCAGGGAAGGAGGAGAGAAAGATGGATTAAGGAATTGCCTCTCTTTGGTAGGTACACCTCATCCTGTTTGATGAAGCTGCTCCCAAGGCAGAGGAAACCAAAAGGATTTTTTTGTACAAAGTGTGAAGGTCGTGGCTGAGCAGAACAGGTGCAGCAGTCTCCCCTGAGATTTATGCAGTAAGTGTACTGTCACTGGTAAGAAACTCCTGCAGCACTGCTTGTCTGCTGCAGGAATATCAGGAAGGGCTAGAGATGGGCAGGAGGTGGTGTTTGGAGCAGCCCTGGGCAGGCTTCCTCTTTGGGCAGTGAGTTGCCATAAACTGGACTGAGAAGATGGCTAGCCTTTGCTCTGCATTCAGGTCTTCTCTGACAGGGTCGGGGCTGCTGTCTGCTCTCCTTACCATGGCAGCCACTGTGCGGCAGATGTAAACAGGGTTCTTGCGCTGGGTGTGATCCTTGTCTCGTTGATGGCGTTCACCTACATCCAGCAGTGTGAAGCAGATGTCAACAATATCCTCCTCAAACTGAAACAAGAACATGTAATTTCAGGAAGTTTGGCCTGAACATGTGTTCTCTGGAGTCCCTGCAAGGGTTTGTAACTAAGCAGATTATTTTTCCCTTCCTGCTGATAGTCTTATATAAGTGGGATGCAGAGGAGAGCTCCAGGCAGAGATTTGGAGGGGGAGCACAGCATACTAAAGGCACACCTACAGCTTTATTGAAGCAAGGTGAGAAATTCATTAGCATGATACTGCATCCCCCATTGAGGGAAACTGATGCTTTTCTGGAGCACTGGGTAGGTTGGCACAAAGGTACTTTTGTGATCTGGTGGCACTAAAGTGGAATAAAATCTCGTTCTAATCACGGGCTATGTCAGATGGCCTTGGGCAAGTTGGAAGATCTCCTTGTCCTCACTTTACCTGTAAAACAGAGACAGTATTACTAAGCTCTGTTAAATTCTTTGTATCTGTTGATGAAAGGAAGGCACACAAAGCGCAGATACAGATCAATGCATTTCTTCATAGAGGACAGCCTGAGAAGGTAGCTAAAAGTACATATACTGGGTTATGGGACTTCATACACAGGTCCTGTTCTGCACATGTTAGACAAAGACAGTGAGTGCAGAGAGCAAGTTCCTTCATCAAAGCCACAGTAGGGAAATGGATAGCATCCTGTACACATAGGAGATAAGCACCCTTCTGCTGCTGGTGGCTGTAAAAGAGCACAGACATACTGGACCTCTTGCTTACCTGACTGAAGTCCCAGGGTTGTGCTAGAACTGCATTTTCAGTCCCCCAGTAGATGACACCCTCTTGGTTTAAAATGTACTCCTGCCGCTGTGCCTCATTAGCCAAGAACACCTCATCATCTAGATTAGAGGAAAAAAGCATCAGGAAGAAAGCATTCCTGGTCTCAGGTGCACTTGCATCTCTCTTACATCAGCTGACTCCACTGCACTCGAGGGGCTTTGGCAGTCCCTGGCATTCTGCCCTGGAAAAATACTACAGATTCTGAATCAGACAGCAAAGAATTTCATTTTCATCTCTCTTTCCTTGTTCAAAAAGTTTCTCCGGAGCCAGGCTATTGCACTAGTTAGCTCTTTTACTCTACTGGCTGTTGACTTCTCTATTACTGAGAAAGATACAGTGGCCTTAATCAGACCGATTATAATCTTGACTCATCTTAAAATCTTTATTAATAGGAAACACTTTATTGAACATTTTTCCCTTAGCAGGAGGACAGGGCTCTGGCAGCGGAGTACCCCAGGAATGGAGCAGAAGTGCTGAGGCAGACAGCTTTGAGCTTTTATTAGCCCCTGCCTCCTTCATAAGGTGCTATGAGGAGCTGGGCAGGAGTGGTGGGAAGTACTGGGTGAGTCAGCCTCAACCTCCACAGAGGCAGAGTGCCAGAGCTCAAAAGCTGGTTTTGTGAAGTGACTGATCCCAGCCTGCCTTTCTGTTTCTGACCACATACCTTGGCACCAGGGATTAAAGAGAAGGGTGAAATTGCCCAGGAGATGGGAGGACTTGGAGGCATATAAAAGCAGAGTGTACTGGCCGATGGGAGCGTTGGCAGGTGTGTTCACAGAGATGGTCCAGAAGCATGGATCCTGTTCTTGCAGTGCTGCGCTCCACTGCCTCTGGTCTCCCAGGCTGGAGATGGGGAATTCAGTCTGGGTTCCATCTGCTTTGGAAGGATGTGATCCTGCAGCCAATGAGATCTGGTTGTGTTTATTCCAGACATGCATCGTCACCCCATGCAGGCTGCAGGGACCTTGTCTATATCTGGAGCCATAGCTTTCCTTTCTTGTGAGAGAGTCTTAACCCTTTAGCAGCTTAATGCCTAGTGAATCTTCCTGAGGTTAGTACTGCACTCAGGCCTCCATGTTTGAAAGTGGGGTGTGTATTTCATTGATTTGTAGAAACCAGGAACAGCCAGAATGGTGCTGGCCTGCTGCTCCTGGGATTCAGTGTCTCGTAACAAAAGTCACAGCCAAATTCTCAGATTATGGTAGAACACGCTGGGGCTGAATAATGCTGACCTTTTCAGGGGCCTCACTAGAAAACACTCTAACAGAAAACATCCATAACAGGCTAAGTTTGAACATTCCTAAACCAAAAGCCAGGAGAGAGGACAGATCCTGTGTATACTTCCAAATCATAGAGTAGTGAACCTGTAGTGGTTATTGTGCTGCAGTGTCTCTTCTGGAAAGAGATACAGTTTTGACCCAGCAGTCCCAGAAGCAGGAGACTCTACTCTGCCTTAGATAAACAGTTCACTGGCCTCACTGCTAAATGTAGGCACCTCTTTCCAGCTCCGGAGATGGCTTTTGCCACCAGCTCTGTTCTTTAGCTGGGTGGAGGACCAGAGCTCTGATAGGTATGGTAATGATGTTACCTGTCTGTACTATGAGGAAGGTCCTCTTCAGCTGCCGCATGTAGCTGTGTATTGGAGCGGAGAAGCTTACAGTGATAGTGAATGGCTGCCCCCGCCTCACCATGAGCCTTTCAGTGCTGATTTCTTCTGTGTGGTGGTTATTGTTGTTCATTGTGATCTTGAAATCACATTTTTTGATGCTCAGACCTGTAGTGTGAGAAGATAGTGAGTTTGGGGCTGTGAGCTGCCCACAGTCTGGCCCTGGGCCACATAAACAGCTGACCGTGTGTTCCTCCACTCAGACAGTGCCCCCCTGCCTTTGATACTTTCTGCCCAGTAACTGTAAGGGCCTTCGCTCTGAGCTTGGTTGTTTTTGTGTCAAGTGGCTATTGAGCTGCCCTTGCTTATACCTTAGCATCACTAAGTGAACCAAGTGATTATGCAAAAGCTCCTTCCTGCCCGGGAAAGGACATGGAGTAGACCTGAGCATAAAAATGATACAGATGTTGTGGTTAGTACTGAGCACCTGCTGGTGACTACATTTGGAGTCTTACTCTGTGTACTTAAGGGCACCAATGGCGCTCAAAGCAGCATCTCTCCTTGTGGATACATGGTTGAAACCATGCACAGGAGACAAGCTATTACACCCCATTTGCAATGTGGGTGCAAGCTCTTCCAGCAGTTACTGCACTATGTATGTCTGATATACACCAAAGACCAGCAGCTGGTGCAGACGTCCCTGCTGGTTTGGATGCAGTGTGGCTGTGTAGTCCTGGATGTATGCTGGATCGCAGCAAATCAAACACCAGCTGTTTCTTCTTTGCACCACATTAGTTGTCTATTCCACACCCAGAGCTGCAGGAGACAGAAGAGCTCTTCCTCCTTCTGTGTCCTGCACATGCATCATACACATCATACATGCTTCTGTCCGGCACCAGAAGAGAGAAGAAAATTATCACAATTCCAAGCACCCAGTTTGGAGCTCAATGGCTGTAGTGTGATCATATACTTGCACTTTTTGTCTAGTTTTGGTGGTGTTCTTAATCTTTCCAGACTTCTTGCTGAGAAGCAGATAACACCCTGGTTTTTCTCAGCCTTGAGATCATCTGGAACTCACTTAATCTTTTCAGCTCCCAACTCATCACTAAGATCCTTGAACCTGTGGGTTGTAACTGCTGCCCCTTATGTGACACTTCCTGTCACCTACCTCCCCTTGCTGACCCAGACTCCGCCCTTTGTTCCAGCTAAAAAAAAAAAAAAAAAAAAATAAAATCCACAGAACATTTCTCTGCTACCTAAAGCCATTGCTCCCGTGGCAAAGCCACAACTACTATTCTTTGCAGTTTTCATTGGTCTGCTCTCTCCTTATGTCTGTCTTGCCTTGTCCTCTGCATTGATACCTTCTCCCATTGCTGTTGACCCTTCTGTGCTTGCTGTAGGAGTCCCACTGGATTGTGTGCTTTGTTTCTTTTTTCCCATAGGAATTTTGTCATGCATTGTTTTCAGTGAATTATTCTGATCACCCTTTACAACTGTCCCAGTTCATAGCCCTGCACCAGTTTAAGCTTTACAGAGCCACCTCTGACCTCATGTATTTTCTTCTCTGAGATGAAGATGTTTGTATGCTGGTGAGTCTCATGCAGTGTGACTCCCTCTCCTTCATATGACTTTTCATGGATCTTATTGTCACTTTCTTCAAGGTTGCTTGGAACCTGCACCCTCTCCTTGCTTAAGTGACTAAAACACTTATTCATCTTTCTGCTTCAGTTTTGTAGTCTGGCTGACCTCCCCACACCCCCTGCCCTCCCTCCCCAATGTTAAGGATAACTCTCTTCCTTCACTGCCAAACTCTCACATGTCTGCCTGAGCCACCTCCTGCTTCTTTCAAACTCCTCTTCGGCACTGATACCAGCTTTTGTTTGCTGTCCCTTTTTGTGCATCCTCCATGCAGATGAGCTCCCATAGCCTTTAGAGCACTTACTTGGTTCCTGTGCTGTAAGAAGCTCACCTCTTCTACAAGCCTCATGAACACTGTCTTGGAGCAGGGACAGTTGTTTTTCCTGACAGACAACTGGCAAATGCTTGGGGCTAACCAAAGTGATTTTTGCTTACCTTGGCCCATGTCTAGTTCCCTGTGCCGTGAAAGTCTTCAGCTCCTGCTTGCTCTGGTGGGCAATGGCTCCTTCCTTCAGTTTTCTTTAAAAATTATCCACTTGAAAAGTTGTTTGCTCAATTTCTTTATACAGGGTGGGACGTGATGTTGCCACCTCTCCTTCAGCTTATCTTGCTGGCCTGCTGTGCAGAAGTTGAGAACTTTCTTATCTCTCAGACCACATTAAAGAAACGTACAGAAAGGGTGACTTTTCTCACCTACAGATGAAGTTAAATTCCACAGCGGGATGTGAAGCCTTTAAAGACAGCCAGTGACAATTTATTCAGAGCTGTGCATTGGGGACCTTAGAGTAGGAAATGCAAATCTTAACTTGTCTCTAAACAATGCACAGAACACACTTCAAATGTGCATGTTGAAGAGCTGCTCTCCAACATTGACCCTAAGCTACTTAGATCTTAAACCATTTCAGGGAGTAAAAAAAAAAAGTCAATACATCCAAAAAAGTGAAACCACTTCAAAGTGAGGAAACTTGTTAAAAGCAGCAACTAAAAATGTAGAACTTCTGTAGCATAATGCATAATGCAGACTATTTAAAAATATCACACTGGAGGCTTGGACTAAATACATTCTTAAAGTTGCCATAATATAAAAGGAAGGTCACTGCATTAATAAATAAATGGTCAAAAGACAGAAAATAAGACAGCAGAAATAAACAGGTTTCACTGTGGAGTGAGTCACCAGTAGTTTTGCAGAAATCTGTGATCTTACACAAATTAATGAATAATTTGAGAAGTCAATAAAAAGACATGAGGTGGCAAAGCTTGCTCAGTTATTCTGAGTAGTAAAGATGAGGGAGACAGCTTTGGGAAAGTTGTAGAGGATTCTGAACATGTTGAATGACTAGGCCATAAAATAGCAAGTAGAGATCAGTGTAGGCACATACATAATAGGAAAAAGGGACCCATATCTTACATGAGCAGTGATGCATTCAGAGGTGGTTGTAGTCATTCCAGAATGAGATATAAAGAGCTAAATGCGGTACATAATGACTGATTTGTGCTCTTTAAGTGTATGCAAATTCTAAGCCAATCGATTGTGCTCAAACCTCTAACTTTCTTTGCATGATCAGTGTTTTTAAATGCACCTTTGCAGGATACGTTTATGAACATCTAAATCAGAGTGGTTTAGATACAAGCAGATATCTCATCACCACTGCCTTCTAATGGCTGTGTATACACATACTACCATCTCCTGGTCGAATTGGCAACTGCAAATAATACTTGCTATGTAGGATGCACTTTCTAAACTGTGAACAGAGAACTACTCATTGTCCCTCTGTATCTTTCGTTACACCGAAATGGGCTAAAAAGGCCCATTGAAAAGGTTAACACAAAAGAGACTTCCACATGCAGTGCTCAAGTGCTTGTACTGGCATTCCATCTGGTGAGAATTTGCAATCCTAAATTAGACACCTGAGGTTTTCCATCCAAGATCTGAGAAAAAGAAATGGGAACTGGCCACTACAGAGGTCAAAACATTCAGCAGAAGTTCTGAGATTTCCTACCTGTGAATCACCTTTCCTTCTGTCTGGAATACGGGTTTCTCACATGTTGGTTTTCTTTCAGTCGTTAGTTGTTTCATCTTAGTTTAAATGCTGTTTACATCTGATCCAGCACTAGTGTTCAGTAAAGGCAAACCCAAAACACTGGCAGCACTACTGATGGTACTAAAATGGCACAGCCATTTCTGTATATTGCAATTATAACTGCACTATCAAAAAGCTGAGTTTGGATTGGTTCAGATATTTTGCTGTATGCAACCAGCAATTTGCATGTCTCTGCAGGCAGTCTGAACTTCTAGAAGTGTTGATAGGTGTTTCTAAAGTGTACATACAAGTATTTGTGTTCCTTATATTTTGATGGTTAAAAGGGGGTTACACTAACAGTTTGGAGTGGTATTTCTTTTGTGCACTTGGCGTAACTGTATTTGGAGAAGTGCACAAGGGTTCTCCTCTCTTACTGGTTGCCTAGCTTCAGTGCAGCTCTGTCCATTGATAGTGACATGTTCTGTGTCAGGAAGTGGGCAAATGGACAATCCTTCAGATACAAGGACAGGTAGCTCTACCATATGGGTCCTCCAAAGGTGTTGCCCTAACATCCTCCAGCAAAGAAGAACAGACACTTCAGAAAAATAGTATTTTTTTTTAGTCTGAACCATAAAGGGCAAATTCAGTAACCTTTTGACTGATTTTGTCTTGGAGATTTGTTTTAAGGGTGGTTCTTTCATATGCTTTCCACATGCTATTACTTACAAGTTTCTGGCTCCAAAAAGAGAAAGTCTTTTCAACAGGAACAGCTTATCTTTGCTGGGGCTCTAGGAACAGCATTCATTATGGCATTCTTTTGGAAATACTGGGTTTGTTTTTTCCCTGCAAAATCTACCTCTCCTGTAAGTCTTTCTCACTGATCTCTTCAGTCACAAAGTCAAACTGATACCAGGTTTATTTTTCAGGCTTCCTTTTATTCAAGAAGTTGAAGTGTATGAGCATAATCTGTCCTTTAATATAATAGGTATTCCAGTCCATTGACCTGTACAGTTTCCAGCTGTGAACATAATTTGCTCATGCATTTAACACAGGTTAATCACACTTCTGATATGTACCATTGTTTGTAAAACTACAGTTGTAATAGACCAGCATTCTGCTTATGCTGATTGCAGTCTCTCAACCTGAGGCTGCAGTATTATTGTCAGTGTTAGCATGTGTAACCTCGTGCACAAGATCCATTAAATCAACCAAGTGAATTTTCTTCTTCATTGTAAGGATTCTGTAAGAATTAACATTCACTCACTCACAATGAACCACATCCAAACCTATACTTGTCTCTAAAATGCTACAAAAGCATAAGCATGTACAACTTGCTAGACTGGATCAGAATGGGGGTTCATCCAGTCTAACTTGGTTTCTGACCGTACAACAATGCTAGATGCCTCAGAAGAATTTGCACGAGCTTCACCCCACAAGTGAGGCATCATCTTGTAGTTGATGATTTTCAAGACTTAGTATGTCATGACAGGCAAGATTTCATATCACTCTGAGAGTTCTTGTTAATGATAAATATTCTTTGGAGTAGTTCCATCCTGTCTACTTTGCAGTCTAACACGTCATTAGTGGGAATCAGAGAACACAAGGTGCTGTAGTCTCAGTTGAGCTGTCTGTTTGTGATGAGGTCTCCTGCACTTGACGTGGCTGATGTAACACTCTGCATGATGGCTGACCAGAAATTGCTTTCCTACTGTGCATGTACCAAGCTGAATTTCACTGGTTGTTATATTGTCATCTATTTTGCCTTGCTTGGGACCCTTTGAAGTTCCTCATAGGTTTTTAGTCCTCAGTAATTTAAATGGCTTTATGTCATGAGCAGATTTTGTACCCTTTTGCTTCTGAAGAACTTCATCCAGGTCTAGGCAAGTGTTGTCACTGTTCTGTATCTGCTACATCCCTGACATGCTCATAGAAATCTAAAGGAAAAGTGATCCATAGGATCCTTGAAAGTATCCATCCTGCCTGGATATTACCGTGTTATTATCTTTATAGTGCTTGGGGATTCCTGCTTTACAGGTTGAAACATCAATCCACAAAAATCTTTATCATCTTTATTATCTATAAAAACAGAATCTTGAAATGTTATGTGAACATCTTTAATAACTGGGTCTCTTTCTGAATGTAGTAATCAAAAAATACATACATCTAAGTTTCCCTTTTATTGTGTATACATTTCCAGCTCTAACATGGCACATCCATGAATTAGATGTGAATTTTCCTTTTTGGTGGAATTTCTTGTTTGTCTAGAGCAACAAGATATGCTTACACTGTGCTTTTTGTTTTGTCTTTTATAGTGAGCGGTACCCTCCACATTCTGTACACACAAGTGATAGATACCAAGTGGTAAAGCAATGCAGTTTTAGTGACAGAACCAAGTGATTTGAAACTACCAACTTTGGCTATTCAGCCAATATAAAGAAACCAATTTGGTTATTGTTTTGTTTTGTTTGTTTTTAATCTGTAAAAGGGTAGTAATTTAATTGACTGCCGGAATCAAGTCTCTAGAAACTTAGATCAGGAGAACAGAATAGTGGGGAGAAACATTAACCATCCTGGAGACTGATTTTAATGTCTTTCAAGACCCAATTCATAGTATGAATGTGTCATATCAGCTAGTGCTTACTTGATTTTTTTTAGTGATCAGAATGGAATGAGGGCTGGGTCATCCTCTTGGGCATGCTCAGATTTAAACTGCATATTTATAAAGAAAAATACTGATAATTAGCCATATTTTAGTCCACCAACTCCCATTGACTTCTGACTAAGGGCTGTGTAAAGATTGTAGGTTTGACAAAAGCTATTTAAATCTTTCCTTGGGCACTTGCACATTTTTCTCTGTAATAATAATTAGTTTAATTTAACAGTTGTCTTATGTCTAATGCAGGAAGAATGTGTATTTCTTGTACGTGGCACTGGCCAGATCTGCATTTTAACACTGAAACTGAACTGGGTGTGGTTGCTGAGGGCAGTTAATAATGCTGACACCCTGAAAACCCAGCAACCCCAAGTGTTGCAAAGCTTGGAACTTGGCACAAGCTTTAGGGCTGATTTTCCTTTGAACAGAAGGCTTCCTTTACAAACAGTTAATTAGGGTGAGGTCATTCCAAGCTCATGTGACAAACACTGTCTGAAATAATTTCCTGGATTGTATTTAAGAGGAAATACTGAAGTAATTTGAATGGCTTGGCTGTACTGTGTGTTAAATGTAATGACAGTCTGAATTCTTGCAAGATTTAATGAGATTTTGTGAAATACCATCACTACCTCAAGGCCTTTTCTGAGGCTAGTGGAGGATTGTATACCCTGACTTTCCAAGATCCTGCAAGACTTAATTGATAGGTGCAAAGCTACCTATTCCCCTTTCCTTTGCCTGGAGAAATCTGAATTCCTCTGTGTGTGTGTGTGTGTCCGAGTGTGTGTGTGTGTGCATGTGTCCCCTTTTCAATCTTCATTCCAGTCTCTCTGGGCTGACTAGTTTTGACAGGCTTCCACATCCCTTGTAAGTATATGTGTGGGTGGGAAAATATTGTAATTGATGTAATAAAATAATTTACATGTTTTGAAGATTTTTTTGGCTTTAAATCAAAGAAATTTAAATGAGACCTCTGTTTAATTTGTGTCACAGAGTCAGTTTGTGTCCGTGAAACATTCTTTCTGGGGGAACTTGGGACTGCACTGCTGGACAGTACTAGGCATTGTCAGGAGGAAAAGGTCAAATTGTCTCTTGGGAACACTCAGATCTTTGCTATTGTGGTGGTTTAGCCCCTGCCGGGGTCTGAGACCACGCGGCCGCTGCCCCTCCCCCACAAAGGGAGTGAAATACAAAGCACCAAGACTGAAATAAGGAAAGGTTTAATACAACAATGCAACAGCAACACAACCAACAACAACAATAACAATAACAGTAATAGTGATAGCAATGAACAGAGCAAAATAGCTACCAAATACAGCAGTTTGAAGCACGATGTACAAAACCACGAGTGCACTGCGCTCCGCGCCAGGAAAAAATGTGACCTGCCAGGATGTGACTTCGGCATGGTATCTGAATAACCCGGCTAGAGCTCCCCCCCACTGCTGGGGAAACTTAACCCTATCCTGGTTAAACCAGGACAGCTATTTTGGCTTATTAACTCTGCAATGAATAAATGGACATAGTTCTGGGATTTAGATATGGGTGGCATAATGGCTTCCTCATGGAGGAATGATCTACTTTAAGCAGCCTTGTGGAATGAGGATGCGTGACTGTTAATTGTGAATTTTCATACATCCTTCTGATTATATTGTCCTGAGCCTTTTCTTCCCATCCAGTGCTTTCTGGGCACTTCTGGAAGTATTGCCAAGTATCTGCCTTTGCAAACAGAAAAATCCGTCTTTTTCTCCTGTCTGCTTTATGATACCTGCATGAAAGGAAAGAGGTGGAACTTCCTCTGACATAAGTTAGGAGGGTAGATACAGTGGTTTTGTAAGATACTCATAAAGGCCTGGGAGAAGTGTGTGGCAGCAGGCATGGGCGAATAACAACCTTGAAGGTAGTGCCAGTACAAAACAAAAATACATGTCATAGGCTGCTTTTTCTCAAGTGGCCTCAAGGACAAGTTTGGCCAATTCTCACAGTAGTACAGTGAGAGGTTTCTGACCTGGCGCAAAGTAAAAACACTCAGCCTTTCCCCCAGCCCCCAATCCAATTTTACCAAAATGCATAATGCCCAAATAATTAGGACCAACGCACTGACTGATTGCCTGTGTTGGTTATAGCTTCTCATAGCAGCTATTGCCTATTAGTCCTAGAATAGATTCAGACTAGTAGGGGATGAGATTGCAAAGCCAGAGAGCATTGTAAAGTGGGTCCCCACACACACTGATTTTCTCTCTGGGAAATTGCTTGTGTTTATGCATAGCAAAGCCTTTGTAAGTATTGCTGCAGTTCCTTTTGAAGAGGATACAGTTTGGGGTCCTTTGCTGTGGGCCAGTATGGTAGCTCAGTCAGTTTTTCCTTCAGTAAATCCTCCAAATTGGCACATTTGTCTTGTCTGTCATTTGTATTTAAAATGCAATGAAACAGCAGTCAGCCTCAGCGTTACATACAAGTCCTGTAAGCTTT
Organism: Strix uralensis; assembly: GCF_047716275.1. NCBI lineage: Eukaryota > Metazoa > Chordata > Aves > Strigiformes > Strigidae > Strix > Strix uralensis. Next base: position 207,284 of record NC_133989.1, on the reverse strand, counting down.
TAGCAGTGCTTAAGTTAAAAAAGTTATAATAGAAAGCATTTAGGTAATTTCTATGAACAAAACAGTATAGGTGTCAGTTTTGGCTTTTTCTGAAACTGTTTCTGGAGCTACTTTGCGAAACTGAAAACCCAAGTTGGCAGAGTATTGAGAAATTTACTTATTCATTACATCAGCTGCATCTTTTTCTCTCTTTCTCCCTAATGGGAACAGGAACCAGTGTTTCCTCTCCTGTAAACTCTTTTTAAAATTAACTTTTTTTTTTTTTTTCCAAAAAACTTTTTCTGAGTTGTTGGTAGCTGTTCTGGCATTTGTGGCTCTACCACTGCGTAGGGCCAATTGCAGTCATGTTCCCTTAGACTCATGGAAACCAAATGCGTTTTGTTTAGATGAAAAGAGAATGATTTCTTGAGTTCAGTGTTCTCTTTCCCTGTGAATCCCTAATATTTCTCATGTCTTAAAAATCTAACCACTAGTAAAAACGGTCTTTATATTTCCCTTAAGACGCTGTGTATATCTGTGCAACTACATAAATAACATATCTCTAAAGATTATATTGTCTTAGATAAAACTAGGAGTGATACTTTTGCATATGTGATTGATAGAAGAAAGAGATTTTAGCAAATGGAGGTTTAAGACTTGGATAAAACATTATGCTCCTGGAAGAGAGGAGAGTTCGTTTGTGCACCTGCACTCCTTCTGAGGACACTGGCTGTGACATCTCTATTTCCTCAAAATATTTTGTGACTTGCATGAGAATTTCCATGTATTCCTGCCTCTGTGGGTTTGTCATACCTGAATGCAGTGTTATCCAACAAGAAATTCCATGGAAGCTGCTGTTAAAATATCAATTGATTCAAATACAATTTTATAGCACAATGCCAAATTTATTATCCAGAAGTTTCTTTTGGAGAGGGTGATTGTATAGACGTAGCCAGTTGAACAAGATTTGGAGTTGAACCCATGGTATAGGGGCTATAAGACATCTCTTACAGTATGTTTTCCTTGTTAAATACGTTTTTCCCCCATCTCAAGATGCAAATGCTCTTTTTTTTTTCCTGTTAGAGCTGACTAAAGTGAGTGGTAATTGAGGCTGTATGAGGAGGTGAATTTGTAAGATGTGTATACATGAAAATTTGCATAGTGCTTAACTATAATGTATCAGTGAGAGAAATGTAATGTGTTTTGGTCTCGGGTTGGCTGTGGTAATGAGTTATCCTTTTATCTTTGGAGAAGTTTCATTCATTTATTCAGTTCATCCAGAAAGAACTCTGGACCTTTTGAGACAATAGTGCATGTGTGAGGAGCTGTGTGTGTAAATAAATGTGTTTTAGTCCATATGACAGATCACCTATTTACTGTTTAATGATGTTCTGCTTCATTCCTATTTTCAGGAGCAGCTATTCCAGCCTGTTATTACTTCAGTGCTCTAGTGTTTGCCACTCCTTAGTCAAGGACATGTTTCTTTTATCTGCTTTTGAACCATTACTCCCAGTTATTTATTTGACAAATATTTCATTATTTATAATTTATCACATCATTAAATCATGATCTGAATAGGGAAACTGTGAATTAAAGAGTATTCTTTATTGAATAGCTTCTCACTTTTCCAGTCATAAGAGTTCTATTGTAACACTGACATATCTTATTGCTGTACTTTCCTTCTAGTAAATAGATGAAATGATAAATTTAATTCTCAAATTATGTCAGCTACTTGGATAGTGCTTTGGCTATTACTGAATAGTGAATATAATTAAACTATATTCAATGAAGCTTGATTTTAAGCTTTGATTCAATGAAGCATAATTTTAAATAGTGTTCCTTGGAAATCTAGCTGCTATCATTGCAACAGGCTCTAATGCTGAAAACCATCACATTTGATTCTCTACTTCAAGTTGAATTATATAATGGTTACTAGTAATTCTATTCATGAAGGTCCATAAAGCAGGTTCGGGAATGAAAAAGATGACACTATCTTTACAATATAGTGTATAGTACCTTTTTATTAATTTCTGTTTATATTACATCACTTTACTTTGTTTGAGTAGTCTGCATTTCTGTTCTCCCAATCATAATAGTGTATGAACACTGCACCAGTCTCATAAACAGAGACAAAACTGAACTGATGTACAGGTTATGTCACGGAGCAGGAGCCACATCAAGCATCACAAATCCCTTAATGTCTGAAAAATGGATGCAAACCAAGTCCACCTGAAGCTGCCTGGTGCCACTCTTGTAGGGAATTATTTCAAATTGGACTGTTGAGCTCTCCATGGGGGCCATTCTTGCCACACTAAAAGAGAGAATACACTTGTAATTTCAAGCAGATGAGAAATTCTTGCTATGTATTCTTCATAGTCCCCAAATGTGAGACAGTATGGAAAGGAGGAGTCAGTGTAAGTGGCTGCTGTGTTTGTATGCTCCTAGCACAGGTGGACATAACCTTCCATGTTCACAGCCCCGACACCACCATCCTTGAAGAACTAATCAAGCTATAATAGATGTGGTGGAATAGTTACAGTTCTCAACCTGTGATAGAGAATTAGGAGTTGTATCATGAGGGCAAAATGTATTGAGCACCTGAGGAATGATCAGGAGGGTTATCTTTAGAAGAGCTCAAATCCAGCTGTATGTATTACCCTCAACACTCATAACATTTATAGTAGTCTAGATATGCTCGTGCTGTATTTTGGTGTGGTAAATGTAATTAATTATCCATAGATTTTATGTCCATAGTTAGAAATGACTCTTGGCTGTCCAACACAAGGAGACTGCTAGTAGCACTAGGAAACAGAGAGAGTGGGGGAAAAGGGCCTCTCTGCGCTAGGGAGGTACTGAAGCTGAGCAATACCAATGCTGGTAAGGCAAGTTAAGGTTCAAGATCAGGGTCTAGACCTGAATTTTATATGAATTGTAAATGAAGCTTTAGTGATTCACATCATTATCCATCTCTTGCTATCATTTTTTGTTTTCCTCTCACAGTTTCTTGGCGCTAACTCCCCCAGCATAAATATTTTGGAGGCTTTAAAAAATGTTTTTAAAATAATAACCATGGAGAAGATGGGAGAAAAATTTCTTATTGGTATGATATTAGTGGACACATATTTAAAACATTTCGTTACAGTAGATGTCCTGGCTCTTTAGTAATTTAATATCTAAAGGAAAAAAGATGTTGTCACTTTCCCTCTTACCCTTCAAGGATTGTTTGGTTTTCCTTTTGCAAACCACAAAAAGAAGAAAGTTTTTAAGCCCTTTATATAATTTAGTCACTAACTACAGCACTCCGAGTTACACACTGTCATTAAAAGCAGACCATCTCTCCACTCCCTGAGCATTCTGTAATTCAAAGCTCGGTAAAGGAGGTGTGAAAAACTCCAACTAGTATATGGAGAGTACTGACATGATAGTATTTTGTCCAAGGTTGATGCAAACAAAAGTCATGAGGTTGACAGAATCTTTTTAAAAAACCCACTTTTATTCCAGATTTCCCACCAAAGCGAACGAGTTATTAGCCAGATAGCGTTTACGTACTTGATTCTGAGTTGCTCTTTGAGCAGGCCACTACCCTCTGCTCGCAGCACACAGTCTGTCACCACTTCAGACAGCGGGTTGGTAAATGTGACCTGCACATTAACAGCCTTGTGTACCACCGTTGGACCAAGGACCTACAGAGAGAAAACATTCTGCTCAACCACGGCATTAGTCTCTCTTATTTCTCGTGGTTTTCTCTTTTCATTCCCTTTGCAAACCACTTACACTGTTAGGATCTCCTGGACAGGAAGGAGATAGGGATTAATACATGTACATATTTTTGGGCGTCAGAGTTCAGGCTTGTATCAGCCATCCAGTGTGGCTGAGAATAAACTACTGTAGAATCTACCATTTAGTCCTAACTTTCTAACTAGGTCAGTGTATCGTGTTATGTAAAACACAGTATAGGACACTTATCAGAGTGAGAACAGAATGAGAATACAAGTATTAACTGGGCATATATGGCTAACTCTGTAGGCATCTTAAATCAAATTAGCTTTAGTTAAGCTACATGAATGGTTTAGGATTAGAAATTATTGGAGGTGTGAGACAGAGGTGAATTGTGTCATCTCAGGCAAAAAAAAAAAAAGAATGCCAAGTAGCAAATAAACATATTCATTACCTTATTTTGACTGAGATCAAGTGGAATTGGCATATCTGGTTATCTTTGTAGATAATGTAATATTAATTAACATAATGGAGAAGTCCAGCACCCCAGTTGCATTTTCTATCATTGACTGTACGTTTATACAGAAGTTTCAGTCAACAGAAACATAAACCCTTCTGGAAACTTAGTCACTGAATTGAAGTAATTTAATTCAGGTGTCTGCTGTATATAAGCTGACTCTTTATTTGCATGATACAACACAGAAGGCTTTTTACAAGGTCTCACTAGACCCTGGTATTCAGAAATCACCAGACCTACAAAAATCCAAACTTTATTCCTGTGTGTAACCTTGCTTTTCTTGTATCCTACTGACAGAGTGGTTTGGGATAGCTAATCTAGTCTGGAGATGCTGAAAGTCTCTCTGAATTATCATACTCCCTCCATGTTGTTTACAGTACAGTAGGCAGATAGCATTTGATCCCATGTCTGATTCAGCATGTGGATGTGCTGAACTGTCCCAAACAAGTTAAGCTAGTTTACCTGGATGTGATGGGCCGTGCAAACCCGGGACTGTCCCTGGGCAGACATAGTGTGTGGTCTTTTCTGTAGACTGAGAATTGCTTTTTACCCATTGTACAACATTTGTCAGAATTCAGTCTCAAGTGGGAAAAAAACCCCTCTAGTTCTAATTATTAATCATTTGGGAAGATGTTACAGAAGGTGAAAAGTGTCGCTTTTCCTGATCAGAACTATCTTGAGTATTAGTAATGATGAGCCTCACCGCCCCAGGCGTTATCAGCTAGTCAGTGAAGATGTCTTTGGTAAAAATCAGGCTTCCTAAATAAACTGGAAGAGAATGATCATACTTCCCTGACTCTGTCTCTCTCTGTTTCTCTCTGTCTGTCTGTCTGGAGATAATCTTACCTTGTAACCCTTGTAACACTGAGAACTTTATGAGTGCCATGTCAGCAAGCACTCGCAACAGTACCATAGCACAGCTGTGCTTGGGAAAGGTTTGCTTTTCCTTAGTGTATTTCATTTCACTTGTGTCATATGGCCTATTACTAGAGTAACAAGATCAAATCACCCTCAGGCATGGTTTCACTTCCCACACTCCTTCCCATGAGGAGCAGATGGAGTAAGGATTCTAGTTGCTTCTTCTCAACACGTCTCTCTAGGGACACAAAGGGGACTAGCTTTTACCTTGATGGTGAGAAGAGGATCCTGAAGTACAATATCTTTCTCCACTAGAAGCGAGGCTCCCTGTTTGGTTTCACACAGAGCAGTCACTAGGATCTTCCTGTCATCCATCAGAGAGTTTTTGTACTGGGAATAGGAGATCTTGAATGAAATCTCTTTCACTGGAATGGAGAGAGAAACAGAATTCCTCCTCTTCTTTTTTCTGTCCCTAAGTACCAGCTATCTGTAATATATCTGAATTTTAAGGAGCAAGGATGCTGTCACCCCGGGGCTGTCCATTTGTGGGTGTTGACAGCCCACAGACAGGAATGATGCTCATAGGTGACTTCTACTTATTCATCAAACACTAAATGATCAGGTACAGTTTGGTAGCTGGATGGTTCTGAGGATGGATATATGTGGCAACCACTGCTGGTGGTTTTTTCATTTATCTGAAGCATTTAATGCTCCTTCCTTGCAAAGAAGGCAGAAGTGAAAAGGTGGGTTGGTTTAAATGCCCTTGCTGATGCAGCTGTTCAGCCTCTGCCTTAAAGATGGTGCACAGTCAGTCTCTGTGCCAGTGGGGAAGGCAATGGATCTCAGTACGTTGAGAAAAAATGTTCATCTACTGCTGGAACACTGGAAAGAATTATGATGTGTTATGTTTTAGCCTGAGAGGGTAGTTATATTCATCTGTGCTACATATCTCATTTTTCAGCGCTGTCCTTATAAAAGCAGGGCAAAGGCCACTACCTGCAGGTAGTGTAGCTCTTACTGCAGTCTGTAGTTATTGTCCTGTTGCTGCAAAAGACATAGGCTTATCTTTCTCTCTTTAATCTGTATACTTCGCTTATGGGGAGCTGGTAACTGAGTAGTCTCCAATGTGTCTCTTAGTTGTTCTCTCTTAGCAAAAAAGGTCATAATGTAGAACTAATAGTGGCGGTGCTGGGTCAGAAAAAAGGTCACTCAGCTCAGTATCCTTTCTGACAGTGTCCAAAAGCAAATGCTTAAGACAGGGCAATATGTTTCTATTCCCCTGAATAGTCTTAACCTCCAACCATTTGCAGGTCATACACTTCCTGAGCTGTTCATTGTTTCTATGTGATTTGGCCACAAACCAAAGCTATGTCTTGTCCTAAACTGTAATAAAATTAAAATTACCTTCTTCAGATCCAAGTTTAATAGACCTAGACAACTGCAAAATCTCTGCTTTTGGTTTTCTTGTGTAGAGAATGGCTGAAGCGCTCAGTTTAACCTTTATGGTCTTGAAATCTGAGATCAAGTTCCTGAGTGCCAAGGTAAGGAGGATATCCTGGCCAATTACAGGAGATGCATCAAGGATCAGCTTCCCTGAGATACTGGGTTTTTGTGCAGGCTGTGTCATATTTTGTCTCCATGCTACTGAAGATCGTCTTCTACGTCTTGCAATTTTGGTTCTTTTTCCAGTGCTTCTCACACCAAGCAGCTTCAGTGCTTTTTTATACACACGCCTTTCTTTCAAGGATCCTGCTTTGAAAGATAACATGATCAGAGATCTCATGCATGCTGGATATAGTGCAATGGAGCCATAATTGCTCTCAGTAAATACAGTTTAGGAAAGCTGAGGATACAGAAGAGGAGAAAGTGAGGTTTAGCCTAAATGCTAATTTTGACACAAAAGCAAATGAATATACATGGCCGTGAAGGCTGGAAAGTAAAACCTGCCTGTCAGCTTCAGCTGGCTGTTCATGGGCACCTCTTAGAAGCTGTGAGCAGTAACAAGATAACTGCTGGGAGACCTCAGTTCTGCTTAAGCTGGGGCAATTGCCATCTCTTCTGAAATTAAGAAGGGTAAAAAAATCCTTTTGCAGAAACTCTCCCCGGACAACTCTCCAGAATGGCTATCGCTGTATGTCGTAACAGAAATATTCTCACCAGCTGATCAGAACAGCTGGGACAGAATGTTTTACAGAAGTAGCTTTGACTTTGTATTGAATACATAAGTATTTCATCAAGGGCCACAAAGGCTATATTGAGTCACCAGCAGCTGACAATGAACCCTAAGACTTTGAAAATTCACAATTACTTTGCTCCAGAAGAAGTAAAGAAATTAAGTCAGTGCTCGATCCAACAAAGGCCTAAATTCTTTTCACTTCTGACCATCTGTGGCAAGACAATTGTAATAAAGAATTTACCTTCTGGATATTTGTAATTAGCAGTGACATCCACACGGGCGTTGGTGCCCACTGCTTTCGTGCTGATAAATTTTCCAATCTTCCTAGTATCAGAATAAATTCTCTCTTTTCTTTTCTTGCTATAGTGAATCCAAGTAACATAGTCAGCATTCACTGCTGCAAACACAAACGAGCTGTCATAATCCAGGTTCACATCCCCTTCCTTAATGGCTCTGGTGGAGGCAGGACCACACTGATAGATACCTGTATTAGAGAGAGGGAGAAGTTAAATGACTGCCTATTGTGAAAGAACACAAATCCTCATGCTGACAGCAGGAGGTGGAGGTGGTCACTCCAAAGACAAGGTTGGATAAAGTGCATTGTTTCTACATCTGTGCATTATGGTAACAGCATGCCCAGAGATTCCACATGCATTTTCTATCAAAAGGTAGGAGCACAGAGAAGGTTGTAAGGCTAATAAGGTGTAGTGAGAGCTAACACTTCTTGTGATGTGCACTATGTGAAATGTTCTAACCCTCCAAGTCTTGCAAGGCTGTATGCTAAGCTGTCTAGTGAAAGGAGAGGAGAGGATGGGAGCGAGTCAGAAGTTTAATCAATCAGACTTAAGAGGTGTGAGTCATCAATGCTCTCTGTGCATTGAGAAGAGCCAGGAAGCTAAATTTGGTAAACTTAGTAGTGGGGAATGAGAAGCAGTTTATCTGGAGTTTGATGGGTTTTAAATGGCCAAATAAATTAATCTTTTGATGGAGGTCATCAAACTAGATCAATGAAGTTGTGTCTGTATTACTGAATAAAACCAGAGCCAGGGTGTGAACCCAGTGACCACTGGGCCATTGCTCATCCAGACTGTTTACTGGCTAGCAAGCTTCTTAGTGTGGGTTTTTTCCCCCTTGTCAATGAGCAGTCTTTCAGACTGTGGGTGTGAAGAATTCAGGGAAGGGGACAGATCAGGGTTTGTTCCCAGCAGGCTGTGCTATTATTTTGGTCTGGGAGGGGGAGTCCGGTGCTGTGAACAAAAGCCATTCTATGTCACTTGGTTTCAGAACCAAAGAACGGTTTGAGGCCTTTTTCATGTAGCTTTGTACATATATGCCATACTGTTGCATGCCATGGGGACATCATATGAAATATCTTCCTACCCATTCCAGTGTGTCCTGTATAATATAGGGTAGAGTCATAGGGCATGGTTTCTTTTCTGTTGTAAATTCTTTGGTGACTATAAGGTCTAAAATCTTTACTTAGAATCTTACTAAAAGGGGTTTTAATTTGTTTTGCTGCTGAATCTGTCCAATGCAAGCCAGCAAATGTGCCCTTGCAGCAAGGAAGGCCAACAACATCCAGGGCTGTGTCAGGAAGACTGTTGCCAGCAGCTCAATGATCCTTTCCTCCTACTGAGCACTGGTGAGCCACATCTGGAGTGCTGTGTCCTGTTCTGGGCTCCTTGTACAAGAAAGATACAGACACATGGGCGCAAGTCCTGCAGAGGGCCACAAAAACGATTACAGAATGAGAACTGGGACTGTTCAACCTGGAGAAGGGGAATCTTATAAATGTGTATAAATACCTGATGGGAGTGTGTAAAGAGGACAGAATCAGACTCTCCTCAGTGATATCCAGTGAAAGAATGAGTGGCAGTGGGCACAAATTGAAACACAGAATATTCCATTTAAACATAAGAAAAAACTTTTCCTATGAGGGTGGTCAAACTCTACAACAGTTTGCCTGGAGAGCTTGTGGAGTCTCTGTCCTATGAAATATTCAAAACCCAGCTGGATATGGTGCTGAGAAACCTGTTCTAACTGACCCTGTGCTGAGCAGGGGGTCGGGGTAAACAAACTCTAAAGCTCTCTTCCAACCTTAGCTATTCTATGTCATGTTATGAGTCTGTGTAATGGTAGGAGCTAAGACAAGCAAGGGTGAGATAAGTGAACTTAATATGTGCTGGCTTTTGTGGAGGCAGATCAAAGAAGTAAGAATATGCATGCTGGTAGGCAATCCTGAGGCTGACAGAAAAGCAACTTACTGGAGATTGATGTGGGTATTGCTTTTCTTGTGCTCCCAAATTAATGCTACATCTACGGGGACTAGACAGAAGAGAGTTGTCCTGAAATTTCAGTAGCAGTCTTTAGGAGTAACAATATCTACTGCTTTTTATATTTACAACAGTGTTACCTTTGCTTCTTTCCTGGGGTGTTGCATCCAGAACCTGCCATCCATCATAAAAAGAGCCAAGATCTCTTCTAATGAACCAGCTTTCATTCCAGACATGGAAATTCCTGTAAGGGAGGTAGAATAGGGAATCTGTGATTCATGGAATTAATTTTATATTGAAAGATTTGATACGTTTCTGGTGCAATGCAAGAAATAACTGTAGTCGAGTGAATGAAAACTCCATAGAGAGACCAGCTGCTGACTCCTTTCTTGAGTACCTCTTTGCCAGCTTTTTGCATTCAGATCTCTGAGGAATGTCGGGATATTACAAAAAAATTAATGTTAAAAGGAAAATAATTCATTGCGGAGTCAGGTATTCAATTCTGGACATTCCAGAGCAACATACTGTACAGCCAAAGGTCTCCTGTGCACATTGCTATCCGTTGGTATTTAATTCACAGTTGCTGTCTGCTTCATGTCACCCTTGTCCCATTTGGTCCCCATGGTACAGGGTGCTTGGTGACTGAAACACTGATGCATGCAGGACAAAACAGATGTGCAGTGTGATAGTTTCTGTGCACTTGTTTGTCAAAAGCATAATTCTTAACAGCTTCTTTTGAGGTGAAAGAAACAGGATGTTTTTCCTAAGGGATGGTATGGAATTTTTCTGAGCTGCATTAAACATATTACCTTTACTTTAGTAACCTCTCAGTATTGTGCAAGGGATGTGTAATGGTAGTCATGAAACACAGATGATCAACAGCATGTAGCACAGGAGCTGAGTGTAAAACTTAGGGGCTTCCAAGAGTGCTTTGCTCTAGGAATCAAGGGACAAACTGGTATCATTTTGGGGCAAGAGGTTAATCACTCTTCAACTTTTTTTTGAAAAATTTAAATTTGCATGCAGTAGAGACAAATTAACAGTTATATTTTCAAATTATATGTTGAATAGTAATGGTACAAAGTATCCCCTCTTGATTAGTCAAAATGATGAAACTGGCTACATACTGCCTTTCTGAAGACTCTGGTCTGTTGATTCTTTGGTATGGGGTTTTATATCACTGGGAGCATGAGATTCGTGTGGTTTTTCAGGAGCATGATTCTAGATCTTTTAATTAGAGGAGAATATAATGGAAGAAATATTAAGAAAAAAAATTATATTTACCACACACTGTCTTCAGTCAAGTGCAGGGTCTTTCCAGAAATGTCAACGTACTTATCAATACTCAGATTTATGTTCGTGTCATGGGCAGAGTTGAAGTTTGTAATAACACGAGTAGGTATTCCCAAGGATCTCAGAACTGCAATATAGAATACCATAAAAGTGCTGTAAACCTATTTTACAGACATTTGGAAAGTATTTTTCTGTTTTTCTTGGCGAAGCAGTCTAGCATATATGTTTTCAGTGCGGAAACTTCCCTCTCAGATATGATGCAAGTCACAGTCAATGTGCACAATTGTTTAGAAGACATTTCCACAGACGAAATTCTTAGCTGCCATGAAGAGTTAGATTCTCCCGTTTATTTTAAACTTTCATTCTTCATCCTGTTCTTGCTTCCATTTTCTCCCTGTTTGTTTCTCTGTTACCTGCCTCTTTTTCCTCTTCCTCTCTGAGACAAACCTCTCCATTGCATTATTTTTCCTCTGTATTTTCCACAAAGTGACTCTTGTCTCTCAGAGCAGCTCTGAATGGAAACTGCTAGGATGAAATGCTTTTCCTGACTTGCAGCTCCCTTTACAGGTCCTCAGAATTGTGGTTTGGTTTTGTGTCACCAGTAGGTAAGACACAACAGTAGAAAACTGGCATTGTGAGGAGACAGACTTAAAGGAGCACTGGTTTTCTTTGAATCCTAGCTTTGAAACAGGAAGCTTTGCTCTTTCCATCACCCCAGCCTAGTAAACTGCTCTGCATTTTGCTTGATGACTCACAAACAAGGGGTGCAGTATTGCAACCTATGGGTGTTTAAAATAGAAGAAAATAACCCTTCATGCATGGAGGGCATAGGTTCTTCACTCTCTCTGGCAAAGCTGAAACAGCTTCAAAAAGATAAAACTACAGAAATTGTAGTAAGCTTCCTTTCTGATAGCATTCTTCACCTCTTCATGTATACCTGTGCACGTTACTCCTGCAAAGACCCAGCACTGGCCATACCGGACAGGTTTGTATCTCCCCCTGTACCACTTTCGAAGGATGGTCACACTTCCACTCCACTGCAGGGGGTTGGTTCCTGAGCAGTACTTTCCATTCCACTTTCCTTCCACTACTCCTTTTTCATCATTGCTGTTAACCTGAAAGAGTCCTTCTCATGAGAGAATTAAAATATTTACAGAAAAAAGGAGAGAGGGAAATAGGCAGAAATGACCTTGTCTGTACCACTGTTCTCGTTGGCTGAGCGATGGCACATAATATTTGAATCTTAGAATTTTGTTTGCTCAAGTGCAACAACTGGATGAAACCTAGATCAGACTGTAGAGTCTGATGATTCAAAACTGTCTTGCTTTTCAGTACAAATGTTCCCAAATGTACTGATTGCCAGCCTATTTAAATTTTCTCTGTTTCGTTGATTATTTTCACCTCCTTGTATGTCATTAAACTGTTACGCTATGTATTCAGTATTGGTTCCCATTCTCGAGCGATTTATATGGAAGCCTCAAAAAGTACATATTTTCTCTGAATGTGCATTTGTTGCAAATGTGCATACAGTACATATAGCTTGCTCAAACTTGTTAGATGTGCTTGCATATACTTGTGCACATCCATTTTAGAGTCCTGTTTAAGTGTCACGTATGGTTGTACAGAAAACAGTAAGTTCTTTTTTAATTATTGGTTTTTTGTTAAATATTCATACTTCTAGTACTTCATGTTGAAGCTGAAATTGCCTAAAGTGAGTGCTGTCTAAAAGGGTGAAAAGGATCACAGCTATAAAGGATGAATCTCAGATAAGGAATGTGGTAAGGCACGTATTATTTGTAAAATAGTAATCTTTTCAGTTGTGTAGTTGTGCGTATATATGTTTGTGAGGTTGGGGGGATGCTGAGAAGATGTAACTATTTGTTGAAGGAAATGCATACAGGTCTCACTTTACGAATCTCCTTAAGTGAAGAATACTAAATACATGTATTAAATGCAGCCGTACCAACACTGGTGTTTGAAAAACTTAGCAAATGATTTCAGCATAGACAGAGGCTTTCCAAATTAGTGAAAAGATCTAATGGACTGAAAATCTGTTAGGAAAATACATCTGAGATTCAACATTCCCCAGAAGTTCTTGGAAACATTCCTTCAGTTATGAGAAAACTTTTGGGAAGAAGGTAAATTAAACTTTTGGGGTATTTTTCCTTGAGAATAAATCTCCATTTTACCTCTTCTGTAGCTATTTTTTGCAGAAAAGTTAGCTACTCATAGAAAACATTGAGACATTCACAATAAAATATTGGGGGTTTTGTTAGTAGGTGTGTTGTACTGCTGTAACTAATGGATCACTTTACCGTAGCACTGATAACCCTGCTCACATAGGTAGGATTGTTTCGGTTGGATGTGTCAACAGCTGGATCTTGGCGGTGGTTCAGGCTTCGATCCAGTATAGCCAGAGAGATATCAAGGATATCCTCTTCAAACTGAAACCAAAGCAAGCGCTATATGAAAGGCTAATTTCAGAAATAAACCCAAGGATAAACTCCCCACCTATTTTCCTTCTCCTGGCACAATAGGATGATGTTGGTAATACAGGCATTTTCTGTACTGTTAGATAGGGCCAAGATGAAAGCATAAGCACTAGGCTGCTGACTCTCCACAGTATTTTAAAGACAGCGTGTTTATGAGCATGGTTTGGGGCCATTGCTACCTAGCATTCACAAAGACATTATGTGGCCTGGTGGAACACACAAGACCACACCAGGTCTGGCCCAGCAGGCTTCACATCCTGTCATGCCCCTACAAGTACCCTTCTGTTACAAAAGCTTCACTCTGATGGGCTGCCTTCGCCTGTATGAGATGATCTGAACTGAAAGAAACTCACAAAAATAATTATTGTGGATTAAGGTCACAGAGACACTCGGTTGGGCCCAGAGAATGCCCAAGTGCTATGCTGTATGGATGTGGTCAAGCGAGGATGCCACTTGACCTCTGAGACAGAAAGCAGGTCTGGCCTTGATTCATTTATTAGCGTAATGTAGCCACAGTGATCAGGAGGATTGATAGAAATGCTGTCTGTGCAACTTCTGGTGCAGTTGTAAGGCATGAAGTGGTCAGGAATGGTTTTAACTGGCCCAGCAAGTTGCAGATCAGCTATGTGACTACAGATAGTTATGACTGTATTTATAGCAGTTACGCTTAGAAGGCCAAAATTCCAGCTGAGTAGATTTGGGATATCCTTTTAGTGTCTTCTGCCCCATTACTGAACCAACTGTGTAAATATTTAGATGTAGTAGCCTTGCAGTACCTAGAGGTTAATACTGGAATGTCTTCCTTTGCCCCTAAAAGGGTCAAGAAACAAGTAGAATTTCAGCAGTTTGTGTAATAGGCAAAAGAAAACTAAAGTTGTGCTTTGTTTCTTTTATTTCTGTATTAGCACATGCCAGACAGGGGAAATGATCCTGATGTTGCTGTAATGTATTGATAACTGAGACATATCTGCAAGAAAATCCTAAGTGAGAGGGGAATACTGAACTCTTATACTGTGAGATAATGATATTCTCTCCTCAAGAGCCTATTTACCCACTGTTCTTATTTTCAAAGTTCTGGAATAGGTGATGCTGTTTACCTGTCCATAGTTCCAAGCTTCTTGTTGAATATGTTTTTCCAGTCCCTGAAATATGATTCCACTATCATTCAGGACATATTCCCATCGCTCCTTTTCATTAGCCATATAGACATCATCATCTAGAAGCAGAATGAGACATGCTGGCTGAAAGGAAAGTTGTTTTGCTGTAACTGAAAACTTCACTTCAAAGGGGGGTTCTAGGGAACAGGTGAGGCTGCATGTGCATTCAGGTTTAGGACTCCCTGCTATACCTCTGTAATCATTTAGAGAGTGAATAAAATAAGCCTGAAGTTCCTTTAAGGGGAACTGACTATGCTCCTGTCCCTTCACTAATCTCAGTGTGTGTCTTACTTGTAGATATTGACTGGTTTACAACCAAACACAAGTATCGGAGGGAAAAAAAAAAAAATAGAATAAATATTTGGAATATTTCCTGCCTCTGATTTCTTATTCTGCAAGCAAGAGGCTGGATCTTTGATGCATTGCAGCACTGAAGAAGGGATAAAAACTTCATCCTAGATGTTGAGCAAAAAAAAAATCTTTCTGTAGCTGTGACTGTCAGGTACATGCTTTACTGTGACACCCAGATTTCCCGACTGAGACAGCGAGTTATTTGAAGGACATGATACATCAAAACATACTTGGACACCAGGGATTGAAGAGTAGCACAAACTGGCCCAGGAGTGTTGAAGAGACCTTGTTCCCAGAAACAGTCTGAAGTTTCAGTTTGTATCGTCCAATGACAGCATCAGCTGGGCTGAATATTGTGAAGTTCATGCAGCCAGGCTCACTGGGCTCTTGGGTTGCACTCCAGCCGCTGGCACCCTCCTCAGAAAGGTTAAATATGGCCTTGGTCTGCTGTGATTCTGCTGGAGCTGGTCCTGCCAGAGGGAACAGGGACAGCAATTCTGAATGACAGCTGTGGGTGACAAACTTGGGGTCAGTGGTGATCTCAATTCCATATTTTTGGTAATGACTGCATTGAAAGATTGTGGCTTATCAGATCAAATGCTTATTCAGTGTAAACTAGCTGCACTCCAGCCCATAGAACCATACTGTGCAGCCCTCGGTGTTACGTGCACAACCCAGTGAAGGTGAGTACACCCATAATCATTCTAGACAAGTGAGGAGGCAAGCCTGTTGTCCTGAAAACCTGGCAGTTCAAAAATATCTAGGCAGGATGGGCCACACATTTTAATACATATTTCATTAAGAGTTAGTAGCTGCCTGGAGAATTTTTTGGAGAAGCTTTTTGGGAAGATACAGAAAGGAGTATATGAATGGGGTCTTGTAGACTATTCTAGTAATAGGGAACACATGAAGTTAATCAAGGGGAGTTTAAACAGGTGAAGTAGAAAGTCAGGAGAGGAGACAAATGGGGGATGATGGTCTGTGAGAGGTGAAAAAAATGTTCAGGGACTACAGAATGAAGGCAACTTGCAGTTTTGCAGGTGGGTCCTTAGGAGCAGAGATACAGACTTGTTTTTAGAATGAGGATGGCCCCTACCTTTCTATTAACTATTACCTTGATTGTCTATTGCCTTAAGAATGAACTTTGAAATGGGAGCTCCTAAGCCTAAAAGGACAACAGAACCTGATTGATACAGGACAAAGGTTAATGATTCAGGAATAGACCACATAGAGCTGTAAGGCACTAGTGTTTTGGAGCTGGAGTGACTTGGATGTGAGATGAGTGCTATGGGAAAATTACCTGTGCTTGCAATGAAGGTGAAGTTGTCCCCAGATTGCACCATTGTTTGGAGGTTCACAGTGATGGTGAAGGCCTGTCCTCTCCTCAAGATTGCTTCTGTGCTGCTGTAATCAGAGGTGTGGTGCGCAGCTTTATTTAGTTTGGATTGCCAATTGACATTTGCTATTTTCAGGGCTAGAAAGACACAAGGCAAGTTAATTAAAAACATTGTTTCTTCAAACTTGTATGTCTTTTCAGCTTGTCTAATGTAGTAATTTTATTACATTTATATAGCTGGAGTTATGTGTTTTAGGAAAACAGAAAAATCCACTGTCGTTATTAAAAATTGCAAAATAATCAACAACTTAGAGGAACAGCTAAATTTCTGCAGGTATCTTTCAGAAACAGGAAAAACACCTATTCAGAGAGTTCATCTTTGATTTAAAAAAAAAATATCAAAAATCTATTGTATTTAGATAAGACTTCGTTAAAGTTCGAAGAGACTGTTCTATTCCACCATGTTCCTGCTCTTTTTCTGTGAGGATCTCTAGTTGCTAGAATGCTTTGCAGATGTACAGAAAGAATTATTAAAACTCTCATGAGCGAGTGCATGCCTGATCTTGGGGACACTGTATGACAGATGATGAATAGAAGGCTAGTATCTTCATTGTCAAACTTGCACGTTTTCTTCTCGCATATCTTGTATTTCAGTTAATTTACAGTCTTGTTGCTTGAAGCTGGGTGTTATTTCACGCTGTGTTGGAAAAAGATAACCGGCAGAGGACAGGTGATAGGATTAGGAGTGCCATATCTTGAGGCAGTGCTATGGGTTGCTGTATTGTGTCATGATAGGTTGCCCACTATTGGAAACTGGACACTGAAGCACAGATTACAAAAGCTCTCAACCTTTCTTGTTCCTCGATCAATTATAAAAATAACAACAAAAAACCCCCAAGCAAAACCAAAGTAGAAATATACAGGTCCCACTGTGAACGCGTTTGAGAACTGCCCTTCCTCAGTACGATAGTCCAGAGAAATTTCACTTGAAGAAAATTTCCTGCCACGACTAGAGAATCTTAACCCTTTCCAGTCTAATGGTGCTGTAAGCAACACTTTCATCATTTCACTGAAGATACAGGACTTATTTTAGCACCAGCTTGAATCACTTGGAATGAGGCTCATATCTGGGAGAATCCATATGGTTCTACTATAGAAATAGAGGGGGTGGGATTTGAGTTTTCTGCAGTGTTTGCAGAACAGAATTGTAATCTGTGAAGTCTTGATGTAGTCATAATTATACTCATAATTATACTAATTTTTCAGCTGTTTGGAAGAAACATGAATGTGCACATGTGGTTCTGAGGCTGCAGTAAGGGCCTGGAGCAATCTGCTTTCCTGTAGTCTGTGAGCATAAACATGTTTTCAGTTAAGTGAAGGGTCTTAGGTATGTCACCTGGCAAGCAAAAAAAAAATCCATTGATAGGAGTGTGATGTTTGAATCACAGGATGTAAAATGTCTAGAAAGTTTCTCACATCATCTCTTTATTTTTCTGTCTTAAATATGTTTAGTTGAAAAGGACCTACAGAAAACATCATTCCTAACATCAAGTCCTCTAATTTAAGAGCAAATTAGAACGTGTGTCTGAAGGGCACTTGGGCTCAGAGTTTGAAAAGAAGTTAGCCTTGCAACACTTTACCCATGTATATCCTACCACTGTGTATCCTGAACTGTGCAACTTAAATGTCCAGGCTCTTTAGGGTGGGGAGAGAGCGTGTTATTAGTTGTGCAGTGATGCAGATAACTAAGAGCATTTTGCATGTCTGGAAATAAAAATGTAGCACATGCAGGATTTACTAGCAACTGAGCCATGGGTTTGATACTAGTGGCATGCTGATGTCTAAGACTCTGAGTGGAATGTCACAGGCAAAGACAATATGTACAACAGAGTAAGAGGGGACACCTGTAGAAGTAGGAAGGATAGAGTGCAGTGGCTAACATTGGTTAGCTCTGAGAATTTACTACATTAATAGTTTGGTTTGCCTTACAAAGCCCACAGTTACACAGGCTTTTCTAGTGAATGTGTGCAGATCTGCAAAAAATGGGTTAGATATGGGGCAAGAGCACAGTATAGCCCGATAGCAGTGTTTTGTCCACGTGTACTTCAAATTTCTCCTTGTTTTGATCTTCACAGTTTCAATTTAAATCTTACAATTTCTTTTTCTGCTCTCAGTATCTCTCCGTTGGAAAAATATTTTCAATAATCCTGTCAATGTACAATTGAACAAAATTCTAAAAATTTGTTTGGGTGAGTGTTTATCCTCTAATGGATAGACATTGGGAGCATGCTTACAAGCAATAGCCTACGGAATTGGTGATCACTGCTGCAAATGCAGTGCACGCAGGGTTCTTGTTGCCTCTGACAAAAAGCTGAAGCTATAACACAAAAAACTCCATAGGCTAAATTGTAGATAGACTCTGTGTGTGTATTACATGACACATCTTTCTAACTAGAGATCTTTCCAGTCAGCAGGAGAGTGAGAGCGAGCGCAGTATAACACATGGATACTGGGACTGCACTTTGACAAAGCAGCACACAGGCTAACATAGCCACTCTGTAGGGAGGTGAACATGGGAGTCCAGAGGCCATCAAGTGATCCGTCTGAGGCCAGACATCTGTTCGATATCAGAGAGGGATTAGAGCCTGGGACTTCTATGTGGCAGTTGCCCAGATCACGAGCCAAGAGTGTTCGTTAGGTGGCTGCAAAAGCACTGTGTAGAGTAGTTAATGGATATGATAGAAAAATATTTTCTTAATCTATTTTTCTGTGTTACAGGGAAAAAAAAATGTTCAAGACCCATGATATTAAAAAAAAGCTCAGTTCTAGCACAATAACCGATAAATATATTTAACCTAAAAAGGGCTAAATTGCGAAGAGAACAAGTAGATGTAATTTATCCTGTTTCCTCAGCAAGTGTCACTCATCTGTATTGGAAGAGTGCTATCTGGAGCAGCCAGGCTGTTTGTAACTTACCCGCCATAAGGTTTCTTTCTTCTTTTCCACACTTGTGCGTAGTTCAGGTTACAGATACAAAAGTGCGCAAGAACATTCTGAATCCTCTTCCACCAGCACAAGCAACGAAAGGCTTAGGACTCTTGACTGCACTACATAAACTAGAGTTTATACAAGCTGGGTGTGACCTGTGGTTGCTAGTTACTGTTTTTGTAGTAATGTCCTACGTGAGCATCTACTTATGACTGCTTTAATTGCACAATCTTGAATCTAATTATGCTTATTTAAAACTGGTGAATGACTGAGGAAAGATGATAAACAGTATCCTGGTGTCTTTACTAAGAGAGGAAAACATCCCAAATTGGATCTAATGAAGGAAATACAATCTTAAGAGAACGAAGATTAAGAAGAAACTTAATTTTGGATGGTTTGGTTTGTGTCAGTTTAGGTTTTTGGAGACTGTATGTACAGAGGGCAGGTATAGACAAATATACATATTGTACAACGTGGGTGTATGGAACATGGGGTGATCTAAGTAGATTTGTATTGTATTAGTGTTACTGTCGCTCAGTAGCATCATGACTTTGCATAGCATAAACCACCTTTTTTTTTTTTTTTTTTTTAAGGCGGATCTGCCTGAAGATCTTTCACATAACTGCAAATAATTCATTCTTTCTTGGAAGCATACGGAGTTGTGATGTTCTCGTTATCTGTTCCTTACAGATACAGATTACTTACAATAGGTGTTTCTTATATAAGAAGCAGTACATCTCACTGAGAGGGCATTATTATGCTGTTACCTGTGGATCAGGGATTTCTGTTAAGTACAGAGAAGTGTTTAATGGCTGCCTCTACTCTTAATAATTTTTCTTTATAGTTTGGCATTCATAATATATGTACATAGTTTCTCTGTAGCTATTTGGCATGGCATCTTGAGTTGGGCCCTGGAGGAAGCTACAGAGCTGTTCTTCTGGTGTGAGCCCTGCCCACTCTAATTACAGACATTCTCTTCTCCACTCTTGAATCTCCCTCATGCTCTCTCCTCCCTCATCCTGTGTCACAACTTTTCTAGAAACATGCCCTGCCAATTTGTCCCAAGAGGAGGTTGCATGCTGCTTCTGAACTTTCAATGGACTGTGACTGAGGAGTACTGGGTGTAAGGGGAGAAGGGGTGATCCCTTATTTTCCTCACCTCTACACTTCTACATTGTGTCTTTTTTTGTCTGTTGCTGTCTTCTGGTTTGTTTCTACATTCATATGAAGATTGTCAGCAACCAAAAAGGCTAAGTAATTACCTGCAGCTTAAATTTATTTTTAAAAAAGGAATATAATGTTTTGTTATGGTTTCTTGTGTAGTTTTTCAGTAAGAATTTATGATCATGTCTGGATGCATCAGACTCTGAAAGATCACCTGTCAGACAAAATATGTTCATATCAAACTCCTGATGGCTCTATGGTTCAGAATTTTGGCCTTATTAATTCTGCTTTAAACATTTTTAAGTTTAAGTTTAAGGTAACAAATCTAAATCTTCAGGCTTGGCAGAGCTATTTGTATGCCATTGTTGCCTCACACCCTGCTTCTGAAGTGTAGCCAGGTGGTTACTGTGCCCTGTCAGTCGTTACCTCTCGTAGCAGTCCCTGGAGAGGCTACGTTGCCTGCGGTAATAGAGGATTCTTAAGGTTACTTGAAAGTGTGTTTCAGGTGAGACCTGGTACCTAGCAATGTTAGGATCGGGAGCCCTCAAAAGAGGCATCTGTATGCAAACACTGTGGAGCAGGGGCTGCCTGTGAACAAGTTACATTGGGAAGGTTTGAAGACAAGTGTGTTCCTTGTCTCCAGTGACCTTACACTAGTGGGCAAAAAGTGTTAGTTACCTTGTGTTGCTGGACTTCCATATTAATGCAAGACTGTCCCCATGCTTCGTGGTGCTTGGGACTCTGTCACACTAGATAGGAATTAGGTTACTGATTTGAATACGTACATGTATTGTCCGCTCTGTGACAGGCCTATGCCCACAAGCTATGGAAATACTGTTGTCACGGTCCCCAAACATTACTTTTTCCAGCCTTCATAGAATTTTTTCCTCCCCATTCACAGAGTTATAGGTGTCACAAAATACAGAAATTAAATGAACAATGGCAGAAATGTTCTACTTTTTTGGGCGAGAAGCTTGTGAAATAAAGGAAAAAGAACTTTCCTCAATCTTGTGATTTCTCATGTTTCCATGGAATGTACAATTTATGACAAAAGAATACAGTTATATGAATAGTTTTTATTTGTTGCTGACAATTAGAATGTGGTTGAAAAGAGACCATTAATTATCTGATGGAAAAGTCAAAACTGGAGGCTTAACACAATGAGATTTGATAAAACAGTGAACTATTTCTACAAGGAAGGAGCTTCATTTTTCTAGACAAGAGGACAAAAAAAATGCAATTAGAGACTAAATAATTAAGCGCTGTGAAAGCAGGAGACTTGATTCTATTGCAGTGTAAGATGTCACCAATTTTTGTGGAAAGTTTCTTGCTGTCATCGCTGTCCTTAGAGAGGAGAATGTCTTGCCATGTTAATGCTGAAATAGGAGATTGATTCCATCACATTATGCAGGTGCTACTGCAATGGTTACAAATCCCTTAACATGTGAAAATTTGTCACAAGAGAAGTCTACTTGCAGCTGTAAGGGCCCAGTCCTGCGAGGTGTGAATTCAAAATAAATTTTTGATCTCTCCCTTGGTGCCAGTTGTGCCAGACTGGAGAAAAAAAAAAACCACCAACCATTAGTTCAGGCTTACATTGTCTTTCCTTGAGATTCCCAAGAAGCAGAACTGTATGATACCTAGGGCACCAACAGTTACTTGAGACCCAGACTTGGTTTTTGAGAACTACTTGGGGTTTGAGGAGGAGAACAAAACACCTTTTTTTGGCTGAAATTAGGGGACCTATGGCAGTGTCTTGTTTGTTTGCTTTAGCTCGGACTTATTTTTCTGGTATTAGGGTACTGTATATTAAAATAGAAACATGAAGCCAAGCTGTAGAAGAAATATCAGAGACACAAAAGAATTTGATGTGCCCATTTGCTTTCCCAGGAAAGAAGAATGTTAGCAGTTTTTAATTGTTAAAGAAGTTCCTATACGGAAAAAAATTATACATGATTGAGAAATCATCATCTTTCAATATATATATCTGGTGGCATTTTTATTTTCATAAATAGAAAATATGAAAAAGCAATTCAACCATGATTTTTTTCTTATTGAGAAACTAGACATGCTAATGGTCATGTTAGAAGCACTGAGTAAATGCTGCAGCTTTCACTTACTGTATCTTGACCTGTTGATTCATCAAAGTCACTAGTAGTACACAGCGGTTCACCGGTTCAGGGAGGGGATTGGCATATGAGATCTCTAGAGTAACAGCTTTGTTCACTACAACCCGCCGAGGAATCTAAATGACAAAGACACGTTTCTGATCATTCACTGTTTTACACTTTTCTGGAGCCAGACATCAGTCAAACTGTAAGCAGATATCATGGTTTGAGCTCAGAGGGCAACTGAGCACCATGCAGCTTTTCGCTCCCCCCTTCTCCCCCCAGCACTGGGAAGGAGAAAAGCAAAAGGCCTGACAAATTGAGATAAGGACAGGGAGGGGATGATCTCATCCATTAAGGCACAGGCAAAAGGCAAGCCTGTTAGGGAAAGGAAAAAAATAACATCTCTTGTATTTGAGGATGAATGAGATATTGGTAGGAGAAGAGAAATTTAACTGACAGCTCGTATGCCTTTCCTAATGCTTGAAACTGGATTTGGTTTAGCTAAATAGTGCTGTCAAGCTATATGCAGTATTTTGTGACCAATTTCAGTGAAATAGAGCCCAGACACATCTCATTAAACCTATCTGATCTCTGGCTTGCAGAGTGGTTTTGTGGGGTTTTTGGCACATCATTGATTACGGTTAAAGCGTTAAACCAGTATTAACCAGACCTAACGCAGATTAGAATTAAGGGTTTAAATCTATATTTAGTAGGCAAAGTTGTATAAAGGCAACGCAAGCACTTGCCAATAACTAGAATATGGATGAAACGAAAACAAGTTCTGATGAATATAAAGCAGTGGCATATGATTAGGAAGGAAAGAAGGTAACGGAGCTCTTCTGAAGAACAGGGGCTAGATTCAGGCAAAGATTCAAAATGGGTGTCTTGCATGCTTACTTTCTCAATTTAAGCAGGCAGAATTTTGGAGCAACATCTGAAATTGCAGCCTAAATTAATGCATTTATCCCCAAATTCTCATCTTAAGGTCTGAGCTCCAGAAAGACTCTTTAGTTCTTTCTGTCTGTCCAGGACATCAGGGAGGGAATTGTTTACCTTAATGATAATGTTTGTGTCCTCTAAAATGATTGTCTTCTCCACCAGCAGTTTTGCCCCATGCATGTGCATGACTTCACACAAAGCAGTAACTTGGATCCTTTTGTCAGTAGTCAGATATTTTCCATAATAAGAATAAGGGATCTTTAACCGGATATGTTTCTCTGGAATTCAGATGTATATTTAGGAACCATTAGATTCTCAAAGAATGCTGAAGAGAGTTACTGTGAGCGTTTTTGACATTATTGGAGACCAGAAGGATAAGATAGCTGGAGTCTGTTTATATTCCTTCCTTTTGTGACTGGTGGTGTATTTCCCTCTTCTGGTGATACTTGTCTACTTTAACTCATTTGACCTTTACAGTTTTGAATGGAGGATTTTGGCCTGAAAGTGAGGGAATCTGCTCATCTGCATTTCACTGGATTCCTGTCCCTTTGTATTTCTTATAATTAGAGGTATAACCATTTTTATCTATTCTCTCCTTGTATCCTGTTTGGTTTACCTCAGTCGAGAAGAAAGTTTCAGTCAAGTTTCACAGAGATCCTTTTCAAGTGACCTGGTCAGCTGCTTATTTGTAGTCCTACAACTGTCCTGCTGTGTATGGAAAAAATGTTTATCTTTGTAGCCCCTGGGGATGAAAAAGATCTCTGTAGTAGTTTTAATAACCTTTACTTTTCAAAAGAGAGACAGAGTTTCACTGTAACTTATAACCTTTGTCCTAGTTAATTTCTATTGAAGTGTTGCCTGTTGAGTGCCAGAAAGCATACATACTTTTTTATTTGTTAAGAGTAAGATGTGTTCCTGTACATGTATTAATCACCAGACACACACGCACATATATATATGTACAAATGCACATGACACATGTATAGTATTGCTTCTGGAGCTATAAAATAAATGTAGCCTTCTATATAACATTTCATGAGAGCTTCAACTCCTGGTTGAAATAGTGAAAGTTTTCAAAGGAAAAATAAAAATCTTGTTAAATGTAGTCATAAACAATGCTATGAAGAGATGGAACAAGTGGATGCACTACAGGACTGATACAGATATGATACTGATGTTTCTTCCTTCCAGTTGCCTTCATGTGGCTAAGAAGGCTATATTGGCTCCTTAGGGACATTAAAAGTTACCTTGTTTAGAACCAAGATCCACAGAAGTGGTTGCCTTCAGGATCTCTGCCACTGCTCTCCTTGTGTACAGGATGGTTGACGCACTCATGTCCACCTTCACGGTCTTGTGGTCAAAAGATAGGTTATTGAGAATTAAGATTAGGGTAATGTCTTTGCCAAACACTGGGGGTTCAGCCAGCTTGAATTTCCCAGAGATCCCAGGGTTTCTAATTGTCTCTGAAGATCTTTCATCCGGAGATTCTGTGTGTCCTTCTGTGATGTTTGATCCAAATATCTTGGCCCAGGCCTTTTTATAAACTCGTCTTTCCTCAGAAGAACCTGGTCGAAGGAGAGAACCAAGTAAAATTCGTACTTTTGTTGCCATTGCACCTCCTCTGTGTAAAGGCTTTCAGAATGATGTAGGGTGTCAGCTCTGCATCACCCAGAAATATGCAATACCTAAAAGTTCCCTATATTTTTATTAGGCCTCTCTTCAGGTTTTTCACAGGAAGGTAATAAACATACTGTAATAAGGTGAATAAGTCACAAAAGTAAAATATGATGTATTTGTTTAGGAAGCAATATTTCTTTTTCCTTGGTCGGAACATGCAGTAGTGTGATAAGTGTTACTTTGCTACTCTGATGATAACCAGCCTGTGTGTTAAATATGGTTGCACTAAAACCTTGAAGAGTGAAGTATTGAAATATGGCCATTGATTCTGAATGGCAACCTTTAAAAAAAGTGAAATACATCTTCCTTTTTTTTAAGATTTTTGAGCCACAAACATGGAACAAACTATTATATGAAATCTGTAACCCTAAATTTAAAAAGGATGGAAAAACATAGGTACCAAGTTGTTGAGGGAAAATAAAAATATCCCTGAAAACATATGGCTGTACAGTTCTTAACTTTTGCTGCTTGGTTTACCTAAGTACAGGTGAATAGCACTTGGTCCCTTTACTGTTTCCTAGTAGTTTTGTTTCCAGAATCCAATAGGGTGGAAGCTGAGTCCACCTGGAGTGCAAAGACATAACAACTGAATGGCCGGGTAGCTGATGGGTGGATGTCAGAGCAGGAGCATGGGAGAGCCTAACTTGGTGAATTTATACAGTCAGAAAGAGAGATTGAGTCAGTCACTCCTCTTGGGAGTGGCATGTAATTGGGTCTTCAAAAGGAAAGATGGGGAGTTGAAATGGACACAGTAAGAAGGAACTTACTTGCTGAGAGGTCATATGGGAGATAAATGTCTAGCTGGAGTTTAAGGTTTTGGATTAGTGGTTTGATTGTTGCCTCACTCCCTCTGCCAGATATGCTGGAAAACTAGTACTTATTCATCTGCAACTTCCCCTGCTACAGACCTGTGTGTAGTTTGTGATATATGGTGGACTCAGTTTTAAGAGTTTTTGGTATGACAGCTTGAGGGTTTGTCTGCCTTGGGTAGTGAAACGTATTTTATAGCCCTGTTTTGTGTATATATTATGCTTTGTACTTCTGTGTAAGGGACTAAAGTATATTTTGTATTGTGTCTTAATAAGGAAACTACTAAATACACAAAACCAGAAATATAATACCCATTGTATTAAGAAAGTATTATGAGAACACTGGCAGTGATATTTTAGGAAGGAAGAGGAGAGATGCTCAAACAAAACAGGTTACCCATCCTAGCTTCCTGGCACCAGGAACTCAGGAGGAGATAATTGTGATAACAGGAAGATAATTTGTGATAATTCCTTTACCTTCTGGATATTTGTAGTTATGGGTGACATCCACACGGGAATTGCTGCCCACAGCTTTCGTGCTGATAAACCTGCCAATTATTTCAGTATCACAATAAACTCTCTTCTTAGTTCCATCGTTGTATATAATCCATCTGTTGCAATCGGCATTCACCTCTGTATACACAAATAAAGTGTCATAATCCAAGTCTACATCACCTTCTTTGATGGCTATGACAGATGCAGGGCCACACTGAAATAATCCTAAAACATGAAAACAAAAGTCAAACCTTATTAGTTGTGCTCAGTTTGGAGCAGGAATGTTAAGTCATGCTAAGAACTTATACTGTCACCTTTGCTTTGTTCTTGTGGAGTCGCATCTAAAACCTGCCATCCATTGTATGATGTTCCCAGGTCTGGGCGAATGAACCAGCTTTCATTCCAGACATGATAATCCCTGGAGACAAAGAACAGTGTCTAGAAAGCATAGTAATATAGAGTCATACAAACTTCCAGCCTGAAAGGAGCAGGGGACTTTGTTTCTTAAAGATGCTCTAAGATGTGACAAGCTGTCTAGTTACAGCTACTCACTACCTCTTTCAAGGGATAGATTTACTGCCTGCTTTTGAGGTGTAGACCTCAGGGTGGGGAGGGAGAGAATATAGATGTCGGCAGCTTTCTTTGGTAGCAACATGAACTGTAAGTGAAAGATTTAAGCCTTGGATACAGGCAACACTTGGTGATTGGGTTCAGTAACCTTCAAATGTGGGAAATGCTTCGTTTAAATAGAAACTTAAAATAGCTATACTGGGTCAGATAAAGTGCTCATAAAGTCCAATAGTCCATCTATAATAGTGTGCAGCAGCAGATGTTTAGAAAACAGGTAAGAACAGCACATGAATAGAATGACTCTTCCCCTGATATGCTCTACGATTTCTCACAGTCAGAGAATTAGGGACTTTCTGAATTAGTCATTACATTGAGACCACTGGGTTTAATAGTTGTCAGTCATCTTATTCTCTACGAAACTCTTTTGTCCTGTTTAAAAACTCTTTATAGCTTTGTTTTCAACAGCATCCAGTGGTGATGAGTTCCACAAACTCCAAAAGGAAAGGATAGTGCAAAAGATTGGTAAAATGTGGGTCACAGGAGGACCCAGAAAAGAGTATTTGTTGGCTGAATTTTGTTCAGAGGCTAATACTTAAGTAAGTTAAGAGGTGAAAGACTTTCCGTATCCTTCAATGGCATACACTCAGTGAAAGGAAGTATGCTAAGTAAAGACGATACTTTTGGCAAAGCCTGGTGAGCACAGAGACTTTGTGCTATGTGATATACCCTTGGGTCTAGTTAGTTCACTTTTTGAAAAGTGAAGTGGCTGCAGAGTAAAGATTTTAAAACTGGAGGGGAACTAAAGCATAAAATGGTATTATTTAAGGAATATCATGTTTCTTTGGCTACTCAAGTTTTGGGGCTTGACTGATGATCATGGATCACTTGCTGTTTACAGCACTGGACTAACAGTGTCCGACAACCAAGTTTGGAGAGTCTTGGGATTGTCTTCTCAGCCCCCACAAAGGGAAGGTCTAGCTAAAGGAGTGCTGGAGACCTTCTTGGGGAGGCCCCCATCTACCTGGAGAGGATGACAAGCCAAGCTGAGAAGCACAGGCTTTGGATGTGTGATGGGAGAAGGTTACAGCAGCAGTAAACCAGTTAAGAGCATGGAAGGTACATATCTGACTTATCGGGAACAGACTAGTTAGGTGTCAGTAATTGAGCCTTGGGAAGTGGTATATTGTCAATGGAAACATACTTTCTAAAGAAAGTTGCAACTTGTTTGAGGCTAGGGACTGCAAAAAAATTGGGCTGGCTGGTTGTTTGAAGTAACTGTTATCTCAAAACCATGAAGTATGTTTTGTTTCCCAATGGATGCCTAGTTTTATTAATTAGATATTTGTATTAAATTTTGTCCACTCGGTTTCTTTTGTACTACTAGTGTTCATGTTTTTAAGTCTCGTAAATACTCTCTCTAATTATCAGAGATGCAAAAAATTATATTTACCATGTGGAATCCTTGCTGATATTAAGACTCTTTCCAGAGCTGTCATAGTACTTATCAATACTCAGGTTTCTATCCACATCATGGGCAGAGTTAAAATTTGAAACCAAACGAGTTGGAATCCCCAAGCACCTCAGAACTGAAATACATTAAAAAAAAACCCAAAACAGAACAAAACAAAAGAAAAAAAAAAAGCAACACAGCTTTAGTTCAATATTACAAATATCTGAGAAACAAAGTTAAGTGTCTAAATATTTTGTGATTCTTTGGCATTTGCAGTCTTCAGAGCACTGTTTCTCTTGTAGAATTAATTACTTTCTAGTTTTGATACAACCAGAGGTCACAAATGCCTCCATTTCACCACAGCCCTCTTCTTAAAGCTTACCTGTACACATCACACCTGCAAAAACCCAGCACTGGCCATACTGAACAGGCTTGTAGTTGTCCTGACGCCATTTCTGGAGAATTACCACACTGCCATCCCATCTGGATGGGTTCTCATGTGAATGGAAACTTCCTTGCCACTTTCCCAGGAGAACTCCATTATCATTATCATTTCCATTGATCTAAAAATAGGCCAGTGGACAGAATGCACAAAATGAATTGTGTATCTAGTTAATTATATTGCTTAAGGTGCAGGTGGCTGACTCTCAGTGGTATAACTACTGCTTGCTGCTTAAGCATGTGAAACTCAGATTAAGTTGTCCATTTCTTACCATAGAACTGATTACTCGGCCCACATATTTAGGATCTCCTCTTCGGGATACATCAATGGCTGGATCCTGACGATAGTACAGACTCAGATCGAGCATGGTGAGACAGATGTTTAGAAGGTGATCTTGGAACTGATCAGATAAGATACACATTATAAAGAAATATTTTCACAAACAGAATTAGAGAAGATTCTACTGCAGTTCCTCCTTTCTAAGATATTCCAGCCCAAAGGTGATAGGGACAGTGAGGCACAAAGACAGTAGTGTGCAGTTCACACTGCAATATTGGCTAAAGACAGGACTAACTAAATAAAGCAAAAATCTGGCAGGATGTCTTCTGCCATCAGAAGAGATGACTGCAGTAAAACTAAAACGGCAAAGTTTATTTTGACTGCAGTTGTTAGATTATCTTGAGTTATACCCCTGGAAACATTCAAGGTCAGGTTGGATGGGGCTTTGAGCAACCTGATATAGTTGAAGATGTCCCTGCTTATTGCAGGGAGGTCAGACTAAATGATCTTTAAAAGGTCCCTTCCAACCCAAACCATTTTATGGTTCTGTGTCAATGTCTGTCCTGGCCCACTGTAACTGCATTACAAAAATAGCAGGTGTGTTGGAGCCACACAAGTATATGGTCACTTGTACTGTGGATGCTTTGGTCACAGATGAGGTCCACACTTGTACCATGAGCTTCAAGCACATGTAGAGGTCAGTCCTAGCTGCAGGGCTGTGCTAAGCCGTCTCTCATACCACAGTCCTTTTAGGCACACACTGAGCAAACCACAAGTAAGGCTAGCCAGGTTTGTTCAGTTTTCATATAAATAGGCATACCTATCAGAGAGGCAAATAGTGATAAGAGAAAATGTTATTGGAGGCAGAAAGAGCCCAAATTAATTCCTTATGGCTTACCTGTCCATAGTACCATCCTCTTGCTTCAATGTACTTTGCATTACCCACAAAGATGATTCCATTTTCGTTTAGAACATACTCTTGTCTCTCATTTTCATTAGCCATGTAGACATCATCACCTGCAACCAAGTCGAGCATGCTTTTATACTTAAAGCTAAGAATACTACCAACCTTTCAAAAACATTTGTATCTCTATTTGGCAATGGGAAAACTACTCTTTGGAAAATGCATTGTTATAGCTCAATGAATGTGTACAGTTCAGTGAAAATGCCTGATACTGTATATGGCCTGGGGTGGGGGGCAGGAAGTCCATGTTACATTACTTCAACTTTTTTCCTGAATTTTAGTATAGCCTTTGTGTATTATCTAAATGTCACCTATCTGTACATTGTATTTTTGTGAGGAAGATGGAGAAAAATTCAAGCTAACTCACTGGATTTTTCTGCCTTCTTAGGGTAGTTAGAAATAGAATAGACACTTGGAAAGAATCACACAGGTAACATTTTTTTCCTCTGTTTTCCAGTCACGTTCGTCTTTGTTTTAAGATTCCTAAATGAAGATCTCTACTTGCCTGATCCAAAGTGCTATCAGGAATGTTATTAGGATAGCCTGCTGAAGCGTTGACTTTCATTTCACTGTTACTCATTGTTTTCCCTAGTCTATGGCACAGTATGTAGTTGCTATGAAAGCACTGGCTTCCCACAGATGTTTAGGTTGTTTTGATCACTTTTTAGGTAGCAATATCTATTCTGTGTTTAATTTCATAATGTTTAAAGTTACTTTCTGAAAGCTTCAGGATTTCAGGAAATACATATAAAAATCAGCTTTTCTATTTTGAGTCACCTTCTTTACCTTCCTAGGAACTTCCCGTCCCTCCCTTTCTGCAAATAAAAAGATTGTGTAAATAATTTTAAAAATCATATCACATGATATAAGTTTATTTTTGTGATGGCTGTCCACACTTTTTTTAAATATCATCATCATTGTTGATTCCCCAAGCTTTTGGGCCAGCTTGGGCCTGGTGAACTGTTTGCAGTTCCAGATGCTGCACTTCAAGGTGTGGACCAGTTGGAAAGAGAGGAGCACTGAGAATGTCCAGCAATCCTGAAAATAGAACTTATGAAGAAAATATGACTTCTGAATTAACTCAGAAGTATTTAAGGTAGAAAAAAATAGGGGTGAGGAATGGGGCAAGCATGGTAATCAATTCCAGAAATTCTTGTGAAGAGGATGGGGCAGCAGGATAGGAAATCTGTTCTTGGTGTCTATCGTATGTAGGATGAGAAGTTATATGCTGAAATCAAAGCAAAAAAGATTTGGTTAGTTAATAGGGAAAGATTCTAATGTAAAGGCTAGTGTTTTATTGGAGTGAATTGCCAGGGGAGGTACTGGAGCTTCCCTAAGAGCTGATCATTAAGAAGGAATTCAAGATCTGTCAGGAATGACCTAAGTGCTAAACTGAACCTGCCTTAGAGCATGGTATGGGGCTAGATAACTTCCTAAGATCTTTCTAGCCCTATGAGTTTATGATTATGAGCAGTCTAAATGTCTTTCTATAATCACTTGAAGAACGTCTTTTTTCAAAGTTTTATATACCCTCAATTATAATGTTCTAGAGTCAGTTCTTTGAATAAGTATACTTAGATTATTTTTTTATAACAACACTATTCCTGCCAATAACTCAGAGCAAAATTAACATTAGTTTAAAGGAGGAAAAAAAACCCACAACAAACCACAACAAATCTCTTCAAGTATGACTAAATAGTAACAACCCCTTCTTCTGTTACTCTCAGCACAGAGGGAGAAAAAAAAAAAAACCGCAATCAGCTGTGATAGTCCTCTTTTTTGTCAGTTATAGAAAGACCACTATAGAGCTAATCCTTTATTAACTTCATTTTAATACAAAAATACAAAGTTATTATATATTTTGTCCTCTCATTCTGAAGTTAAAGTTTATCCTGGCATACTTAGAAACAAGCAGGATATAAATTTCTATTGATAGTTTTTAATCAATATGTAAGTATGCTTTCTAATATAGATATCTACTTCCAGTAATTTCTTCATATAATCTTTGCCACAGAAACAAGTGGCAAGTATCAGTCATCTAGGGAAAAATATACATTCCATGAAATTCTCAAACATGTATATTCTTTTATCCCCTAAAGCTTTACAACTGACGTGTTCACTGATGAACTACAGATAAGCGTTTAATTAATGATTAACACTCTTTATTCTAGATGTTAACTGTACATTCCTTCAATAGCATTCACAGAATCACAGAATCATCTAGGTTGGAAAGGTCCTTGAAGATCATCTGGTCCAACCGTTAACCTAACACTACACCATATCCCTAAGCACTACGTCGGCCCTATTATGTCCATTGGGACATAATGCATCATTATCAGAGGCTGGCTTGCAAGTATCTTAGAATTTCTCTTTAAAAGTCCTTAAGAGACTTTGTTAATATTAAAACATCACTCTTGTTTTAACCATAGGTTTGAAAAATACATTGGCGAATTAATAAGCTAATTGATTTGTTACCATTACGGTAAGATCAGTATTTTCTAGGTCTGAATTCTGTATTTATTTCAGATATACAACCTCTGAAACCAATTGCTTTTGGCTCGCTAAACTAGAAATTTTCTCTTGTCCAAATGGCTTTTTGTGTCTTCAGTTTTCCTAGTAACTCATCACTGAACGTGTTTTAATTCATAATTCCTGTTCAGGAAAGATTAACTAAAAGAAAATTCCACATGAGATCTCATCATCTTGTACAATGGCATTAATATTTAAATCTCAGTAACTGTTTCCTCTTACACAGTTTAAGATTGCACTTGCCTTTTTCAGGGCCATTTCACTTTGGTTCTTATTCTTTGATTCACAAGTACTTTCACATTCTTCATGATTTCCAGCTGGCAAGTCTGCCATTGAAATTATTGTTATTTCTCCCTGAACGTATGGGTTTTTATTTTGTATTACTATATCTATCCCTTCTCAACTACTCCAGCCTCTAAGGTCAGCCAGTTATTTCTGTGTAATATCCCAGCCCATCTGTGTATGGATAATGCTGCTTAACGTCAGCATATTGACGTCAGTAATGAACTGTTTGATCAGAGTATTTTTTCAGATGATACTTAAGGGTCCACCAGTAGCTTTTCTCCAACCCAGTGCTTTTCCTTTCATCTCTAGTCCTGACTGGTTTTGTTGTAAGTAGTTCTTTATTGATATTACAGTTTATTAATTAATTCCTCTCTTTTCCAGATTAATGAATAACCTCCTGTGTAGAACCGTATCTACAGACCAGATCTGCCACTTACTCTTTGCTGAGAAAATAAATTTTCTATTTCTTTTGTGCTGTGACCCTGACTATAGCAGTAATGTACCCTCAAACTGAATCTGTTCCTGTTTGTCAAGGTCAGGGAGCTGAATAAGCTCTGCAGAAGTTTATTCAGCAGCATCCTGCTTTAAGGACACTCCCTTTTGTTTGGCAGTGGTCACTGTATCATCTGATAAAACTGGAGGGCTCTTCTGCAGAATCGTTTGTTTTAAACTGGAATGGCACAGCTTAATTTTTCTCAGTTTTGATCTAAGAACAATTTGTCTGGTCTCATGAGTACCACTGCTACTCTGGTGTTCCAGTTCAGTAGCTGTCAGATATTTCAGTCCTTGCAGTGTGGTTTCCATCCATTGGAAGTTACACCACAAGTGATCTTTCTGGGGGTTCTGGAAAGGCTTTTCCCTCAGGACTGTCTATGCAGAGACAGCCTGAGTTTCCTGAACATACTTCTGTAATTATTTCTGTCTTCTAAGACATGCTGAGCTAATTAGCAGCTTTTTCATCTTGGCCTTTGACATATTTGTTAGCAGCCCTTGACTTAACATACGGTCACAGAACAAAATAGTGGATGATTGTGGTTACTTTTCTTTTATAAGCCATTTAGTCACTTGGCTGGCTCAGAGCCCCCTTAGCTGTAGAGTGGTATATTTTAAGGCTATTCCGGGTTTCTAGACTATCTCATATTTGCAAAATCTGAGTTTAGGAGTTTGCATTTCTTCTGCAACATGCTGAGGCTGCAGAAATAAAAAGTGGAGCAGCAAGAGATGTCCCTTTTCAACCCATGATGAAAGACATGGGAAATGCCAGTTGTCTTCACACTAGCCCTCTGTCAGTTTTTATAGTTAGTTGAACTATTGTCTTTGCAGTTAACATCTACAAGAGCAGTCTCGTTTTGATTTAGGTGCAAGTCAAGGATGTTACTGTATGTTTTCTTTGAGTTCTGAGAAGTACGTGCATTTATGAAAGTGTGTCAGCCCTCATCTACAGAAAGTTATCTGCTCAGTCCTGAAGAAAGAGTCTATGGTATCATCACATATAGCACATTTCATTAGGATAAAAGGTAGGGGCGTGTGCAGCTTTTTAATGTAGTAAAACCAGATCTCTGAACAGATAGCTGAGATTGCTGCTGCTGGCAACCCCAAGAGAGAGCAAGCTCACTGTGCAGATATGAAATCAAATAGGTCAGTTAGGTTCGAGAGCAAAGACATTGGTACCTACCTGGGCACCAAGGGTTGAAGAGTAACACAAATTGCCCCAGGAATCTGGAGAAGATCTTGTTCCCTGAGGTTACCTGGAGGGTGAGATTGTATCGTCCAATGACAGCATTGGCTGGACTGGATATTGTAAAGTTCATATAGTTGGACTCGCTGGGTCCTTGGGCAGCACTCCAGCCACTTGCCCCCACCTCAGAGAGGTTAAATACAGCCTTTGTACGATGAGATTCTGAGGGGGTTGGTCCTGTCAGAAAGAAGGGGTAATTTGTTTTCATTCCAGAGTGTGGTTTCAATATTAACCTCACACTTGGGGGAGGTGGTGGGGTGGGGGTGGGCAGCAGGGAACATTAAAAATACACAAAGAGAAATTGCATCTCTAAATAGAATAAGGGGAGGAGAACTACAAGGGGTAAAGATTAGTTCTGTGAGAACATGAATTAAGCTAAGAGAGAGTTACCTATTTCAGTGACAAATGCTAGGCTCTCCCCAGTCTGCTTTGGTCTGTTGAAGTACAGGGTGATAGTGAAGGCTTGTCCTCGCCTCACAGTCAACTCTGTGTTGGCATATCTGTCAGTATGGTGTGTGCCTGCATTGGCTGATGGCTGCCAGCTGATATGTGTTGGTGTCAGATCTGTAAAACAAAAGAAAAGACATGAAGAAGCAGCTGGCATGGAAAGTAGTCATTTGCTGGGAAGTGGCATGATGAGGTTGCTAAGAGCAGTTATCTTTTACTGGAGGAAGGACAACTAAAAAGCAGACACTCCATTAAATTAAGTCTAGTGGTCAATAATAGAAGCTTTTGCTTGAGTTTTGTTACAGGGCTGTCATACACCGAGGACTTATATACTTCATATACAGTGCTGGATGCTGTTTTATCACTGGACTTAGAAAAACTTTTACAGGGGCAAATCAATGTCATTTCATTGTCAGCACCAAATAAAGGGGCCTGTAGCCCCTCTACATTTTCAACATATATATTTTTAGGATCCCAGAAATGGCTATTAGGACATCTTACTTTTCCTGCTTATATCCTGATGCCATTTGACCTAGAGTAGGGAAAGATGCATAGGGGGAGATCATCTGTCTTATGTGAATGAAGAAGAGGCATCTGAAGACATAAGTTGGACATTTTGACAAATTAGTCTGACTGAATTTAGCTTTGTCCAAAGTGACAACTGGACCACTGGGATTCCTGTTCCAGTAGGCACTATCTTCATGTCCTAGAGGAATTCTGATGACTTAGCGTGCTTGGAGTTCTCTGATATCAAGTGCCTTCCTGGATGCATACTGTTGTTATGGTCTGTGGTTTAAAACCCATAAAAGTGGCTTTTGCCACCTTAAATGCTAAAGTACCTTTTTGGCAAGTGAGTATGCATATGAACTTCCTTGCAAGATTCTTTTCTATAGTTCATGTTTTATTGCCACACTCAAATTTGAGCAGTTATAACAGAGGTACCATCCTCTGTTTTTGTATCTGCCCTATGAGACTCCACAGAGTACATCTGGAGCATTGTGTTGCAGGTTTTGGCAAATGCTCAGGGCAAGTACCTTGGTGAAGATTCTTCCAAATCATATTTATTAATGGTAGTATCATAAATGCAATGAGATTGGGGGGGGGGGGGGGGGAAGGATGGGGGCACATGACCACCATTTTAAAGGGAGTTCAAAAGAAAATAGTAACAACAACAA
Source organism: Strix uralensis (assembly GCF_047716275.1). NCBI lineage: Eukaryota > Metazoa > Chordata > Aves > Strigiformes > Strigidae > Strix > Strix uralensis. Next base: position 171,073 of record NC_133989.1, on the reverse strand, counting down.
CAACAAAAAAAAGAGTGGCATGGAAAGGATGGATTGAGGCCTATGGCAGCGTGCACTGTTATGGTAGGGATCTTCAACCAAGCTCCCAAGTCTATCTCATACCATATGGCTTAGCAATGAAATACTAAGTCAGATCTGAAACAATATATCTGCATATTAAACTACAACTTATATATCTTTGAAGAAGAAGTAATAAAATTAACTTGTGCAAAAACGTGCCATAATTAAATTCAAGAGAGAAGAATTTTTTTCTTTGTAGCCTAAGACCACAAAGAAGTAATGTGAGTAAGCACTGATGGGCTGAAAAAGCCATGCTAAGCCATGCTAAAGATTCTCTATGTGGGACAACAGTGAACTGCAGTAGGCTGCTGCTTTCCCTGCAAAGCAGCATTTTAAAAACTGATTTGAAAATGTTTGTTTCATCATTAAACAAGAGAGAACCCGGCTTTGCAATTGCCCAGTTCAATAATCATCTTCATTTTAAACTTTAAAAAGCAGAGATTTTATCATTACTGTTTTCCTTTGGTAGGTTTTTAATGCAGCTTTGAATTCCCATCTATAGGCTCCATGCTCACAGCTCCATTAGGATGGATTACACTAATTTTGTTAATACAAAACATAACACATCTCTGAAATAGCATTTCAATCAAGGGTTTAGATGGAGTTCTGCATGGTGCCTTTTGAAGTAATGGGAATTTTATTTTCTTTTTCCCCCAAAATATCCTCAGCTTAGCTCAAAAATTGTTCTCAAACAGGTCTTAATAATAACAACAATAAAACATTGAAAATGAAGTGCAAGAACAAATTAAAATATAAAGTTTCCTTTGGATAAGAAATCTAAGCAGATGCCTACAGGGCATGTATCTTAAGGAAACAGTCCTGAATAAAGTACCTGCTGAAGGGAAGCAAATGACACGCAGAACTCACCTGCCATTCCCTCAGCTTATGAGAATTGCATACAACTTCTACTTTGTTCTTCAAGGATGTCCAAGTCACATTAATCATAAAAAGAAAAAACCCAGCAATCTTTTCGTGCTGTCAGCTGAAATTTGAGAGAAGGGAGAGGTACTTAGCAGTTGTTATTAATACCTGTAGACTTGTCAGATGAATTAACTGGTTCCTATAATATATGTATGTGTAATGCCAATGTTCCTACTCAGCGTGGGTGTAATTATGGGACAAGATACCAGAATTATTTACTCAGAGGAAATGCGTTCTCCTGAATCCCAAGACAAGGAACTTCCTACAAAGGATAATAGGTGTGCCATGAATAAGTTATCTTTAAGGATGAGGAAACAGGGAGTGTGGTGGGACATAAAAGCCATATGAAGGAAAAAGGAGCACTTCCTGATTACTTAACTTCCAGATTGGTTAATATCACTTCTGGTGTTGTTCAACAGCTGTGAGTTGGTTTTAGAGGGTTTTTTTGGGTCTCAAATTATCTCCAACTCTCCCTGACTTATGTGAGATGATAAAGTCCCACCAGAAACAAACGTCTGTTTACCTGTTATATTAGCCAGCTTCATACTACTATTTCAGTGAAAGTTTTATTTTGGAAGAAACCCCCAAACTATTAACCATGAGTAGTTTTTATCAGTGCAAACTCTAAGCCTGTCTATCTTCACAACTGCAAACATATTTCTTTAATTTGTACCCTCACTTAAAAGTGTACAGATAATGAAGTGACATTGTTGTGGGGAGGAATATTTATCTGTTTAAGATTAGGTGGCTCCACTGATCATGTTTTAGTAAGGACAAGACTTAGAAAATAAATTAGTCTGAATTTTAAGTTACAAAGGGAAAAAAAAAAAAACTAAAAAAGAAGTAGAAATTAAGCTCCAACAGCTGTTTCTAAGGTTGATTTTACCAAAAAATTGGCTGCTTGCACCTTTTTGAGAAACTTTGTTTTGATACCACAAAGACTAAAAGAGGACCTGCTTATATGACATTCATGCCAGCCCTATCCTGACAGAAAAACACTAAGATTTTCACACTTGGCAGCAGTATATCTGGTATGGTGTATCTCCACTTACATTATAATTCAGAGGTCCTTCCTCCTCCTGGAAGTTTCCGGGATGTTCAGGCTGTCAAAACTTGTTCCAGGAATCACTTCAAATGGGTTTGATTGCTGTTCAGAGCTACTTTAGTTGGTCTTTTTTCCTTAATTCATATTCCTTGGAAACCATAAGAGCCACAAGCCTCTGATGTTACCTGATCTTCACACACAACCCTAGTGACAAACCGCATCAACCAGTTCTTGAGTTCAGGTGTTCAGTACTTATAGTGATTGCTTCAGATGTTACACATTGCTTCTGCTGGAGTATGACTATTTCCTTTCTTCTTCCTTGCTACTCACATAAGTAATTAAATCTCAGAACACTTTTTCTGTCTTGGCTGCAACCACCTCCTTTACCTCTGTATGACACACCCACAGCGGTGTTCACCAAGCCACCAGAACCTCTCATAGACTGGCCTACATCCTAAACGGGCACCCACCAGTCTGCACCTTCACCACAGCAAAGCATCAGCAGCTGCTTTTGTAATCCCTTTGGAATGCAGTGGTCATGGTTCCTAAGTGACTAATGACTTAACATTGTCGCAGGTGTTTTTCCTAGCTCAATTCCACCCACCCATCATCCAAAATGGTTCAAAATATTTTGTTCCTCCTTTTCCCTTGTTTCAGAGCCTTGAAATTGCAGTGCAGTTTGCTAACTTTTAGAGAAAAACATACTCTTTTATTTCATTCATAGCCTTAATAATTTTGTCTGTTGTTCACGTATTGCACTATCATATCCTCAGGGTAACCATATTGCACCTTATGCTTGTCTTGTTGCTACTCTTTACTAGAAAGCAGAGATCAGTATAACTTCTACAAAAAATGTTGCAGAATACGTTCTGTGAGTCTGTATCCATGTAGGCACACATTTAATCAGACCATTAACTTCATGTGCTGTGAAGTGTTGCAGGGAAGGGTGTTACTTTCCTTTTGATTCCCCTAGAGGTCCAATTTATAAGCTTCTCTCACTCCTGCTAGTGCAATTCACTTGACTTTAACATAGTCTGGTTGTTTTCATGTGTGCAAGAGATGTAAAAAGAAGTCTTTAAGTGTATATCCACATTCTAAATCCAAGGCTGTGCTTGAGCTTGAACTTCTACTGTTTGGTCTATGTGATGAAAGCTCTTGGCTCTGGCAAGCCTTGAGGAACATCAGGAGAAAAAGAGAGGGTACCACTGTGGGCTACTTGTGCAGCCTCACTGCAGCTCATCTCATTATATGTCCAGTATGGCCTTGTACTGACATCGTGTGACTGGCAGTGGAAAACTAGGTGGCTGCAAGTGCCCTCCTAAAGCAATTTTGCAGGCTACAAGGACAAAAGGAGTTTATAGCCAATATGAGCTTGGGCTGCTCATGTGACAGTGAGGAGTCCCTGTGGCAGGTCACAGGTACCCTGTGCTGTGTGGTGGAAGTGGTGCCACAGAGCTGCCTCCAGGCACTTGTTAAGATTTTACTGGCTTCCTGGCCCAGCAGTCCAAAGTGCAATAGAGCAGTAGCTTGACTTTCCATTCACTTCATCTATGCAGGTCATTTTCAGTCAGAGGCTGACTTACTGTTGTACAATTATTGGCTATAAACCAAGTCACTCACTGGGCTACACCTAGCTCACTTGTTCCTGGAACCCAGCTTTTGACCCATACCTATCCTCCCATAAAGGGTTTAAGTAAGCTTTACTAAACTTGAACTCTGAAAGATGGCTTCCTTCTATAGTGAAGAATTCCTAACTCTTCTCAAGTTAAAATACCCTGAGACTTAAGATTATCCTCCCTTTGATTCCCAGAGAAGACTAACATCTGTCAAATGGCTCTCAAAATGGACACCACCCAAATTCCTTTTGAACATTTCTTATGCCTCATTTGGCCACTGTGATTTACCAAAAAAGCAAAAATGTCAGGACAGACTTTGCAGCAAAAAAGATAAAGCTAAGTGACAGAAATCATGCAACTCATAGTGACTACTTTCTAGATTCACAGTTGCAGTAAGGAGAGACACAGCTTTGAAAGTCCACTGCGTAAGGTTTTGAATGTGTAAAAATGAGTTTATGAATGTTTGTGCAAAAGTCAAACTGTCTCTGAATAGAAGGTAAGATGCTCTTTTTAGTAACCTGGATGCTCACAACAGTAAATGAGTTATCAACTATTCCTCAGTTTATTTAAAATTACAGCGTAAGTTTTCAGTGATATTATGTTGGTAACCCCTTATCAGAGGAAGTGAGGATTTTGTATTGCTGATTTTCTCATTGTTTTCTTATACAGGATTTCTTCTGGCATTTTATTCGATTTATACACACACAGATCGTTCATTGTATATCTTCATGTTAGTCAATCACATTTACCATCTTAAATGTCTTGATATCTGCAAATTTATCACAGGAGAAATTAACAAGTAGATGTTTGGGACCCGTCTCAAAAGGGATGAGTTTAAACTTTGTACTGGATTTCTCACTGGCTTTCAGTGGTGGTACGCTAGAAATAGGAAACAAAGGGAAAAATATAAGCTGAAAACAGGCTTATGCATCATGTTTGAGTTTCTTCACTAACCATCTCCCATCTTAAGTAAGAATTCCTATCAGTTTAGTATAGGATGGCCATGAAACGACCATACAGAATTTGGCTATCTGATATGTATTTAAATACTCAAACCAATGCATTAAGGTCTCTCACAAATACATTACACAGTGACAGAGGTAAGCACACAAAGGGGGACATACTAGTATCATATGAGATAAAGCTTCATGCAGAACAAAGGGTGTAAAGCACATCGCTGAATTATCAAAAAAGAATAATCTGAGACCACGAAGAATGTTTATACAAACTCCTGAATTAGAATAGATTATAGCACCAAGAAAACCTCAGTGTTTACACAGCGGGAAATTATGAATGGAAGTTAAAATGTTTAAAACCAGCATGTTTTGTAATTCTTGGAAACTCGTGTTTATGGTTTTCCCAACCAGCCTTACCTTTACCCTGTCACAGAATCACAGAATAATTGTCTAGGTTGGAAAAGACCTTGAAGATCATCTAGTCCAACCACTGTCATAGTGTCTTGTCTTGCCTGAGGATAAAGTTGTATGTGATAGACAATGCAAGGTTGCTAAATTCCCTCAGGAGAGCTTATAAATTATGGGATAGACCATTCCTGGTTGCTCAAGCACAAATGGCAATGTTAAGTTGCTATGTATGTTTTGTGTGTGTGTGTGTGTATTCAGTTAAAGAGCACACTCCCATATCCCAGGTATTTTGTAGAAATAACTGTATTTGCTAGCATATGTCAAAATTTGTGTGCAATTCTGTATATGTACAAGATATAAAATCATCAAAACATGAAAATAGGAGCCTGGGATCTATAGTAAAAGGAACCTATTTTATTCCAGTCTTCTCATTCACCATCTCAACACCATCTAATAGTTTCTGGACTCTGTTTATTAATCTCCCAACGTAAATATTCTGTAGAGCAGAGCTTGAAGATCAGTGTGCCTGTAGTTCTTGTTTTCGAATTTTTTTTTTTTTGTAATTAAAAAACCCAACCCAAAACAAACTTTTATTGTAATATTCAGCATTTTTCCTGTTCTCTTCCTGCCTGACTCATAGATTTCAGCTGTGTTCAAGTTCCAGGCCTTAGTAAAGGAAATTCAGTCATCTAAGGAGTAGCTGCTGGACATGGTTTAGTCTGTTCTTTAAAAGCTATCCTCCTTAGTTGTGATTTATTGTGTCTGGAATGGCTATGCATGGAGCATACTTGGGGTTGTACTTTTCAGAGGTGCCACCCTTTGAGATCACAACCTGTGCCTAAACAATCTGTGTTCATTTTTTTTCCCAAAGCTGGGGTACTGGTCCATCTGCTTTTTATATATATGTCTGTCTGTTTGATGTAAATGCAAATTGTTTAGAAGGCTGAACACCCAGATTGGCACCTGCAGTCCCTTTAATAAAATGAAAAAAAAAAAATCCTGGTTAATATATGCTATAATTTGGGTATAGTATGGACAGAAACAGTCATGTATCCTATTGTTGGCCCTATGGTCAGAACAAGAAGGTTCAACCTGTCTGGCCTATAGCAGCATAGGCAGCCTCAGCAAAATTTACAGCATGGGTAAGCATGTATTTTTTTTCTGGAACTGCTAGATAGGCAGGAAAACAAGTTCTGTCCAGTTATGACAGCAATTATTTGACCTCCCAAACTACGGAGCAAAAGCCTAGCTTAGATGAAGAGCTGGTTCAAAGCTGTTTGCTTCATTATGAGATGTTACACTGACTGGCCTCCCAGGTTACAGCAAGAAGAAAATGCTGTCTCATCCCACTATTCGACTCCAAGTCATCTGTGCCTATGTTCTTGCTCATGTAGGCTTAATAGCAGGAAGGAGGCATTTCTCATACTTACTCTATCTCAAGAATTCCTCTGAGCAGGTCATTGCCTTCTACCTGCAGCACACAGTCCATCACTTCCGTATCAATAGGATTGGTAAATATCACTTCCACATCCACTTCTTTATTCACTTTTGCTTCACCGAGTACCTGTGCAAAGAAAATGCTTGAAAGTCCAGGTTCTCAGTATTCTTTTCTATCTGAGCCTTCTCAGTCATCAGAAGAGGAAATACTATGAGATGCTATGATGGACTGTGGCAGAATGTGAGCAGAACATCTTTCGGGGAAGAAAGTGCACATAAGAGCTCAGCTTCCCCTTCCTCTGCCACTGCAGTTAGAGCAAAGGGACAGCAGTTTACCTGTATGTCAATGGCAGGGTTGTCCAGGGTGATGTCTCTTTGCACTAGCACTTGAATCCCACCTTCTACATGACATAAAGCTGTTACCTGGATCGTGTTGTCTGTAGTTAACTGCTGTTGATATTCAGTATATGATATCTTAATGGGAAATTGTTTCTCTGGATGAAAAAAGAAAAGAAATTGATACACACTTTTATAAGCTCAGAGTTTCATACCTAATGTTAGTATTTTCCTTTTATGCTGCGTCTGGGACTAGGAAATCACTTCTGAACTCAATTCATGCAAATTTATCTGTTTGCTATATAGAGAGAGTGATTTCTTCAGTGTTATCCCCCCTCCATTCCCTACTACCATATTGCGTGGTTTGTTTTCCTCCCAATTGCTCTGAAAGATAAGAGAGCTGGTGTTTAAGGAGTTTCACCAGCGCCACTCCATTTGTTATGGGACATGCTCTGATGGGCCTCATCAGTCCTATTTGCTCATGATATACTGAGACGAGCTGAATGACGTCTTTACATTTCTTTTATCTTTCCTAACCCTATCCGCATTTATTATAATGTGTTTTTACAGTGGTTTCCATGCTGTAATTCAAATCAAAGAATACTGGATGGAAAGGAATGTCCTCTGTCTCTGACAGGCAATTCCACATTTTTGGCCTTTCATACAATAAATGTCAAGTTCAGAAGAACTGTAGAGTAGCTATGCAAACACTGTGAGCCAGAAAGTACTTTCCAGCAGTATACAGCAGATGAAAAACAGAAGAAAAGAGGACAAGTCACCAATGCAAAGTCCCACAAAAGTAAGCAAGAAAATGGGGGCAGTGTGAATTTCCTAGATTCCTCCAGTAGCAACAGATTTGTTAACTACAAATCCTATCGAGCAGAGCATACCTCCAGAAGAGGGCAAAAATGTCTTTAAATGGTCCCTGCCATCAGATCTGGGGAAGAGCCTCCCGCTGACTGTAACTGCGTGAGCAGAGGACACCACAAGGTGCCTGCATGACTAATGCCATTAGGCACATAACCTCTGTCTTCGCTGAGAGTCCTAATGCTTTAGAGGAAGCTGATAGATCCCAACTCCAGAAGTCAAATTACATATTAAAGAAATTAAATATTATTTCTGCTTCTCACTGGTGATTCAAAGCTGAAGATTAATACAATATAGTATCAGTTGGGAATCAATGCTCTTTCAGTTCACTTTAGAGATGCTGATATATCTATTATCCCAAGCTCCTAATGGTAACTTAATTTCATCTTTCCAGCAATACTCATATTTACATAGAGAATTTCTTCCATAAGGTTATCAAACTCCATCTGCAAAAAGAAAATTGTTAAAAAATCTGAGGTCCTTTACTCCTCAACAGTTCTTTGATAGCAACTTTCTTTTCTGTGGAGCTTAGCAGGCTGTTTCAGCTATTTCTATTCCTCACGCTTTAATTCCATTCTAATGTGCTAATGGACCAGGTTTCTTGTTTCTGCTCTTAGCCATGTCCTGTTACCTTTCAGTAAGGCCCCTCTTAATTGATCAGAACACATTTAATTGGAATTGATTTCTATGCTTTTATGTTGTCCTTATCTTTTTGTAAAGCAAATTTTGTTAAATGAAACTTCATGTTTACTCACCATCTTCTTTTCACTCCTGAGATACATTTTCCAAAATGTGAATAGTACTCAAGGAAATGATGGTGTGAAACATGTCTTTTTTAATATGTTTGTAAGTGCAATGTAAATTTTTTTCAGCCTTTTATGCATAGAAATTTAAGATTCCAGTTTGTTAGAGCTTTTTTCCCCAAGTTGACCAGCTTCTAATGCCCATTTACTGATAAAACAATTACACAATTATGATTAAAAGTTACTTGAAAAACTACCTTCCTTAGGAGATAGAGTGACAGATATGGAGTCCTTCCAGATCTCATGAACCGGTCTTCTAGTGTACACAGTGCTCCAAGCAGTCATATTTAAATGAACAGTCTTAGCATCAGACTGTAGGTTTGCAAGAACCAGAATTAGATTGAGATCTTTTCCAACTTCTAAAGGGCCAGACACCTTGAACTTCCCTGAGATGTCAGGCTTTTGATCGATTTCCTGTGGTGTTGGTGCTGTAGGATCAAATTTATCCTCAAGTCCCAGCTTCTTACGGGCTTTTTTAAAAATATCTCTTTCTTTTGTAGAGCCTATGAGAGACAATCACAAAAATTACCCTCAACAATTAACAGGCATCTCTTATTTTACATGACTGCTAGAGACAAGCCAGCAGAATGTAGTGTCTGCACTTACTGATGAACAGAGCCTCTGTTTTTCACAGTCACACCGAATTTTCTGGATCTGCAGTCAGTAATGCCGCTGCCCCTCTAATAGCATTTTTTTGTAACACAAAATCTTAAGTCCAAAGATTTTCACTCTTCCCATTTCTATCCCTTTTTATGGTTGTAATATTTAGAAATGTAAATTATTAATTGCTAATACAGAAAAGGCCCCTAATCTAAGGGAAGACTGAAAGGACAGTGTGATGGGTTGATTCTGGCTAGCAGCCAAATGTCCACCCAGCCTCTCACTCACTCCCCATTCCCGCAGGATGGGGAGAAAATGGAAGGCAAAAAGACTTGTGGATTGAGATAACGACAGTTTAACAGGGGAAGCAAATAGAGGAATACACTCACTATTCCACTCACTATTCCACATTGGCAGGCAGATGTCCAGAGACATCCTGGAAAGCAGGGCCTCAACACATGTAACGGTTGCTTGGGAATACAAATGCCATAACTGCGAACGCCCCCCCCATTTTCTCCACCATTCACTGAGCTTTTATTGCTGAACACTAAGTCATAAAGCATGGAATATCCCTTTGGTCAGTTTGGGTCAGCTGTCCTGGCTGGGTCCCCTCCCAGCCTCTTGCCCAGCCACAGCCTACTCAATGTGGCAGGGAGGGAGTGGGGAGGGAGAGAGAAAGCCTTGATGCTCTGCAAGTACTGTTCAGCAACAGCCAAAACATGGGTGTGTTGTCAACGCCTTTAGCGGGGCAGCTATGAAGAAAGTTAACTCCATCCTAGCCAGAGCCAGTGCACAATGGAAGCTAGTTATCTGGGCTCTGCTTTATCATGCTTTTCACCCTTCTGATATATATTTCCAATAGCGGTGTTCATTCTTTACACTTGCAAATTCAGTTCATGACTGTAATTTTTTTTTCTCCACTAGCAAACCCAAAGGTCTGACAAGTTTACATGCTGTTTGATTCTTTGAAAAAGTTGCTTTTCCTGGGCGTAAGGGCTGATTTAGTTTAGGTTTCTGTAACAGGCCTTTCATCCTGCTGTCAAATAACTGGGCTGTAGACTAATTCTCACAAAGCAGAGGCAGTCAGTACACATTATCAATAGGCAGGCGAACAGTAAATGCTTTACTCGGAGATCTTTGGACTTGCCTTATTTAGGTCTCACAAAGCAGCTCCATATCAGAAAGGGCAAGGCAGTATTTTTTACTCTGTACCTTCTCTTCCCTTTTCTATTAGAACTGAATAAACTGAGTATAAACTTTGCTCCTACCTTATAGATGCCCAAAATTGCCCACTAAGAGACTCCCAGCCTAAAGTTTATATACATTTGGGAATGAAGCAGCTACTTAACCAGAAGAACCACTGTTTTTATTTACCTTCCTCATATTTATAATCATTGGTGACATCTACACGATCGTCTTTACCAACGGCCTTTGTGCTGATGAATTGGCCAATTACAGTAGACTTAGAGAACATTAATGTCTTCTTTCCAGTTGCAGGGTCATAATTCCAGTACATACAGTCTGCATTCACTTCTGCAAATACGAATGGGCAGTCGTAGTCCAGATCTACATCTCCTTCTTTGATGGCATTCCGTGAGGCAGGACCACACTGATAAATTCCTGCGGCATCAAGAAATAATAATTTAGACCTAATCAACTCTTTGACAGTAAGTAGATTACTAGACAGATATTTATCAATGACTCCTGAATTGCCCAGTGCTGTTCTAGCTTTTTCATCCACATAGACTCTCATACCAGGCCAATCATCAACGTGTCTTGTGTTTATTTTGAAGGTACACTTGCTTTATTTTATATTATCCCTTGATTTTCAATAGCTCTGGATACCTACATTGGAAATATAGGAATTGCTGCAAAAGACTGCCTAGAAGTCTAGTTTGTTTCTTGGCATCCACAGATGATCTGATGCTTTTCTAATGCGATAGATGGTATTCCTTTCTGCAACCCTTTTTCTGAGCAGGATGAGAAATTACTTTTACAATGGTTTCACTTTTTTTTTTCTTCTCTCTGAAAGTGACTGACTTTATAATTTTTTTCATTATTCCTGAAATAAAATCTGCGTACCTCCACTTTCTTCTTGGGGAGTTGCATCCAGAACTTGCCATCCACTGTATGAGGGGTCCAAGTCACTGCGGGAAAACCAGCTTTCATTCCAGACATGGAAATTCCTATGTGCAAGAATGAACAAAGTAAGTTATTAGTATGTGTTTCTAAATTCCATTAATCAGACATCTTAGTTAAATGTATTAAATGCCTGAATTTGCAAAGGTTCTTATCTGAGACTGACCACTTCCACTCTGATCCTGACTATATTAACTAGGTAGGAGCTGAAAATTGCATTGCGGAACAGACATAAATGTTCAAGGGCAGAAAGCAAGTTTGTAAAATTATACAAAATGTCTTGAGCCTGTTTTTCTTCAAAAGTTCTGAGCGTATGTACTTCCTTAGTTTTAGTTGTTTTCCTTATAGCACAACGCTACAGTTATCACTTATATTTACAATGGGTCCAGGACAAGCAAGTGAGGGACTGGACCTGTTGTTTGCTGAATGCAAGCTTGTATGAATTGCATTTGATGATTAATAGTGGCAATAATTAAATTATTTTCACTGCAAATGATGTCACTGAAAAAAAAAAAAAAAGGCAGGGAAGCTGGTTCTGCTGAACTTTTCACAGTTTAATGTGAACTGTTTTTGAAGAATAGTTCCAAACTAAGTCAAGTCCCACTGTTTGATATTTTCAGTGTAATACCACAAATTTTCAGTCATCTCTGGCATCATAACTGTAACTTTGCCTGCCCTGGCTTCAATTGGATGTTATAACTCATGTCACAATTCTCTGTTTAACTGAGAAACAATGAAAACACCGAGTTTTGTAGTATTATTTTGTAGTATTTTTTAATTGATCCTCTGTGTGTGTAGTTGTTTTTAAGGCAGTTTTTAAGAAGGTAACAAAGCATTTGTTATTAGAACTTATACTCTGCACCTGAAGACTCTTTAGGCATTGATAGGTCCTACTATTAAAATTGTACAGCCTTACCATATGCTGTCAGCTGCCCTGTCCAAATGATTTCCAGAAGCATCATAAAATTCATCCACACGCAGATTTCCATCTGCATCATGGGCAGAGCTGAAATTTGTAATCGTACGAGTGGGAATCCCCAGACATCTAAGCACTAAAGAGTGAATAGAAGACCATAGTCAGAGAGCAGTATTTCTGAAATGCAAAGTTTCATATAACATACTAATGTCTTGAAAGACTTTGATGTAGGAAGTGATATTAGTGCTACTTTCAACAAAATCTGGGCAGTGTCAGTTACGTGCATGGTATAAAACATACCTGTAGTCAATACCGCTGCAAAAACCCAACATTGTCCATATCTAACAGGTTTGAATCCTGATTTCTTCCAGTTTTGCAGGATTTCACCACTTCCAGTCCAGCTGCTTGGACTTTTCCCACCCTCATAATTTCCACTCCAGTTTCCTAGCAGAACCCCTTGGTCATCATTGGCGTTGACCTGTAAAAATATTCACTAAATTTATGATGAGGTAAATTAAGAGTTTACAACAGAGGTGATAGTGGTAGGGAAACAGGCAGGAGAAAAGCCTGGAATGACACTTTAGTGGACAAAAGTCACTGCATCATGCAACTGACTTTCAGGAAGAAACCTTATCTTTTCAGGGAAATTAAATATGTGTCCTCTCAAGAAATGGAGAGCATTTAATCCCTGTTTCTCCAACTCAAGTACAGAAGCACCAGGCAAGAAGGTGAACACCAGTTTTCAGTGAACCTTCCTGACATGAGGTGACACCTTTAGCACTGTATGATTGAATGTCATCATCAGAGCATACCATGCAGCTAAGTTTTCAGAATGTGCCTGGATCACGATGTAGTGAGCCCTCAGCAAATTTACATTAAATTAGGAGAAGTGGCTGACACAACAAATGGGGCACAGTCACCTTGAAAATCTTGCATACTGTGTCAATAGAAACCTCATAAAGTTCAGGAAGAAAAGGTGTAGATTTCAGAATTTGGGGTAGAATAACCTCGTGTGTTGGTACAGGCTGGGAAGCAGCTGGCTGAGTGGCAGCCCATCTGAAAGAGGCCTGGGAGCTACAGCAAATGCCAAATTGAATTTGAGCCAACAGTGCTCTCTCATCAGAAGGGGAAAGCCCACACTAGGCTACATTGGGAAAAGTGTGACCAGGAGATCGAGGGAAGCTGTTAACCCCCTTTAATTATCCCTAGCGAGGCTGTCCCAGGAATCCTGTCTCCAGTTTTGGGTCCCTCAGTTCAAGGGGATGTTGAGACACTGAAGAGGGCCTAGTAGGGAAGGGCTACCAAGGTGGTCAGGACCCTGGAGCACAGAGTCTACAAGGAGAAGTTGAGAGCACTGGGCTAGTTCAGTCTGGTTAAGGAGATAAGGAGAATGTAATAGCAGCTTACAACTACTTGAATGGAACACTCTAAGTTGTCAGAGTCCAACTTTTCTCTGTTCTGGCAGGTTTTATAATAAGAGGCAACGGTAGAAAGTTGTAGCATGGGAAAATCATATTTGACTAAGATTTCAATAAAAGGGTAGTGCAGCTCTGGACCAGTCACCCAGAGAGGCCATGAAACCTCCATCCTTGGAGATTTTTAAGGCAGCCTGACATATCTATGACTGGGCTGATCTAGTACCACTGTAGTTCCACTTCAAGTGGGACGTTGGACTAAAGACTTCCAAGGGGCTGGTCCCTCAGCATACCACCCCGTGTCTTATACTTTGGATTTGACTACTGGATATCAAAGTGATAAGTATCAGAAATACCACAGATGAGATAAATCTAGCAGGCTTAGATCAGACGACCACCTAGGTGTTTCTCTGGCCCATATTTCTGGTCCATACAAACAGTGGCCTAAAATTTACTGAGAAGTGTCATCATACTTACTTTCACTAATTACTTTAAAAGAACAGTAGTTTGGGCTTTTTGAACATGTTGCTTACCATTGCACTGAGAACACGGCCCAGATATTTGGGGTCATTTCGGTGAGATACATCTGTGGCAGGATCCTGACGATAGTTTAAGCTTCGATCCAGCATGGAAAGGCAAATATTGAGAATATCTCCTTGAAACTATGTTACAGAAAGAAGTTAGTGTTCTGGAAACACAAATTAGTCTACTAAAAACCAGAGTAAGTAGAGCCATGTAAGTGTTTAATTTTTTTTAAATCATGGAATTAAGTGCTGCAGCTCGGCTGGGAATTACCATATAAAAACGTGGCCTCAACAAACTGTGAAGATTAGAACTCAAAGAGCTTTTCAAAACTTGGAATCTGTGGACTTAAGGCCAGGACTTTGCCTCTCAGCATTGCTACTGTACTTTACTACCCAGCAGACACTGAGGTTTCTGATGGCTGCACCTCTAAGTCCTAGGTCATATCACTGACTATTCAATTCCAAATCTTCATATTAATCAGTATAACAGGGCTTGGCACAAATTCTGATTTCAATACCAGACTCCTGCTCTTCAGAGGTGTATGCGACGAACTGGAAAAAGCAAACAAGCCCTGGTTACCCACCCAGTTCATGTGAAAATCAGAGCACGAAACACTGTCTGGTGTTTCAGTGCTGCATTTACCTGGCCAAAGTTCCATCCAAAGCTGTTGATATGATTTTTATTGCCTGCAAAAATTATGCCAAACTCTTCTAGCACATATTCCTCACACTCAGCCTTGTTAGGCATGAACACATCATCACCTGAAAAGCCAGAACAAACAGAGGTATGTACAACCACAACAGGCAAAATAAAACAAAACCTCAGGAGCCTTGGTCTCCATCAATAAGAATGCTTGCAGATATCCACCCTTTGCTGTTCTTGCTGTTCTAAACAGATTGTGAAATTTAGGATTTCCTATAATTAGAGAAAAGGGTGGGGGGTGTCTGAGTGAAGACAGGGGTATAACACTGTCAAATCTGGGAGAAGATGGAAGCTGGTAGATATGACTATTTTCTTGGTTCTAGAGAGACCAGACATACCTTCTAAACTTGTGCAGAAGTAGGGAAGCTCTGGCAAAAGCAGAGCTTAATCTGCTTAAGCAGAATTTAATCTTTTAGGGCAAGGCGCTCTCATGATACATGATACAGAGCTGATTTTATGTACCAGAAGGTCCTAAGAAACTGTTAAACCCTTTTCTCACTGATACATTATGTGGTGAATGTTCAGCTCCTGTATTAAAGAAGTATAGATCAAATGGAGAAGCTGCAAATATTAATGAAACTACAAGCAACTTAGTTCTTTCAGGGGAAACTTGACATGTTCATACCTGAAGACCAAGGGTTAAAGAGCAAAACAAAAGTGCCAAGGCTTGCTGGAGAGGAGCTGCCGCTTGAAGTAGTTTGAACACTCAGCTTGTAACGTCCAATGACAGCATTAGGTGGGCTGGAGATGGAGATGCTCACAGAGTTGGAACTGGTAGACTGTAGAACTGCACTCCAGCTCTCCTTGCTCACTGTGCTGGAGATACCAAATGTGGCCTGGGTCTTAGCCAGCTTTGAGGGTTTTGGACCTTTTAAGGAAAATAAACAACATTTTTTTTCCCCAGCTTGCTGAAATAGAGATTTAGTCGTCAACAAACTCAGCAGGGATGTAACCCTCCCCTCAGATGAATTTGTGCCATATGTTGGAAACTGAAGGAAGGTCTCACTGCTAGCTGAGATGGGAGTAATACAACAAACACCTCAAACAATTCCATGGCTATGTGAACCATCATGTTGACTCTGAGGTATTATCTTGCTGCCCTATAGCACATAATCAGGCCAAAAGAATGTCACAAGGCAGCATTAGTCTTTCTGTGAAAGAAGTTGGGAACCATACCTGTTTCTGCGACGAATGTTAAGTTTTGCTCAGGCTGTTCTGTTCCGTTGAAGGTGACAATGAAGGCCTGTCCTCTCCTCACAATCAACTCTTTGCTAGAAAATTTACTTGTGTGGTGATCTCTTGCATTTTCTTTCAGGTGCCAGTTGGTACTTGGCTGCATTGCAGCTATGAAAAAGTGAGAAGAACAAGAAAACTTGAGGGTCCATCCAAGGAGGAAGGAGCGCAGACACCCTCTCCAGGATTGCATTTTACTTTCTACAGGTAACTAATACCCCTGTGAGGTTTCCACCAAAAATAGAAATAATTTATTTGTGAGCATTTTTTGTGAGAGAGACACTTGGTCTTGCATAGACTGTTAGAGATTATCTGTATAATTAAATATAGAAGGAGTAGTATATCCAGTACTAAAGAAAAATCAGAAGGGCATCTGAGAGACCCCTGAGAGAATAGAATACTTGTGAGTTACTTGGATAAAGAATCTTGCTGAATTCAGCTAATTCTTTCAAGGTGTCATCCATTCCAAGATGTGGTGTTATACTAACAGAGGCACAGCCCTGCTGCCTCTGAATAAGAAATAAAGAAACCTGATTGGGCTGGGAAACACATCTGCATTTTAAACCATGACGTGTGATCTCTAGCCCCATTTGCTAGAGACCTGTGACACATATGCCAGCTGCTATCTGTTGGAAGCACCTAACAAGAATATGTTGGAATATGTTGATGGACACTGGGCTGTCATTTGGCAGTGGGAAAGATGGCAGAACTGGAGAGAGAACACTACTAAGATAATGTATGTGAAATAATATGTGTCAGAAAGCACTTATATGTGAACTCTGGCTTCAGTCAGAGGCTAAAGAATAAGCCTCTGAGATGGGTTTGGCTCTGACATCATCAGAGCCTATGGAGGGTTCTCTAGTAGAAGGTAGCTTGAATGGTTGAACTGAAGTGCAGAAGAACAGAAGAAAAAGATTTTTTTTCTCCTAAGGGCACTGTGTGTTTTTTAAAAATATATTTTTTTATTCTCCATATTCTCTGCCCCTCCTCCACCACTCCCCCCACCCCCGAGGGAGAATAAGAAAGAGTAAGAGTATCATCCTTAGTAGTGGCACACAGCTACCCTGTGCCATTATTGAGTAAAAAATCATTATCCCATGTTCAACCAGATTTATTAGTATAAAGATTTTTTTTACAGCATGATCTTAAGTTTATCAAGTTTAGGCAAGCCTTGAAATAACTACATTAGTAGTCTTAACAATGTAGTCACAGTTCAAATGGGGGGAGCATATTTTTCTACAGTATCGAGGCAAGCAGCACGTACTTTGATTCTTCAGGAACATACCTACTTTAAAATAAACCAAACATCTTCAGAAACATAGCAATCAAGCACATCTATTGTAGAAAAAGCTGAGGGGTGAGGGAGATTTGTCTTTAGAAAAGCAGGAGTTATCTGGCAAGGCTGGAAAATCAACACGGGTCCATTTATAATAATTACTAAACTGGTCAATTTGCATATGTATAAATATTAGTATGTAAGCAAAAAAACCTCACTGCAACAAACAAACCACCAAAAAAAAATCCCCTAAATTTTTGTATCCTCTCTGCCTTAACTTCAGGTTTCAACCTTCTCTGCTTATTGTAGCTTCCCTCAGCCTTTTCAATGATACCTGCTGCAAGTTCTGCTTTGCTTCTTTCTCTTATGCCAGATTTGTCAGTCTCTCATTTACACTTGTCTGACAACTTCAAATAGCTGCAGACTTTCCCTTCCTTCCTATTTGCAAAATACAACATTTTTACATCAGATAATTGTTCTCCCAAATCTTGTTCTGATAAGCCTGGTTTTCCCATGTGCACAATAAGTGAAAAAATGCAATTCCTGTGAAAATCCTTCTCCTAACTCTTGATGAAGGAATTTTTGCTTTTTTTTTTTTTTTTTTTTTTTCCTTCCCTTGGATCAAAACTCCTTAGAGAAGTAGTGATCTTTCAGTGTCCATTACAGAACTGAATATGAGGTATGGATGTAAGAAAATAACACACAGAGCACCACAGAAGGGGCTTCCCCCTTGCTCACCTTGGCCCATATCTGATCAATACGTCCTGTATAAGCAGCTTCTGGAGCTTTCCTCTGAATGGCCTCCTCTACTTCTGTTGACTCAAGGAATGGCTGTTGCCTTTCACTTCTTTAAAAGTCACCTGTTTGCAATATTTCCTGCAGGGGTGGAGCTTGAACAGCCGCCTTTGCTCCTCAGCCTTTGTCTGACCAAGAGGGCTTGAGGATTCATTTTTCATTCATTTTTTGCTCTCTCAGTCTGCACATCCTGATCTCATTTCCTTGCAATGTAACAGCTGAAGCTTGGACAATATTTATCCCTAACAGTCTGGCCACTCGTTAAGAGTTTCTTAATGTATTTAAATTTATAAGAATTTCAGCATGTAGTTGCTTTTCTTTCTGTTCTAATGATAAAATTATAGGAATAGCAAACTCCTGCTTGCACAACATTGCTTTTAATTTGGAATACTTCATGAGCAATATTTACAGTGACTTTTTCTTTAAATTAATTCACATTGTTTACCTGGAGCTGCTTTTTTTTTTTTTCCTGGTGCATTGTAGTAGTTGCAAAACAATGAGCAAGCTATTGCCTCTGCCCCAAATTTAGTCAGGACGAATTTAAAGAACTAATTTTTCATTTATCACATAATTACTGTTTAACAACCTTAAATAGACAAGCACTCCATGTCATATTTGCATGATACACTGCAGAGATGATAGGTAAGTACATTTGTGACTTGCGATAAAATAGCTATCATTGTTTTCAGCTGGTACGCTACTATTTTTTTTATAAGGATATCTCTGTACATGCAAGTGGCAATGCCAATTTGCGCACAAAAATCTTTTGTTTAATTTCAAGGAGAGTGATTTTTACTTATGCTTTGCAGGTAGCTTTGCAGGTACTTTCTGTTAAGAAAGAGAGAGACTAATTCTGATACTTTTATGAAATTACCTGTAAAATTTGGTGTACCCAATACACAGTTTTAAGGATGCCTCTGAGTGATACCCATTATGCTGGACTGGCCACAGCTATATGCCTTCCCAAACGCAGAATTTTAATTGGCTGGGCTCAGTGTTCAGCAGCCTACATTGTTCTGTTTTCAGGTTTGGATCATGTTTGGAAATTTTAGAATTGAAACTTGCTCAACCCATTTAATACACAGACATATTTTATTCATATTTTGTATAAAAAGGTGTTATTAGAAGAAACAGTTTTTAACTGGGTATAATTCAGACTGCTGCTTTGAATCGCTGTTCATTACTGGTATTTAGTCTTAAGAGGGACCATAGTTTTATCACATGCAAAGCCCAATTGTGATTTTAAAATTATAAGACTTTAATTCTTAATTTTAAAATTTCTTAGAATATGATTTTAAAATGTTAAGTCCAAACTTTAGAGGTTTCAGATGTTAAGATGTGCTCTCCTACCCATACTTTTAAATTCTCTTAAATGACACACAATTTTCAGAATAAATTTGTTTTAAGATTTCAGCCTATCCTTGGATACATATCAAAAAAACCATTTCTCTTTGACAGAAAGATTAGTTACTGTTGAAGAAAAAAGTCAGTGATTATGCATCAAATAGCTGCCAACGCTTATTTGGTCACACGTTTCACCTTTTTTTGTGTGACAGCAATAGTGTTCTGGATATCATTGTCCTATAGGTCAATGGCATAATTGTTTTTGGTATTTGATGGTATGATAGTATAGTTACAAACAGCATGTTGCAAGAAACCAATACAGTCCATTTATTCTGGAAGACAATATGGCAAGGAGAACAAGTTGTGTCTGTTGCATCAGTTTCTGGTGTTTATTCCCAGCTCTGGCTAAGTTGCCTTGCAGACCTCTGGTGTGCTTTGTTTGTAAAACAGATGAATGATACGTACTGGACCTTTGGATTAAAGATTATGGGCAAAGTATGAGGGTTGAATTAATGAGAAATATTAACACTAGTCAGAATACTAGTCAAGCAGAATGCATCTGACCCAAGCAGCTTCCTGTAAGCCAAGTAGTATTTGCAGAGCTTGTATGGTGGCTGTAAATGTAAGAATTGCACAGGTAGGTACCTGAAACTCTGGTGGATAGCAAGAGAAGATTCTTTTGGACCTCAGAAAATGAAAGCTCTAAGCCATCTTAGTATTTGTTTCATGTACCCAGAATAAGCTATATCAGAACCATCTTTTGCAAACCAGTTCAGTCATATAACTCGTGACATCCTTTTCTGTTGATACCCAGATTTCCTCTCTCACTCCAGTAACTGTGTTAAAGAAGGGAATGCATAGGAGGAAGAGTTCAGCACTGAACAGTGAAGGACATCTTTTGTAATAGACTAATTCCCCTCAGTATTACTTTCTCTCCTTCTTTGCATTGTCATTCTCTTCCCCCACCAACTATGTATGAATCAGCAGTGATGCTTGAATTCTATGAAATGTCACCTACTATTAATTGTGCCTTTGTTTCAGGATGGGAAATCAGTCCCTAGAATAGCCAAACTCTCCTTTATTCTTTCTGAGCACATCTCTTTCTTACATACCGTTAATGCACCATGCTACAACCATATGGCCATGAATCACTGGGAACCACCTCAGTACTCTGAGAAGTTTGAGCCATTTTGTCTCCCCTCGCATTCCCTTGCTGGATAATTAAGCAAGGAATTTCATAAGCCAAACCCACTCCTGCTATCGCAGATACAAGAAGTCAAGTGGTTTTCTAAAGCTATACTGTATTAGTGAACCACACTAGGGAGAGACCTGGGCCCCTAGAACAGGGATATGGACTGACTCAGATCAGAACTCTTCAGGACTAGAACCCCCTGATGTAAATTGGTCAAGTCCATATGGAAAAAAGCATTTGGCTGAGATCTCTTCTATATGTTGTCCAAGACGTTCTTATTTTCTGTCCTTCCTCTTCCATTCACAATGCCCCAAACAGCAGGGCGTTTTGAATGGAAGCCTGCAGCCTGCTGCATCCTGAAGCCTTACGGAAGTTCCTGATTGTTCCTCAAGTTCTCCAATAGCCAGACTTTGAAGGCAGCTGAACTTGGCACAGTCAGCTCCCATATTGTCTGTGTAAAGTACGCTACCCTGTTAGCTGGGCTCAGATCTTCTCTTGAGATCTTGGCTCATTCCAGATGAGATGGCTCATTTCAGAAGGGAGACTGACAGTGACATAGTAGTGGCATGTACTAATATGTGAACTTCAAAAACTACCATGGGACCAGTACACAGAAATAAGCCGAAGTGACAGCACACAGACCGGGATGAACCTGTGCTAGGCTCCCCAGACAGCTCCCACATAGTCATACACAACCTGTTATTTATAACCTATTATATTTAAATGTATTTCCCTACCTCTTCCACTTATGCACACATCTCTTCCATGGGAATGGAGTAAAGACATTATTTGGAAGTTTTAACTTCCAGCTACTGCTGCACACTCATAAGCAAAGAATACCTCTTTGCAGGCTCCCATCACTACATCACTCTGCTTATTTCTTCTAAGAATCAAACATGTTGTCCCGTTCTGCAGGCAAGTGCTCTTAAATCTAATGCACAAACAAGATGCTTGCAGGTGTGACTCATGCCTTAGTTGTAATGACACTGAAGCTTAAAAGTGACAGACAAGAAGCTGAGATAATTATTTTGAGTGTGAGACCATGAAACGAATTGCTGAAACCTTAGTAGCAGTAGTGTGCTGCAGACTATCAAAACCCTTAAAAAAATGAATCATGCTATCCGATTTATAGGATCATTTTAGGTGCTTTTCCTTCTTCTTTACACACCACCTTCTGGATTCTGTTAAAGTAGATCCATTAGAGATTGGCCCACAGATGCATAAAAACTTTCTTGGAAAAAAAGTGTGTATTTTGCAGGATGTATGTCGGGGCGTCAGGAGGAGCGGGGGGGGGGGGGGGCGGGGGGAAGAGAGAGAGAGAGTGAGTGTAAACAGTTACGTGCACACACACCTGCATGCAGATCCTCACAGTTTTTTACATTAAAATTGTGCATGGCACTGTGAGAAGCATCCCCAGGCACTTTTGACATCTTCAACTCAACTGAACTTGAGCTTGGCTATTTCTTGGGCCCAGGGTATTTCACAAGCAAGTGCTGACCGTGATCAGCAAATACCAGTTTGTTCGTTAAATGCTGTTATTGCTTCCTGCATTTTGTGCAACGAGAAGGTTGTGGTTAAGAAGGATAGACTAGTGTATGACACTTAAAGAGGAAGTTTTTAGGGATCACCTTGCTAAAATGTCTTGGCTAAGTTACTGGCAAATCGTTGCTTAAGAGGAAGTGTTACAATGCAGAAACAATCAGTTTGTGGTTTTTCCCCCATTGCTGTAGATGAAGGTTTTTACTGTCCACTTTGCTGTAGAGTTCTTTTGTTAAAAAGAAGGATTTTTCTACTCAGTCCAATCTTTCAGCTTGACCTATGGAATTGTGTTTTACCATTTATTTAAGCTCTGGTCAGTGGAGAAGATTTATGAGGGAATCAATAGCGTTATGCCCATTGTATGCACCTGATTCCCTACCAGCCTATGTTCTGCTCTTAAACAGGGAAATATTTAGATGGTATTACACTTGGCAGATGCACCGAGTCAGTCATTAACTAAGCACTATCAGGCCATGCAAACAGCAGATGCTCTTGAGGGATGCTAGCACAAGTAGATCAGGTCAGTAACATGAATTATTTCAAATCATAGTATATGGAGGAATGCTTTTGTCCTAAGAGTTTGTGCAATCAGTTCTCCTAAAACTGTGAGAATGGGGTAATCATGCCTCTTTTAACCTCCATGAGGGGAAGACAATGCCTGTCATTTCTGTGCTCAAGCCTCTGCTCTGTGGATGGTTGGTTTTTATTAATTTTCTGAGCTTTTCAAGCCTATGTCACATGAGGCCAGCAGAGCATGAGCTCTATGCCTAGAAGAGGTAAAGTGGCATCATCTGCACTCAGGCTTCATTATACATTTTTACAGACGTCTCAGCAAGTCAGGCGTAAGCGAGAACATGGCCCACCTTGCTAAAGTGTACTGATTTTAATATCTTTCCTCCTAAGACCTCACTGCTGGACATCTGCTTGCTTTCTCTGTATTTTAAAGCACCTTTGCCTTTCATGCTAATTTTAACAAATAGTTAAAATGGCATTGCAGTTTGCTGACTGAATCTACAGGAAGGAATCTAGCCCACAGTTTATTATTGGCATAAATATTCCCATTAACACAAGATTCATTCATACCTGAACTACTCTCAGATTCATTAAGTTTCACGCTAAAAGATAGTCTGCAGTTTGCCATAACTTCTTTTGCTCTATTTGCGGTTTTATAATATTTAACTCCAGTATGATAATGAATGGTTTATCTTCTTTTCCTTGTTTGTGTCTTTTGGAAAATTCAGGAGAGAAAAATGCTGAAACAACCTATTCATAATCTCAGAACATAACCCCATAGAGAAGGCTAACATATGGTACGTATTCAGTTGCCCATTTCTTATGCACAAAGAGACTTCTTTTTTTTTTTTTTTTTACTTACCAGCCATGCTTCCTTGCTCCTCTGTGCCTTGGACTTTGTATTTCTGTGAGCAACTGTAGGCCTATATGATAAGACTTCAAGCTCTCGTTGTGTGGCAGCATTTATAGAGAAAACTTCAGGCCTCTCCTTATGTTCAAACCAATTGTAATTCACATTAGGTGGGTGAGGCAGGTAAGTCATACCAGTGGGCATGTAAACTTCCTAGTGACCATATATTAGCTCATGGGTTTTAACACACTGCACTTATGCAATTCAGGCTATTTATCCAGAGGGTTGACTGAGATGCTTAGAAGAGTAGAGCATTTAATTGCATACCTGGAATCCAGAATTTCACATACAATGATGCATCACTTGGGAAGGGATGTTTTTTGAGTCAGTATGAATTAATATCTTTTCCTAGTATGATCCACAGATGAGTATTCATGCAATAAAAATATATATTCATAATAAAATTCATAGGGTTCCCTCCCTGTGAGTGTACTCATAAGTCTGGGAAAAAACACAAAACTTTTCATTTACCTCAACAGTCCTTTTTTGGGGATCACCACAGTAATGCCTTTGTGTCAGCCCCTCCTTAGAGTCTCTGTGAATTATACTAATGGTATTAATGCTGTAAATGTAATGTAAGCTACTATTAACTTGACAAACCACTGAATGCTGAATACTCTGAGGAGTGGATCTCAAGTGGTAACTCTCCCTGCACAAAGAGAAACTT
Source organism: Strix uralensis (assembly GCF_047716275.1). Classification (NCBI taxonomy): domain Eukaryota; kingdom Metazoa; phylum Chordata; class Aves; order Strigiformes; family Strigidae; genus Strix; species Strix uralensis. The sequence continues at coordinate 146,858 of NC_133989.1, read as the reverse complement.
CACCCTCATAAAATAAAACACTCATTTTGTAGCAGGTACAAATTATGACTATAATTTGTGCTTCTATGGTGGTTACTCATCTAGTTTCTGACTATAACAACACAACAATAAATGGTAAAATACTTTGATCTGCACATATAGGACATTTTATAGATACAAAGAAAATTAATTTGTTGGCATGGCCTCACAATATTTTATCTTTTTAGGCTAATTATTAATTTTTTGTATCAGTCCTCTAGCAATTTGATCATGGATCGATCTCTCTCTCTCACCACCCACAATACAGGAGCTTCCATTTCCTTACACTTACACAGATTTGAATAAGGTATTTTGTCTCATTTTATTATTACTTCATCTCACTTACCTACAATGAGGAGAAGGGACTGAAGCAATCTCAGGAATGTTAGTGCTTACCTTGAAGAACTTGAAGGGTGGAAATTTCATAAGATCAGAAATGGGCAAGCACAGTATCTATGTATAAAATGGGGCAAGAGGCATGAGAAAGAGCTGAGAAAATATAGTTGACATCAACTAGTTTGATTTCAATTCCTGGAAAATACTGAAATAGGTAAATTTGTTGGCATCTGGAAGATGACTAACAGGTAGCATGGACTTGCCAAGAAGTCAGTCAAGCCCATCTAATTATTTTTTTCTTGACAGATAAATACACCAGAGGAGAAGTAAGAAGCAGCAGCTATCATACATCTCGGCTTTGATTTGCAACAAGATCCCACATAGTATTTTCATAAGCACACTTTGGAAACACTAATTACACAAGATTTCTATTAGTTAACTGCATAACTTGTTGTAAAAAACCAAATGCTGCATTGTTTCAACGGATCACTGTCAAACTGGAAGGGCATAGTGACTGAAGTGTGATTAAAAGTTGCCTTGGAGCTTTGATGTTTGTTAAATATGCTCTTTCTGTTGTTAGTAAGACATCAGCTGAATGAAGTACTATGTTAGCCCTGGGCTAACCTCAGCTGGATGATGTCAAGAATACAGAGAATGGAGAGCTTAAAAAAATTAGAAGGATCAAGTTGGATCAGTCTAAAACAGAGGCAACTGCAGAGATACAAAGATGATTTTTGAAAAAGCTGAAAAGTGTTTATAGAAAGAGGAGGCCAGTTAAGGAGTCATGGTCTCTGACTAAACACACTGAAGTGAAGCATAAAATAAAAATGTTGGCAGTGAAGAAAAGTACTCAGCTAGACCCTCTAGGTAGGTCGTAAAAATGTTAAACATTTTTTCCATGGAGATTAAGAATGGACTGCATGCACATTTGTCAAGGATAATATATGTGTGTGTAGTTGAGCTGTACTTGGGGAATTTATTTTGATGTCAAAGCTGTGACACAGACACTTATTCCCCCTGTTGTGTACTTGATGCTGAACTGTATGATGTAGAGAGGGCCTTAGTAGGGAAACTAAATATTCCGCATCCAGTGTTGATTCAGTCTCATTTGCCTTGCTATTGCTTTATTACTGTGACTGACTTACCCCCAGTGAATAAATGCATCGTCTCCTATGGTGAAGGGTTACCAAGTTCCTGACTAACATGACAGAGAAGCCTGCAGACTTCTTGCATGTCATGTTCATCTTAGGAACTGCTTATTTCTGAGAAGTAATAGAACATTTTGCATATAAACAGAGGAATGTTAGCACTGTATCTGTCCAGTATTGCATCAGTTGAGATTCATGTTTCTGACAGTATGAGCCAGTTCACAAGAATCACCAGGAAGCCCCACAGCACACTTTCTTGATTTTCTTGTGAAGGGAAAATCTGTCCTATGTTCAGTCACTTGGGTACTTGTTCCCTGAAAGAAGGAATTTACTAAGTGACCTGAAAGTAACCACATCTTTTTCTTGTGCAGAGAAAAGCTGCCTCCTTTTTAGATTTCATTAAAGTTCATTGGGGTTTTTTATACCTTAGAGCAATGAGTTTCACACACTAATTATGACTTGTGTAAGTAATGTTCTAAACATTTCCTTTCTTCATTTAAGATCTACTAGTTCTTACATTGTCAGGGTTAAAAAGTACCCTGGCTTTGCTTCACTTCATTGTTCAGTGCTTTGTATTCCTCTATAATATCATGTCTTATGATATTATAATTTTCCAAACTACATAATTTCAGACTTTTCAGTCTCTTTTCATGCTGATGTCTTAGTTTGAATATATCATGCATTTCTGAAACTCGTTCAGTTTCTTTTGTATACTTTTTGATATAAAGGAAAAAGAATTGAACATGATGCAGCAGAGAGAATACACTGTCAGTGAAATGGTGACAATGATTTTTAGTATTTCCTGATCTGTTTTTTATTAATGCAATTTTTGTTTGTTTGTTAGTTAAGCATTTGCTCAGCTCAGCCCACAAGACTATTTTTTCATCCTATACAAAGGAACGGTGTCATAATGAGATATAAAGTAACAAGACTCTGGACAAGATGTTTAGCTGTGTAGATGGATAAAAACAGGCATATTGGAAATCTTGTGAAGAGAAGCTGCACAACAATATGAGGGTGGAATCCATAATAAGAAAGGATAGGATTGGAGTGTATGAAATGAACTTGCAAGGGACTTGTAAATAGCATGCTCAGTGAGCTGATAACCGCAAGGAAAATGCTGCAATAGATGGAAAGGCAGAGGGAATAAACTGGAAGAGAATATTGTTAGAGAGAAGCCAAGCAAGTGTGAAAAACTAAGGAGCAAGAGATCAGGATTTTGGCTTTTTTCTTTCCATTCAATTTAAAATACTACGTAGCATTCTGAGAAGCCATGAAATCCGCAGGGCTTTTTAACCTGCAATTTATATTTTGCATCTGAAATCTGGTTTCTAGGCCTCATGCATTCAGGTAAACAGATACACTAATTTTCTTGGCCCTCCCTCTGTTCAGGTTGCTCATATTAGTACAGCTGAGCATGTGTCACTGTACAGAAGTGTTTCAGACATTTCCTCTAATTTCATACTCAGGGCTAGTTTTGAGAAACCAACTTGTTTTAACAGTTATTTCTTCTTTGTGAACTGTGACATAAGAAGTTATTGGTGTAATAGCAGAAATTGTATGTGTGCCAAGTCTCTTCCTTTCGGTAAAAGGGGAAAAAAGTATTGCCTCAAAAAGGCAAGCTGTTTCAGGCTTGCTGTGTCCTTGCTTCCCTAAATAGCTCGCTTTCTTCTTTGGCATTCTTCTGTAAGCACACACTATTAGGTTTTATTGAAATCTTAAAACAATCAACCGGGAGCAGCTACTGATGTAAAATGAATATAGCAAAGCTAAATGTGAGACTGTATAGAAGGGGAAGGTGATTTTATTTTAAACAAAACTGATTTCAGTTGCTCATGCTCATTTTCCTATAGATTTCATTCAGTCAGTCTTTCTTGTTTTCCATACCCACATTTTAACAAGGACCAAGATGTGTATGTCTGGCTAGTCCAACCATGATTATTTGTGGTGAAACAGAGGACAAAGGATGCCAGATTTGGAGTCATCATCATGTTTCCTGGGTTCTCTTTGATGGGTGACCCTGTGCTCATTTTGGAAGTGCCTTTTGTGCCCTTCAGGGACCCAGATCCATGAGGCATTAAGCAATGTTGTTGATTGACTGTCTGTCCTTTTGTCTCCCGTTCTGAGGGTAATCTAGTTTTAGGCTGTCCTTTGTTTTCTCAGTCTGTGTGTTTGAAGAGTCTGACCGTGATCTCAATGACCGGCTGATGGTGTCAATTCATGCTATTCTTTTGTCCCTTCTTTTCTTGTCATTTATTCTGGTGCTTTCATACCTATATTTCTGCGTGTAATTTATTCACTTCAACCTTAATGTTTCTATTACAAATCTCTGCATTACGGAAGTACATCAGGTCACACAGATGAGCTAGACAAGGGAAGTACAGTGTCTCAAACAGGTGACAAGCTATAGAGAGGATCCTGGGCTAAGTAGTGTACCTGTCACACTGAAATCACATTTGGAGGGACTTCTGTGCTGGTCATTCTGACAGAATAGCATTCATTACCAATGAAAGTCCATCAGTGTAAACTAGCTTAGTCACTTGTTAAGGCTTGAAGGATACTTGGTGTTTTGGGTGACTTTTTAGTCACCAAACTCAGTGCTGTGAACACTTTTGGAAGGAGAACTGTGACATGAACCCTCTGGAATGACTGTAAATGTATCAGTGCTCTTTCATATACTATTGCTTCATTGAATGTTACCCAGTAATAACAACAGTGCTATACAGGCTCTTGTAAGAGGAGTTCCTGAATTTAGGTACCAGTAGCTTTGTTCAATAGGGTCTACACTGTTCTTTCACCTACCAATCTGGCTTTGGTTGAATAATGGCCTACGGTTCCTGGAAGCTCATTAAAGGTTATCCATCTTGTAGGTAGTTAAAAGACTGAGACAACTAGCAGTTAAGAATGTTTATATGAGGGTTTGAGAGAGAATAGTATTCTACTATTCGGAACAGTAGAATAATATTGAACCAGAATAAAAACAATGTTTTATGGAAGAAGTTGCAGGCGAGTATAAGATGATGCTCCTATCTATCTAATAACCAAAGGTTAACTGCTGTGTTTAATGTTTCCAAAGTTTTAACCCTATAGTGCGTGATTGCGAGTGAGGTATTACGACCTTTCCTTTGAGGGAAATAAAACAGAAAAAACCCACCACCATGCTAAAGAAAAAAGAACATACATAAATTTAACAGCATCTCAGTTAAAATGAAATGTAAAGTTTATTTGTTATAGAGATGGAGCCAATGACAGCAAATGTTAAAAGATAACAGACCCAAAGATTTGTGAATGGATTTAGCAGACCCCAGAAGCTCCTACAGAAGGAAGTGTTCCAGCCTGGTTAACTAAGATAACTACTGATAACAACTGTTCATTATTTCTGTCTCCCACTTGCACCCTGTCAGTATTGTTAACTGTATCTTGCTTAGCTTTGCTTTGGATGGTTCTGTTTGTAATCTTACATGCATATGTTAAAACAGAAAGATACCATGCTTAGTTTTTTGATTGCCATGGCTGAAGTTGAAGACACCAGACAGATATAAACAATCTAAAGTAATAAAATCAAATAGATCCAATTGAAAGCTACCTCCATCTCCAAACAAGTTTCTTGTGGTAATTAGGAGAATAGTTCACCAACATGTACTGCAAAGTTCGTATATGTAACACAAAGTATGATACATACACATACATTTGTGTGTGATGAAGCATTATCTATTAAAAGCTACAAGACACCAAGTTATTATCCAAGGTAGATGGTTGTCAAGTGACCGAGGCTATGGAAGAGGAAGTGGTAGAACTATGTAAATTATAAAGTTGAGAGATCAATTTCAGTAAGGCTCAATTAGTGCTACCCCAGGAACTGTAACTGGGGAAATGGGAAGACAGATAGAAGAAAGATTTAAGCTTTAGGTGGAGTAAAATCATCTTCTCAACTGCAATTTAAAGCAGCTTTAGAGAATTTAATTTTTCACAGCAGTGCAAGGCAACTGCTGCTATCAGCAGGCCACAATAAAATTACTGGAAAGGATTGGACCGGAGCTGGAACAAGGAACATGCTGCTGCTTTTACTGAATTTAAATAAGCAGTTGTAAAAACTCCCACCTTAAAATTCCTGAGACAAGGAGAGACTTTTACAATAAGGATTTTCACATTCACTGATACTATGGGAGCGGCACTGTTACAAAGCAGAAATGAGTGAAAGCGAGTACCAGTAGCATTGGAATTGCGTTACTTTAGGGTTGGATCAAAACTTCACCCACTTTGTGAGAGACTATTTAGCGACAGTCTGGACGATAGCAGTCTTTTGCCCTCGACAGCCTGTTTTTTCCTCCTGGCGCTGCTCCCCGCCCCATGTGCACGCGCGGCTCCTGGCTCCGCCCCACACCTACGATGGCTCCGCCCACTGCACGGCAGATGGCTCGGCCCCCCTCTCCACTGCGCATGCGGGGCGGTTGGCTCCGCCCCAACCCACGCTGGCTCAGCCCCCCCGCCCAGCGCGCATGCGCGACTCCTAGCTCCGCCCCACCGCCCAGCGCACATGTGCGACTACAAGCTCCGCCCCCGCTAGCTCCGCCCCACCGCCCAGTGCACATGCGCTGCCCCTGGCCCCGCCCCCGCCCACGCTGGCTCCGCCCCAGCGCCCAGCGCGCATGCGCGGCTCCTGGCCCCGCCCACCGTCCACGCTGGCACCGCCCCACCGCCCAGCGCGCATGCACGGCTCCTGGCCCCGCCCCCGGCCACTCTGGCTCCGCCCCACCGCCCTGCGCGCATGCGCGGCTCCTGGTCCCGCCCCCCGCCCCCTCTGGCTCCACCCCACCGCTCAGCGCGCATGCACAGCTCCTGGCCCCGCCCCCGCCCCCTCTGGCTCCGCCCCACCGCCCAGCGCGCATGCGCGGCTCCTGGCCCCGCCCCTGCCCGCGCTGGCTCCGCCCCACCACCCAGCGCGCATGCGCGGCTCCTGACCCCGCCCACCGTCCACGCTGGCACCGCCCCACCCCCCAGCGCGCATGCGCGGCTCCTGGCCCCGCCCCCGGCCACTCTGGCTCCGCCCCCTCGCTCATCGCACATGCGCGGCTCATGACCCCGCCCCCCGCCCACGCTGGCTCCGCCCCACCGTCCAGCGCGCATGCGCGGCTCCTGACCCCGCCCCCGCCCCTCTGGCTCCGCCCCACCGCCCAGCACGCATGCGCGGCTCCTGGCTCCGCCCCCCACCCAGCGCGCATGCGCCCCCCCTGGCCCCGCCTCCCCTCCCACGCTGGCTCCGCCCCAGCGCCCAGCGCGCATGCGCTCCCCTGGCCCCGCCCCCCTCCCACGCTGGCTCCGCCCCAGCGCCCAGCGCGCATGCGCGGCTCCTGGCCCCGCCCCCCGCCCCCTCTGGCTCCACCCCACCGCTCAGCGCGCATGCACAGCTCCTGGCCCCGCCCCCGCCCCCTCTGGCTCCGCCCCACCGCCCAGCGCGCATGCGCGGCTCCTGGCCCCGCCCCTGCCCGCTCTGGCTCCGCCCCACCGCCCAGCGCGCATGCGCGGCTCCTGACCCCGCCCACCGTCCACGCTGGCACCGCCCCACCGCCCAGCGCGCATGCGCGGCTCCTGTCCCCGCCCCCCGCCCACTCTGGCTCCGCCCCACCGCCCTGCGCGCATGCGCGGCTCCTGGCCCCGCCCCCGCCCAATCTGGCTCCGCCCCATCGCCCAGCGCGCATGCGCGGCTCCTGGCCCCGCCCCCGCCCACTCTGGCTCCGCCCCACCGCCCAGCGCGCATGCGCGGCTCCTGGCCCCGCCCCCGCCCACTCTGGCTCCGCCCCCCACCCAGCGCGTATGCCCCCCCCCTGGCCCCGCCTCCCCGCCCACGCTGGCTCCGCCCCAGCGCCCAGCGCGCATGCGCGGCTCCTGGCCCCGCCCCCGCCCCCTCTGGCTCCGCCCCACCGCCCAGCGCGCATGCACGGCTCCTGGCCCCGCCCCCGCCCCCTCTGGCTCCACCCCACCGCTCAGCGCGCATGCACAGCTCCTGGCCCCGCCCCTGCCCCCTCTGGCTCCGCCCCACCGCCCAGCGCGCATGCACGGCTCCTGGCCCCGCCCCCGCCCCCTCTGGCTCCACCCCACCGCTCAGGGCGCATGCACGGCTCCTGGCCCCGCCCCCGCCCCCTCTGGCTCCGCCCCACCGCCCAGCGCGCATGCACGGCTCCTGGCCCCGCCCCCGCCCCCTCTGGCTCCGCCCCACCGCCCTGCGCGCATGCGCGGCTCCTGACCCCGCCCACCGTCCACGCTGGCACCGCCCCACCGCCCAGCGCGCATGCGCGGCTCCTGGCCCCGCCCCCGCCCACTCTGGCTCCGCCCCACCGCCCAGCGCGCATGCGCGGCTCCTGGCCCCGCCCCCGGCCACTCTGGCTCCGCCCCCTCGCTCATCGCACATGCGCGGCTCATGACCCCGCCCCCCGCCCACGCTGGCTCCGCCCCACCGTCCAGCGCGCATGCGCGGCTCCTGACCCCGCCCCCGCCCCCTCTGGCTCCACCCCACCGCTCAGCGCGCATGCACAGCTCCTGGCCCCGCCCCCGCCCCCTCTGGCTCCGCCCCACCGCCCAGCGCGCATGCGCGGCTCCTGGCCCCGCCCCTGCCCGCTCTGGCTCCGCCCCACCGCCCAGCGCGCATGCGCGGCTCCTGACCCCGCCCACCGTCCACGCTGGCACCGCCCCACCGCCCAGCGCGCATGCGCGGCTCCTGTCCCCGCCCCCCGCCCACTCTGGCTCCGCCCCACCGCCCTGCGCGCATGCGCGGCTCCTGGCCCCGCCCCCGCCCACTCTGGCTCCGCCCCACCGCCCAGCGCGCATGCGCGGCTCCTGGCCCCGCCCCCGCCCACTCTGGCTCCGCCCCACCGCCCAGCGCGCATGCGCGGCTCCTGGCCCCGCCCCCGCCCACTCTGGCTCCGCCCCCCACCCAGCGCGCATGCGCCCCCCCTGGCCCCGCCTCCCCGCCCACGCTGGCTCCGCCCCAGCGCCCAGCGCGCATGCGCCCCCCCTGGCCCCGCCTCCCCTCCCACGCTGGCTCCGCCCCAGCGCCCAGCGCGCATGCGCTCCCCTGGCCCCGCCCCCCTCCCACGCTGGCTCCGCCCCAGCGCCCAGCGCGCATGCGCGGCTCCTGGCCCCGCCCCCCCCCCCCCCCCGCCCACTCTGGCTCCGCCCCCCCGCCAGGCGCGCATGTGCCACCCCTGGCCCCGCCCCCGCCCCCGCTGGCCCCCGCCCCACCGCCCAGCGCGCATGCGCGACTCCTGGCCCCGCCCCCGCCCACTCTGGCTCCGCCCCCCCGGCCAGCGCGCATGCACGACTCCTAGCTCCGCGCCCCCCCCCCGCCCTGCGTGCATGCGCAGCTGCGTCCCCGGGACTTCAGGACTGGCAGCTCATAGAACACGAGTTCGGAGGACTGAGGGGCACTTTAGGCGTTTAATAACGGTCTTGGTCGCTATAGTTACCGCGGGGGGGGGGGGGGGGGGGGGGGGGGGCTGGTGGGGCGTAGCGTGGGCCGGGCTGGAGGAGCCCCAGGGGCGGGCAGTGGCCCCTCCCTGTCCGGGGCGGTGCTGGAGGAGCAGCCGGTGCGAGTCGAGGGAGCTGCAGAGAGAAGGTGAGTGGGGCTGCGCGGTCGGTCGCTTGGCGGCTGCCGGGGAAAGCCGGTACAGGGGGGGCCGTGCGGTGCGGTGATACCGGGGGCAGAAGCCCCTCCGCGGCGGGGCCGGGCGTCGGCGGCGCTGCCCGGAGCCGCGCTGTGGCGCGCGGGGCTGCATTCGGCCGGGCTTGTAAGAGCTGAGAGACACCCGCGTATTCTTTTAGGGTGAGGACTGGAGCTACAGAAGAAAAAGGGAGGAGAGAAGGAGAGAAGGAGAAAGAAGGGTCTGAAGTGGTAAATTTCCCTGGCAGCGCTGAGAGTGAGAGCTGTGGTGAGTCCTGGGACCACAGGGTCCTCTTGCCCCTCGAGTGCATGTGGGCCCTCCCCTGTTGCCCTCTCTATCCCACACTGATGTGATTTTTTTTTTTTTTTTGCTTCCCTTTACATCTGCTCTCCTCTCTTCTGTCCTGCTCTCTCTCCCTCTTTCTCTTTTCTTCTAGCTCTGTCTTTTTCTCTCCATGATATTGTCCTGCTTCCTCTCTTTCTTTTTTTTTATTCTCTGTCTCGCTCCTGCAGCCTAGCGCTGGTTTTTTCCTTTTCCCGTTCGTCGTCCTGATTGGCATCGATCCCTTTTCTCCCACAACTTCTCTGGCCTGTTCCCACTCATTCTTTTTCTCTCTGTGCCTGCACGTGCTGCTATGTGTCCTTGACTGCCTTTTGCCCTCCCCCCTTCTCCACCTCTATCTCTTTGTCTTGCTCACTGATGCCCACCCCCCTAATTCTGTATCTCCCTGTCCTCCACCCTCTTCACCTCGCCCTCTTTCGGACCCTTTGTGCTGCTCCCTGCCTCAGCTGTTGATTGCTTCATATGTCCTGTGTGTCCCTGCCTTTTCTCACGGTCCACATCTCTGTCATTCTCTTTGTTGCTCTTGTTGGTTCCAGGCCAGCATCCTGCTCTGTGTCCCTCTCCCTTCTGCAGTCGTCTCCTGCTGTCTGGCTCCCTGTCCCTCACCTCTCTTCTAGATGCCTCTGTCCTGCCTCCTCTGTTTTCTGATCCCTCTGGCCTGCTACCCATCGCTGGCTTGGTGTTCTTTCTCCATCTCTCTGCCTCGGTCCTGTCCCTCTCCTCATCTCTCGGTTGCTGCTGTTCCTTTCTCCATCACTGCCTCTCTCCCTGTCCCTTTTCTCTTCTCTCTGTCCTCCATCCTCTCCCAAACATTTTGCCTGTAGAGCTCCATACCACTGCCCATCCTATTGTTTCTTGCTATATCCCCCTGCCCAGCTCAGTGTCCCGTTATTTCTTGTGTTGTGCTCCCTGGCTTTTTTCAAATCCTGCAGCCCAGCCATGGTTTTAATCTCTCCCTATAGTTGTCCTGATCTGTGCGGGTTTTTCTCTCTCCTATTTCCTCAACCACTCCAGCTTGTTCTGTACCTTTTGTATCGCTCTCGCTCCTCTTCTCAGTCTATTTCTGTCTCGATCCATCTGTTCTGCTCCTCGCTTATCAGTTTCTCTCTCTTTCCTCTGTCCTACTCCTGCACGTAGTGTGTGATCGAGTGAGGTTCCGTGTCTAGCAGGCCTCATCTCGTAAGAGCTGTGAGACGCCTACATATTCTCTGGAGGACAGCCAGGCAACTGGAGCTACAGAAGAGGAAGGCAGAAGACAAAGAGAAGGAAGAGTCTGACCTGTCAAATTCTCCCAGCAGCACTGAGAGCTGCGGTAAGTCCCGAGTGCTCAGGGCCCTCTCATCCTTCTTGTGTGTCCTGGTCCCTCCCTGTCTTTCTCCTAGACTCCTCTCTTTCTGATGCTGCTCAGCTTTTTTTGCTCACCTGTATCTTCCTTCTCCATCTTGCTTGGAGCAGCTCCCTGTCCCCATCTTGTAGGTTGTCCCTCTCTCTGCCCTGTACCCTGCCACTATTGTTGCCTTTCTCGATCTCTCTCTGTCCAGCTCCCTGTCCCTATTGATTAATTCCTCCCTCTTCTTCCTGCACCCGCTGCTATTCCCTGTGATCTCCATCTCTCTCTGTCCGACTCCCTGTCCCCAGTTTTTCATTCCTACCTCCGCTCCTCATAGCCTGTCTGGCCTTTTTCCTCGGTGTCTTTCTCACTGGCTGACTCCCTTCTGCTATTTTTTATTTCCTCCCTATCCATCTTGTTGCCCATCGCTCTTTTGTCTTCTCTCTCCATGTCTCTCTGTCTGTCTTCCAGTCACTGTTCTTTAATTCCTCCCTCTTCCCTGTAGCTTGCTGCTATTTTTTTTCCCATTCTCCATCATGCTCTGTCTGGTGCCCTGTCCCTATTTATCAATTCCTCCCTCTCTACCTTGCGGTCTGTCTCTTTTCCCCATTTAATTGTTGTGTATCTCTCTGTCTGGCTCCTTTGTCCCTGGTTTTTGGATTCCTTCCTCTGTGCCCCATACCACGTGTGGTCTTTTCTCTTTTGTGGTCTGTTTCTGGCTGGCACTCTGTTACTATTCAGTAATTCCTCTCCTGATGCCTTGTAGTTTTTTTTTTGCTGATTAAGGATACCAATTAAACTCAGACACCAGAGTGAAAAGAGTAGGCGTATTTTACTGGTGATAACCAAGTAATGTAACAGCGTAATACGGAGAACATGCAGTAAGAAGAAGCAGAACAGTGCACTTAAAGCAACAAACAGGAAAATACAGGGTAATGCATACTACACGAGAGAGAGAGAATAGTAATTAAGAGAAATACATCACCACTTGCATATGTTATCATCATCATCCAGGTCCACAGACGCTGGGGAGCCCCGGTTACAGCAAGGATTTGGAGAGCCAGTCCCAGCAAGTGGGAAATCCTATGCGGTGCGTCCACCCATAGGTGAGGCATCCAAAGTCGCTGCAAACAGGCCCAGCCTTATATACCAGAGATCGACAAGCCAGAATAGCTGGCACCTTTGTTTTGAGCAGAAAATTTCTGGTTTCATTCTCCTGTTGGATTCCACCCAAAGCTTGGCCAGGGCTTGGGGGGGGAACCAAGGGAGTTTCTAACAAGGCCAAATACTTGGGTTCTCAGCCTTGAACAAGGCTGCGAAAGGAAAGTTGAATACATTCTCTCCTCACTACTGATTATATTTTGTCTTTCACTAGCGAGTTTACATATTTTATTAATGACTACATGCTAAGTTAGCAGCTTCAGCTTAGGGCCTGTTGTTCAGGCTGCAGTATTTCAATGCTTTAGCACTTTTTACACCAGCATAAGTGGGTTGTTATAACTTAGTACAATACCTACTAGCACAGTGGTTATCAGTTATAAAATATACAGGATTCATCTATAGGTCAACTCTGGCTTGGGCCTGTTGTCCAAGCCTTAGCACTTCAGTAGTCTGTTGCTTTTGTCCTTTCTCCATCTCACTCTCTCTGTTTTCCCTGTTTTAGAATTCCCCTCCTCTTCTTTCTGTATGCATTGGTATTAGTTTTTGTCTCCAGGTCTCTTTTTTACTGTCTCTCTGTCCCTGTTTCCTAATTCTTCCTTCTCTGCCCTGTAACATGTAGCTCTGTGGTTTGATTTGTGTTCCTCCCCTGCCCTTTCCCTCCATTGTTTGCTGTCCTGACTCCCCATCGCTGTTGCTTTTTCCTCCCTCTGTGCCCTGTTCTTTGTAGCTTTGTCTTTTGCCATCTCTCTTGGTCTAGCTCCCTGCCCCTATTCTTTTTTCCTCCGTGTCTGTTGTGCTGCCCATCCCAGGTTTTTTTCTGCATCTCTGTCCTGCTCCTCATCCTTCTTTGTTGGTCTCTGTCCTGCTCCTCCTTCTTCTTTCTGCTGCCTCTTTTCTTCTCTCCCTGTTGCTTCTTTCTCCATATATGTGTTGGGCTCCCTGTCCCCATCCTCTCACCACCCCATTCCTTGCCTCTTGTTTTCTCACTACCCCCATACTGGCCAGCCGGCTGCCCCTTTTCTCCTGTCTTCTAGTGTTCTGCACCCTGCTCCTCATTTTCGGTAGTCTCCAGCTCTGCCCAGCAGCCCATTGCTCCAGGAGCCGACTGACTGACTGACGGTTCCCTGCTGGCCTGAGGAGTGTGGCTCTGGGAACAAGCGCCCAGGTGTGTCAGGGGCAGGGGGAGCATTAGGGGCCCTGAGCCCCGGAGCAGACTCGCTTCTGGGACTTGTTATGTGTGTGACTGAATAAACACATGCTGTCTGCTGGCTGCCTTTTGTGCTTCCTTTTCCCTGGGCGAGGGGCTGTGAGGGAGCCCAGGGGAGGGGTGATGATGCACTGTGGGGGTGGGGGGATGGCCTCCAGCTGTGGGCTGGAGCTGGAGGGGCCCCAGGTGTGGGCAATGAGGCTGATGGCAGTGGCCCCTCCCTGTAAAGGGGTTGCTCCAGGTGGAGGGATGGGTGCTGCTGTTGAAAGCAGGGAAGCCCTCAGAGGGGTCGGTGTAAACCAAGGGGGGAGCAGAGCAGTTGCTGAGTGTTGCTGGGCTGTGGCTGCACCAAGGGAGAAGGTGAGTGGAGCTGTGCAATCAACTGGCAGCTCCTGGGAAAGGAGCTCATGGAGAGGATGGTGGTGTCTGCAGGGTGGCAATGGGGCGGCACAGAGCAGCGGGGGGACACTGCTCGGTGTTGAAGCCGGTGGCGGGGACACTGTGGGGCAGGCTGTCCAGGGCTGTGCCTGGTGGGGCTTCTGGGTGTGTTGGCGGGGGTTGGGAGGGGTGAACAATGGTGTCCCTGCAGGGTCAGAAAGTAGGGAAAGCTGCCTCTCACAACATAGCAGTAGTCCTGGTGTATGGGGTTTCTGGTCAGCCACGTTGGTTCCCTGGGGAGTGCTGGGATGTGTGGTCTTCCAGCACTTGGCTTGCAGGTGGCCATGCCGTGTTTGCCAGCACGTGCCAGAAGCTGTAGGTTTTGCAGACTTTGCTGCCAGGCAGCTGCATTGCTCATGGGCGCACATAGCACGGCATAGTCCTTGCTACCACTATGGCTCCTGCAACGCAGCACGAGGGATAGTTTTGTTACTGCTTTCATGTGGTTTCCTGCGGGCTTCTGGCTGCTCCCCAAAAAGCGTGCCTGCACCTCGAGAGTGCGTGCGCAGTGGCGCACCACCCCGCATCCGACAAGCAGTACTGCCGCTTGGCTGCTGCTCGTGTGGGGTGTGGCGCTCGCCTGTGCTCACTGCTGCTGTCTGACAAACACAACATGGTACTGCAGGTGGGCTATGCAGAGGTGCCCCCATGCCCCACGCTGCCACCCACCAGCAACGTCAACGCGATGCTCCAATGCCTGTGGGGTGGTGCGGCCACGCTTGGTGCTGCCTCCTGATAAGGAAATGCTGCCGCCACCCCACGAGCACGCTGTCAGCGGGTGCTCGGCATGCAAAGTGCAGGACTGCAGTGCCAGCACTGCACGGGTGCGCAGCACTGTCAGAGCTGGCTTTCCTGCTGCCGCAGTATGATGACTTGCTGGGCGTGATTCCTGGTGGTGGGTGAGGGCCAAGGCCACCGCTGAGGCCAGCAAGCTCCTTTGGCAGGTGTGGGGGCACCTCCTGCCTGCTGGCCCCATGGCAGTGGTGGGACAGGAAGCTTCACACTGCCCGCTGTGTCATGCCTCCACTCTGCTGGAGGTGATCTGGGCCAGCGGAGCCCCAGAGAGTTACCTGAGAGCTGGTAGAAAGGAAGAGGGGAAGAAGATGGGTGTCCCTGCCAGGGGTTGGTGCTGGGTGCCTCCCCAGCTTGCCAGAGTTCCCCTTGAGCTGGTACTGGCCTCACCCGCACCATGCAGCTGGCCCCAGCTCTCACACCTCCCCTGAAGCCTGTCCCATAGCCCCAGGTCACCCCCAAGCCCTGTGGGGGTGGCAGCAAGCTGGCCCTTGGTGCATCTGCAGAAGCCCCTGTGGAAGGAGGGGCTCTGGCCAGGGGTGATCTATGGTAATAATGGTAGTTGCTTCATCTTTCCTTCTCCCAGAGGCCGCACTGAGACTGTGCTTGCCTGTTCCTTCCCTGGGGATGCTGCTGACTGGACCCACCTCAGAACTGTGTGGGGTGTCTCTGCCTGGCTTTGTGCTCCTCTCAGCATAGAGGTGAAAAGGGACAGGCCCCTGGGAAATTTTCTGGATATGGACAGGAGCTGCCATGGCTGAAGCTGGAGAGGCCTGAGAAAGGGAACAAAGAAGAAAATCAAGGCCATCTGGGCAACACCTGCCTCCCACTGCAGGAAGAGAGAACCTGCCTCTCTGGATGAGGAAGCAGCCCTCTTCATAGTCCGCAGCAAGCCAGACCGCCAACGTGCACCGTAGCGTCTGTGTGCGTCACCCCAAGTGCAGTACGGCCGCGTAGTGCGTGAGCGAGTGAGGCTACATGAACAGGAAGCCGTGTCTCGTAAGAACTGAGAGACACCCATGTATTCTTTTAGGGGGAGGACAACCAAGTGACTGGAGCTACAAAAGAGGAAGGGAGGAGAGAAGGAGAAAGAAGGCTCTGAACTGGCAAATTTTCCTGGCAGCGCCGAGAGTGAATGCTGGGGTGAGTCGCAGACCCTCAGGGCCCTGTTGCCCCTCTTGTGCATTTTGGGCTCTCCCCTGGCCCCATCTCTATCCCACACTGCTGTGATGTCTCTGCTTCCCTTTATCTCTATTCTCCTTCTTCTCTCCTGCTCCCACTCCCTCTTGTTGTGTCTTCTTCTAGCTCTCCCTTTTTCTCTAGATGCCTTTGTTCCTCTCCCTCTCCTTTCTTTTTTTCATCCTCCATCTCTCTCCTGTAGCCTAGTGCTGGTTTTTTCCTTTTCCAGTTCTTGGTCCTGATCGGCATCGGTCTGTTTTTGCCCACAACTTCTCTGACCTGTTCCCTGGCGTTCTTTTCCTCTCCGTGCCTGTCTGTGCCGCTCCATGTCTCTGAGTTGCTCTCTCTCCCTCCTCCCCTGACATTATGTATCCCTTTACCTTGGTCATTGATGCCCACCCCCCTTATTCTATATCTTGCTGTCCCTCTTTTCCTCCCTGTTTATTTCATCCTTTCTCTGACCCTTTGTGCTGCTCCCTGTCTCAATTATTTATTGCTTCATCTCTCTGTCCTGTTCTCTGTCTCTGTTCTTTGTCGTACTCCACCTCTCTGTCATTCTCTGTTGCTCTTTGCTCTCTAATCCAGCATCCTGCTCTGTGTCCCTCTCTCTTCCACAGTCATCTCCTGCTCTCTGGCTCCCTGTCCCTCACCTGTCTTCTAGATCTCTCTGTCCCTTCTCTCTCTTCTTGATTCTCTAGTTTCCTATCTTGCACTGTCCTTTGTTTTTCTATCTCCCTGACTCTGTCCAGTCACTCTATCCATTTCTCTAATGTTTCTTTCTCCATCTCTGCCTCACCCCCTTTCTGCTTTGTCTTAGTTCCTCCATCCTCTCCCTAACCATTTGAATGTGTATCTCCATATCATGGCTTGTCCTGTTGACTCTCACTATATCCCCCTGTCAAGCTCCCTGTCCCATTAACTCTCACTATATCCCCCTGTCAAGCTCCCTGTCCCATTACCTCTCACTATATCCCCCTGTCAAGCTCCCTATCCCATTATTCTCCTCTGTCCTTCTCTCTGCCCCTTTTTCCTCATCCTGCAGCGTACCACAGTTTTCTTGTTGTCCCTCTCTTTGCCCTGATCTGTCTGTCTCTCTCTTACTCTATCAACCCTTCTGGCTGCTTCTCCATCTATTTCTCTCCTCCCACCTTCCTTATTCCCCTCATTTAATTTATCTCTCTTTCTGTCCTTTTTGCTCCCCACTCATCATTTTCTCTCTATTTCCCTCTCTCTTGCTCTCTTGCTGACCCTGTTTTTCTTCCACCATGCCCCAGCAGGACTCCTCATCCCTTTTATAGTGATTTCTCCATCTCACTGTGCTTTGTTCTTTACTCCTATCCAGAACATGGTTCTGTTAGAAGTTAGGTAGCATGTGTGGTCTTGCTAGAAAAGAAGCGTAACCCTGTAGCGTTTCATTTTTTTCATAGGAAACTAAAGCACATCCTTTTGGATAATGATATTATTGCATTTAGCTGATTGGTTAGTACAGTTAGTATTGGTTATTTAGCTGATAGCTTAGTACAATATCTGTCTTTTTCTATCTATACCACCTCAGAAAAGCTAATTTTAATTCCCTACCCAGTCATATTGCTGATGCAATAGATGTAACGAAGGAGCAGATATTGTCATTTCCAGTAAGGGTCGCTTTCTTCAAACAGCACTTTCCATGCAGTAAACTTAAGGCAGGTGAGAAAACTTGCTTCTGCTCCCCTGGCTGCTTTTATGCCTTCTGGTGGTTCACCCCTCCCCTTTCCCAGGTGATTGTGGTCAGGGTGGTGGGTGGGGCCTGGGGTATATAAGCCACAGCCTCTCCTCAGGGTGGTCATTCTGCTCTTAGGCCTCTCTGAGGTCAGTGCTCTAGTGGTCCTTGTGTAAATAGCAGCTTTTGAGCTGTTGAAGCCCTTTGGGCAGGTGTGTTTTGATAACCACAGAAACAGAGCTACCCAAGGTAAGAGTTTCAGGATCAGTCAAGGTTCAACAGCATATATAAGAGGAGGTGCAGTGGCATGTAGTGGTTTATTTTCCGGTAAGTAATTTTGTATGAAGTGGTGGTGAGTGTGTGTGTGTTTAAGATGGCTTAATAGCATATGTGTTGTATTTTCCTGGCTTTTCTGACTTTATTAAAGATGGAAGCTTGTTTTTTTCCCTAGTATTGCTGTACATATTGTAAGTTGTTGATATCATCTGTCTAAATAGGACCAAAGATGAGATAATGTAGCAAGGGTTAGAATGAGCATCTTGTGTGCATTTGTACATGGAATTTTAACATTTCTCAAAAAAGGGGCAGGGATGTAAGGTGCAGGGTCTTTCAGGGTACGGGATGGCTCATTGCCTTTCCTAATTCCTTGCAGAGAATGATGTTGTTTTGCAGGTGCTGTGTAGGCAGCCTTTGGAATAGGACGAGCATTTGAAGTGAGCTGGGGTAGTAGAGAGGAGGAGCATGGCCCCAGTGTTTTCACACAAGCACAACTACGATGTTTTGTCTTTTGATGTCATAGGTGCCACAAGCGATGATCGCCGTAGCGTCCAACACTGAAACCGGCATGGAGCAAGTGAGCAGAAAGTCTGATGCTTTTGAGGAGGAGCGAGTTGCAGAAGAGGGCTGTGTCAGCCAACATGGTGCTGACTCCTGGTGATGTTTTTGTGCAGATGAAGAGGAACATGGCATCCATAGGAATATCCAGGTTAGCTGATGTGGTTGTTGTGGAAAATGGCCTCAGACTCCCAGCCCCCAGATAAGTTGAGGGACTGGTGTTTGGGAGAGGTCTCTGGGGTGAGCCTAAGTTTGGGAATTGAGGGAGGAGTTTTCAAGTTAGCGTAGGTGAGAGGGCTGTCCAGGAACGGTGCCCTTTGGGCAGGGAAAGGGAGCAGGTGACCTTTCTGCACAAGACTGCCATGTGCCAGGCAGGGCAGTTACAGCCTATGGCTGTGTTGTTGTGTAGTTCACGTTTTCCATTTTATGTGTCCTAGAGCTTCCTTGGGTCACGACATCCTCCTCGCTCTTTGCACTGAAGTAGCACGCACCATCTCTCGGGTCTCGAATGCCTATAGTCATTGTCACAGTGCCGGTCGGGTGACCTTTTTTATTGCGTTACAAGCTTAAAACATGGATAGGTCTTGGAAGTTTCAGGTCTGTCTGCTTTTGCGGCATTGTTCCAGGCTGCGTTAACATCTCTGGTCTCGAGCAGCCCATTTTTGTAAAGACGTTTCCTGGGAGTTCTACCCTGCATCCTTACATGCTTAGGTCTTGAAGTAAGGTGTCTTGCACCTGCCTCATCCCAGTTGCTCCCATCTGGTTTTGTCTCAGGCCACAGCGTTTGGCTTTTCTCAGCCTGCCATGGATTATTCCTCATGGCCTCGCTGGTCTTCTCATCTGGCACAGTCTCTGGCTGAGGGGTCATTTTTAGAGAGCTTGTTTTAATGTCTCTGTCACACCATTTGTCTTGTATGTGCGCAGTGTTGGTCTGTGCCTGTTTATGTCTGGGTTGGAGCTGCTCTGCCTAGGGGCACAGCAGTGATAACAGGGTGGGAGGTGGGAGGGAAGTCAACGCCACAAAAAGGGGAGGCCAAAAAGGGGTGAGAGGCTGGAGAGAAGTAGAGGCCAAAAAAAATTGTAGCCCAAAAAGGGGTGGGAGGCGGGAGAGAAGTAGAGGCCAGAAAAAATGGGAGGCTTAAAAGGGGTGGGAGGCTTAAAAGGGGTGGGAGGCTTAAAAGGGGTGGGAGGCTTAAAAGGGGTGGGAGGCTTAAAAGGGGTGGGAGGCTTAAAAGGGGTGGGAGGCTTAAAAGGGGTGGGAGGCTTAAAAGGGGTGGGAGGCTGGAGAGAAGTAGAGGCTAGAATAAAATTGGAGGCCAAAAAGCGGTGGGAGGCCAAAAAAGTGTGGGAGGCTGGAGAGAAGTAGAGGCCAGAACAAATTGGAGGCCAAAAATGAGTGGGAGGCCAAAAAGGGGTGAGAGGCTGGAGAGAAGTAGAGGCCAGAAAAAATTGGAGGCCAAAATGAGTGGGAGTCCAAAAAGTGGTGGGAGTTCTAAAACAGGGTGAGAGGCTGAAGAGAAGAAGAGGCCAGAACAAATTGTATGCTGAAAAGGAGTGGGAGGCCAAAAAGGGGTGGGAGACCGGTGAATAGAAAACGCCAGAAAAAATTAGATGCTGAAAAGGGGTGGGAGGATAAAAACGGTGGGAGGCCATAAAAGGGTGGGAGGCTGGAGAGAAGTAGAGGCTGGAAAAAATTGGAGGCCAAAAAGGGGTGGGAAGGTAGAGAGAAGTAGAGGCTAGAAAAAGACTGGAGGCCAAAATGAGTGGGAGTCCCAAAAGGGGTGGGAGGCCATAAAAGTGTGGGAGGCTGGAAAAAATTGGAGGCCAAAAATGAGTGGGAGGCAAAAAAGGGGTGGGAGGCTGGAGAGAAGAAGAGGCCAGAAAGAATTAGAGGTCGAAAAGGCGTGGGAGGCTGGAGAGAAGTAGAGGCCAGAAAAAATTGGAGGCTGAAAAGGAGTGGGAGGCATAAAAGGGGTGGGAGACCGATGAATAGAAGATGCCAGAAAAAATGAGATGCTGAAAAGGCGTGGGAGGCCAAAAAAGGGTGGGAGGCTGGAGAGAAGTAGAGGCTGGAAAAAATTAGAGGCCGAAAAGGCGTGGGAGGCCAAAAAGGGGTGGGAGGCTGGAGAGAAGTAGAGGCCAGAAAAACTTGGAGGCCAAAATGAGTGGGAGTCCAAAAAGGAGTGGGAGGCCATAAAATGGTGGGAGGCTGGAGAGAAGGAGAGGCCAGAAAAAATTGGAGGCCAAAAAGGAGTGGGAGGCCAAAAAAGGGTGGGCGGCTGGAGAGAAGTATAGGCCAGAAAAAATTGGAGGCTGAAAAAAGGAGTGGGAGGACGAAAAGTGGTGGGAGGCTGGAGAGAAGTAGAGGCCAGAAAAAATAGAAGGCCAAAAAGGGGTGGGAGGCCTAAAAAAGGGTGAGAGGCTGAAGAGAAGAAGAGGCCAAAACAAATTTTAGGATGAAGATGAGTGGGAGGCCAAAAAGGGGTGGGAGCCTGGAGAGAAGAAGAGGCCAGAACAAATTGGAGGCCATGAAAGGAGTGGGAGGCTGAAAAATGGTGGGAGACTGGAGAGAAGGAGAGGCCAGAAAAAATTGGAGGCCGGAAAGGAGTAGGAGGCCGAAAAGGAGTAGGAGGCCAAAAAGGAGTGGGAGGCCAAAAAGGGTCGGTAGGCAAAAAAAGGGTGGGAGGCCAAAAAAGCGTGGGAGGCTGGAGAGAAGTAGAGGCCAGAAAAAATTGGAGGCCGAAAAAGGAGTGGGAGGCCAAAAAGTGGTGGGAGGCTGGAGAGAAGTAGAGGCCAGTAAGAATTAGAGGTTGAAAAGGCATGGGAGTCCAAAAAGGGGTGGGAGGTTGGAGAGAAGTAGAGGCCAGAAAAAATTAAAGGCCAAAATCAGTGGGAGTCCAAAAAGGGGTGGGAGGCCATAAAATGGTGGGAGGCTGGAGAGAAGTAGAGGCCAGAAAAAATAGGAGGCCGAAAAGGGCTGGGAGGCCTAAAAAAGGGTGAGAGGCTGAAGAGAAGAGGCCAGAACAAATTGTAGGCTGAAAAGGAGTGGGAGGCCAAAAAGGGGTGGGAGACCGGTGAATAGAAGACGCCAGAAAAAATGAGATGCTGAAAAGGGGTGGGATGCTAAAAAGGGGTGGGAGGCCAAAAAAGGGTGGGAGGCTGGAGAGAAGTAGAGGCTGGAAAAAATTAGAGGCCGAAAAGGGGTGGGAGGCCAAAAAGGGGTGGGAGGCTGGAGAGAAGTAGAGGCCAGAACAAATAGGCGGCCGAAAAGGGGTAGGAGGCCAAAAAGGGCTGGGAGACCGGTGAATAGAAGACGCCAGAAAAAATGACATGCTGAAAAGGGGTGGGAGGCTAAAAAGGGGTAGGAGGCCAAAAAAGGGTGGGAGGCTGGAGAGAAGTAGAGGCTGGAAAAAATTAGAGGCCGAAAAGGGGTGGGAGGCCAAAAAGGGGTGGGAGGCTAGAGCGAAGTAGAGGCAAGAACAGATTAGATGTCCAAAAGGCGTGGGAGGCCGAAAAATGGTGGGAGGCTGGAGAGAAGTAGAGGCCAGAACAAATTGTAGGCTGAAAAGGAGTGGGAGGCCAAAAAGGGCTGGGAGGCTTGAGAGAAGTAGAGGCCAGAAAAAATTGGAGGCCGAAAAGGGGTGGGAGGCCAAAAAGGGGTGGGAGGCCATAAAATGGTGGGAGGCTGGAGAGAAGTAGAGGCCAGAAAAAATAGAAGGCCAAAAACGGGTGAGAGGCCAAAAAGGGGTGGGAGGCTGGAGAGAAGTAGAGACCAGAACAAATTCGAGGTCGATAAGGAGTGGGAGGCCAAAAAAGGGTGGGAGGTTGGAGAGAAGTAGAGGCCAGAACAAATAGGAGGCCGAAAAGGGGTGGGAGGCCAAAAAGGGCTGGGAGGCCTAAAAGAGGGTGAGAGGCTGAAGAGAAGAAGAGGCCAGAAGAAATTGTAGGCTGAAAAGGAGTGGGAGGCCAAAAAGGGGTGGGAGACCGGTGAATAGAAGACGCCAGAAAAAATGAGATGCTGAAAAGGGGTGGGAGGCTAAAAAGGGGTGGGAGGCCAAAAAAGGGTGGGCGGCTGGAGAGAAGTAGAGGCCAGAAAAAATTGTAGGCCAAAATGAGTGGGAGTCCAAAAAGGCGTGGGAGGCCAAAAAGGGGTGGGAGGCTGGAGAGAAGTAGAGGCCATAAAAAATTGAAGGCCGAAAAGGGGTGGGAGGCCAAAAAGTGGTGGGAGACCGGTGAATAGAAGACGCCAGAAAAAATTAGATGCTGAAAAGGGGTGGGAGGCTAAAAAGGGGTGGGAGACCAAAAGAGGGTGGGAGTCTGGAGAGAAGTAGAGGCTAGAAATAGACTGGAGGGCAAAATGAGTGGGAGTCCCAAAAGGGGTGGGAGGCCATAAAAGTGTGGGAGGCTGGAGAGAAGTAGAGGCTGGAAAAAATTGGAGGCCGAAAAGGCGTGGGAGGCCAAAAAGGGGTGGGAGGCTGGAGAGAAGTAGAGGCCAGAAAAAATTGGAGGCCGAAAAGGGGTGGGAGGCCAAAAAGGGGTGGGAGGCTGGAGATAAGTAGAGGCCAGAACAGATTAGAGGTCCAAAAGGCGTGGGAGGCCGAAAAATGGTGGGAGGCTGGAGAGAAGTAGAGGCCAGAACAAATAGGAGGCCGAAAAGGGGTTGGAGGCCAAAAAGGGGTGGGAGGCTGGAGAGAAGTAGAGGCCAGAAAAAATTGGAGGCTGAAAAGGAGTGGGAGGCATAAAAGGGGTGGGAGACCGATGAATAGAAGATGCCAGAAAAAATGAGATGCTGAAAAGGCGTGGGAGGCCAAAAAAGGGTGGGAGGCTGGAGAGAAGTAGAGGCTGGAAAAAATTAGAGGCCGAAAAGGCGTGGGAGGCCAAAAAGGGGTGGGAGGCTGGAGAGAAGTAGAGGCCAGAAAAACTTGGAGGCCAAAATGAGTGGGAGTCCAAAAAGGAGTGGGAGGCCATAAAATGGTGGGAGGCTGGAGAGAAGGAGAGGCCAGAAAAAATTGGAGGCCAAAAAGGAGTGGGAGGCCAAAAAGGAGTGGGAGGCCAAAAAGGAGTGGGAGGCCAAAAAAGGGTGGGCGGCTGGAGAGAAGTATAGGCCAGAAAAAATTGGAGGCTGAAAAAAGGAGTGGGAGGACGAAAAGTGGTGGGAGGCTGGAGAGAAGTAGAGGCCAGAAAAAATAGAAGGCCAAAAAGGGGTGGGAGGCCTAAAAAAGGGTGAGAGGCTGAAGAGAAGAAGAGGCCAAAACAAATTTTAGGATGAAGATGAGTGGGAGGCCAAAAAGGGGTGGGAGCCTGGAGAGAAGAAGAGGCCAGAACAAATTGGAGGCCATGAAAGGAGTGGGAGGCTGAAAAATGGTGGGAGACTGGAAAGAAGGAGAGGCCAGAAAAAATTGGAGGCCGGAAAGGAGTAGGAGGCCAAAAAGGAGTGGGAGGCCAAAAAGGGTCGGTAGGCAAAAAAAGGGTGGGAGGCCAAAAAAGCGTGGGAGGCTGGAGAGAAGTAGAGGCCAGAAAAAATTGGAGGCCGAAAAAGGAGTGGGAGGCCAAAAAGTGGTGGGAGGCTGGAGAGAAGTAGAGGCCAGTAAGAATTAGAGGTTGAAAAGGCATGGGAGTCCAAAAAGGGGTGGGAGGTTGGAGAGAAGTAGAGGCCAGAAAAAATTAAAGGCCAAAATCAGTGGGAGTCCAAAAAGGGGTGGGAGGCCATAAAATGGTGGGAGGCTGGAGAGAAGTAGAGGCCAGAAAAAATAGGAGGCCGAAAAGGGCTGGGAGGCCTAAAAAAGGGTGAGAGGCTGAAGAGAAGAGGCCAGAACAAATTGTAGGCTGAAAAGGAGTGGGAGGCCAAAAAGGGGTGGGAGACCGGTGAATAGAAGACGCCAGAAAAAATGAGATGCTGAAAAGGGGTGGGATGCTAAAAAGGGGTGGGAGGCCAAAAAAGGGTGGGAGGCTGGAGAGAAGTAGAGGCTGGAAAAAATTAGAGGCCGAAAAGGGGTGGGAGGCCAAAAAGGGGTGGGAGGCTGGAGAGAAGTAGAGGCCAGAACAAATAGGCGGCCGAAAAGGGGTAGGAGGCCAAAAAGGGCTGGGAGACCGGTGAATAGAAGACGCCAGAAAAAATGACATGCTGAAAAGGGGTGGGAGGCTAAAAAGGGGTAGGAGGCCAAAAAAGGGTGGGAGGCTGGAGAGAAGTAGAGGCTGGAAAAAATTAGAGGCCGAAAAGGGGTGGGAGGCCAAAAAGGGGTGGGAGGCTAGAGCGAAGTAGAGGCAAGAACAGATTAGATGTCCAAAAGGCGTGGGAGGCCGAAAAATGGTGGGAGGCTGGAGAGAAGTAGAGGCCAGAACAAATTGTAGGCTGAAAAGGAGTGGGAGGCCAAAAAGGGCTGGGAGGCTTGAGAGAAGTAGAGGCCAGAAAAAATTGGAGGCCGAAAAGGGGTGGGAGGCCAAAAAGGGGTGGGAGGCCATAAAATGGTGGGAGGCTGGAGAGAAGTAGAGGCCAGAAAAAATAGAAGGCCAAAAACGGGTGAGAGGCCAAAAAGGGGTGGGAGGCTGGAGAGAAGTAGAGACCAGAACAAATTCGAGGTCGATAAGGAGTGGGAGGCCAAAAAAGGGTGGGAGGTTGGAGAGAAGTAGAGGCCAGAACAAATAGGAGGCCGAAAAGGGGTGGGAGGCCAAAAAGGGCTGGGAGGCCTAAAAGAGGGTGAGAGGCTGAAGAGAAGAAGAGGCCAGAACAAATTGTAGGCTGAAAAGGAGTGGGAGGCCAAAAAGGGGTGGGAGACTGGTGAATAGAAGACGCCAGAAAAAATGAGATGCTGAAAAGGGGTGGGAGGCTAAAAAGGGGTGGGAGGCCAAAAAAGGGTGGGCGGCTGGAGAGAAGTAGAGGCCAGAAAAAATTGTAGGCCAAAATGAGTGGGAGTCCAAAAAGGCGTGGGAGGCCAAAAAGGGGTGGGAGGCTGGAGAGAAGTAGAGGCCATAAAAAATTGAAGGCCGAAAAGGGGTGGGAGGCCAAAAAGTGGTGGGAGACCGGTGAATAGAAGACGCCAGAAAAAATTAGATGCTGAAAAGGGGTGGGAGGCTAAAAAGGGGTGGGAGACCAAAAGAGGGTGGGAGTCTGGAGAGAAGTAGAGGCTAGAAATAGACTGGAGGGCAAAATGAGTGGGAGTCCCAAAAGGGGTGGGAGGCCATAAAAGTGTGGGAGGCTGGAGAGAAGTAGAGGCTGGAAAAAATTGGAGGCCGAAAAGGCGTGGGAGGCCAAAAAGGGGTGGGAGGCTGGAGAGAAGTAGAGGCCAGAAAAAATTGGAGGCCGAAAAGGGGTGGGAGGCCAAAAAGGGGTGGGAGGCTGGAGATAAGTAGAGGCCAGAACAGATTAGAGGTCCAAAAGGCGTGGGAGGCCGAAAAATGGTGGGAGGCTGGAGAGAAGTAGAGGCCAGAACAAATAGGAGGCCGAAAAGGGGTTGGAGGCCAAAAAGGGGTGGGAGGCTGGAGAGAAGTAGAGGCCAGAAAAAATTGGAGGCTGAAAAGGAGTGGGAGGCATAAAAGGGGTGGGAGACCGATGAATAGAAGATGCCAGAAAAAATGAGATGCTGAAAAGGCGTGGGAGGCCAAAAAAGGGTGGGAGGCTGGAGAGAAGTAGAGGCTGGAAAAAATTAGAGGCCGAAAAGGCGTGGGAGGCCAAAAAGGGGTGGGAGGCTGGAGAGAAGTAGAGGCCAGAAAAACTTGGAGGCCAAAATGAGTGGGAGTCCAAAAAGGAGTGGGAGGCCATAAAATGGTGGGAGGCTGGAGAGAAGGAGAGGCCAGAAAAAATTGGAGGCCAAAAAGGAGTGGGAGGCCAAAAAGGAGTGGGAGGCCAAAAAAGGGTGGGCGGCTGGAGAGAAGTATAGGCCAGAAAAAATTGGAGGCTGAAAAAAGGAGTGGGAGGACGAAAAGTGGTGGGAGGCTGGAGAGAAGTAGAGGCCAGAAAAAATAGAAGGCCAAAAAGGGGTGGGAGGCCTAAAAAAGGGTGAGAGGCTGAAGAGAAGAAGAGGCCAAAACAAATTTTAGGATGAAGATGAGTGGGAGGCCAAAAAGGGGTGGGAGCCTGGAGAGAAGAAGAGGCCAGAACAAATTGGAGGCCATGAAAGGAGTGGGAGGCTGAAAAATGGTGGGAGACTGGAAAGAAGGAGAGGCCAGAAAAAATTGGAGGCCGGAAAGGAGTAGGAGGCCGAAAAGGAGTAGGAGGCCAAAAAGGAGTGGGAGGCCAAAAAGGGTCGGTAGGCAAAAAAAGGGTGGGAGGCCAAAAAAGCGTGGGAGGCTGGAGAGAAGTAGAGGCCAGAAAAAATTGGAGGCCGAAAAAGGAGTGGGAGGCCAAAAAGTGGTGGGAGGCTGGAGAGAAGTAGAGGCCAGTAAGAATTAGAGGTTGAAAAGGCATGGGAGTCCAAAAAGGGGTGGGAGGTTGGAGAGAAGTAGAGGCCAGAAAAAATTAAAGGCCAAAATCAGTGGGAGTCCAAAAAGGGGTGGGAGGCCATAAAATGGTGGGAGGCTGGAGAGAAGTAGAGGCCAGAAAAAATAGGAGGCCGAAAAGGGCTGGGAGGCCTAAAAAAGGGTGAGAGGCTGAAGAGAAGAGGCCAGAACAAATTGTAGGCTGAAAAGGAGTGGGAGGCCAAAAAGGGGTGGGAGACCGGTGAATAGAAGACGCCAGAAAAAATGAGATGCTGAAAAGGGGTGGGATGCTAAAAAGGGGTGGGAGGCCAAAAAAGGGTGGGAGGCTGGAGAGAAGTAGAGGCTGGAAAAAATTAGAGGCCGAAAAGGGGTGGGAGGCCAAAAAGGGGTGGGAGGCTGGAGAGAAGTAGAGGCCAGAACAAATAGGCGGCCGAAAAGGGGTAGGAGGCCAAAAAGGGCTGGGAGACCGGTGAATAGAAGACGCCAGAAAAAATGACATGCTGAAAAGGGGTGGGAGGCTAAAAAGGGGTAGGAGGCCAAAAAAGGGTGGGAGGCTGGAGAGAAGTAGAGGCTGGAAAAAATTAGAGGCCGAAAAGGGGTGGGAGGCCAAAAAGGGGTGGGAGGCTAGAGCGAAGTAGAGGCAAGAACAGATTAGATGTCCAAAAGGCGTGGGAGGCCGAAAAATGGTGGGAGGCTGGAGAGAAGTAGAGGCCAGAACAAATTGTAGGCTGAAAAGGAGTGGGAGGCCAAAAAGGGCTGGGAGGCTTGAGAGAAGTAGAGGCCAGAAAAAATTGGAGGCCGAAAAGGGGTGGGAGGCCAAAAAGGGGTGGGAGGCCATAAAATGGTGGGAGGCTGGAGAGAAGTAGAGGCCAGAAAAAATAGAAGGCCAAAAACGGGTGAGAGGCCAAAAAGGGGTGGGAGGCTGGAGAGAAGTAGAGACCAGAACAAATTCGAGGTCGATAAGGAGTGGGAGGCCAAAAAAGGGTGGGAGGTTGGAGAGAAGTAGAGGCCAGAACAAATAGGAGGCCGAAAAGGGGTGGGAGGCCAAAAAGGGCTGGGAGGCCTAAAAGAGGGTGAGAGGCTGAAGAGAAGAAGAGGCCAGAACAAATTGTAGGCTGAAAAGGAGTGGGAGGCCAAAAAGGGGTGGGAGACCGGTGAATAGAAGACGCCAGAAAAAATGAGATGCTGAAAAGGGGTGGGAGGCTAAAAAGGGGTGGGAGGCCAAAAAAGGGTGGGCGGCTGGAGAGAAGTAGAGGCCAGAAAAAATTGTAGGCCAAAATGAGTGGGAGTCCAAAAAGGCGTGGGAGGCCAAAAAGGGGTGGGAGGCTGGAGAGAAGTAGAGGCCATAAAAAATTGGAGGCCGAAAAGGGGTGGGAGGCCAAAAAGTGGTGGGAGACCGGTGAATAGAAGACGCCAGAAAAAATTAGATGCTGAAAAGGGGTGGGAGGCTAAAAAGGGGTGGGAGACCAAAAGAGGGTGGGAGTCTGGAGAGAAGTAGAGGCTAGAAATAGACTGGAGGGCAAAATGAGTGGGAGTCCCAAAAGGGGTGGGAGGCCATAAAAGTGTGGGAGGCTGGAGAGAAGTAGAGGCTGGAAAAAATTGGAGGCCGAAAAGGCGTGGGAGGCCAAAAAGGGGTGGGAGGCTGGAGAGAAGTAGAGGCCAGAAAAAATTGGAGGCCGAAAAGGGGTGGGAGGCCAAAAAGGGGTGGGAGGCTGGAGATAAGTAGAGGCCAGAACAGATTAGAGGTCCAAAAGGCGTGGGAGGCCGAAAAATGGTGGGAGGCTGGAGAGAAGTAGAGGCCAGAACAAATAGGAGGCCGAAAAGGGGTTGGAGGCCAAAAAGGGGTGGGAGGCTGGAGAGAAGTAGAGGCCAGAAAAAATAGGAGGTCGATAAGGAGTGGGAGGCCAAAAAAGGGTGGGAGGCTGGAGAGAAGTAGAGGCCAGAACAGATTAGATGTCCATAGGCGTGGGAGGCCGAAAAATGGTGGGAGGCTGGAGAGAAGTAGAGGCCAGAACAAATAGGAGGCCGAAAAGGGGTGGGAGGCCAAAAAGGGCTGGGAGACCGGTGAATAGAAGACGCCAGAAAAAATTAGATGCTGAAAAGAGGTGGGAGGCTAAAAAGGGGTGGGAGACCAAAAGAGGGTGGGAGTCTGGAGAGAAGTAGAGGCTAGAAATAGACTGGAGGGCAAAATGAGTGGGAGTCCCAAAAGGGGTGGGAGGCCATAAAAGTGTGGGAGGCTGGAGAGAAGTAGAGGCTGGAAAAAATTGGAGGCCGAAAAGGCGTGGGAGGCCAAAAAGGGGTGGGAGGCTGGAGAGAAGTAGAGGCCAGAAAAAATTGGAGGCCGAAAAGGGGTGGGAGGCCAAAAAGGGGTGGGAGGCTGGAGATAAGTAGAGGCCAGAAAAAATTGGAGGCCAAAATGAGTGGGAGTCCAAAACGGGGTGGGAGGCCATAAAATGGTGGGAGGCTGGAGAGAAGTAGAGGCCAGAACAAATAGAAGGCCGAAAACGGGTGAGAGGCCAAAAAGGGGTGGGAGGCTGGAGAGAAGTAGAGACCAGAACAAATTAGAGGTCGATAAGGAGTGGGAGGCCAAAAAAGGGTGGGAGGCTGGAGAGAAGTAGAGGCCAGAACAAAGAGGAGGCCGAAAAGGGGTGGGAGGCCAAAAAGGGCTGGGAGGCCTAAAAAAGGGTGAGAGGCTGAAGAGAAGAAGAGGCCAGAACAAATTGTAGGCTGAAAAGGAGTGGGAGGCCAAAAGGGGTGGGAGACTGGTGAATAGAAGACGCCAGAAAAAATGAGATGCTGAAAAGGGGTGGGAGGCTAAAAAGGGGTGGGAGGCCAAAAAAGGGTGAGAGGCTGGAGAGAAGTAGAGGCTAGAAAAAATTGGAGGCCAAAATGAGTGGGAGTCCAAAAAGGCGTGGGAGGCCAAAAAGGGGTGGGAGGCTGGATAGAAGCAGAGGCTGGAAAAAATTGGAGGCCGAAAAGGGGTGGGAGGCCAAAAAGTGGTGGGAGACCGGTGAATAGAAGACACCAGAAAAAATTAGATGCTGAAAAGGGGTGGGAGGCTAAAAAGGGGTGGGAGACCAAAAGAGGGTGGGAGTCTGGAGAGAAGTAGAGGCTAGAAATAGACTGGAGGGCAAAATGAGTGGGAGTCCCAAAAGGGGTGGGAGGCCATAAAAGTGTGGGAGGCTGGAGAGAAGTAGAGGCTTGAAAAAATTGGAGGCCGAAAAGGCGTGGGAGGCCAAAAAGGGGTGGGAGGCTGGAGAGAAGTAGAGGCTGGAAAAAATAGAAGGCCGAAAAGGGGTGGGAGGCCAAAAAGTGGTGGGAGACCGGTGAATAGAAGACGCCAGAAAAAAATAGATGCTGAAAAGGGGTGGGGGGCTAAAAAGGGGTGGGAGACCAAAAGAGGGTGGGAGTCGGGAGAGAAGTAGAGGCTAGAAATAGACTGGAGGGCAAAATGAGTGGGAGTCCCAAAAGGGGTGGGAGGCCATAAAAGTGTGGGAGGCTGGAGAGAAGTAGAGGCCAGAAAAAATTGGAGGCCGAAAAGGGGTGGGAGGCCAAAAAGGGGTGGGAGGCTGGAGAAAAGTAGAGGCCAGAAAGAATTGGAGGCCAAAATGAGTGGGAGTCAAAAAAGGGGTGGGAGGCCATAAAATGGTGGGAGGCTGGAGAGAAGTAGAGGCCAGAAAAAATAGAAGGCCAAAAACGGGTGAGAGGCCAAAAAGGGGTGGGAGGCTGGAGAGAAGTAGAGACCAGAACAAATTCGAGGTCGATAAGGAGTGGGAGGCCAAAAAAGGGTGGGAGGTTGGAGAGAAGTAGAGGCCAGAACAAATAGGAGGCCGAAAAGGGGTGGGAGGCCAAAAAGGGCTGGGAGGCCTAAAAGAGGGTGAGAGGCTGAAGAGAAGAAGAGTCCAGAACAAATTGTAGGCTGAAAAGGAGTGGGAGGCCAAAAAGGGGTGGGAGACCGGTGAATAGAAAACGCCAGAAAAAATGAGATGCTGAAAAGGGGTGGGAGGCTAAAAAGGGGTGGGAGGCCAAAAAAGGGTGGGAGGCTGGAGAGAAGTAGAGGCCAGAAAAAATTGTAGGCCAAAATGAGTGGGAGTCCAAAAAGGCGTGGGAGGCCAAAAAGGGGTGGGAGGCTGGAGAGAAGTAGAGGCCATAAAAAATTGGAGGCCGAAAAGGGGTGGGAGGCCAAAAAGTGGTGGGAGACCGGTGAATAGAAGACGCCAGAAAAAATTAGATGCTGAAAAGAGGTGGGAGGCTAAAAAGGGGTGGGAGACCAAAAGAGGGTGGGAGTCTGGAGAGAAGTAGAGGCTAGAAATAGACTGGAGGGCAAAATGAGTGGGAGTCCCAAAAGGGGTGGGAGGCCATAAAAGTGTGGGAGGCTGGAGAGAAGTAGAGGCTTGAAAAAATTGGAGGCCGAAAAGGCGTGGGAGGCCAAAAAGGGGTGGGAGGCTGGAGAGAAGTAGAGGCCAGAAAAAATTGGAGGCCGAAAAGGGGTGGGAGGCCAAAAAGGGGTGGGAGGCTGGAGATAAGTAGAGGCCAGAAAAAATTGGAGGCCAAAATGAGTGGGAGTCCAAAACGGGGTGGGAGGCCATAAAATGGTGGGAGGCTGGAGAGAAGTAGAGGCCAGAACAAATAGAAGGCCGAAAACGGGTGAGAGGCCAAAAAGGGGTGGGAGGCTGGAGAGAAGTAGAGACCAGAACAAATTAGAGGTCGATAAGGAGTGGGAGGCCAAAAAAGGGTGGGAGGCTGGAGAGAAGTAGAGGCCAGAACAAAGAGGAGGCCGAAAAGGGGTGGGAGGCCAAAAAGGGCTGGGAGGCCTAAAAAAGGGTGAGAGGCTGAAGAGAAGAAGAGGCCAGAACAAATTGTAGGCTGAAAAGGAGTGGGAGGCCAAAAGGGGTGGGAGACTGGTGAATAGAAGACGCCAGAAAAAATGAGATGCTGAAAAGGGGTGGGAGGCTAAAAAGGGGTGGGAGGCCAAAAAAGGGTGAGAGGCTGGAGAGAAGTAGAGGCTAGAAAAAATTGGAGGCCAAAATGAGTGGGAGTCCAAAAAGGCGTGGGAGGCCAAAAAGGGGTGGGAGGCTGGATAGAAGCAGAGGCTGGAAAAAATTGGAGGTCGAAAAGGGGTGGGAGGCCAAAAAGTGGTGGGAGACCGGTGAATAGAAGACACCAGAAAAAATTAGATGCTGAAAAGGGGTGGGAGGCTAAAAAGGGGTGGGAGACCAAAAGAGGGTGGGAGTCTGGAGAGAAGTAGAGGCTAGAAATAGACTGGAGGGCAAAATGAGTGGGAGTCCCAAAAGGGGTGGGAGGCCATAAAAGTGTGGGAGGCTGGAGAGAAGTAGAGGCTTGAAAAAATTGGAGGCCGAAAAGGCGTGGGAGGCCAAAAAGGGGTGGGAGGCTGGAGAGAAGTAGAGGCTGGAAAAAATAGAAGGCCGAAAAGGGGTGGGAGGCCAAAAAGTGGTGGGAGACCGGTGAATAGAAGACGCCAGAAAAAAATAGATGCTGAAAAGGGGTGGGGGGCTAAAAAGGGGTGGGAGACCAAAAGAGGGTGGGAGTCGGGAGAGAAGTAGAGGCTAGAAATAGACTGGAGGGCAAAATGAGTGGGAGTCCCAAAAGGGGTGGGAGGCCATAAAAGTGTGGGAGGCTGGAGAGAAGTAGAGGCCAGAAAAAATTGGAGGCCGAAAAGGGGTGGGAGGCCAAAAAGGGGTGGGAGGCTGGAGAAAAGTAGAGGCCAGAAAAAATTGGAGGCCAAAATGAGTGGGAGTCAAAAAAGGGGTGGGAGGCCATAAAATGGTGGGAGGCTGGAGAGAAGTAGAGGCCAGAAAAAATAGAAGGCCAAAAACGGGTGAGAGGCCAAAAAGGGGTGGGAGGCTGGAGAGAAGTAGAGACCAGAACAAATTCGAGGTCGATAAGGAGTGGGAGGCCAAAAAAGGGTGGGAGGTTGGAGAGAAGTAGAGGCCAGAACAAATAGGAGGCCGAAAAGGGGTGGGAGGCCAAAAAGGGCTGGGAGGCCTAAAAGAGGGTGAGAGGCTGAAGAGAAGAAGAGGCCAGAACAAATTGTAGGCTGAAAAGGAGTGGGAGGCCAAAAAGGGGTGGGAGACCGGTGAATAGAAAACGCCAGAAAAAATGAGATGCTGAAAAGGGGTGGGAGGCTAAAAAGGGGTGGGAGGCCAAAAAAGGGTGGGCGGCTGGAGAGAAGTAGAGGCCAGAAAAAATTGTAGGCCAAAATGAGTGGGAGTCCAAAAAGGCGTGGGAGGCCAAAAAGGGGTGGGAGGCTGGAGAGAAGTAGAGGCCATAAAAAATTGGAGGCCGAAAAGGGGTGGGAGGCCAAAAAGTGGTGGGAGACCGGTGAATAGAAGACGCCAGAAAAAATTAGATGCTGAAAAGAGGTGGGAGGCTAAAAAGGGGTGGGAGACCAAAAGAGGGTGGGAGTCTGGAGAGAAGTAGAGGCTAGAAATAGACTGGAGGGCAAAATGAGTGGGAGTCCCAAAAGGGGTGGGAGGCCATAAAAGTGTGGGAGGCTGGAGAGAAGTAGAGGCTGGAAAAAATTGGAGGCCGAAAAGGCGTGGGAGGCCAAAAAGGGGTGGGAGGCTGGAGAGAAGTAGAGGCCAGAAAAAATTGGAGGCCGAAAAGGGGTGGGAGGCCAAAAAGGGGTGGGAGGCTGGAGATAAGTAGAGGCCAGAAAAAATTGGAGGCCAAAATGAGTGGGAGTCCAAAACGGGGTGGGAGGCCATAAAATGGTGGGAGGCTGGAGAGAAGTAGAGGCCAGAACAAATAGAAGGCCGAAAACGGGTGAGAGGCCAAAAAGGGGTGGGAGGCTGGAGAGAAGTAGAGACCAGAACAAATTAGAGGTCGATAAGGAGTGGGAGGCCAAAAAAGGGTGGGAGGCTGGAGAAAAGTAGAGGCCAGAAAAAATTGGAGGCCAAAATGAGTGGGAGTCAAAAAAGGGGTGGGAGGCCATAAAATGGTGGGAGGCTGGAGAGAAGTAGAGGCCAGAAAAAATAGAAGGCCAAAAACGGGTGAGAGGCCAAAAAGGGGTGGGAGGCTGGAGAGAAGTAGAGACCAGAACAAATTCGAGGTCGATAAGGAGTGGGAGGCCAAAAAAGGGTGGGAGGTTGGAGAGAAGTAGAGGCCAGAACAAATAGGAGGCCGAAAAGGGGTGGGAGGCCAAAAAGGGCTGGGAGGCCTAAAAGAGGGTGAGAGGCTGAAGAGAAGAAGAGTCCAGAACAAATTGTAGGCTGAAAAGGAGTGGGAGGCCAAAAAGGGGTGGGAGACCGGTGAATAGAAAACGCCAGAAAAAATGAGATGCTGAAAAGGGGTGGGAGGCTAAAAAGGGGTGGGAGGCCAAAAAAGGGTGGGAGGCTGGAGAGAAGTAGAGGCCAGAAAAAATTGTAGGCCAAAATGAGTGGGAGTCCAAAAAGGCGTGGGAGGCCAAAAAGGGGTGGGAGGCTGGAGAGAAGTAGAGGCCATAAAAAATTGGAGGCCGAAAAGGGGTGGGAGGCCAAAAAGTGGTGGGAGACCGGTGAATAGAAGACGCCAGAAAAAATTAGATGCTGAAAAGAGGTGGGAGGCTAAAAAGGGGTGGGAGACCAAAAGAGGGTGGGAGTCTGGAGAGAAGTAGAGGCTAGAAATAGACTGGAGGGCAAAATGAGTGGGAGTCCAAAAAGGGGTGGGAGGCCATAAAAGGGTGGGAGGCTGGAGAGAAGTAGAGGCCAGAACAAATAGGAGGCCGAAAAGGGGTGGGAGTCCAAAAAGGGCTTGGAGGCTAAAAAAAGGGTGAGAGGCTGAAGAGAAGAAGAGGCCAGAACAAATTGTAGGCTGAAAAGGAGTGGGAGGCCAAAAAGGGGTGGGAGACCGGTGAATAGAAGACGCCAGAAAAAATGAGATGCTGAAAAGGGGTGGGAGGCTAAAAAGGGGTGGGAGGCCAAAAAAGGGTGGGAGTCTGGAGAGAAGAAGAGGCTGGAAAAAATTAGAGGCCGAAAAGGGGTGGGAGGCCAAAAAGGGGTGGGAGGCTGGAGAGAAGTAGCGGCTGGAAAAAATAGAAGGCCGAAAAGGGGTGGGAGGCCAAAAAGTGGTGGGAGACAGGTGAATAGAAGACGCCAGAAAAAATTAGATGCTGAAAAGAGGTGGGAGGCTAAAAAGGGGTGGGAGACCAAAAGAGGGTGGGAGTCGGGAGAGAAGTAGAGGCTAGAAATAGACTGGAGGGCAAAATGAGTGGGAGTCCCAAAAGGGGTGGGAGGCCATAAAAGTGTGGGAGGCTGGACAGAAGTAGAGGTTGGAAAAAATTGGAGGCCAAAAATGAGTGGGAGGCCAAAAAGGGGTGGGAGGCTGGAGAGAAGTAGAGGCCAGAAAAAATTGGAGGCCGAAAAGGGGTGGGAGGCCAAAAAGGGGTGGGAGGCTGGAGAAAAGTAGAGGCCAGAACAGATTAGAGGTCCAAAAGGCGTGGGAGGCCGAAAAATGGTGGGAGGCTGGAGAGAAGTAGAGGCCAGAACAGATTAGAGGTCCAAAAGGGGTGGGAGGCCAAAAAGGGCTGGGAGGCCTAAAAAAGGGTGAGAGGCTGAAGAGAAGAAGAGGCCAGAAAAAATTGTAGGCTGAAAAGGAGTGGGAGGCTAAAAAGGGTGGGAGACCGATGAATAGAAGACGCCAGAAAAAATGAGATGCTGAAAAGGGGTGGGAGGCTAAAAAGGGGTGGGAGGCCAAAAAAGGGTGGGAGTCTGGAGAGAAGTAGAGGCTAGAAATAGACTGGAGGGCAAAATGAGTGGGAATCCCAAAAGGGGTTGGAGGCCATAAAAGTGTGGGAGGCTGGAGAGAAGTAGAGGCTGGAAAAAATTGGAGGCCAAAAATGAGTGGGAGGCCAAAAAGGGGTGGGAGGCTGGAGAGAAGTAGAGGCCAGAAAAAATTGGAGGCCGAAAAGGGGTGGGAGGCCAAAAAGAGGTGGGAGGCTGGAGAAAAGTAGAGGCCAGAACAGATTAGAGGTCCAAAAGGCGTGGGAGGCCGAAAAATGGTGGGAGGCTGGAGAGAAGTAGAGGCCAGAACAAATAGGAGGTCGATAAGGAGTGGGAGGCCAGAAAAGGGTGGGAGGCTGGAGAGAAGTAGAGGCCAGAACAGATTAGAGGTCCAAAAGGGGTGGGAGGCCAAAAAGGGTGGGAGGCCTAAAAAAGGGTGAGAGGCTGAAGAGAAGAAGAGGCCAGAAAAAATTGTAGGCTGAAAAGGAGTGGGAGGCTAAAAAGGGTGGGAGACCGATGAATAGAAGACGCCAGAAAAAATGAGATGCTGAAAAGGGGTGGGAGGCTAAAAAGGGGTGGGAGGCCAAAAAAGGGTGGGAGGCTGTAGAGAAGTAGAGGCTAGAAATAGACTGGAGGGCAAAATGAGTGGGAATCCCAAAAGGGGTTGGAGGCCATAAAAGTGTGGGAGGCTGGAGAGAAGTAGAGGCTGAAAAAATTGGAGGCCAAAAATGAGTGGGAGGCCAAAAAGTGGTGGGAGGCTGGAGAGAAGTAGAGGCCAGAAAAAATTGGAGGTCAAAAAGGCGTGGGAGGCCAAAAAGGGGTGGGAGGCTGGAGAGAAGTAGAGACCAGAACAAATTAGAGGTCGATAAGGAGTGGGAGGCCAAAAAAGGGTGGGAGGCTGGAGAGAAGTAGAGGCCAGAACAAATAGGAGGCCGAAAAGGGGTAGGAGGCCAAAAAGGGCTGGGAGACCGGTGAATAGAAGACGCCAGAAAAAATGACATGCTGAAAAGGGGTGGGAGGCTAAAAAGGGGTGGGAGGCCAAAAAAGGGTGGGAGGCTGGAGAGAAGTAGAGGCTGGAAAAAATTAGAGGCCCAAAAGGGGTGGGAGGCCAAAAAGGGGTGGGAGGCTAGAGAGAAGTAGAAGCCAGAAAGAATTAGAGGTCGAAAAGGCGTGGGAGGCCAAAAAGGGGTGGGAGGCTGGAGAGAAGTAGAGGCCAGAAAAAATTGGAGGCCGAAAAGGGGTGGGAGGCCAAAAAGAGATGGGAGGCTGGAGAAAAGTAGAGGCCAGAACAGATTAGAGGTCCAAAAGGCGTGGGAGGCCGAAAAAGGGTGGGAGGCTGGAGAGAAGTAGAGGCCAGAACAAATAGGAGGCCGAAAATGGGTGGGAGGCCAAAAAGGGCTGGGAGGCTGGAGAGAAGTAGAGGCCAGAACAAATAGGAGGCCGAAAAGGGGTGGGAGGACAAAAAGGGCTGGGAGGCCTAAAAAAGGGTGAGAGGCTGAAGAGAAGAAGAGGCCAGAACAAATTGTAGGCTGAAAAGGAGTGGGAGGCTAAAAAGGGGTGGGAGACCGATGAATAGAAGACGCCAGAAAAAATGAGATGCTGAAAAGGGGTGGGAGGCTAGAAAGGGGTGGGAGGCCACAAAAGGGTGGGAGGCTGGAGAGAAGTAGAGGCTGGAAAAAATTGGAGGCCAAAAATGAGTGGGAGGCCAAAAAGGGGTGGGAGGCTGGAGAGAAGTAGAGGCCAGAAAAAATTGGAGGCCGAAAAGGGGTGGGAGGCCAAAAAGGGGTGGGAGGCTGGAGAAAAGTAGAGGCCAGAAAAAATTGGAGGCCAAAATGAGTGGGAGTCAAAAAAGGGGTGGGAGGCCATAAAATGGTGGGAGGCTGGAGAGAAGTAGAGGCCAGAAAAAATAGAAGGCCGAAAACGGGTGAGAGGCCAAAAAGGGGTGGGAGGCTGGAGAGAAGTAGAGGCCAGAACAGATTAGATGTCCAAAAGGCGTGGGAGGCCGAAAAATGGTGGGAGGCTGGAGAGAAGTAGAGGCCAGAAAAAATTGGAGGCCGAAAAGGGGTGGGAGGCCAAAAAGGGGTGGGAGGCTGGAGAAAAGTAGAGGCCAGAAAAAATTGGAGGCCAAAATGAGTGGGAGTCAAAAAAGGGGTGGGAGGCCATAAAATGGTGGGAGGCTGGAGAGAAGTAGAGGCCAGAAAAAATAGAAGGCCGAAAACGGGTGAGAGGCCAAAAAGGGGTGGGAGGCTGGAGAGAAGTAGAGGCCAGAACAGATTAGATGTCCAAAAGGCGTGGGAGGCCGAAAAATGGTGGGAGGCTGGAGAGAAGTAGAGGCCAGAAAAAATTGGAGGTCGAAATGGCGTGGGAGGCCAAAAAGGGGTGGGAGGCTGGAGAAAAGTAGAGGCCAGAAAAAATTGGAGGCCAAAATGAGTGGGAGTCAAAAAAGGGCTGGGAGGCCTAAAAAAAGGGTGAGAGGCTGAAGAGAAGAAGAGTCCAGAACAAATTGTAGGCTGAAAAGGAGTGGGAGGCTAAAAAGGGGTGGGAGACCGATGAATAGAAGACGCCAGAAAAAATGAGATGCTGAAAAGGGGTGGGAGGCTAAAAAGGGGTGGGAGGCCAAAAAAGGGTGGGAGGCTGGAGAGAAGTAGAGGCTGGAAAAAATTGGAGGCCAAAAATGAGTGGGAGGCCAAAAAGGGGTGGGAGGCTGGAGAGAAGTAGAGGCCAGAAAAAATAGGAGGTCGATAAGGAGTGGGAGGCCAGAAAAGGGTGGGAGGCTGGAGAGAAGTAGAGGCCAGAACAGATTAGAGGTCCAAAAGGGGTGGGAGGCCAAAAAGGGCTGGGAGGCCTAAAAAAGGGTGAGAGGCTGAAGAGAAGAAGAGGCCAGAAAAAATTGTAGGCTGAAAAGGAGTGGGAGGCTAAAAAGGGTGGGAGACCGATGAATAGAAGACGCCAGAAAAAATGAGATGCTGAAAAGGGGTGGGAGGCTAAAAAGGGGTGGGAGGCCAAAAAATGGTGGGAGGCTGGAGAGAAGTAGAGGCTAGAAATAGACTGGAGGGCAAAATGAGTGGGAATCCCAAAAGCGGTTGGAGGCCATAAAAGTGTGGGAGGCTGGAGAGAAGTAGAGGCTGGAAAAAATTGGAGGCCAAAAATGAGTGGGAGGCCAAAAAGGGGTGGGAGGCTGGAGAGAAGTAGAGGCCAGAAAAAATTGGAGGTCAAAAAGGCGTGGGAGGCCAAAAAGGGGTGGGAGGCTGGAGAAAAGTAGAGGCCAGAAAAAATTGGAGGCCAAAATGAGTGGGAGTCAAAAGAGGGGTGGGAGGCCATAAAATGGTGGGAGGCTGGAGAGAAGTAGAGGCCAGAAAAAATAGAAGGCCGAAAACGGGTGAGAGGCCAAAAAGGGGTGGGAGGCTGGAGAGAAGTAGAGACCAGAACAAATTAGAGGTCGATAAGGAGTGGGAGGCCAAAAAAGGGTGGGAGGCTGGAGAGAAGTAGAGGCCAGAAAAAATTGGAGGTCGAAATGGCGTGGGAGGCCAAAAAGGGGTGGGAGGCTGGAGAAAAGTAGAGGCCAGAAAAAATTGGAGGCCAAAATGAGTGGGAGTCAAAAAAGGGCTGGGAGGCCTAAAAAAAGGGTGAGAGGCTGAAGAGAAGAAGAGTCCAGAACAAATTGTAGGCTGAAAAGGAGTGGGAGGCTAAAAAGGGGTGGGAGACCGATGAATAGAAGACGCCAGAAAAAATGAGATGCTGAAAAGGGGTGGGAGGCTAAAAAGGGGTGGGAGGCCAAAAAAGGGTGGGAGGCTGGAGAGAAGTAGAGGCTGGAAAAAATTGGAGGCCAAAAATGAGTGGGAGGCCAAAAAGGGGTGGGAGGCTGGAGAGAAGTAGAGGCCAGAAAAAATTAGAGGTCGATAAGGAGTGGGAGGCCAGAAAAGGGTGGGAGGCTGGAGAGAAGTAGAGGCCAGAACAGATTAGAGGTCCAAAAGGGGTGGGAGGCCAAAAAGGGCTGGGAGGCCTAAAAAAGGGTGAGAGGCTGAAGAGAAGAAGAGGCCAGAAAAAATTGTAGGCTGAAAAGGAGTGGGAGGCTAAAAAGGGTGGGAGACCGATGAATAGAAGACGCCAGAAAAAATGAGATGCTGAAAAGGGGTGGGAGGCTAAAAAGGGGTGGGAGGCCAAAAAAGGGTGGGAGGCTGGAGAGAAGTAGAGGCTAGAAATAGACTGGAGGGCAAAATGAGTGGGAATCCCAAAAGCGGTTGGAGGCCATAAAAGTGTGGGAGGCTGGAGAGAAGTAGAGGCTGGAAAAAATTGGAGGCCAAAAATGAGTGGGAGGCCAAAAAGGGGTGGGAGGCTGGAGAGAAGTAGAGGCCAGGAAAAATTGGAGGTCAAAAAGGCGTGGGAGGCCAAAAAGGGGTGGGAGGCTGGAGAAAAGTAGAGGCCAGAAAAAATTGGAGGCCAAAATGAGTGGGAGTCAAAAAAGGGGTGGGAGGCCATAAAATGGTGGGAGGCTGGAGAGAAGTAGAGGCCAGAAAAAATAGAAGGCCGAAAACGGGTGAGAGGCCAAAAAGGGGTGGGAGGCTGGAGAGAAGTAGAGACAAGAACAAATTCAAGGTCGATAAGGAGTGGGAGGCCAAAAAAGGGTGGGAGGCTGGAGAGAAGTAGAGCCCAGAACAAATAGGAGGCCGAAAAGGGGTAGGAGGCCAAAAAGGGCTGGGAGACCGGTGAATAGAAGACGCCAGAAAAAATGACATGCTGAAAAGGGGTGGGAGGCTAAAAAGGGGTGGGAGGCCAAAAAAGGGTGGGAGGCTGGAGAGAAGTAGAGGCTGGAAAAAATTAGAGGCCGAAAAGGGGTGGGAGGCCAAAAAGGGGTGGGAGGCTAGAGAGAAGTAGAGGCCAGAAAGAATTAGAGGTCGAAAAGGCGTGGGAGGCCAAAAAGGGGTGGGAGGCTGGAGAGAAGTAGAGGCCAGAAAAAATTGGAGGCCGAAAAGGGGTGGGAGGCCAAAAAGGGGTGGGAGGCTGGAGATAAGTAGAGGCCAGAAAAAATTGGAGGCCAAAATGAGTGGGAGTCCAAAACGGGGTGGGAGGCCATAAAATGGTGGGAGGCTGGAGAGAAGTAGAGGCCAGAACAAATAGAAGGCCGAAAACGGGTGAGAGGCCAAAAAGGGGTGGGAGGCTGGAGAGAAGTAGAGACCAGAACAAATTAGAGGTCGATAAGGAGTGGGAGGCCAAAAAAGGGTGGGAGGCTGGAGAAAAGTAGAGGCCAGAAAAAATTGGAGGCCGAAAAGGGGTGGGAGGCCAAAAAGGGGTGGGAGGCCATAAAATGGTGGGAGGCTGGAGAGAAGTAGAGGCCAGAAAAAATAGAAGGCCAAAAACGGGTGAGAGGCCAAAAAGGGGTGGGAGGCTGGAGAGAAGTAGAGACCAGAACAAATTCGAGGTCGATAAGGAGTGGGAGGCCAAAAAAGGGTGGGAGGTTGGAGAGAAGTAGAGGCCAGAACAAATAGGAGGCCGAAAAGGGGTGGGAGTCCAAAAAGGGCTGGGAGGCCTAAAAGAGGGTGAGAGGCTGAAGAGAAGAAGAGTCCAGAACAAATTGTAGGCTGAAAAGGAGTGGGAGGCCAAAAAGGGGTGGGAGACCGGTGAATAGAAAACGCCAGAAAAAATGAGATGCTGAAAAGGGGTGGGAGGCTAAAAAGGGGTGGGAGGCCAAAAAAGGGTGGGAGGCTGGAGAGAAGTAGAGGCCAGAAAAAATTGTAGGCCAAAATGAGTGGGAGTCCAAAAAGGCGTGGGAGGCCAAAAAGGGGTGGGAGGCTGGAGAGAAGTAGAGGCCATAAAAAATTGGAGGCCGAAAAGGGGTGGGAGGCCAAAAAGTGGTGGGAGACCGGTGAATAGAAGACGCCAGAAAAAATTAGATGCTGAAAAGAGGTGGGAGGCTAAAAAGGGGTGGGAGACCAAAAGAGGGTGGGAGTCTGGAGAGAAGTAGAGGCTAGAAATAGACTGGAGGGCAAAATGAGTGGGAGTCCCAAAAGGGGTGGGAGGCCATAAAAGGGTGGGAGGCTGGAGAGAAGTAGAGGCCAGAACAAATAGGAGGCCGAAAAGGGGTGGGAGTCCAAAAAGGGCTTGGAGGCTAAAAAAAGGGTGAGAGGCTGAAGAGAAGAAGAGGCCAGAACAAATTGTAGGCTGAAAAGGAGTGGGAGGCCAAAAAGGGGTGGGAGACCGGTGAATAGAAGACGCCAGAAAAAATGAGATGCTGAAAAGGGGTGGGAGGCTAAAAAGGGGTGGGAGGCCAAAAAAGGGTGGGAGTCTGGAGAGAAGAAGAGGCTGGAAAAAATTAGAGGCCGAAAAGGGGTGGGAGGCCAAAAAGGGGTGGGAGGCTGGAGAGAAGTAGCGGCTGGAAAAAATAGAAGGCCGAAAAGGGGTGGGAGGCCAAAAAGTGGTGGGAGACAGGTGAATAGAAGACGCCAGAAAAAATTAGATGCTGAAAAGAGGTGGGAGGCTAAAAAGGGGTGGGAGACCAAAAGAGGGTGGGAGTCGGGAGAGAAGTAGAGGCTAGAAATAGACTGGAGGGCAAAATGAGTGGGAGTCCCAAAAGGGGTGGGAGGCCATAAAAGTGTGGGAGGCTGGACAGAAGTAGAGGTTGGAAAAAATTGGAGGCCAAAAATGAGTGGGAGGCCAAAAAAGGGTGGGAGGCTGGAGAGAAGTAGAGGCTGGAAAAAATTGGAGGCCAAAAATGAGTGGGAGGCCAAAAAGGGGTGGGAGGCTGGAGAGAAGTAGAGGCCAGAAAAAATAGGAGGTCGATAAGGAGTGGGAGGCCAGAAAAGGGTGGGAGGCTGGAGAGAAGTAGAGGCCAGAACAGATTAGAGGTCCAAAAGGGGTGGGAGGCCAAAAAGGGCTGGGAGGCCTAAAAAAGGGTGAGAGGCTGAAGAGAAGAAGAGGCCAGAAAAAATTGTAGGCTGAAAAGGAGTGGGAGGCTAAAAAGGGTGGGAGACCGATGAATAGAAGACGCCAGAAAAAATGAGATGCTGAAAAGGGGTGGGAGGCTAAAAAGGGGTGGGAGGCCAAAAAAGGGTGGGAGGCTGGAGAGAAGTAGAGGCTAGAAATAGACTGGAGGGCAAAATGAGTGGGAATCCCAAAAGCGGTTGGAGGCCATAAAAGTGTGGGAGGCTGGAGAGAAGTAGAGGCTGGAAAAAATTGGAGGCCAAAAATGAGTGGGAGGCCAAAAAGGGGTGGGAGGCTGGAGAGAAGTAGAGGCCAGAAAAAATTGGAGGCCGAAAAGGGGTGGGAGGCCAAAAAGAGGTGGGAGGCTGGAGAAAAGTAGAGGCCAGAACAGATTAGAGGTCCAAAAGGCGTGGGAGGCCGAAAAATGGTGGGAGGCTGGAGAGAAGTAGAGGCCAGAACAAATAGGAGGTCGATAAGGAGTGGGAGGCCAGAAAAGGGTGGGAGGCTGGAGAGAAGTAGAGGCCAGAACAGATTAGAGGTCCAAAAGGGGTGGGAGGCCAAAAAGGGTGGGAGGCCTAAAAAAGGGTGAGAGGCTGAAGAGAAGAAGAGGCCAGAAAAAATTGTAGGCTGAAAAGGAGTGGGAGGCTAAAAAGGGTGGGAGACCGATGAATAGAAGACGCCAGAAAAAATGAGATGCTGAAAAGGGGTGGGAGGCTAAAAAGGGGTGGGAGGCCAAAAAAGGGTGGGAGGCTGTAGAGAAGTAGAGGCTAGAAATAGACTGGAGGGCAAAATGAGTGGGAATCCCAAAAGGGGTTGGAGGCCATAAAAGTGTGGGAGGCTGGAGAGAAGTAGAGGCTGAAAAAATTGGAGGCCAAAAATGAGTGGGAGGCCAAAAAGTGGTGGGAGGCTGGAGAGAAGTAGAGGCCAGAAAAAATTGGAGGTCAAAAAGGCGTGGGAGGCCAAAAAGGGGTGGGAGGCTGGAGAGAAGTAGAGACCAGAACAAATTAGAGGTCGATAAGGAGTGGGAGGCCAAAAAAGGGTGGGAGGCTGGAGAGAAGTAGAGGCCAGAACAAATAGGAGGCCGAAAAGGGGTAGGAGGCCAAAAAGGGCTGGGAGACCGGTGAATAGAAGACGCCAGAAAAAATGACATGCTGAAAAGGGGTGGGAGGCTAAAAAGGGGTGGGAGGCCAAAAAAGGGTGGGAGGCTGGAGAGAAGTAGAGGCTGGAAAAAATTAGAGGCCCAAAAGGGGTGGGAGGCCAAAAAGGGGTGGGAGGCTAGAGAGAAGTAGAAGCCAGAAAGAATTAGAGGTCGAAAAGGCGTGGGAGGCCAAAAAGGGGTGGGAGGCTGGAGAGAAGTAGAGGCCAGAAAAAATTGGAGGCCGAAAAGGGGTGGGAGGCCAAAAAGAGATGGGAGGCTGGAGAAAAGTAGAGGCCAGAACAGATTAGAGGTCCAAAAGGCGTGGGAGGCCGAAAAAGGGTGGGAGGCTGGAGAGAAGTAGAGGCCAGAACAAATAGGAGGCCGAAAATGGGTGGGAGGCCAAAAAGGGCTGGGAGGCTGAAGAGAAGTAGAGGCCAGAACAAATAGGAGGCCGAAAAGGGGTGGGAGGACAAAAAGGGCTGGGAGGCCTAAAAAAGGGTGAGAGGCTGAAGAGAAGAAGAGGCCAGAACAAAATGTAGGCTGAAAAGGAGTGGGAGGCTAAAAAGGGGTGGGAGACCGATGAATAGAAGACGCCAGAAAAAATGAGATGCTGAAAAGGGGTGGGAGGCTAGAAAGGGGTGGGAGGCCACAAAAGGGTGGGAGGCTGGAGAGAAGTAGAGGCTGGAAAAAATTGGAGGCCAAAAATGAGTGGGAGGCCAAAAAGGGGTGGGAGGCTGGAGAGAAGTAGAGGCCAGAAAAAATTGGAGGCCGAAAAGGGGTGGGAGGCCAAAAAGGGGTGGGAGGCTGGAGAAAA
Source organism: Strix uralensis (assembly GCF_047716275.1). Classification (NCBI taxonomy): domain Eukaryota; kingdom Metazoa; phylum Chordata; class Aves; order Strigiformes; family Strigidae; genus Strix; species Strix uralensis. The sequence continues at coordinate 102,711 of NC_133989.1, read as the reverse complement.
GTAGAGGCCAGAAAAAATTGGAGGCCAAAATGAGTGGGAGTCAAAAAAGGGGTGGGAGGCCATAAAATGGTGGGAGGCTGGAGAGAAGTAGAGGCCAGAAAAAATAGAAGGCCGAAAACGGGTGAGAGGCCAAAAAGGGGTGGGAGGCTGGAGAGAAGTAGAGGCCAGAACAGATTAGATGTCCAAAAGGCGTGGGAGGCCGAAAAATGGTGGGAGGCTGGAGAGAAGTAGAGGCCAGAAAAAATTGGAGGTCGAAATGGCGTGGGAGGCCAAAAAGGGGTGGGAGGCTGGAGAAAAGTAGAGGCCAGAAAAAATTGGAGGCCAAAATGAGTGGGAGTCAAAAAAGGGCTGGGAGGCCTAAAAAAAGGGTGAGAGGCTGAAGAGAAGAAGAGTCCAGAACAAATTGTAGGCTGAAAAGGAGTGGGAGGCTAAAAAGGGGTGGGAGACCGATGAATAGAAGACGCCAGAAAAAATGAGATGCTGAAAAGGGGTGGGAGGCTAAAAAGGGGTGGGAGGCCAAAAAAGGGTGGGAGGCTGGAGAGAAGTAGAGGCTGGAAAAAATTGGAGGCCAAAAATGAGTGGGAGGCCAAAAAGGGGTGGGAGGCTGGAGAGAAGTAGAGGCCAGAAAAAATAGGAGGTCGATAAGGAGTGGGAGGCCAGAAAAGGGTGGGAGGCTGGAGAGAAGTAGAGGCCAGAACAGATTAGAGGTCCAAAAGGGGTGGGAGGCCAAAAAGGGCTGGGAGGCCTAAAAAAGGGTGAGAGGCTGAAGAGAAGAAGAGGCCAGAAAAAATTGTAGGCTGAAAAGGAGTGGGAGGCTAAAAAGGGTGGGAGACCGATGAATAGAAGACGCCAGAAAAAATGAGATGCTGAAAAGGGGTGGGAGGCTAAAAAGGGGTGGGAGGCCAAAAAATGGTGGGAGGCTGGAGAGAAGTAGAGGCTAGAAATAGACTGGAGGGCAAAATGAGTGGGAATCCCAAAAGCGGTTGGAGGCCATAAAAGTGTGGGAGGCTGGAGAGAAGTAGAGGCTGGAAAAAATTGGAGGCCAAAAATGAGTGGGAGGCCAAAAAGGGGTGGGAGGCTGGAGAGAAGTAGAGGCCAGAAAAAATTGGAGGTCAAAAAGGCGTGGGAGGCCAAAAAGGGGTGGGAGGCTGGAGAAAAGTAGAGGCCAGAAAAAATTGGAGGCCAAAATGAGTGGGAGTCAAAAGAGGGGTGGGAGGCCATAAAATGGTGGGAGGCTGGAGAGAAGTAGAGGCCAGAAAAAATAGAAGGCCGAAAACGGGTGAGAGGCCAAAAAGGGGTGGGAGGCTGGAGAGAAGTAGAGACCAGAACAAATTAGAGGTCGATAAGGAGTGGGAGGCCAAAAAAGGGTGGGAGGCTGGAGAGAAGTAGAGGCCAGAAAAAATTGGAGGTCGAAATGGCGTGGGAGGCCAAAAAGGGGTGGGAGGCTGGAGAAAAGTAGAGGCCAGAAAAAATTGGAGGCCAAAATGAGTGGGAGTCAAAAAAGGGCTGGGAGGCCTAAAAAAAGGGTGAGAGGCTGAAGAGAAGAAGAGTCCAGAACAAATTGTAGGCTGAAAAGGAGTGGGAGGCTAAAAAGGGGTGGGAGAACGATGAATAGAAGACGCCAGAAAAAATGAGATGCTGAAAAGGGGTGGGAGGCTAAAAAGGGGTGGGAGGCCAAAAAAGGGTGGGAGGCTGGAGAGAAGTAGAGGCTGGAAAAAATTGGAGGCCAAAAATGAGTGGGAGGCCAAAAAGGGGTGGGAGGCTGGAGAGAAGTAGAGGCCAGAAAAAATAGGAGGTCGATAAGGAGTGGGAGGCCAGAAAAGGGTGGGAGGCTGGAGAGAAGTAGAGGCCAGAACAGATTAGAGGTCCAAAAGGGGTGGGAGGCCAAAAAGGGCTGGGAGGCCTAAAAAAGGGTGAGAGGCTGAAGAGAAGAAGAGGCCAGAAAAAATTGTAGGCTGAAAAGGAGTGGGAGGCTAAAAAGGGTGGGAGACCGATGAATAGAAGACGCCAGAAAAAATGAGATGCTGAAAAGGGGTGGGAGGCTAAAAAGGGGTGGGAGGCCAAAAAAGGGTGGGAGGCTGGAGAGAAGTAGAGGCTAGAAATAGACTGGAGGGCAAAATGAGTGGGAATCCCAAAAGCGGTTGGAGGCCATAAAAGTGTGGGAGGCTGGAGAGAAGTAGAGGCTGGAAAAAATTGGAGGCCAAAAATGAGTGGGAGGCCAAAAAGGGGTGGGAGGCTGGAGAGAAGTAGAGGCCAGGAAAAATTGGAGGTCAAAAAGGCGTGGGAGGCCAAAAAGGGGTGGGAGGCTGGAGAAAAGTAGAGGCCAGAAAAAATTGGAGGCCAAAATGAGTGGGAGTCAAAAAAGGGGTGGGAGGCCATAAAATGGTGGGAGGCTGGAGAGAAGTAGAGGCCAGAAAAAATAGAAGGCCGAAAACGGGTGAGAGGCCAAAAAGGGGTGGGAGGCTGGAGAGAAGTAGAGACCAGAACAAATTCGAGGTCGATAAGGAGTGGGAGGCCAAAAAAGGGTGGGAGGCTGGAGAGAAGTAGAGGCCAGAACAAATAGGAGGCCGAAAAGGGGTAGGAGGCCAAAAAGGGCTGGGAGACCGGTGAATAGAAGACGCCAGAAAAAATGACATGCTGAAAAGGGGTGGGAGGCTAAAAAGGGGTGGGAGGCCAAAAAAGGGTGGGAGGCTGGAGAGAAGTAGAGGCTGGAAAAAATTAGAGGCCGAAAAGGGGTGGGAGGCCAAAAAGGTGTGGGAGGCTAGAGAGAAGTAGAGGCCAGAAAGAATTAGAGGTCGAAAAGGCGTGGGAGGCCAAAAAGGGGTGGGAGGCTGGAGAGAAGTAGAGGCCAGAAAAAATTGGAGGCCGAAAAGGGGTGGGAGGCCAAAAAGAGGTGGGAGGCTGGAGAAAAGTAGAGGCCAGAACAGATTAGATGTCCAAAAGGCGTGGGAGGCCGAAAAATGGTGGGAGGCTGGAGAGAAGTAGAGGCCAGAACAAATAGGAGGCCGAAAAATGGTGGGAGGCTGGAGAGAAGTAGAGGCCAGATAAAATTGGAGGCCTAAGCGGGTGGCAGGCCAAAAAAGGGTGAGAGGCTGGAGAGAAGTAGAGGCTGGAAAAAATTAGAGGCCGAAAAGGGGTGGGAGGCCAAAAAGGGGTGGGAGGCTGGAGAGAAGTAGCGGCTGGAAAAAATAGAAGGCCGAAAAGGGGTGGGAGGCCAAAAAGTGGTGGGAGACCGGTGAATAGAAGACGCCAGAAAAAATTAGATGCTGAAAAGAGGTGGGAGGCTAAAAAGGGGTGGGAGACCAAAAGAGGGTGGGAGTCTGGAGAGAAGTAGAGGCTAGAAATAGACTGGAGTGCAAAATGAGTGGGAGTCCAAAAAGGGGTGGGAGGCCATAAAAGGGTGGGAGGCTGGAGAGAAGTAGAGGCCAGAACAAATAGGAGGCCGAAAAGGGGTGGGAGTCCAAAAAGGGCTTGGAGGCTTAAAAAAGGGTGAGAGGCTGAAGAGAAGAAGAGGCCAGAACAAATTGTAGGCTGAAAAGGAGTGGGAGGCCAAAAAGGGGTGGGAGACCGGTGAATAGAAGACGCCAGAAAAAATGAGATGCTGAAAAGGGGTGGGAGGCTAAAAAGGGGTGGGAGGCCAAAAAAGGGTGGGAGTCTGGAGAGAAGAAGAGGCTGGAAAAAATTAGAGGCCGAAAAGGGGTGGGAGGCCAAAAAGGGGTGGGAGGCTGGAGAGAAGTAGCGGCTGGAAAAAATAGAAGGCCGAAAAGGGGTGGGAGGCCAAAAAGTGGTGGGAGACAGGTGAATAGAAGACGCCAGAAAAAATTAGATGCTGAAAAGAGGTGGGAGGCTAAAAAGGGGTGGGAGACCAAAAGAGGGTGGGAGTCGGGAGAGAAGTAGAGGCTAGAAATAGACTGGAGGGCAAAATGAGTGGGAGTCCCAAAAGGGGTGGGAGGCCATAAAAGTGTGGGAGGCTGGACAGAAGTAGAGGTTGGAAAAAATTGGAGGCCAAAAATGAGTGGGAGGCCAAAAAGGGGTGGGAGGCTGGAGAGAAGTAGAGGCCAGAAAAAATTGGAGGCCGAAAAGGGGTGGGAGGCCAAAAAGGGGTGGGAGGCTGGAGAAAAGTAGAGGCCAGAACAGATTAGAGGTCCAAAAGGCGTGGGAGGCCGAAAAATGGTGGGAGGCTGGAGAGAAGTAGAGGCCAGAACAGATTAGAGGTCCAAAAGGGGTGGGAGGCCAAAAAGGGCTGGGAGGCCTAAAAAAGGGTGAGAGGCTGAAGAGAAGAAGAGGCCAGAAAAAATTGTAGGCTGAAAAGGAGTGGGAGGCTAAAAAGGGTGGGAGACCGATGAATAGAAGACGCCAGAAAAAATGAGATGCTGAAAAGGGGTGGGAGGCTAAAAAGGGGTGGGAGGCCAAAAAAGGGTGGGAGTCTGGAGAGAAGTAGAGGCTAGAAATAGACTGGAGGGCAAAATGAGTGGGAATCCCAAAAGCGGTTGGAGGCCATAAAAGTGTGGGAGGCTGGAGAGAAGTAGAGGCTGGAAAAAATTGGAGGCCAAAAATGAGTGGGAGGCCAAAAAGGGGTGGGAGGCTGGAGAGAAGTAGAGGCCAGAAAAAATTGGAGGCCGAAAAGGGGTGGGAGGCCAAAAAGAGGTGGGAGGCTGGAGAAAAGTAGAGGCCAGAACAGATTAGAGGTCCAAAAGGCGTGGGAGGCCGAAAAATGGTGGGAGGCTGGAGAGAAGTAGAGGCCAGAACAAATAGGAGGTCGATAAGGAGTGGGAGGCCAGAAAAGGGTGGGAGGCTGGAGAGAAGTAGAGGCCAGAACAGATTAGAGGTCCAAAAGGGGTGGGAGGCCAAAAAGGGCTGGGAGGCCTAAAAAAGGGTGAGAGGCTGAAGAGAAGAAGAGGCCAGAAAAAATTGTAGGCTGAAAAGGAGTGGGAGGCTAAAAAGGGTGGGAGACCGATGAATAGAAGACGCCAGAAAAAATGAGATGCTGAAAAGGGGTGGGAGGCTAAAAAGGGGTGGGAGGCCAAAAAAGGGTGGGAGGCTGTAGAGAAGTAGAGGCTAGAAATAGACTGGAGGGCAAAATGAGTGGGAATCCCAAAAGGGGTTGGAGGCCATAAAAGTGTGGGAGGCTGGAGAGAAGTAGAGGCTGAAAAAATTGGAGGCCAAAAATGAGTGGGAGGCCAAAAAGTGGTGGGAGGCTGGAGAGAAGTAGAGGCCAGAAAAAATTGGAGGTCAAAAAGGCGTGGGAGGCCAAAAAGGGGTGGGAGGCTGGAGAGAAGTAGAGACCAGAACAAATTAGAGGTCGATAAGGAGTGGGAGGCCAAAAAAGGGTGGGAGGCTGGAGAGAAGTAGAGGCCAGAACAAATAGGAGGCCGAAAAGGGGTGGGAGGCCAAAAAGGGCTGGGAGGCCTAAAAGAGGGTGAGAGGCTGAAGAGAAGAAGAGTCCAGAACAAATTGTAGGCTGAAAAGGAGTGGGAGGCCAAAAAGGGGTGGGAGACCGGTGAATAGAAAACGCCAGAAAAAATGAGATGCTGAAAAGGGGTGGGAGGCTAAAAAGGGGTGGGAGGCCAAAAAAGGGTGGGAGGCTGGAGAGAAGTAGAGGCCAGAAAAAATTGTAGGCCAAAATGAGTGGGAGTCCAAAAAGGCGTGGGAGGCCAAAAAGGGGTGGGAGGCTGGAGAGAAGTAGAGGCCATAAAAAATTGGAGGCCGAAAAGGGGTGGGAGGCCAAAAAGTGGTGGGAGACCGGTGAATAGAAGACGCCAGAAAAAATTAGATGCTGAAAAGAGGTGGGAGGCTAAAAAGGGGTGGGAGACCAAAAGAGGGTGGGAGTCTGGAGAGAAGTAGAGGCTAGAAATAGACTGGAGGGCAAAATGAGTGGGAGTCCCAAAAGGGGTGGGAGGCCATAAAAGTGTGGGAGGCTGGAGAGAAGTAGAGGCTTGAAAAAATTGGAGGCCGAAAAGGCGTGGGAGGCCAAAAAGGGGTGGGAGGCTGGAGAGAAGTAGAGGCCAGAAAAAATTGGAGGCCGAAAAGGGGTGGGAGGCCAAAAAGGGGTGGGAGGCTGGAGATAAGTAGAGGCCAGAAAAAATTGGAGGCCAAAATGAGTGGGAGTCCAAAACGGGGTGGGAGGCCATAAAATGGTGGGAGGCTGGAGAGAAGTAGAGGCCAGAAAAAATAGAAGGCCGAAAACGGGTGAGAGGCCAAAAAGGGGTGGGAGGCTGGAGAGAAGTAGAGACCAGAACAAATTAGAGGTCGATAAGGAGTGGGAGGCCAAAAAAGGGTGGGAGGCTGGAGAGAAGTAGAGGCCAGAACAAAGAGGAGGCCGAAAAGGGGTGGGAGGCCAAAAAGGGCTGGGAGGCCTAAAAAAGGGTGAGAGGCTGAAGAGAAGAAGAGGCCAGAACAAATTGTAGGCTGAAAAGGAGTGGGAGGCCAAAAGGGGTGGGAGACTGGTGAATAGAAGACGCCAGAAAAAATGAGATGCTGAAAAGGGGTGGGAGGCTAAAAAGGGGTGGGAGGCCAAAAAAGGGTGAGAGGCTGGAGAGAAGTAGAGGCTAGAAAAAATTGGAGGCCAAAATGAGTGGGAGTCCAAAAAGGCGTGGGAGGCCAAAAAGGGGTGGGAGGCTGGATAGAAGCAGAGGCTGGAAAAAATTGGAGGTCGAAAAGGGGTGGGAGGCCAAAAAGTGGTGGGAGACCGGTGAATAGAAGACACCAGAAAAAATTAGATGCTGAAAAGGGGTGGGAGGCTAAAAAGGGGTGGGAGACCAAAAGAGGGTGGGAGTCTGGAGAGAAGTAGAGGCTAGAAATAGACTGGAGGGCAAAATGAGTGGGAGTCCCAAAAGGGGTGGGAGGCCATAAAAGTGTGGGAGGCTGGAGAGAAGTAGAGGCTTGAAAAAATTGGAGGCCGAAAAGGCGTGGGAGGCCAAAAAGGGGTGGGAGGCTGGAGAGAAGTAGAGGCTGGAAAAAATAGAAGGCCGAAAAGGGGTGGGAGGCCAAAAAGTGGTGGGAGACCGGTGAATAGAAGACGCCAGAAAAAAATAGATGCTGAAAAGGGGTGGGGGGCTAAAAAGGGGTGGGAGACCAAAAGAGGGTGGGAGTCGGGAGAGAAGTAGAGGCTAGAAATAGACTGGAGGGCAAAATGAGTGGGAGTCCCAAAAGGGGTGGGAGGCCATAAAAGTGTGGGAGGCTGGAGAGAAGTAGAGGCCAGAAAAAATTGGAGGCCGAAAAGGGGTGGGAGGCCAAAAAGGGGTGGGAGGCTGGAGAAAAGTAGAGGCCAGAAAAAATTGGAGGCCAAAATGAGTGGGAGTCAAAAAAGGGGTGGGAGGCCATAAAATGGTGGGAGGCTGGAGAGAAGTAGAGGCCAGAAAAAATAGAAGGCCAAAAACGGGTGAGAGGCCAAAAAGGGGTGGGAGGCTGGAGAGAAGTAGAGACCAGAACAAATTCGAGGTCGATAAGGAGTGGGAGGCCAAAAAAGGGTGGGAGGTTGGAGAGAAGTAGAGGCCAGAACAAATAGGAGGCCGAAAAGGGGTGGGAGGCCAAAAAGGGCTGGGAGGCCTAAAAGAGGGTGAGAGGCTGAAGAGAAGAAGAGTCCAGAACAAATTGTAGGCTGAAAAGGAGTGGGAGGCCAAAAAGGGGTGGGAGACCGGTGAATAGAAAAGGCCAGAAAAAATGAGATGCTGAAAAGGGGTGGGAGGCTAAAAAGGGGTGGGAGGCCAAAAAAGGGTGGGAGGCTGGGGAGAAGTAGAGGCCAGAAAAAATTGTAGGCCAAAATGAGTGGGAGTCCAAAAAGGCGTGGGAGGCCAAAAAGGGGTGGGAGGCTGGAGAGAAGTAGAGGCCATAAAAAATTGGAGGCCGAAAAGGGGTGGGAGGCCAAAAAGTGGTGGGAGACCGGTGAATAGAAGTCGCCAGAAAAAATTAGATGCTGAAAAGAGGTGGGAGGCTAAAAAGGGGTGGGAGACCAAAAGAGGGTGGGAGTCTGGAGAGAAGTAGAGGCTAGAAATAGACTGGAGGGCAAAATGAGTGGGAGTCCCAAAAGGGGTGGGAGGCCATAAAAGTGTGGGAGGCTGGAGAGAAGTAGAGGCTGGAAAAAATTGGAGGCCGAAAAGGCGTGGGAGGCCAAAAAGGGGTGGGAGGCTGGAGAGAAGTAGAGGCCAGAAAAAATTGGAGGCCGAAAAGGGGTGGGAGGCCAAAAAGGGGTGGGAGGCTGGAGATAAGTAGAGGCCAGAAAAAATTGGAGGCCAAAATGAGTGGGAGTCCAAAACGGGGTGGGAGGCCATAAAATGGTGGGAGGCTGGAGAGAAGTAGAGGCCAGAACAAATAGAAGGCCGAAAACGGGTGAGAGGCCAAAAAGGGGTGGGAGGCTGGAGAGAAGTAGAGACCAGAACAAATTCGAGGTCGATAAGGAGTGGGAGGCCAAAAAAGGGTGGGAGGTTGGAGAGAAGTAGAGGCCAGAACAAATAGGAGGCCGAAAAGGGGTGGGAGGCCAAAAAGGGCTGGGAGGCCTAAAAGAGGGTGAGAGGCTGAAGAGAAGAAGAGTCCAGAACAAATTGTAGGCTGAAAAGGAGTGGGAGGCCAAAAAGGGGTGGGAGACCGGTGAATAGAAAACGCCAGAAAAAATGAGATGCTGAAAAGGGGTGGGAGGCTAAAAAGGGGTGGGAGGCCAAAAAAGGGTGGGAGGCTGGAGAGAAGTAGAGGCCAGAAAAAATTGTAGGCCAAAATGAGTGGGAGTCCAAAAAGGCGTGGGAGGCCAAAAAGGGGTGGGAGGCTGGAGAGAAGTAGAGGCCATAAAAAATTGGAGGCCGAAAAGGGGTGGGAGGCCAAAAAGTGGTGGGAGACCGGTGAATAGAAGACGCCAGAAAAAATTAGATGCTGAAAAGAGGTGGGAGGCTAAAAAGGGGTGGGAGACCAAAAGAGGGTGGGAGTCTGGAGAGAAGTAGAGGCTAGAAATAGACTGGAGGGCAAAATGAGTGGGAGTCCAAAAAGGGGTGGGAGGCCATAAAAGGGTGGGAGGCTGGAGAGAAGTAGAGGCCAGAACAAATAGGAGGCCGAAAAGGGGTGGGAGTCCAAAAAGGGCTTGGAGGCTAAAAAAAGGGTGAGAGGCTGAAGAGAAGAAGAGGCCAGAACAAATTGTAGGCTGAAAAGGAGTGGGAGGCCAAAAAGGGGTGGGAGACCGGTGAATAGAAGACGCCAGAAAAAATGAGATGCTGAAAAGGGGTGGGAGGCTAAAAAGGGGTGGGAGGCCAAAAAAGGGTGGGAGTCTGGAGAGAAGAAGAGGCTGGAAAAAATTAGAGGCCGAAAAGGGGTGGGAGGCCAAAAAGGGGTGGGAGGCTGGAGAGAAGTAGCGGCTGGAAAAAATAGAAGGCCGAAAAGGGGTGGGAGGCCAAAAAGTGGTGGGAGACAGGTGAATAGAAGACGCCAGAAAAAATTAGATGCTGAAAAGAGGTGGGAGGCTAAAAAGGGGTGGGAGACCAAAAGAGGGTGGGAGTCGGGAGAGAAGTAGAGGCTAGAAATAGACTGGAGGGCAAAATGAGTGGGAGTCCCAAAAGGGGTGGGAGGCCATAAAAGTGTGGGAGGCTGGACAGAAGTAGAGGTTGGAAAAAATTGGAGGCCAAAAATGAGTGGGAGGCCAAAAAGGGGTGGGAGGCTGGAGAGAAGTAGAGGCCAGAAAAAATTGGAGGCCGAAAAGGGGTGGGAGGCCAAAAAGGGGTGGGAGGCTGGAGAAAAGTAGAGGCCAGAACAGATTAGAGGTCCAAAAGGCGTGGGAGGCCGAAAAATGGTGGGAGGCTGGAGAGAAGTAGAGGCCAGAACAGATTAGAGGTCCAAAAGGGGTGGGAGGCCAAAAAGGGCTGGGAGGCCTAAAAAAGGGTGAGAGGCTGAAGAGAAGAAGAGGCCAGAAAAAATTGTAGGCTGAAAAGGAGTGGGAGGCTAAAAAGGGTGGGAGACCGATGAATAGAAGACGCCAGAAAAAATGAGATGCTGAAAAGGGGTGGGAGGCTAAAAAGGGGTGGGAGGCCAAAAAAGGGTGGGAGTCTGGAGAGAAGTAGAGGCTAGAAATAGACTGGAGGGCAAAATGAGTGGGAATCCCAAAAGGGGTTGGAGGCCATAAAAGTGTGGGAGGCTGGAGAGAAGTAGAGGCCAGAAAAAATTGGAGGCCAAAAATGAGTGGGAGGCCAAAAAGGGGTGGGAGGCTGGAGAGAAGTAGAGGCCAGAAAAAATTGGAGGCCGAAAAGGGGTGGGAGGCCAAAAAGAGGTGGGAGGCTGGAGAAAAGTAGAGGCCAGAACAGATTAGAGGTCCAAAAGGCGTGGGAGGCCGAAAAATGGTGGGAGGCTGGAGAGAAGTAGAGGCCAGAACAAATAGGAGGTCGATAAGGAGTGGGAGGCCAGAAAAGGGTGGGAGGCTGGAGAGAAGTAGAGGCCAGAACAGATTAGAGGTCCAAAAGGGGTGGGAGGCCAAAAAGGGCTGGGAGGCCTAAAAAAGGGTGAGAGGCTGAAGAGAAGAAGAGGCCAGAAAAAATTGTAGGCTGAAAAGGAGTGGGAGGCTAAAAAGGGTGGGAGACCGATGAATAGAAGACGCCAGAAAAAATGAGATGCTGAAAAGGGGTGGGAGGCTAAAAAGGGGTGGGAGGCCAAAAAAGGGTGGGAGGCTGTAGAGAAGTAGAGGCTAGAAATAGACTGGAGGGCAAAATGAGTGGGAATCCCAAAAGGGGTTGGAGGCCATAAAAGTGTGGGAGGCTGGAGAGAAGTAGAGGCTGAAAAAATTGGAGGCCAAAAATGAGTGGGAGGCCAAAAAGTGGTGGGAGGCTGGAGAGAAGTAGAGGCCAGAAAAAATTGGAGGTCAAAAAGGCGTGGGAGGCCAAAAAGGGGTGGGAGGCTGGAGAGAAGTAGAGACCAGAACAAATTAGAGGTCGATAAGGAGTGGGAGGCCAAAAAAGGGTGGGAGGCTGGAGAGAAGTAGAGGCCAGAACAAATAGGAGGCCGAAAAGGGGTAGGAGGCCAAAAAGGGCTGGGAGACCGGTGAATAGAAGACGCCAGAAAAAATGACATGCTGAAAAGGGGTGGGAGGCTAAAAAGGGGTGGGAGGCCAAAAAAGGGTGGGAGGCTGGAGAGAAGTAGAGGCTGGAAAAAATTAGAGGCCCAAAAGGGGTGGGAGGCCAAAAAGGGGTGGGAGGCTAGAGAGAAGTAGAAGCCAGAAAGAATTAGAGGTCGAAAAGGCGTGGGAGGCCAAAAAGGGGTGGGAGGCTGGAGAGAAGTAGAGGCCAGAAAAAATTGGAGGCCGAAAAGGGGTGGGAGGCCAAAAAGAGATGGGAGGCTGGAGAAAAGTAGAGGCCAGAACAGATTAGAGGTCCAAAAGGCGTGGGAGGCCGAAAAAGGGTGGGAGGCTGGAGAGAAGTAGAGGCCAGAACAAATAGGAGGCCGAAAATGGGTGGGAGGCCAAAAAGGGCTGGGAGGCTGGAGAGAAGTAGAGGCCAGAACAAATAGGAGGCCGAAAAGGGGTGGGAGGACAAAAAGGGCTGGGAGGCCTAAAAAAGGGTGAGAGGCTGAAGAGAAGAAGAGGCCAGAACAAATTGTAGGCTGAAAAGGAGTGGGAGGCTAAAAAGGGGTGGGAGACCGATGAATAGAAGACGCCAGAAAAAATGAGATGCTGAAAAGGGGTGGGAGGCTAGAAAGGGGTGGGAGGCCACAAAAGGGTGGGAGGCTGGAGAGAAGTAGAGGCTGGAAAAAATTGGAGGCCAAAAATGAGTGGGAGGCCAAAAAGGGGTGGGAGGCTGGAGAGAAGTAGAGGCCAGAAAAAATTGGAGGCCGAAAAGGGGTGGGAGGCCAAAAAGGGCTGGGAGGCCTAAAAAAGGGTGAGAGGCTGAAGAGAAGAAGAGGCCAGAACAAATTGTAGGCTGAAAAGGAGTGGGAGGCCAAAAGGGGTGGGAGACTGGTGAATAGAAGACGCCAGAAAAAATGAGATGCTGAAAAGGGGTGGGAGGCTAAAAAGGGGTGGGAGGCCAAAAAAGGGTGAGAGGCTGGAGAGAAGTAGAGGCTAGAAAAAATTGGAGGCCAAAATGAGTGGGAGTCCAAAAAGGCGTGGGAGGCCAAAAAGGGGTGGGAGGCTGGATAGAAGCAGAGGCTGGAAAAAATTGGAGGTCGAAAAGGGGTGGGAGGCCAAAAAGTGGTGGGAGACCGGTGAATAGAAGACACCAGAAAAAATTAGATGCTGAAAAGGGGTGGGAGGCTAAAAAGGGGTGGGAGACCAAAAGAGGGTGGGAGTCTGGAGAGAAGTAGAGGCTAGAAATAGACTGGAGGGCAAAATGAGTGGGAGTCCCAAAAGGGGTGGGAGGCCATAAAAGTGTGGGAGGCTGGAGAGAAGTAGAGGCTTGAAAAAATTGGAGGCCGAAAAGGCGTGGGAGGCCAAAAAGGGGTGGGAGGCTGGAGAGAAGTAGAGGCTGGAAAAAATAGAAGGCCGAAAAGGGGTGGGAGGCCAAAAAGTGGTGGGAGACCGGTGAATAGAAGACGCCAGAAAAAAATAGATGCTGAAAAGGGGTGGGGGGCTAAAAAGGGGTGGGAGACCAAAAGAGGGTGGGAGTCGGGAGAGAAGTAGAGGCTAGAAATAGACTGGAGGGCAAAATGAGTGGGAGTCCCAAAAGGGGTGGGAGGCCATAAAAGTGTGGGAGGCTGGAGAGAAGTAGAGGCCAGAAAAAATTGGAGGCCGAAAAGGGGTGGGAGGCCAAAAAGGGGTGGGAGGCTGGAGAAAAGTAGAGGCCAGAAAAAATTGGAGGCCAAAATGAGTGGGAGTCAAAAAAGGGGTGGGAGGCCATAAAATGGTGGGAGGCTGGAGAGAAGTAGAGGCCAGAAAAAATAGAAGGCCAAAAACGGGTGAGAGGCCAAAAAGGGGTGGGAGGCTGGAGAGAAGTAGAGACCAGAACAAATTCGAGGTCGATAAGGAGTGGGAGGCCAAAAAAGGGTGGGAGGTTGGAGAGAAGTAGAGGCCAGAACAAATAGGAGGCCGAAAAGGGGTGGGAGGCCAAAAAGGGCTGGGAGGCCTAAAAGAGGGTGAGAGGCTGAAGAGAAGAAGAGTCCAGAACAAATTGTAGGCTGAAAAGGAGTGGGAGGCCAAAAAGGGGTGGGAGACCGGTGAATAGAAAAGGCCAGAAAAAATGAGATGCTGAAAAGGGGTGGGAGGCTAAAAAGGGGTGGGAGGCCAAAAAAGGGTGGGAGGCTGGGGAGAAGTAGAGGCCAGAAAAAATTGTAGGCCAAAATGAGTGGGAGTCCAAAAAGGCGTGGGAGGCCAAAAAGGGGTGGGAGGCTGGAGAGAAGTAGAGGCCATAAAAAATTGGAGGCCGAAAAGGGGTGGGAGGCCAAAAAGTGGTGGGAGACCGGTGAATAGAAGTCGCCAGAAAAAATTAGATGCTGAAAAGAGGTGGGAGGCTAAAAAGGGGTGGGAGACCAAAAGAGGGTGGGAGTCTGGAGAGAAGTAGAGGCTAGAAATAGACTGGAGGGCAAAATGAGTGGGAGTCCCAAAAGGGGTGGGAGGCCATAAAAGTGTGGGAGGCTGGAGAGAAGTAGAGGCTGGAAAAAATTGGAGGCCGAAAAGGCGTGGGAGGCCAAAAAGGGGTGGGAGGCTGGAGAGAAGTAGAGGCCAGAAAAAATTGGAGGCCGAAAAGGGGTGGGAGGCCAAAAAGGGGTGGGAGGCTGGAGATAAGTAGAGGCCAGAAAAAATTGGAGGCCAAAATGAGTGGGAGTCCAAAACGGGGTGGGAGGCCATAAAATGGTGGGAGGCTGGAGAGAAGTAGAGGCCAGAACAAATAGAAGGCCGAAAACGGGTGAGAGGCCAAAAAGGGGTGGGAGGCTGGAGAGAAGTAGAGACCAGAACAAATTAGAGGTCGATAAGGAGTGGGAGGCCAAAAAAGGGTGGGAGGCTGGAGAAAAGTAGAGGCCAGAAAAAATTGGAGGCCAAAATGAGTGGGAGTCAAAAAAGGGGTGGGAGGCCATAAAATGGTGGGAGGCTGGAGAGAAGTAGAGGCCAGAAAAAATAGAAGGCCAAAAACGGGTGAGAGGCCAAAAAGGGGTGGGAGGCTGGAGAGAAGTAGAGACCAGAACAAATTCGAGGTCGATAAGGAGTGGGAGGCCAAAAAAGGGTGGGAGGTTGGAGAGAAGTAGAGGCCAGAACAAATAGGAGGCCGAAAAGGGGTGGGAGGCCAAAAAGGGCTGGGAGGCCTAAAAGAGGGTGAGAGGCTGAAGAGAAGAAGAGTCCAGAACAAATTGTAGGCTGAAAAGGAGTGGGAGGCCAAAAAGGGGTGGGAGACCGGTGAATAGAAAACGCCAGAAAAAATGAGATGCTGAAAAGGGGTGGGAGGCTAAAAAGGGGTGGGAGGCCAAAAAAGGGTGGGAGGCTGGAGAGAAGTAGAGGCCAGAAAAAATTGTAGGCCAAAATGAGTGGGAGTCCAAAAAGGCGTGGGAGGCCAAAAAGGGGTGGGAGGCTGGAGAGAAGTAGAGGCCATAAAAAATTGGAGGCCGAAAAGGGGTGGGAGGCCAAAAAGTGGTGGGAGACCGGTGAATAGAAGACGCCAGAAAAAATTAGATGCTGAAAAGAGGTGGGAGGCTAAAAAGGGGTGGGAGACCAAAAGAGGGTGGGAGTCTGGAGAGAAGTAGAGGCTAGAAATAGACTGGAGGGCAAAATGAGTGGGAGTCCAAAAAGGGGTGGGAGGCCATAAAAGGGTGGGAGGCTGGAGAGAAGTAGAGGCCAGAACAAATAGGAGGCCGAAAAGGGGTGGGAGTCCAAAAAGGGCTTGGAGGCTAAAAAAAGGGTGAGAGGCTGAAGAGAAGAAGAGGCCAGAACAAATTGTAGGCTGAAAAGGAGTGGGAGGCCAAAAAGGGGTGGGAGACCGGTGAATAGAAGACGCCAGAAAAAATGAGATGCTGAAAAGGGGTGGGAGGCTAAAAAGGGGTGGGAGGCCAAAAAAGGGTGGGAGTCTGGAGAGAAGAAGAGGCTGGAAAAAATTAGAGGCCGAAAAGGGGTGGGAGGCCAAAAAGGGGTGGGAGGCTGGAGAGAAGTAGCGGCTGGAAAAAATAGAAGGCCGAAAAGGGGTGGGAGGCCAAAAAGTGGTGGGAGACAGGTGAATAGAAGACGCCAGAAAAAATTAGATGCTGAAAAGAGGTGGGAGGCTAAAAAGGGGTGGGAGACCAAAAGAGGGTGGGAGTCGGGAGAGAAGTAGAGGCTAGAAATAGACTGGAGGGCAAAATGAGTGGGAGTCCCAAAAGGGGTGGGAGGCCATAAAAGTGTGGGAGGCTGGACAGAAGTAGAGGTTGGAAAAAATTGGAGGCCAAAAATGAGTGGGAGGCCAAAAAGGGGTGGGAGGCTGGAGAGAAGTAGAGGCCAGAAAAAATTGGAGGCCGAAAAGGGGTGGGAGGCCAAAAAGGGGTGGGAGGCTGGAGAAAAGTAGAGGCCAGAACAGATTAGAGGTCCAAAAGGCGTGGGAGGCCGAAAAATGGTGGGAGGCTGGAGAGAAGTAGAGGCCAGAACAGATTAGAGGTCCAAAAGGGGTGGGAGGCCAAAAAGGGCTGGGAGGCCTAAAAAAGGGTGAGAGGCTGAAGAGAAGAAGAGGCCAGAAAAAATTGTAGGCTGAAAAGGAGTGGGAGGCTAAAAAGGGTGGGAGACCGATGAATAGAAGACGCCAGAAAAAATGAGATGCTGAAAAGGGGTGGGAGGCTAAAAAGGGGTGGGAGGCCAAAAAAGGGTGGGAGTCTGGAGAGAAGTAGAGGCTAGAAATAGACTGGAGGGCAAAATGAGTGGGAATCCCAAAAGGGGTTGGAGGCCATAAAAGTGTGGGAGGCTGGAGAGAAGTAGAGGCCAGAAAAAATTGGAGGCCAAAAATGAGTGGGAGGCCAAAAAGGGGTGGGAGGCTGGAGAGAAGTAGAGGCCAGAAAAAATTGGAGGCCGAAAAGGGGTGGGAGGCCAAAAAGAGGTGGGAGGCTGGAGAAAAGTAGAGGCCAGAACAGATTAGAGGTCCAAAAGGCGTGGGAGGCCGAAAAATGGTGGGAGGCTGGAGAGAAGTAGAGGCCAGAACAAATAGGAGGTCGATAAGGAGTGGGAGGCCAGAAAAGGGTGGGAGGCTGGAGAGAAGTAGAGGCCAGAACAGATTAGAGGTCCAAAAGGGGTGGGAGGCCAAAAAGGGCTGGGAGGCCTAAAAAAGGGTGAGAGGCTGAAGAGAAGAAGAGGCCAGAAAAAATTGTAGGCTGAAAAGGAGTGGGAGGCTAAAAAGGGTGGGAGACCGATGAATAGAAGACGCCAGAAAAAATGAGATGCTGAAAAGGGGTGGGAGGCTAAAAAGGGGTGGGAGGCCAAAAAAGGGTGGGAGGCTGTAGAGAAGTAGAGGCTAGAAATAGACTGGAGGGCAAAATGAGTGGGAATCCCAAAAGGGGTTGGAGGCCATAAAAGTGTGGGAGGCTGGAGAGAAGTAGAGGCTGAAAAAATTGGAGGCCAAAAATGAGTGGGAGGCCAAAAAGTGGTGGGAGGCTGGAGAGAAGTAGAGGCCAGAAAAAATTGGAGGTCAAAAAGGCGTGGGAGGCCAAAAAGGGGTGGGAGGCTGGAGAGAAGTAGAGACCAGAACAAATTAGAGGTCGATAAGGAGTGGGAGGCCAAAAAAGGGTGGGAGGCTGGAGAGAAGTAGAGGCCAGAACAAATAGGAGGCCGAAAAGGGGTAGGAGGCCAAAAAGGGCTGGGAGACCGGTGAATAGAAGACGCCAGAAAAAATGACATGCTGAAAAGGGGTGGGAGGCTAAAAAGGGGTGGGAGGCCAAAAAAGGGTGGGAGGCTGGAGAGAAGTAGAGGCTGGAAAAAATTAGAGGCCCAAAAGGGGTGGGAGGCCAAAAAGGGGTGGGAGGCTAGAGAGAAGTAGAAGCCAGAAAGAATTAGAGGTCGAAAAGGCGTGGGAGGCCAAAAAGGGGTGGGAGGCTGGAGAGAAGTAGAGGCCAGAAAAAATTGGAGGCCGAAAAGGGGTGGGAGGCCAAAAAGAGATGGGAGGCTGGAGAAAAGTAGAGGCCAGAACAGATTAGAGGTCCAAAAGGCGTGGGAGGCCGAAAAAGGGTGGGAGGCTGGAGAGAAGTAGAGGCCAGAACAAATAGGAGGCCGAAAATGGGTGGGAGGCCAAAAAGGGCTGGGAGGCTGGAGAGAAGTAGAGGCCAGAACAAATAGGAGGCCGAAAAGGGGTGGGAGGACAAAAAGGGCTGGGAGGCCTAAAAAAGGGTGAGAGGCTGAAGAGAAGAAGAGGCCAGAACAAATTGTAGGCTGAAAAGGAGTGGGAGGCTAAAAAGGGGTGGGAGACCGATGAATAGAAGACGCCAGAAAAAATGAGATGCTGAAAAGGGGTGGGAGGCTAGAAAGGGGTGGGAGGCCACAAAAGGGTGGGAGGCTGGAGAGAAGTAGAGGCTGGAAAAAATTGGAGGCCAAAAATGAGTGGGAGGCCAAAAAGGGGTGGGAGGCTGGAGAGAAGTAGAGGCCAGAAAAAATTGGAGGCCGAAAAGGGGTGGGAGGCCAAAAAGGGGTGGGAGGCTGGAGAAAAGTAGAGGCCAGAAAAAATTGGAGGCCAAAATGAGTGGGAGTCAAAAAAGGGGTGGGAGGCCATAAAATGGTGGGAGGCTGGAGAGAAGTAGAGGCCAGAAAAAATAGAAGGCCGAAAACGGGTGAGAGGCCAAAAAGGGGTGGGAGGCTGGAGAGAAGTAGAGGCCAGAACAGATTAGATGTCCAAAAGGCGTGGGAGGCCGAAAAATGGTGGGAGGCTGGAGAGAAGTAGAGGCCAGAAAAAATTGGAGGTCGAAATGGCGTGGGAGGCCAAAAAGGGGTGGGAGGCTGGAGAAAAGTAGAGGCCAGAAAAAATTGGAGGCCAAAATGAGTGGGAGTCAAAAAAGGGCTGGGAGGCCTAAAAAAAGGGTGAGAGGCTGAAGAGAAGAAGAGTCCAGAACAAATTGTAGGCTGAAAAGGAGTGGGAGGCTAAAAAGGGGTGGGAGACCGATGAATAGAAGACGCCAGAAAAAATGAGATGCTGAAAAGGGGTGGGAGGCTAAAAAGGGGTGGGAGGCCAAAAAAGGGTGGGAGGCTGGAGAGAAGTAGAGGCTGGAAAAAATTGGAGGCCAAAAATGAGTGGGAGGCCAAAAAGGGGTGGGAGGCTGGAGAGAAGTAGAGGCCAGAAAAAATAGGAGGTCGATAAGGAGTGGGAGGCCAGAAAAGGGTGGGAGGCTGGAGAGAAGTAGAGGCCAGAACAGATTAGAGGTCCAAAAGGGGTGGGAGGCCAAAAAGGGCTGGGAGGCCTAAAAAAGGGTGAGAGGCTGAAGAGAAGAAGAGGCCAGAAAAAATTGTAGGCTGAAAAGGAGTGGGAGGCTAAAAAGGGTGGGAGACCGATGAATAGAAGACGCCAGAAAAAATGAGATGCTGAAAAGGGGTGGGAGGCTAAAAAGGGGTGGGAGGCCAAAAAATGGTGGGAGGCTGGAGAGAAGTAGAGGCTAGAAATAGACTGGAGGGCAAAATGAGTGGGAATCCCAAAAGCGGTTGGAGGCCATAAAAGTGTGGGAGGCTGGAGAGAAGTAGAGGCTGGAAAAAATTGGAGGCCAAAAATGAGTGGGAGGCCAAAAAGGGGTGGGAGGCTGGAGAGAAGTAGAGGCCAGAAAAAATTGGAGGTCAAAAAGGCGTGGGAGGCCAAAAAGGGGTGGGAGGCTGGAGAAAAGTAGAGGCCAGAAAAAATTGGAGGCCAAAATGAGTGGGAGTCAAAAGAGGGGTGGGAGGCCATAAAATGGTGGGAGGCTGGAGAGAAGTAGAGGCCAGAAAAAATAGAAGGCCGAAAACGGGTGAGAGGCCAAAAAGGGGTGGGAGGCTGGAGAGAAGTAGAGACCAGAACAAATTCGAGGTCGATAAGGAGTGGGAGGCCAAAAAAGGGTGGGAGGCTGGAGAGAAGTAGAGGCCAGAAAAAATTGGAGGTCGAAATGGCGTGGGAGGCCAAAAAGGGGTGGGAGGCTGGAGAAAAGTAGAGGCCAGAAAAAATTGGAGGCCAAAATGAGTGGGAGTCAAAAAAGGGCTGGGAGGCCTAAAAAAAGGGTGAGAGGCTGAAGAGAAGAAGAGTCCAGAACAAATTGTAGGCTGAAAAGGAGTGGGAGGCTAAAAAGGGGTGGGAGACCGATGAATAGAAGACGCCAGAAAAAATGAGATGCTGAAAAGGGGTGGGAGGCTAAAAAGGGGTGGGAGGCCAAAAAAGGGTGGGAGGCTGGAGAGAAGTAGAGGCTGGAAAAAATTGGAGGCCAAAAATGAGTGGGAGGCCAAAAAGGGGTGGGAGGCTGGAGAGAAGTAGAGGCCAGAAAAAATAGGAGGTCGATAAGGAGTGGGAGGCCAGAAAAGGGTGGGAGGCTGGAGAGAAGTAGAGGCCAGAACAGATTAGAGGTCCAAAAGGGGTGGGAGGCCAAAAAGGGCTGGGAGGCCTAAAAAAGGGTGAGAGGCTGAAGAGAAGAAGAGGCCAGAAAAAATTGTAGGCTGAAAAGGAGTGGGAGGCTAAAAAGGGTGGGAGACCGATGAATAGAAGACGCCAGAAAAAATGAGATGCTGAAAAGGGGTGGGAGGCTAAAAAGGGGTGGGAGGCCAAAAAAGGGTGGGAGGCTGGAGAGAAGTAGAGGCTAGAAATAGACTGGAGGGCAAAATGAGTGGGAATCCCAAAAGCGGTTGGAGGCCATAAAAGTGTGGGAGGCTGGAGAGAAGTAGAGGCTGGAAAAAATTGGAGGCCAAAAATGAGTGGGAGGCCAAAAAGGGGTGGGAGGCTGGAGAGAAGTAGAGGCCAGGAAAAATTGGAGGTCAAAAAGGCGTGGGAGGCCAAAAAGGGGTGGGAGGCTGGAGAAAAGTAGAGGCCAGAAAAAATTGGAGGCCAAAATGAGTGGGAGTCAAAAAAGGGGTGGGAGGCCATAAAATGGTGGGAGGCTGGAGAGAAGTAGAGGCCAGAAAAAATAGAAGGCCGAAAACGGGTGAGAGGCCAAAAAGGGGTGGGAGGCTGGAGAGAAGTAGAGACCAGAACAAATTCGAGGTCGATAAGGAGTGGGAGGCCAAAAAAGGGTGGGAGGCTGGAGAGAAGTAGAGGCCAGAACAAATAGGAGGCCGAAAAGGGGTAGGAGGCCAAAAAGGGCTGGGAGACCGGTGAATAGAAGACGCCAGAAAAAATGAGATGCTGAAAAGGGGTGGGAGGCTAAAAAGGGGTGGGAGGCCAAAAAAGGGTGGGAGGCTGGAGAGAAGTAGAGGCTGGAAAAAATTAGAGGCCGAAAAGGGGTGGGAGGCCAAAAAGGGGTGGGAGGCTAGAGAGAAGTAGAGGCCAGAAAGAATTAGAGGTCGAAAAGGCGTGGGAGGCCAAAAAGGGGTGGGAGGCTGGAGAGAAGTAGAGGCCAGAAAAAATTGGAGGCCGAAAAGGGGTGGGAGGCCAAAAAGAGGTGGGAGGCTGGAGAAAAGTAGAGGCCAGAACAGATTAGATGTCCAAAAGGCGTGGGAGGCCGAAAAATGGTGGGAGGCTGGAGAGAAGTAGAGGCCAGAACAAATAGGAGGCCGAAAAATGGTGGGAGGCTGGAGAGAAGTAGAGGCCAGATAAAATTGGAGGCCTAAGCGGGTGGCAGGCCAAAAAAGGGTGAGAGGCTGGAGAGAAGTAGAGGCTGGAAAAAATTAGAGGCCGAAAAGGGGTGGGAGGCCAAAAAGGGGTGGGAGGCTGGAGAGAAGTAGCGGCTGGAAAAAATAGAAGGCCGAAAAGGGGTGGGAGGCCAAAAAGTGGTGGGAGACCGGTGAATAGAAGACGCCAGAAAAAATTAGATGCTGAAAAGAGGTGGGAGGCTAAAAAGGGGTGGGAGACCAAAAGAGGGTGGGAGTCTGGAGAGAAGTAGAGGCTAGAAATAGACTGGAGTGCAAAATGAGTGGGAGTCCAAAAAGGGGTGGGAGGCCATAAAAGGGTGGGAGGCTGGAGAGAAGTAGAGGCCAGAACAAATAGGAGGCCGAAAAGGGGTGGGAGTCCAAAAAGGGCTTGGAGGCTAAAAAAAGGGTGAGAGGCTGAAGAGAAGTAGAGACCAGAACAAATTCGAGGTCGATAAGGAGTGGGAGGCCAAAAAAGGGTGGGAGGCTGGAGAGAAGTAGAGGCCAGAAAAAATTGGAGGTCGAAATGGCGTGGGAGGCCAAAAAGGGGTGGGAGGCTGGAGAAAAGTAGAGGCCAGAAAAAATTGGAGGCCAAAATGAGTGGGAGTCAAAAAAGGGCTGGGAGGCCTAAAAAAAGGGTGAGAGGCTGAAGAGAAGAAGAGTCCAGAACAAATTGTAGGCTGAAAAGGAGTGGGAGGCTAAAAAGGGGTGGGAGACCGATGAATAGAAGACGCCAGAAAAAATGAGATGCTGAAAAGGGGTGGGAGGCTAAAAAGGGGTGGGAGGCCAAAAAAGGGTGGGAGGCTGGAGAGAAGTAGAGGCTGGAAAAAATTGGAGGCCAAAAATGAGTGGGAGGCCAAAAAGGGGTGGGAGGCTGGAGAGAAGTAGAGGCCAGAAAAAATAGGAGGTCGATAAGGAGTGGGAGGCCAGAAAAGGGTGGGAGGCTGGAGAGAAGTAGAGGCCAGAACAGATTAGAGGTCCAAAAGGGGTGGGAGGCCAAAAAGGGCTGGGAGGCCTAAAAAAGGGTGAGAGGCTGAAGAGAAGAAGAGGCCAGAAAAAATTGTAGGCTGAAAAGGAGTGGGAGGCTAAAAAGGGTGGGAGACCGATGAATAGAAGACGCCAGAAAAAATGAGATGCTGAAAAGGGGTGGGAGGCTAAAAAGGGGTGGGAGGCCAAAAAAGGGTGGGAGGCTGGAGAGAAGTAGAGGCTAGAAATAGACTGGAGGGCAAAATGAGTGGGAATCCCAAAAGCGGTTGGAGGCCATAAAAGTGTGGGAGGCTGGAGAGAAGTAGAGGCTGGAAAAAATTGGAGGCCAAAAATGAGTGGGAGGCCAAAAAGGGGTGGGAGGCTGGAGAGAAGTAGAGGCCAGGAAAAATTGGAGGTCAAAAAGGCGTGGGAGGCCAAAAAGGGGTGGGAGGCTGGAGAAAAGTAGAGGCCAGAAAAAATTGGAGGCCAAAATGAGTGGGAGTCAAAAAAGGGGTGGGAGGCCATAAAATGGTGGGAGGCTGGAGAGAAGTAGAGGCCAGAAAAAATAGAAGGCCGAAAACGGGTGAGAGGCCAAAAAGGGGTGGGAGGCTGGAGAGAAGTAGAGACCAGAACAAATTCGAGGTCGATAAGGAGTGGGAGGCCAAAAAAGGGTGGGAGGCTGGAGAGAAGTAGAGGCCAGAACAAATAGGAGGCCGAAAAGGGGTAGGAGGCCAAAAAGGGCTGGGAGACCGGTGAATAGAAGACGCCAGAAAAAATGAGATGCTGAAAAGGGGTGGGAGGCTAAAAAGGGGTGGGAGGCCAAAAAAGGGTGGGAGGCTGGAGAGAAGTAGAGGCTGGAAAAAATTAGAGGCCGAAAAGGGGTGGGAGGCCAAAAAGGGGTGGGAGGCTAGAGAGAAGTAGAGGCCAGAAAGAATTAGAGGTCGAAAAGGCGTGGGAGGCCAAAAAGGGGTGGGAGGCTGGAGAGAAGTAGAGGCCAGAAAAAATTGGAGGCCGAAAAGGGGTGGGAGGCCAAAAAGAGGTGGGAGGCTGGAGAAAAGTAGAGGCCAGAACAGATTAGATGTCCAAAAGGCGTGGGAGGCCGAAAAATGGTGGGAGGCTGGAGAGAAGTAGAGGCCAGAACAAATAGGAGGCCGAAAAATGGTGGGAGGCTGGAGAGAAGTAGAGGCCAGATAAAATTGGAGGCCTAAGCGGGTGGCAGGCCAAAAAAGGGTGAGAGGCTGGAGAGAAGTAGAGGCTGGAAAAAATTAGAGGCCGAAAAGGGGTGGGAGGCCAAAAAGGGGTGGGAGGCTGGAGAGAAGTAGCGGCTGGAAAAAATAGAAGGCCGAAAAGGGGTGGGAGGCCAAAAAGTGGTGGGAGACCGGTGAATAGAAGACGCCAGAAAAAATTAGATGCTGAAAAGAGGTGGGAGGCTAAAAAGGGGTGGGAGACCAAAAGAGGGTGGGAGTCTGGAGAGAAGTAGAGGCTAGAAATAGACTGGAGTGCAAAATGAGTGGGAGTCCAAAAAGGGGTGGGAGGCCATAAAAGGGTGGGAGGCTGGAGAGAAGTAGAGGCCAGAACAAATAGGAGGCCGAAAAGGGGTGGGAGTCCAAAAAGGGCTTGGAGGCTTAAAAAAGGGTGAGAGGCTGAAGAGAAGAAGAGGCCAGAACAAATTGTAGGCTGAAAAGGAGTGGGAGGCCAAAAAGGGGTGGGAGACCGATGAATAGAAGACGCCAGAAAAAATGAGATGCTGAAAAGGGGTGGGAGGCTAAAAAGGGGTGGGAGGCCAAAAAAGGGTGGGAGTCTGGAGAGAAGAAGAGGCTGGAAAAAATTAGAGGCCGAAAAGGGGTGGGAGGCCAAAAAGGGGTGGGAGGCTGGAGAGAAGTAGCGGCTGGAAAAAATAGAAGGCCGAAAAGGGGTGGGAGGCCAAAAAGTGGTGGGAGACAGGTGAATAGAAGACGCCAGAAAAAATTAGATGCTGAAAAGAGGTGGGAGGCTAAAAAGGGGTGGGAGACCAAAAGAGGGTGGGAGTCGGGAGAGAAGTAGAGGCTAGAAATAGACTGGAGGGCAAAATGAGTGGGAGTCCCAAAAGGGGTGGGAGGCCATAAAAGTGTGGGAGGCTGGACAGAAGTAGAGGTTGGAAAAAATTGGAGGCCAAAAATGAGTGGGAGGCCAAAAAGGGGTGGGAGGCTGGAGAGAAGTAGAGGCCAGAAAAAATTGGAGGCCGAAAAGGGGTGGGAGGCCAAAAAGGGGTGGGAGGCTGGAGAAAAGTAGAGGCCAGAACAGATTAGAGGTCCAAAAGGCGTGGGAGGCCGAAAAATGGTGGGAGGCTGGAGAGAAGTAGAGGCCAGAACAGATTAGAGGTCCAAAAGGGGTGGGAGGCCAAAAAGGGCTGGGAGGCCTAAAAAAGGGTGAGAGGCTGAAGAGAAGAAGAGGCCAGAAAAAATTGTAGGCTGAAAAGGAGTGGGAGGCTAAAAAGGGTGGGAGACCGATGAATAGAAGACGCCAGAAAAAATGAGATGCTGAAAAGGGGTGGGAGGCTAAAAAGGGGTGGGAGGCCAAAAAAGGGTGGGAGGCTGGAGAGAAGTAGAGGCTAGAAATAGACTGGAGGGCAAAATGAGTGGGAATCCCAAAAGCGGTTGGAGGCCATAAAAGTGTGGGAGGCTGGAGAGAAGTAGAGGCTGGAAAAAATTGGAGGCCAAAAATGAGTGGGAGGCCAAAAAGGGGTGGGAGGCTGGAGAGAAGTAGAGGCCAGGAAAAATTGGAGGTCAAAAAGGCGTGGGAGGCCAAAAAGGGGTGGGAGGCTGGAGAAAAGTAGAGGCCAGAAAAAATTGGAGGCCAAAATGAGTGGGAGTCAAAAAAGGGGTGGGAGGCCATAAAATGGTGGGAGGCTGGAGAGAAGTAGAGGCCAGAAAAAATAGAAGGCCGAAAACGGGTGAGAGGCCAAAAAGGGGTGGGAGGCTGGAGAGAAGTAGAGACCAGAACAAATTCGAGGTCGATAAGGAGTGGGAGGCCAAAAAAGGGTGGGAGGCTGGAGAGAAGTAGAGGCCAGAACAAATAGGAGGCCGAAAAGGGGTAGGAGGCCAAAAAGGGCTGGGAGACCGGTGAATAGAAGACGCCAGAAAAAATGACATGCTGAAAAGGGGTGGGAGGCTAAAAAGGGGTGGGAGGCCAAAAAAGGGTGGGAGGCTGGAGAGAAGTAGAGGCTGGAAAAAATTAGAGGCCGAAAAGGGGTGGGAGGCCAAAAAGGGGTGGGAGGCTAGAGAGAAGTAGAGGCCAGAAAGAATTAGAGGTCGAAAAGGCGTGGGAGGCCAAAAAGGGGTGGGAGGCTGGAGAGAAGTAGAGGCCAGAAAAAATTGGAGGCCGAAAAGGGGTGGGAGGCCAAAAAGAGGTGGGAGGCTGGAGAAAAGTAGAGGCCAGAACAGATTAGATGTCCAAAAGGCGTGGGAGGCCGAAAAATGGTGGGAGGCTGGAGAGAAGTAGAGGCCAGAACAAATAGGAGGCCGAAAAATGGTGGGAGGCTGGAGAGAAGTAGAGGCCAGATAAAATTGGAGGCCTAAGCGGGTGGCAGGCCAAAAAAGGGTGAGAGGCTGGAGAGAAGTAGAGGCTGGAAAAAATTAGAGGCCGAAAAGGGGTGGGAGGCCAAAAAGGGGTGGGAGGCTGGAGAGAAGTAGCGGCTGGAAAAAATAGAAGGCCGAAAAGGGGTGGGAGGCCAAAAAGTGGTGGGAGACCGGTGAATAGAAGACGCCAGAAAAAATTAGATGCTGAAAAGAGGTGGGAGGCTAAAAAGGGGTGGGAGACCAAAAGAGGGTGGGAGTCTGGAGAGAAGTAGAGGCTAGAAATAGACTGGAGTGCAAAATGAGTGGGAGTCCAAAAAGGGGTGGGAGGCCATAAAAGGGTGGGAGGCTGGAGAGAAGTAGAGGCCAGAACAAATAGGAGGCCGAAAAGGGGTGGGAGTCCAAAAAGGGCTTGGAGGCTTAAAAAAGGGTGAGAGGCTGAAGAGAAGAAGAGGCCAGAACAAATTGTAGGCTGAAAAGGAGTGGGAGGCCAAAAAGGGGTGGGAGACCGGTGAATAGAAGACGCCAGAAAAAATGAGATGCTGAAAAGGGGTGGGAGGCTAAAAAGGGGTGGGAGGCCAAAAAAGGGTGGGAGTCTGGAGAGAAGAAGAGGCTGGAAAAAATTAGAGGCCGAAAAGGGGTGGGAGGCCAAAAAGGGGTGGGAGGCTGGAGAGAAGTAGCGGCTGGAAAAAATAGAAGGCCGAAAAGGGGTGGGAGGCCAAAAAGTGGTGGGAGACAGGTGAATAGAAGACGCCAGAAAAAATTAGATGCTGAAAAGAGGTGGGAGGCTAAAAAGGGGTGGGAGACCAAAAGAGGGTGGGAGTCGGGAGAGAAGTAGAGGCTAGAAATAGACTGGAGGGCAAAATGAGTGGGAGTCCCAAAAGGGGTGGGAGGCCATAAAAGTGTGGGAGGCTGGACAGAAGTAGAGGTTGGAAAAAATTGGAGGCCAAAAATGAGTGGGAGGCCAAAAAGGGGTGGGAGGCTGGAGAGAAGTAGAGGCCAGAAAAAATTGGAGGCCGAAAAGGGGTGGGAGGCCAAAAAGGGGTGGGAGGCTGGAGAAAAGTAGAGGCCAGAACAGATTAGAGGTCCAAAAGGCGTGGGAGGCCGAAAAATGGTGGGAGGCTGGAGAGAAGTAGAGGCCAGAACAGATTAGAGGTCCAAAAGGGGTGGGAGGCCAAAAAGGGCTGGGAGGCCTAAAAAAGGGTGAGAGGCTGAAGAGAAGAAGAGGCCAGAAAAAATTGTAGGCTGAAAAGGAGTGGGAGGCTAAAAAGGGTGGGAGACCGATGAATAGAAGACGCCAGAAAAAATGAGATGCTGAAAAGGGGTGGGAGGCTAAAAAGGGGTGGGAGGCCAAAAAATGGTGGGAGGCTGGAGAGAAGTAGAGGCTAGAAATAGACTGGAGGGCAAAATGAGTGGGAATCCCAAAAGCGGTTGGAGGCCATAAAAGTGTGGGAGGCTGGAGAGAAGTAGAGGCTGGAAAAAATTGGAGGCCAAAAATGAGTGGGAGGCCAAAAAGGGGTGGGAGGCTGGAGAGAAGTAGAGGCCAGAAAGAATTAGAGGTGGAAAAGGCGTCGGAGGCCAAAAAGGGGTGGGAGGCTGGAGAAAAGTAGAGGCCAGAAAAAATTGGAGGCCAAAATGAGTGGGAGTCAAAAAAGGGGTGGGAGGCCATAAAATGGTGGGAGGCTGGAGAGAAGTAGAGGCCAGAAAAAATAGAAGGCCGAAAACGGGTGAGAGGCCAAAAAGGGGTGGGAGTCTGGAGAGAAGTAGAGACCAGAACAAATTCGAGGTCGATAAGGAGTGGGAGGCCAAAAAAGGGTGGGAGGCTGGAGAGAAGTAGAGGCCAGAACAAATAGGAGGCCGAAAAGGGGTAGGAGGCCAAAAAGGGCTGGGAGACCGGTGAATAGAAGACGCCAGAAAAAATGACATGCTGAAAAGGGGTGGGAGGCTAAAAAGGGGTGGGAGGCCAAAAAAGGGTGGGAGGCTGGAGAGAAGTAGAGGCTGGAAAAAATTAGAGGCCCAAAAGGGGTGGGAGGCCAAAAAGGGGTGGGAGGCTAGAGAGAAGTAGAAGCCAGAAAGAATTAGAGGTCGAAAAGGCATGGGAGGCCAAAAAGGGGTGGGAGGCTGGAGAGAAGTAGAGGCCAGAAAAAATTGGAGGCCGAAAAGGGGTGGGAGGCCAAAAAGAGGTGGGAGGCTGGAGAAAAGTACAGGCCAGAACAGATTAGAGGTCCAAAAGGCGTGGGAGGCCGAAAAATGGTGGGAGGCTGGAGAGAAGTAGAGGCCAGAACAAATAGGAGGCCGAAAATGGGTGGGAGGCCAAAAAGGGCTGGGAGGCTGGAGAGAAGTAGAGGCCAGAACAAATAGGAGGCCGAAAAGGGGTGGGAGGCTGGAGAGAAGTAGAGGCCAGAAAAAATTGGAGGTCGAAATGGCGTGGGAGGCCAAAAAGGGGTGGGAGGCTGGAGAAAAGTAGAGGCCAGAAAAAATTGGAGACCAAAATGAGTGGGAGTCAAAAAAGGGGTGGGAGGCCATAAAATGGTGGGAGGCTGGAGAGAAGTAGAGGCCAGAAAAAATAGAAGGCCGAAAACGGGTGAGAGGCCAAAAAGGGGTGGGAGGCTGGAGAGAAGTAGAGACCAGAACAAATTAGAGGTCGATAAGGAGTGGGAGGCCAAAAAAGGGTGGGAGGCTGGAGAGAATTAGAGGCCAGAAAAAATTGGAGGTCGAAATGGCGTGGGAGGCCAAAAAGGGGTGGGAGGCTGGAGAAAAGTAGAGGCCAGAAAAAATTGGAGGCCAAAATGAGTGGGAGTCAAAAAAGGGCTGGGAGGCCTAAAAAAAGGGTGAGAGGCTGAAGAGAAGAAGAGTCCAGAACAAATTGTAGGCTGAAAAGGAGTGGGAGGCTAAAAAGGGGTGGGAGACCGATGAATAGAAGACGCCAGAAAAAATGAGATGCTGAAAAGGGGTGGGAGGCTAAAAAGGGGTGGGAGGCCAAAAAAGGGTGGGAGGCTGGAGAGAAGTAGAGGCTGGAAAAAATTGGAGGCCAAAAATGAGTGGGAGGCCAAAAAGGGGTGGGAGGCTGGAGAGAAGTAGAGGCCAGAAAAAATAGGAGGTCGATAAGGAGTGGGAGGCCAGAAAAGGGTGGGAGGCTGGAGAGAAGTAGAGGCCAGAACAGATTAGAGGTCCAAAAGGGGTGGGAGGCCAAAAAGGGCTGGGAGGCCTAAAAAAGGGTGAGAGGCTGAAGAGAAGAAGAGGCCAGAAAAAATTGTAGGCTGAAAAGGAGTGGGAGGCTAAAAAGGGTGGGAGACCGATGAATAGAAGACGCCAGAAAAAATGAGATGCTGAAAAGGGGTGGGAGGCTAAAAAGGGGTGGGAGGCCAAAAAATGGTGGGAGGCTGGAGAGAAGTAGAGGCTAGAAATAGACTGGAGGGCAAAATGAGTGGGAATCCCAAAAGGGGTGGGAGGCCATAAAAGTGTGGGAGGCTGGAGAGAAGTAGAGGCTGGAAAAAATTGGAGGCCAAAAATGAGTGGGAGGCCAAAAAGGGGTGGGAGGCTGGAGAGAAGTAGAGGCCAGGAAAAATTGGAGGTCAAAAAGGCGTGGGAGGCCAAAAAGGGGTGGGAGGCTGGAGAAAAGTAGAGGCCAGAAAAAATTGGAGGCCAAAATGAGTGGGAGTCAAAAAAGGGGTGGGAGGCCATAAAATGGTGGGAGGCTGGAGAGAAGTAGAGGCCAGAAAAAATAGAAGGCCGAAAACGGGTGAGAGGCCAAAAAGGGGTGGGAGGCTGGAGAGAAGTAGAGACCAGAACAAATTCGAGGTCGATAAGGAGTGGGAGGCCAAAAAAGGGTGGGAGGCTGGAGAGAAGTAGAGGCCAGAACAAATAGGAGGCCGAAAAGGGGTAGGAGGCCAAAAAGGGCTGGGA
The DNA here is from genome assembly GCF_047716275.1 of Strix uralensis. NCBI lineage: Eukaryota > Metazoa > Chordata > Aves > Strigiformes > Strigidae > Strix > Strix uralensis. The sequence continues at coordinate 73,665 of NC_133989.1, read as the reverse complement.
GACCGGTGAATAGAAGACGCCAGAAAAAATGACATGCTGAAAAGGGGTGGGAGGCTAAAAAGGGGTGGGAGGCCAAAAAAGGGTGGGAGGCTGGAGAGAAGTAGAGGCTGGAAAAAATTAGAGGCCCAAAAGGGGTGGGAGGCCAAAAAGGGGTGGGAGGCTAGAGAGAAGTAGAGGCCAGAAAGAATTAGAGGTCGAAAAGGCGTGGGAGGCCAAAAAGGGGTGGGAGGCTGGAGAGAAGTAGAGGCCAGAAAAAATTGGAGGCCGAAAAGGGGTGGGAGGCCAAAAAGAGGTGGGAGGCTGGAGAAAAGTAGAGGCCAGAACAGATTAGATGTCCAAAAGGCGTGGGAGGCCGAAAAATGGTGGGAGGCTGGAGAGAAGTAGAGGCCAGAACAAATAGGAGGCCGAAAATGGGTGGGAGGCCAAAAAGGGCTGGGAGGCTGGAGAGAAGTAGAGGCCAGAACAAATAGGAGGCCTAAAAGGGGTGGGAGGCCAAAAAGGGCTGGGAGGCCTAAAAAAGGGTCAGAGGCTGAAGAGGAGTCCAGAACAAATTGTAGGCTGAAAAGGAGTGGGAGGCTAAAAAGGGGTGGGAGACCGATGAATAGAAGACGCCAGAAAAAATGAGATGCTGAAAAGGGGTGGGAGGCTAAAAAGGGGTGGGAGGCCACAAAAGGGTGGGAGGCTGGAGAGAAGTAGAGGCTGGAAAAAATTGGAGGCCAAAAATGAGTGGGAGGCCAAAAAGGGGTGGGAGGCTGGAGAGAAGTAGAGGCCAGAAAAAATTGGAGGCCGAAAAGGGGTGGGAGGCCAAAAAGGGGTGGGAGGCTGGAGAAAAGTAGAGGCCAGAAAAAATTGGAGGACAAAATGAGTGGGAGTCAAAAAAGGGGTGGGAGGCCATAAAATGGTGGGAGGCTGGATAGAAGTAGAGGCCAGAAAAAATAGAAGGCCAAAAACGGGTGAGAGGCCAAAAAGGGGTGGGAGGCTGGAGAGAAGTAGAGACCAGAACAAATTAGAGGTCGATAAGGAGTGGGAGGCCAAAAAAGGGTGGGAGGCTGGAGAGAAGTAGAGGCCAGAACAAATAGGAGTCCGAAAAGGGGTGGGAGGCCAAAAAGGGCTGGGAGGCCTAAAAAAGGGTGAGAGGCTGAAGAGAAGAAGAGGCCAGAACAAATTGTATGCTGAAAAGGAGTGGGAGGCCAAAAAGAGGTGGGAGACCGGTGAATAGAAGACGCCAGAAAAAATTAGATGCTGAAAAGGGGTGGGAGGCTAAAAAGGGGTGGGAGACCAAAAGAGGGTGGGAGTCTGGAGAGAAGTAGCGGCTAGAAATAGACTGGAGGGCAAAATGAGTGGGAGTCCCAAAAGGGGTGGGAGGCCATAAAAGGGTGGGAGGCTGGAGAGAAGCAGAGGCTGGAAAAAATTGGAGGCCAAAAAGGGGTGGGAGACCAAAAAGGGGTGGGAGGCTGCAGAGAAGTAGAGGCCAGAAAGAATTAGAGGTCGAAAAGGTGTGGGAGGCCAAAAAGGGGTGGGAGGCTGGAGAGAAGTAGAGGCTGGAAAAAATTGGAGGCCGAAAAGGGGTGGGAGGCCAAAAAGGGGTGGGAGGCTGGAGATAAGTAGAGGCCAGAAAAAATTGGAGGCCAAAATGAGTGGGAGTCCAAAAAGGGGTGGGAGGCCATAAAAGGGTGGGAGGCTGGAGAGAAGTAGAGCCAGAAAAAATTGGAGGCCGAAAAAAGGAGTGGGAGGCCGAAAAGTGGTGGGAGGCTGGAGAGAAGTAGAGGCTGGAAAAAATTAGAGGCCGAAAAGGGGTGGGAGGCCAAAAAGGGGTGGGAGGCTGGAGAGAAGTAGAGGCCAGAAAAAATTGGAGGCCGAAAAGGGGTGGGAGGCCGAAAAGTGGTGGGAGGCTGGAGAGAAGTAGAGTCCAGAAAAGATTGTAGGCCAAAATGCGTGGGAGTCCAAAAAGGCGTGGGAGGCCATAAAAGGGTGGGAGGTTGGAGAGAAGTAGAGGCCAGAACAAATAGGAGGCTGAAAAGGGGTGGGAGGCCAAAAAGGGCTGGGAGGCCTAAAAAGGGGTGAGAGGCTGAAGAGAAGAAGAGGCCAGAACAAATTGTAGGCTGAAAAGGAGTGGGAGGCCAAAAAGGGGTGGGAGACCGGTGAATAGAAGACGCCAGAAAAAATGAGATGCTGAAAAGGGGTGGGAGGCTAAAAAAGGGTGGGAGGCCAAAAAAGGGTGGGAGGCTGGAGAGAAGTAGAGGCTGGAAAAAATTGGAGGCCGAAAAGGCGTGGGAGGCCAAAAAGGGGTGGGAGGCTGGAGAGAAGTAGAGGCTGGAGAGAAAAATAGAAGGTCGAAAAGGGGTGGGAGGCCAAAAAGGGGTGGGAGACCGGTGAATAGAAGACGCCAGAAAAAATTAGATGCTGAAAAGGGGTGGGGGGCTAAAAAGGGGTGGGAGACCAAAAGAGGGTGGGAGTCGGGAGAGAAGTAGAGGATAGAAATAGACTGGAGGGCAAAATGAGTGGGAGTCCCAAAAGGGGTGGGAGGCCATAAAAGTGTGGGAGGCTGGAGAGAAGTAGAGGCTGGAAAAAATTGGAGGCCAAAAATGAGTGGGAGGCCAAAAAGGGGTGGGAGGCTGGAGAGAAGTAGAGGCCAGAAAAAATTGGAGGCCGAAAAGGGGTGGGAGGCCAAAAAGGGGTGGGAGGCTGGAGAAAAGTAGAGGCCAGAAAAAATTGGAGGCCAAATTGAGTGGGAGTCAAAAAAGGGGTGGGAGGCCATAAAATGGTGGGAGGCTGGAGAGAAGTAGAGGCCAGAACAAATAGGTGGCCGAAAAAGGGTGGGAGGCCAAAAAGGGCTGGGAGGCCTAAAAAAGGGTGAGAGGCTGAAGAGAAGAAGAGTCCAGAACAAATTGTAGGCTGAAAAGGAGTGGGAGGCTAAAAAGGGGTGGGAGACCGATGAATAGAAGACGCCAGAAAAAATGAGATGCTGAAAAGGGGTGGGAGGCTAAAAAGGGGTGGGAGGCTGGAGAGAAGTAGAGGCTGGAAAAAATTGGAGGCCAAAAATGAGTGGGAGGCCAAAAAGGGGTGGGAGGCTGGAGAGAAGTAGAGGCCAGAAAAAATTGGAGGCCGAAAAGGGGTGGGAGGCCAAAAAGGGGTGGGAGGCTGGAGAAAAGTAGAGGCCAGAAAAAATTGGAGGCCAAAATGAGTGGGAGTCAAAAAAGGGGTGGGAGGCCATAAAATGGTGGGAGGCTGGAGAGAAGTAGAGGCCAGAAAAAATAGAAGGCCAAAAACGGGTGAGAGGCCAAAAAGGGGTGGGAGGCTGGAGAGAAGTAGAGACCAGAACAAATTCGAGGTCGATAAGGATTGGGAGGCCAAAAAAGGGTGGGAGGTTGGAGAGAAGTAGAGGCCAGAACAAATAGGAGGCCGAAAAGGGGTGGGAGGCCAAAAAGGGCTGGGAGGCCTAAAAGAGGGTGAGAGGCTGAAGAGAAGAAGAGTCCAGAACAAATTGTAGGCTGAAAAGGAGTGGGAGGCCAAAAAGGGGTGGGAGACCGGTGAATAGAAAACGCCAGAAAAAATGAGATGCTGAAAAGGGGTGGGAGGCTAAAAAGGGGTGGGAGGCCAAAAAAGGGTGGGAGGCTGGAGAGAAGTAGAGGCCAGAAAAAATTGTAGGCCAAAATGAGTGGGAGTCCAAAAAGGCGTGGGAGGCCAAAAAGGGGTGGGAGGCTGGAGAGAAGTAGAGGCCATAAAAAATTGGAGGCCGAAAAGGGGTGGGAGGCCAAAAAGTGGTGGGAGACCGGTGAATAGAAGACGCCAGAAAAAATTAGATGCTGAAAAGAGGTGGGAGGCTAAAAAGGGGTGGGAGACCAAAAGAGGGTGGGAGTCTGGAGAGAAGTAGAGGCTAGAAATAGACTGGAGGGCAAAATGAGTGGGAGTCCCAAAAGGGGTGGGAGGCCATAAAAGTGTGGGAGGCTGGAGAGAAGTAGAGGCTGGAAAAAATTGGAGGCCGAAAAGGCGTGGGAGGCCAAAAAGGGGTGGGAGGCTGGAGAGAAGTAGAGGCCAGAAAAAATTGGAGGCCGAAAAGGGGTGGGAGGCCAAAAAGGGGTGGGAGGCTGGAGATAAGTAGAGGCCAGAAAAAATTGGAGGCCAAAATGAGTGGGAGTCCAAAACGGGGTGGGAGGCCATAAAATGGTGGGAGGCTGGAGAGAAGTAGAGGCCAGAAAAAATAGAAGGCCGAAAACGGGTGAGAGGCCAAAAAGGGGTGGGAGGCTGGAGAGAAGTAGAGACCAGAACAAATTAGAGGTCGATAAGGAGTGGGAGGCCAAAAAAGGGTGGGAGGCTGGAGAGAAGTAGAGGCCAGAACAAAGAGGAGGCCGAAAAGGGGTGGGAGGCCAAAAAGGGCTGGGAGGCCTAAAAAAGGGTGAGAGGCTGAAGAGAAGAAGAGGCCAGAACAAATTGTAGGCTGAAAAGGAGTGGGAGGCCAAAAGGGGTGGGAGACTGGTGAATAGAAGACGCCAGAAAAAATGAGATGCTGAAAAGGGGTGGGAGGCTAAAAAGGGGTGGGAGGCCAAAAAAGGTTGAGAGGCTGGAGAGAAGTAGAGGCTAGAAAAAATTGGAGGCCAAAATGAGTGGGAGTCCAAAAAGGAGTGGGAGGCCACAAAAGGGTGGGAGGCTGGAGAGAAGCAGAGGCCAGAACAAATAGGAGGCCGAAAAGGGGTGGGAGGCCAAAAAGGGCTGGGAGGCCTAAAAATGGGTGAGAGGCTGAAGAGAAGAAGAGGCCAGAACAAATTGTAGGCTGAAAAGGAGTGGAAGGCCAAAAAGGGGTGGGAGGCTGAAGAGAAGTTGAGGCTGAAAAAATTAGAGGCCGAAAAGGGGTGGGAGGCCAAAAAGGGGTGGGAGGCTGGAGAGAAGTAGAGGCTGGAAAAAATAGAAGGCCGAAAAGGGGTGGGAGGCCAAAAAGTGGTGGGAGACCGGTGAATAGAAGACGCCAGAAAAAATTAGATGCTGAAAAGGGGTGGGAGGCTAAAAAGGGGTGGGAGACCAAAAGAGGGTGGGAGTCTGGAGAGAAGTAGAGGCTAGAAATAGACTGGAGGGCAAAATGAGTGGGAGTCCCAAAAGGGGTGGGAGGCCATAAAAGTGTGGGAGGCTGGAGAGAAGTAGAGGCTGGAAAAAATTGGAGGCCAAAAATGAGTGGGAGGCCAAAAAGGGGTGGGAGGCTGGAGAGAAGTAGAGGCCAGAAAAAATTGGAGGCCGAAAAGGGGTGGGAGGCCAAAAAGGGGTGGGAGGCTGGAGAAAAGTAGAGGCCAGAAAAAATTGGAGGCCAAAATGAGTGGGAGTCAAAAAAGCGGTGGGAGGCCATAAAATGGTGGGAGGCTGGAGAGAAGTAGAGGCCAGAACAAATAGGAGGCCGAAAAGGGGTGGGAGGCCAAAAAGGGCTGGGAGGCCTAAAAAAGGGTGAGAGGCTGAAGAGAAGAAGAGGCCAGAACAAATTGTAGGCTGAAAAGGAGTGGGCGGCCAAAAAGGGGTGGGAGACTGGTGAATAGAAGACGCCAGAAAAAATGAGATGCTGAAAAGGGGTGGGAGGCTAAAAAGTGTGGAGCATTTTGCTAACAACTGGCTACGTGAGAAAGGGCACAGCACCGAGGAACTGCTGACAACGGCGACGTGATGGGAAAATACCGAAAAGTATCAAAGAAGAACAAAGAACAGAAGCAAGACTATATAGAATGCCTTGCAGAAATCATAAGGGGTGGGATTGGTATTTAACCTTAGCAACCAAGGTATCTAACCTTAGCAACCTATAAGGAGCTCGCTTTTTGCAATATGTATGAACAAATTATTGTAGATATAAAAGAAGTGTGAGTACTAATAAAGTTGAGTCTTTGTGCATTAAATGATGGCTGGGCTCCCTCTGCGTTCTTTCAACAAATGGTGACCGCGACGTGATACGTGCCAAAGGACGTATAAGGCACCACGAAGGATAAAGACCAGAGAAAGTGGTTCAGGTCCTTAAGCAGCGAGGACGGCGAAAGGCGACTGAAATAAGAGAAAAGGCCCGCGCCCTGGGTGTCATAAGAGGTGAACCCTGCTGATACGTGCTGCCGAGACCTGGAAAGGCTGCAACGGAAAAATTTAGGTATGGACAGGCAAGCAGCATACGATTTATTTGCGTCCTGGCTGACACAACGCCGGGTTGAGGGAATAGATGTAAAAAAGGATCTTCAGGGGCTTTTAGCTTATGGGGTAGAGCAAGGTTGTTTTATTAATCCACATGCAGTTCATGAGTTATCGGAATGGCGAAAATTTGGAGATAAATTATGGGAATTAACATTGAACGATGATAAGACAGCAAAAAAGTTGGGAAAGTTATGGAGGGTGGTTCATAATGAATTGCTAAGGTATCAGGCTGAGAAAAGAGCTGCACAGAGCGCAGTTGCGGCAAAAGAGAAAAACACCAGATCTGGGGAGGAGGAAACTAGGTGGCCATTACCGCCTACGTTTCGTGAGCTTGTTTTACCACCTTTACGTTCCGAAGAGACGGGACAGGAAAGCTCAGAACGAGTTCTCCCTACCGCTCCCCCCGCCCCCGCCCTGAGTAGCCCTGACGCGTCCAGCCACACTGTGACGCCGGAAAGCGAGAATTCTACTCCTGGCTCAGAAGATGGGCTGGGGATAGAGATCGCTAAAGAAAGGTGTCGGGCTTGGAATGCATTGGCACGAGAGGGGTTAGAAAAAGGGGATGAGGCGATGACTCAGATGGCGACAGCAATGGCTTTTCCAGTTCAGTTTCAGCCGAACCCAGCTGGTGGAATAAATGCTACTGTTACGGCATTAGATTGGAAGCTTTTGTCACAATTGCGCTCTACAGTGAGTTCTTATGGTGTTACTGGTGAACCGGTTCGTCAAATGTTAGATTATCTCTGGAGCACTCAACTTCTTTTGCCTACAGATTGTCGGGGTATAGCGAAGTTAATTTTCTCTCCTAGTCAGTGGTTGTTGTTTAATGCGCATTGGCAAGCAAGAGTATTAGAATCGGTAGCGGTACAGCGGCAAGCAGGAGATCCATTACAAGGGATCACAATGGATGAATTAATGGGGTTAGGACCTTATGCTAGAGTAGAAGCTCAAGCATTGCTCGGTCCGGATAAGGTGAGAGAGGCAATGAGGTTAGTGAGAGAAGCCATAGAGCAAGTGAAAGAGCCAGGCGGAGTTCCAATGTATATGGGGATTAAGCAAGGGAGAGAAGAGACTTTGGGCAGTTTTGTAGATAAGTTGGTAAATGCAATTGAAAGAGCAAGAGTACCTATCTACATGCAGGGTGCTCTCTTAAAACAATGTATTTTACAAAATGGCAATCCTGCTACAAAGAGTTTACTGAATACATTAGGGGCAAATTGGACTATAGAGGAGGTACTTGAAAAGGCATCATCGATACCCACTGGACCTCAGACTTTTCTTGTAGAGGCAATAAAGAAATTAGGGGAAGGAATGAAAGAACAGGCTCAGGCTACTCAAAGTCAGGTTATGGCAGCCCTTGCGCCTCTCCAGACCTCGCCAGCAGTTAGAGTGCAAACACCTCAAAAGGGGCAGCTGCGGTGTTACCGATGCGGAGCTCCAGGGCATGTACGAAAGAATTGTACAGCCAGAAATGTATGGTGTCAAACTTGTCGATCCAACTCCCATAATGAGGGGGCTTGCCGCAGACGGTCGGGAAACTCCACACGGAGCGCGTTCGCCGGCCGCCGCGCGACGACGAAAGTTGCAGCCGCAGCGCAGTCCTTCAACCCGCCACCCGGGGAAGTCTCGGGTTGGACCTGGCAGCAGCAGTAGATGTTACCCTGTTAACAAATAATCCTCAAACAATATCTACGAACGTACGAGGACCTATCATCATTAATGGGAGAGCCATGGGAGCTTTATTATTAGGAAGATCATCGGCATCACAATGTGGACTATTTGTTTTACCGGGAGTTATTGATGCAGATTATGAAGGTGAAATCTATATTATGGCATATACACTGAATCCACCAGTAAAGATTGCACAGGGACAACGGATTGCACAGCTGGTGCCCCTGCCACAAGTGACTCAAACAATACGACCAGTAACTGAGGAGAGTCGCGGAAATAAAGGCTTCGGATCCACAGGAAGCCTGACCCTGCTAACACTGAATCTGAGTACGAGAACCAGAAAGACTATTCACCTATCATTTCAAGGGGATATCTTTGTGTTTCTACACCAACAGGCACCGCATGGGTTCCAGCGAGATGGGCGAAACCTGCCGCACCTCCCAATGACGCCGGAAGAGAGACAAGCTCATCGACAGCGACTGAAGATTCAGCCGGTTCTAGCGGGGATTGAGAGTCTACTCGGACATTCACTTTACTGGGCAACGCTGTCAGATGTTTGGAGAATTATTGAATGGTTAAATGTTAGTGTGACAAGGGTTAGTCACGCTTGCTTAGGCTGCCAGAGTCAAGACCATAAGGCCTGGGTAAAACTATTCTGTGGGGGGTGTGAGAAAAGATATTGGATACATCAATCACAGCTATATTTTGGGTCAAGGTGCATTAATTGTCGTAATGCATGGATTCATGAGAATCCACTGAGGGCACTTGCAAGGTTCACAGGACAGCCAGCTCAAGAGTGTCTATATCTGTGGGAAAATCAGGAGTCATTATACTTGTCAGCGGCTGTTTGGTGGTTACAGCATCACGAACAGCGGCTAGTGCAAGAATCAAAGTCTGTGCACTTACAGACTGAGTGTTTCATACATAGTACTATCCCTACATGGATGCAGGTTACTCCCCGTAGGTGGGGACAGATGCAGAGACGATATCTAACAATAGGGAAAAAGGTAAAACAATGAAACAAAGAGGTATAATTTGTCTTTACCTCTTCACACTAAGTGGAGCAATAGATGCATTGATGAGGTTTAGTCAGCCAAGGAAAAATGTGTGGGTAACGTTGGCCAACTTGACAGGACAGTCATCACTCTGTTTGGCTTTAGGAAGTATCAGCCATCCCTTCCGTACTTGTTTGGTTGGACTTCCAGTGTGGAAACCTGGAGAGTTTTGTAGTTATGTTGTGAATCAGACACTATGCAGTGCGGCTTATACAGAGGATGATGGGAAACATCAGTGTGAGCTTATATTATCACTAAATACAACATTAGAATCCCCACCTGAGGAATTGGAACTTTTTGGAAGTGCAAATGCTAGCATGACAACTGAAAGAACTGGAAAATGGGTCAGCTTTCTGCCAAAAAGGCAGGAACACCTTAATACACACAGGAAGATGTGGCCTTCATTAGATTCAGCATTAGACCCTGGTAGTGTGTATGAGCAACTATATTCAAGCTGTAATGGTAGCAACATAACAACAGCAAGAGAGCTACCAACAGGAATCTTTTTAATATGTGGTGACAGAGCCTGGAATGGTATACCGATACATCCACAGGGAGGTCCCTGTTACCTGGGACGACTAAGTTTATTTCACCCGAATATGTCTGCCTTGATGAAACTTACTAACAGAACCAGGACGCAGCGGTCCATACATGAACTAGATTGTAGTGGGATAGGAGAGCCACGGTTCTGGACAGAATTTACACAGGTGTTAGTTGCAACTATTTTGCCAGGAGGAGCGGCTAATAAAGCCATGAACTTAGCAAAACAGATAGGATGTTGGGCAAAAGATGAGCTTAATCGCACTTCTGAAATTTTAGATCGGCTTACAGCAGATGTAGAAAGTGTTAACCATGCAGTATTACAAGATAGAGCAGCTATTGATTTTTTGCTTTTAGCACAAGGCCATGGATGTGAGGAATTTGAAGGAATGTGTTGCATGAACCTGACAGACAATTATTCTTCAGTCCATGCAAAGATTAGGAAATTGCAAGAAGGTCTGCACAGCTTGAAACAAGTAGATGGATTAGGGATTGAAAGCTGGTTAAAAGAATGGGGACTTTCAGGATGGTTAATATCTCTGATCAAGTCTATAGGGGTAGTGATCTTGGTAATTGTGGTTGTACTTTTGATGTTGCCATGTATTGTCAGTCTTCTGCAAAGGGCCCTGCAGAAGACTGCCTCTGCAATATTTTTAGCACAAGTGCAAAAAGAAAATGGGGGAGATGTGGAGCATTTTGCTAACAACTGGCTACGTGAGAAAGGGCACAGCACCGAGGAACTGCTGACAACGGCGACGTGATGGGAAAATACCGAAAAGTATCAAAGAAGAACAAAGAACAGAAGCAAGACTATGTAGAAGGCCTTGCAGAAATCATAAGGGGTGGGATTGGTATTTAACCTTAGCAACCAAGGTATCTAACCTTAGCAACCTATGAGGAGCTCGCTTTTTGCAATATGTATGAACAAATTATTGTAGATATAAAAGAAGTGTGAGTACTAATAAAGTTGAGCCTTTGTGCATTAAATGATGGCTGGGCTCCCTCTGCGTTCTTTCAACAAAAAAGGGGTGGGAGGCCAAAAAAGGGTGGGAGGCTGGAGAGAAGTAGAGGCCAGAAAAAATTGGAGGCCAAAATGAGTGGGAGTCCAAAAAGGAGTGGGACGCCACAAAAGGGTGGGAGGCTGGAGAGAAGCAGAGGCCAGAAAAAATTGGAGGCCGAAAAGGGGTGGGAGGCCAAAAAGGGCTGGGAGGCCTAAAAAAGGGTGAGAGGCTGAAGAGAAGAAGAGGCCAGAACAAATTGTAGGCTGAAAAGGAGTGGGAGGCCAAAAAGGGGTGGGAGACCGGTGAATAGAAGACGCCAGAAAAAATGAGATGCTGAAAAGGGGTGGGAGGCTAAAAAGGGGTGGGAGGCCAAAAAAGGGTGGGAGTCTGGAGAGAAGAAGAGGCTGGAAAAAATTAGAGGCCGAAAAGGGGTGGGAGGCCAAAAAGGGGTGGGAGGCTGGAGAGAAGTAGCGGCTGGAAAAAATAGAAGGCCGAAAAGGGGTGGGAGGCCAAAAAGTGGTGGGAGACAGGTGAATAGAAGACGCCAGAAAAAATTAGATGCTGAAAAGAGGTGGGAGGCTAAAAAGGGGTGGGAGACCAAAAGAGGGTGGGAGTCTGGAGAGAAGTAGAGGCTAGAAATAGACTGGAGGGCAAAATGAGTGGGAGTCCCAAAAGGGGTGGGAGGCCATAAAAGGGTGGGAGGCTGGAGAGAAGTAGAGGTTGGAAAAAATTGGAGGCCAAAAAGGGGTGGGAGGCCAAAAAGGGGTGGGAGGCTGGAGAGAAGTAGAGGCAAGAAAGAATTAGAGGTCGAAAAGGCGTGGGAGGCCAAAAAGGGGTGGGAGGCTGGAGATAAGTAGAGGCCAGAAAAAATTGGAGGCCGAAAAGGGGTGGGAGACCAAAAGAGGGTGGGAGTCGGGAGAGAAGTAGAGGCTAGAAATAGACTGGAGGGCAAAATGAGTGGGAGTCCCAAAAGGGGTGGGAGGCCATAAAAGGGTGGGAGGCTGGAGAGAAGTAGAGGCTGGAAAAAATTGGAGGTCGAAAAGGCGTGGGAGGGCAAAAAGGGGTGGGAGGCTGGAGAGAAGTAGAGGCCAGAAATAATTGGAGGCCGAAAAGGGGTGGGAGGCCAAAAAGGGGTGGGAGGCTGGAGATAAGTAGAGGCCAGAAAAAATTGGAGGCCAAAATGAGTGGGAGTCCAAAAAGGGGTGGGAGGCCATAAAAGGGTGGGAGGCTGGAGAGAAGTAGAGCCAGAAAAAATTGGAGGCCAAAAAAAGGAGTGGGAGGCCGAAAAGTGGTGGGAGGCTGGAGAGAAGTAGAGGCCAGAGAGAATTAGAGGTCGAAAAGGCGTGGGAGGCCAAAAAGGGGTGGGAGGCTGGAGAGAAGTAGAGGCCAGAAAAAATTGGAGGCCAAAATGAGTGGGAGTCCAAAAAGGGGTGGGAGGCCATAAAAGGGTGGGAGGCTGGAGAGAAGTAGAGGCCAGAACAAATAGGAGGCCTAAAAGGGGTGGGACCCAAAAAGGGGTGGGAGACCGGTGAATAGAAGACGCCAGAAAAAATGAGATGCTGAAAAGGGGTGGGAGGCTAAAAAGGGGTGGGAGGCCAAAAAAGGGTGGGAGGCTGGAGGGAAGTAGAGGCCAGAAAAAATAGAAGGCCAAAAAGGGGTGGGAGGCCAAAAAGTGGTGGGAGACCGGTGAATAGAAGACGCCAGAAAAAATTAGATGCTGAAAAGGGGTGGGAGGTTAAAAAGGGGTGGGAGACCAAAAGAGGGTGGGAGTCTGGAGAGAAGTAGAGGCTAGAAATAGACTGGACGGCAAAATGAGTGGGAGTCCCAAAAGGGGTGGGAGGCCATAAAAGTGTGGGAGGCTGGAGAGAAGTAGAGGCTGGAAAAAATTGGAGGCCAAAAATGAGTGGGAGGCCAAAAAGGGGTGGGAGGCTGGAGAGAAGTAGAGGCCAGAAAAAATTGGAGGCCGAAAAGGGGTGGGAGGCCAAAAAGGGGTGGGAGGCTGGAGAAAAGTAGAGGCCAGAAAAAATTGGAGGCCGAAAAAAGGAGTGGGAGTCCAAAGAGGGGTGGGAGGCCATAAAATGGTGGGAGGCTGGAGAGAAGTAGAGGCCAGAAAAAATAGAAGGCCGAAAAGGGGTGGGAGGCCAAAAAGGGGTGGGAGGGTGGAGAGAAGTAGAGGCCAGAAAAAATTTTCGGCCAAAATGAGTGGGAGTCCAAAAAGGAGTGGGAGGCCGAAAAGGCGTGGGAGGCTGGAGAAAAGTAGAGGGCAGAACAAATTAGAGGTCCAAAAGGCGTGGGAGGCCGAATAATGGTGGGAGGCTGGAGAGAAGTAGAGGCCAGAACAAAGAGGAGGCTGAAAAGGGGTGGGAGGCCAAAAAGGGCTGGGAGGCCTAAAAAAGGGTGAGAGGCTGAAGAGAAGAAGAGGCCAGAACAAATTGTAGGCTGAAAAGGAGTGGGAGGCCAAAAAGGGGTGGGAGACCGGTGAATAGAAGACGCCAGAAAAAATGAGATGCTGAAAAGGGGTGGGAGGCTAAAAAGGGGTGAGAGGCCAAAAAAGGGTGGGAGGCTGGAGAGAAGTAGAGGCCAGAAAAAATTGTAGGTCAAAATGAGTGGGAGTCCAAAAAGGAGTGGGAGGCCACAAAAGGGTGGGAGGCTGGAGAGAAGCAGAGGCCAGAAAAAATTGGAGGCCGAAAAGGGGTGGGAGGCCAAAAAGTGGTGGGAGACCGGTGAATAGAAGACGCCAGAAAAAATTAGATGCTGAAAAGGGGTGGGAGGCTAAAAAGGGGTGGGAGACCAAAAGAGGGTGGGAGTCTGGAGAGAAGTAGAGGCTAGAAATAGACTGGAGGGCAAAATGAGTGGGAGTCCCAAAAGGGGTGGGAGGCCATAAAAGGGTGGGAGGCTGGAGAGAAGTAGAGGCTGGAAAAAATTGGAGGCCAAAATGAGTGGGAGTCCAAAAAGGAGTGGGACGCCACAAAAGGGTGGGAGGCTGGAGAGAAGCAGAGGCCAGAAAAAAATGGAGGCCGAAAAGGGGTGGGAGGCCAAAAAGGGGTGGGAGACCGGTGAATAGAAGACGCCAGAAAAAATGAGATGCTGAAAAGGGGTGGGAGGCTAAAAAGGGGTGGGAGACCAAAAGAGGGTGTGAGTCTGGAGAGAAGTAGAGGCTAGAAATAGACTGGAGGGCAAAATGAGTGGGAGTCCCAAAAGGGGTGGGAGGCCATAAAAGGGTGGGAGGCTGGAGAGAAGTAGAGGCTGGAAAAAATTGGAGGCCAAAAAGGGGTGGGAGGCCAAAAAGGGGTGGGAGGCTGGAGAGAAGTAGAGGCCAGAGAGAATTAGAGGTCGAAAAGGCGTGGGAGGCCAAAAAGGGGTGGGAGGCTGGAGAGAAGTAGAGGCCAGAAAAAATAGAAGGCCGAAAAGGGGTGGGAGGCCAAAAAGGGGTGGGAGGGTGGAGAGAAGTAGAGGCCAGAAAAAATTTTCGGCCAAAATGAGTGGGAGTCCAAAAAGGAGTGGGAGGCTGAAAAGGGGTGGGAGGCTGGAGAAAAGTAGAGGCCAGAACAAATTAGAGGTCCAAAAGGCGTGGGAGGCCGAATAATGGTGGGAGGCTGGAGAGAAGTAGAGGCCAGAACAAAGAGGAGGCTGAAAAGGGGTGGGAGGCCAAAAAGGGCTGGGAGGCCTAAAAAAGGGTGAGAGGCTGAAGAGAAGAAGAGGCCAGAACAAATTGTAGGCTGAAAAGGAGTGGGAGGCCAAAAAGGGGTGGGAGACCGGTGAATAGAAGACGCCAGAAAAAATGAGATGCTGAAAAGGGGTGGGAGGCTAAAAAGGGGTGGGAGGCCAAAAAAGGGTGGGAGGCTGGAGAGAAGTAGAGGCCAGAAAACATTTTCGGCCAAAATGAGTGGGAGTCCAAAAAGGAGTGGGAGGCCGAAAAGGCGTGGGAGGCTGGAGAAAAGTAGAGGCCAGAACAAATTAGAGGTCCAAAAGGCGTGGGAGGCCGAAAAATGGTGGGAGGCTGGAGAGAAGTAGAGGCCAGTACAAATAGGAGGCCGAAAAGGGGTGGGAGGCCAAAAAGGGCTGGGAGGCCTAAAAAAGGGTGAGAGGCTGAAGAGAACAAGAGGCCAGAACAAATTGTAGGCTGAAAAGGAGTGGGAGGCCAAAAAGGGGTGGGAGACCGGTGAATAGAAGACGCCAGAAAAAATGAGATGCTGAAAAGGGGTGGGAGGCTAAAAAGGGGTGGGAGGCCAAAAAAGGGTGGGAGGCTGGAGAGAAGTAGAGGCCAGAAAAAATTGTAGGCCAAAATGAGTGGGAGTCCAAAAAGGAGTGGGAGGCCACAAAAGGGTGGGAGGCTGGAGAGAAGTAGAGGCCAGAACAAATAGGAGGCCGAAAAGGGGTGGGAGGCCAAAAAGGGCTGGGAGGCCTAAAAAAGGGTGAGAGGCTGAAGAGAAGAAGAGGCCAGAACAAATTGTAGGCTGAAAAGGAGTGGGAGGCCAAAAAGGGGTGGGAGACCGGTGAATAGAAGACGCCAGTAAAAATGAGATGCTGAAAATGAGTGGGAGGCTAAAAAGGGGTGGGAGGCCAAAAAAGGGTGGGAGGCTGGAGAGAAGTAGAGGCCAGAAAAAATTGTAGGCCAAAATGAGTGGGAGTCCAAAAAGGAGTGGGAGGCCACAAAAGGGTGGGAGGCTGGAGAGAAGCAGAGGCCAGAAAAAATTGGAGGCCGAAAAGGGGTGGGAGGCCAAAAACGGTGGGAGGCTGCAGAGAAGTAGAGGCCAGAAAGAATTAGAGGTGGAAAAGTCGTGGGAGGCCAAAAAGGGGTGGGAGGCTGGAGAGAAGTAGAGGCAAGAACAAATAGGAGGCCGAAAAGGGGTGGGAGGCCAAAAAGGGGTGGGAGGCTGGATAGAAGTAGAGGCCAGAACAAATTAGGGGTCCAAAAGGCGTGGGAGGCCGAAAAATGGTGGGAGGCTGGAGAGAAGTAGAGGCCAGAACAAATAGGAGGCCGAAAAGGGGTGGGAGGCCAAAAAGGGGTGGGAGACCGGTGAATAGAAGACGCCAGAAAAAATGAGATGCTGAAAAGGGGTGGGAGGCTAAAAAGGGGTGGGAGACCAAAAGAGGGTGGGAGTCTGGAGAGAAGTAGAGGCCAGAAAAAATTTTCGGCCAAAATGAGTGGGAGTCCAAAAAGGAGTGGGAGGCCACAAAAGGGTGAGAGGCTGGAGAGAAGCAGAGGCCATAAAAAATTGGAGGCCGAAAAGGGGTGGGAGGCCAAAAAGGTCTGGGAGGCCTAAAAAAGGGTGAGAGGCTGAAGAGAAGAAGAGGCCAGACCAAATTGTAGGCTGAAAAGGAGTGGGAGGCCAAAAAGGGGTGGGAGACCGGTGAATAGAAGACGCCAGAAAAAATGAGATGCTGAAAAGGGGTGGGAGGCTAAAAAGGGGTCGGTGGCCTAAAAAGGGTGGGAGTCTGGAGAGAAGTAGAGGCTAGAAAAAATTTTCGGCCAAAATGAGTGGGAGTCCAAAAAGGAGTGGGAGGCCGAAAAGGCGTGGGAGGCTGGAGAAAAGTAGAGGCCAGAACAAATTAGAGGACCAAAAGGCGTGGGAGGCCGAAAAATGGTGGGAGGCTGGAGAGAAGTAGAGGCCAGAACAAATAGGAGGCCGAAAAGGGGTGGGAGGCCTAAAAAAGGGTGAGAGGCTGAAGAGGAGGCCAGAACAAATTGTAGGCTGAAAAGGAGTGGGAGGCCAAAAAGGGGTGGGAGACCGGTGAATAGAAGACGCCAGTAAAAATGAGATGCTGAAAAGGGGTGGGAGGCTAAAAAGGGGTGGGAGACCAAAAGAGGGTGGGAGTCTGGAGAGAAGTAGAGGCTAGAAATAGACTGGAGGGCAAAATGAGTGGGAGTCCCAAAAGGGGTGGGAGGCCATAAAAGGGTGGGAGGCTGGAGAGAAGTAGAGGCCAGAAAAAATTGTAGGCCAAAATGAGTGGGAGTCCAAAAAGGAGTGGGAGGCCACAAAAGGGTGGGAGGCTGGAGAGAAGCAGAGGCCAGAAAAATTGGAGGCCGAAAAGGGGTGGGAGGCCAAAAAGGGGTGGGAGACCGGTGAATAGAAGACGCCAGAAAAAATTAGTTGCTGAAAAGGGGTGGGAGGCTAAAAAGGGGTGGGAGGCGAAAAAAGGGTGGGAGGCTGGAGAGAAGTAGAGCCAGAAAAAATTGGAGGCCAAAAAAAGGAGTGGGAGGCCGAAAAGTGGTGGGAGGCTGGAGAGAAGTAGAGGCCAGAGAGAATTAGAGGTCGAAAAGGCGTGGGAGGCCAAAAAGGGGTGGGAGGCTGGAGAGAAGTAGAGGCCAGAAAAAATTGGAGGCCAAAATGAGTGGGAGTCCAAAAAGGGGTGGGAGGCCATAAAAGGGTGGGAGGCTGGAGAGAAGTAGAGGCCAGAACAAATAGGAGGCCTAAAAGGGGTGGGACCCAAAAAGGGGTGGGAGACCGGTGAATAGAAGACGCCAGAAAAAATGAGATGCTGAAAAGGGGTGGGAGGCTAAAAAGGGGTGGGAGGCCAAAAAAGGGTGGGAGGCTGGAGGGAAGTAGAGGCCAGAAAAAATAGAAGGCCAAAAAGGGGTGGGAGGCCAAAAAGTGGTGGGAGACCGGTGAATAGAAGACGCCAGAAAAAATTAGATGCTGAAAAGGGGTGGGAGGCTAAAAAGGGGTGGGAGACCAAAAGAGGGTGGTAGTCTGGAGAGAAGTAGAGGCTAGAAATAGACTGGAGGGCAAAATGAGTGGGAGTCCCAAAAGGGGTGGGAGGCCATAAAAGGGTGGGAGGCTGGAGAGAAGTAGAGGCTGGAAAAAATTGGAGGCCAAAAATGAGTGGGAGGCCAAAAAGGGGTGGGAGGCTGGAGAGAAGTAGAGGCCAGAAAAAATTGGAGGCCGAAAAGGGGTGGGAGGCCAAAAAGGGGTGGGAGGCTGGAGAAAAGTAGAGGCCAGAAAAAATTGGAGGCCGAAAAAAGGAGTGGGAGTCCAAAGAGGGGTGGGAGGCCATAAAATGGTGGGAGGCTGGAGAGAAGTAGAGGCCAGAACAAATAGAAGGCCGAAAAGGGGTGGGAGGCCAAAAAGGGGTGGGAGGGTGGAGAGAAGTAGAGGCCAGAAAAAATTTTCGGCCAAAATGAGTGGGAGTCCAAAAAGGAGTGGGAGGCTGAAAAGGCGTGGGAGGCTGGAGAAAAGTAGAGGCCAGAACAAATTAGAGGTCCAAAAGGCGTGGGAGGCCGAAAAATGGTGGGAGGCTGGAGAGAAGTAGAGGCCAGAACAAATAGGAGGCCGAAAAGGGGTGGGAGGCCAAAAAGTGGTGGGAGACCGGTGAATAGAAGACGCCAGAAAAAATGAGATTCTGAAAAGGGGTGGGAGGCTAAAAAGGGGTGGGAGACCAAAAGAGGGTGGGAGTCGGGAGAGAAGTAGAGGCTAGAAATAGACTGGAGGGCAAAATGAGTGGGAGTCCCAAAAGGGGTGGGAGGCCATAAAAGTGTGGGAGGCTGGAGAGAAGTAGAGGCTGGAAAAAATTAGAGGCCGAAAAGGGGTGGGAGGCCAAAAAGGGGTGGGAGGCTGGAGAGAAGTAGAGGCCAGAAAAAATTGGAGGCCGAAAAGGGGTGGGAGGCCAAAAAGGGGTGGGAGGCCATAAAAGGGTGGGAGGCTGGAGAGAAGTAGAGGCCAGAAAAAATTGGAGGCCGAAAAGGCGTGGGAGTCCAAAAAGGGGTGGGAGGCTGGAGAGAAGTAGATGGTGGAAAAAATTGGAGGCCGAAAAGGGGTGGGAGGCCAAAAAGGGGTGGAATGCTGGAGATAAGTAGAGGCCAGAAAAAATTGGAGGCCAAAATGAGTGGGAGTCCAAAAAGGGGTGGGAGGCCATAAAAGGGTGGGAGGATGGAGAGAAGTAGAGGCCAGAACAAATAGAAGGCCGAAAAGGGGTGGGAGGCCAAAAAGTGGTGGGAGGGTGGAGAAAAGTAGAGGCTAGAAAAAATTTTCGGCCAAAATGAGTGGGAGTCCAAAAAGGAGTGGGAGGCTGAAAAGGCGTGGGAGGCTGGAGAGAAGTAGAGGCCAGAACAAATTAGAGTTTCAAAAGGCGTGGGAGGCCGAAAAATGGTGGGAGGCTGGAGAGAAGTGGAGGCCAGAACAAATAGGAGGCCGAAAAGGGGTGGGAGGCCAAAAAGGGCTGGGAGGCTTAAAAAAGGGTGAGAGGCTGATGAGAACAAGAGGCCAGAACAAATTGTAGGCTGAAAAGGAGTGGGAGGCCAAAAAGGGGTGGGAGACCGGTGAATAGAAGACGCCAGAAAAAATGAGATGCTGAAAAGGGGTGGGAGGCTAAAAAGGGGTGGGAGGCCAAAAAAGGGTGGGAGGCTGGAGAGAAGTAGAGGCCAGAAAAAATTTTCGGCCAAAATGAGTGGGATTCCAAAAAGGAGTGGGAGGCCACAAAAGGGTGGGAGGCTGGAGAGAAGCAGAGGCCAGAAAAAATTGGAGGCCGAAAAGGGGTGGGAGGCCAAAAAGGGGTGGGAGACCGGTGAATAGAAGACGCCAGAAAAAATTAGATGCTGAAAAGGGGTGGGAGGCTAAAAAGGGGTGGGAGTCTGGAGAGAAGTAGAGGCTAGAAATAGACTGGAGGGCAAAATGAGTGGGAGTCCCAAAAGGGGTGGGAGGCCATAAAAGGGTGGGAGGCTGGAGATAAGTAGAGGCCAGAAAAAATTGGAGGCCGAAAAGGGGTGGGAGGCCAAAAAGGGGTGGGAGGCTGGAGAGAAGTAGAGGCCAGAAAAAATTTTTGGACAAAATGCGTGGGAGTCCAAAAAGGCGTGGGAGGCCATAAAAGGGTGGGAGGCTGGAGAGAAGAAGAGGCCAGAAAAAATTTTTGGCCAAAATGAGTGGGAGTCCAAAAAGGGGTGGGAGGCCGTAAAAGGGTGGGAGGCAGGAGAGAAGAAGAGGCCAGAAAAAATAGAGGGCCGAAAACGGGTGAGAGGCCAAAAAGGGGTGGGAGGCTGGAGAGAAGTAGAGACCAGAACAAATTAGAGGTCGATAAGGAGTGGGAGGCCAAAAAAGGGTGGGAGGCTGGAGAGAAGTAGAGGCCAGAACACATAGGAGGCCGAAAAGGGGTGGGACCCAAAAAGGGGTGGGAGACCGGTGAATAGAAGACGCCAGAAAAAATGAGATGCTGAAAAGGGGTGGGAGGCTAAAAAGGGGTGGGAGGCCAAAAAAGGGTGGGAGGCTGGAGGGAAGTAGAGGCCAGAAAAAATAGAAGGCCAAAAATGGGTGGGAGGCCAAAAAGTGGTGGGAGACCGGTGAATAGAAGACGCCAGAAAAAATTAGATGCTGAAAAGGGGTGGGAGGTTAAAAAGGGGTGGGAGACCAAAAGAGGGTGGGAGTCTGGAGAGAAGTAGAGGCTAGAAATAGACTGGAGGGCAAAATGAGTGGGAGTCCCAAAAGGGGTGGGAGGCCAAAAAAGGGTGGGAGGCTGGAGAGAAGTAGAGGCTGGAAAAAATTGGAGGCCAAAAATGAGTGGGAGGCCAAAAAGGGGTGGGAGGCTGGAGAGAAGTAGAGGCCAGAAAAAATTGGAGGCCGAAAAGGGGTGGGAGGCCAAAAAGGGGTGGGAGGCTGGAGAAAAGTAGAGGCCAGAAAAAATTGGAGGCCGAAAAAAGGAGTGGGAGTCCAAAGAGGGGTGGGAGGCCATAAAATGGTGGGAGGCTGGAGAGAAGTAGAGGCCAGAAAAAATAGAAGGCCGAAAAGGGGTGGGAGGCCAAAAAGGGGTGGGAGGGTGGAGAGAAGTAGAGGCCAGAAAAAATTTTCGGCCAAAATGAGTGGGAGTCCAAAAAGGAGTGGGAGGCCGAAAAGGCGTGGGAGGCTGGAGAAAAGTAGAGGGCAGAACAAATTAGAGGTCCAAAAGGCGTGGGAGGCCGAATAATGGTGGGAGGCTGGAGAGAAGTAGAGGCCAGAACAAAGAGGAGGCTGAAAAGGGGTGGGAGGCCAAAAAGGGCTGGGAGGCCTAAAAAAGTTTGAGAGGCTGAAGAGAAGAAGAGGCCAGAACAAATTGTAGGCTGAAAAGGAGTGGGAGGCCAAAAAGGGGTGGGAGACCGGTGAATAGAAGACGCCAGAAAAAATGAGATGCTGAAAAGGGGTGGGAGGCCGAAAAGGGGTGAGAGGCCAAAAAAGGGTGGGAGGCTGGAGAGAAGTAGAGGCCAGAAAAAATTGTAGGCCAAAATGAGTGGGAGTCCAAAAAGGAGTGGGAGGCCACAAAAGGGTGGGAGGCTGGAGAAAAGTAGAGGCCAGAACAAATAAGAGGTCCAAAAGGCGTGGGAGGCCGAAAAATGGTGGGAGGCTGGAGAGAAGTAGAGGCCAGAACAAATAGGAGGCCGAAAAGGGGTGGGAGGCCAAAAAGGGCTGGGAGGCCTAAAAAAGGGTGAGAGGCTGAAGAGAAGAAGAGGCCAGAACAAATTGTAGGCTGAAAAGGAGTGGGAGGCCAAAAAGGGGTGGGAGACCGGTGAATAGAAGACGCCAGAAAAAATGAGATGCTGAAAAGGGGTGGGAGGCTAAAAAGGGGTGGGAGGCCAAAAAAGGGTGGGAGGCTGGAGAGAAGTAGAGGCCAGAAAAAATTTTCGGCCAAAATGAGTGGGAGTCCAAAAAGGAGTGGGAGGCCGAAAAGGCGTGGGAGGCTGGAGAAAAGTAGAGGCCAGAACAAATTAGAGGTCCAAAAGGCGTGGGAGGCCGAAAAATGGTGGGAGGCTGGAGAGAAGTAGAGGCCAGAACAAATAGGAGGCCGAAAAGGGGTGGGAGGCCAAAAAGGGCTGGGAGGCCTAAAAAAGGGTGAGAGGCTGAAGAGAACAAGAGGCCAGAACAAATTGTAGGCTGAAAAGGAGTGGGAGGCCAAAAAGGGGTGGGAGACCGGTGAATAGAAGACGCCAGAAAAAATGAGATGCTGAAAAGGGGTGGGAGGCTAAAAAGGGGTGGGAGGCCAAAAAAGGGTGGGAGGCTGGAGAGAAGTAGAGGCCAGAAAAAATTGTAGGCCAAAATGAGTGGGAGTCCAAAAAGGAGTGGGAGGCCACAAAAGGGTGGGAGGCTGGAGAGAAGTAGAGGCCAGAACAAATAGGAGGCCGAAAAGGGGTGGGAGGCCAAAAAGGGCTGGGAGGCCTAAAAAAGGGTGAGAGGCTGAAGAGAAGAAGAGGCCAGAACAAATTGTAGGCTGAAAAGGAGTGGGAGGCCAAAAAGGGGTGGGAGACCGGTGAATAGAAGACGCCAGTAAAAATGAGATGCTGAAAATGAGTGGGAGGCTAAAAAGGGGTGGGAGGCCAAAAAAGGGTGGGAGGCTGGAGAGAAGTAGAGGCCAGAAAAAATTGTAGGCTAAAATGAGTGGGAGTCCAAAAAGGAGTGGGAGGCCACAAAAGGGTGGGAGGCTGGAGAGAAGCAGAGGCCAGAAAAAATTGGAGGCCGAAAAGGGGTGGGAGGCCAAAAACGGTGGGAGGCTGCAGAGAAGTAGAGGCCAGAAAGAATTAGAGGTGGAAAAGGCGTGGGAGGCTAAAAAGGGGTGGGAGGCTGGAGAGAAGTAGAGGCAAGAACAAATAGGAGGCCGAAAAGGGGTGGGAGGCCAAAAAGGGGTGGGAGGCTGGATAGAAGTAGAGGCCAGAACAAATTAGGGGTCCAAAAGGCGTGGGAGGCCGAAAAATGGTGGGAGGCTGGAGAGAAGTAGAGGCCAGAACAAATAGGAGGCCGAAAAGGGGTGGGAGGCCAAAAAGGGGTGGGAGGCTGGAGAGAAGTAGAGGCCAGAAAAAATTGGAGGCCGAAAAAAGGAGTGGGAGTCCAAAAAGGGGTGGGAGGCCAAAAAAGGGTGGGAGGCTGGAGAGAAGTAGAGGCCAGAAAAAATAGAAGGCCGAAAAGGGGTGGGAGGCCAAAAAGGGGTGGGAGACCGGTGAATAGAAGACGCCAGAAAAAATGAGATGCTGAAAAGGGGTGGGAGGCTAAAAAGGGGTGGGAGACCAAAAGAGGGTGGGAGTCTGGAGAGAAGTAGAGGCCAGAAAAAATTTTCGGCCAAAATGAGTGGGAGTCCAAAAAGGAGTGGGAGGCCACAAAAGGGTGGGAGGCTGGAGAGAAGCAGAGGCCATAAAAAATTGGAGGCCGAAAAGGGGTGGGAGGCCAAAAAGGGCTGGGAGGCCTAAAAAAGGGTGAGAGGCTGAAGAGAAGAAGAGGCCAGACCAAATTGTAGGCTGAAAAGGAGTGGGAGGCCAAAAAGGGGTGGGAGACCGGTGAATAGAAGACGCCAGAAAAAATGAGATGCTGAAAAGGGGTGGGAAGCTAAAAAGGGGTGGGAGGCCTAAAAAGGGTGGGAGGCTGGAGAGAAGTAGAGGCTAGAAAAAATTTTCGGCCAAAATGAGTGGGAGTCCAAAAAGGAGTGGGAGGCCGAAAAGGCGTGGGAGGCTGGAGAAAAGTAGAGGCCAGAACAAATTAGAGGACCAAAAGGCGTGGGAGGCCGAAAAATGGTGGGAGGCTGGAGAGAAGTAGAGGCCAGAACAAATAGGAGGCCGAAAAGGGGTGGGAGGCCAAAAAGGGCTGGGAGGCCTAAAAAAGGGTGAGAGGCTGAAGAGAAGAAGAGGCCAGAACAAATTGTAGGCTGAAAAGGAGTGGGAGGCCAAAAAGGGGTGGGAGACCGGTGAATAGAAGACGCCAGTAAAAATGAGATGCTGAAAAGGGGTGGGAGGCTAAAAAGGGGTGGGAGACCAAAAGAGGGTGGGAGTCTGGAGAGAAGTAGAGGCTAGAAATAGACTGGAGGGCAAAATGAGTGGGAGTCCCAAAAGGGGTGGGAGGCCATAAAAGGGTGGGAGGCTGGAGAGAAGTAGAGGCCAGAAAAAATTGTAGGCCAAAATGAGTGGGAGTCCAAAAAGGAGTGGGAGGCCACAAAAGGGTGGGAGGCTGGAGAGAAGCAGAGGCCAGAAAAATTGGAGGCCGAAAAGGGGTGGGAGGCCAAAAAGGGGTGGGAGACCGGTGAATAGAAGACGCCAGAAAAAATTAGTTGCTGAAAAGGGGTGGGAGGCTAAAAAGGGGTGGGAGGCGAAAAAAGGGTGGGAGGCTGGAGAGAAGTAGAGCCAGAAAAAATTGGAGGCCAAAAAAAGGAGTGGGAGGCCGAAAAGTGGTGGGAGGCTGGAGAGAAGTAGAGGCCAGAGAGAATTAGAGGTCGAAAAGGCGTGGGAGACCAAAAAGGGGTGGGAGGCTGGAGAGAAGTAGAGGCCAGAAAAAATTGGAGGCCAAAATGAGTGGGAGTCCAAAAAGGGGTGGGAGGCCATAAAAGGGTGGGAGGCTGGAGAGAAGTAGAGGCCAGAACAAATAGGAGGCCTAAAAGGGGTGGGACCCAAAAAGGGGTGGGAGACCGGTGAATAGAAGACGCCAGAAAAAATGAGATGCTGAAAAGGGGTGGGAGGCTAAAAAGGGGTGGGAGGCCAAAAAAGGGTGGGAGGCTGGAGGGAAGTAGAGGCCAGAAAAAATAGAAGGCCAAAAAGGGGTGGGAGGCCAAAAAGTGGTGGGAGACCGGTGAATAGAAGACGCCAGAAAAAATTAGATGCTGAAAAGGGGTGGGAGGCTAAAAAGGGGTGGGAGACCAAAAGAGGGTGGGAGTCTGGAGAGAAGTAGAGGCTAGAAATAGACTGGAGGGCAAAATGAGTGGGAGTCCCAAAAGGGGTGGGAGGCCATAAAAGGGTGGGAGGCTGGAGAGAAGTAGAGGCTGGAAAAAATTGGAGGCCAAAAATGAGTGGGAGGCCAAAAAGGGGTGGGAGGCTGGAGAGAAGTAGAGGCCAGAAAAAATTGGAGGCCGAAAAGGGGTGGGAGGCCAAAAAGGGGTGGGAGGCTGGAGAAAAGTAGAGGCCAGAAAAAATTGGAGGCCGAAAAAAGGAGTGGGAGTCCAAAGAGGGGTGGGAGGCCATAAAATGGTGGGAGGCTGGAGAGAAGTAGAGGCCAGAACAAATAGAAGGCCGAAAAGGGGTGGGAGGCCAAAAAGGGGTGGGAGGGTGGAGAGAAGTAGAGGCCAGAAAAAATTTTCGGCCAAAATGAGTGGGAGTCCAAAAAGGAGTGGGAGGCTGAAAAGGCGTGGGAGGCTGGGGAAAAGTAGAGGCCAGAACAAATTAGAGGTCCAAAAGGCGTGGGAGGCCGAAAAATGGTGGGAGGCTGGAGAGAAGTAGAGGCCAGAACAAATAGGAGGCCGAAAAGGGGTGGGAGGCCAAAAAGTGGTGGGAGACCGGTGAATAGAAGACGCCAGAAAAAATGAGATTCTGAAAAGGGGTGGGAGGCTAAAAAGGGGTGGGAGACCAAAAGAGGGTGGGAGTCTGGAGAGAATTAGAGGCTAGAAATAGACTGGAGGGCAAAATGAGTGGGAGTCCCAAAAGGGGTGGGAGGCCATAAAAGTGTGGGAGGCTGGAGAGAAGTAGAGGCTGGAAAAAATTGGAGGCCAAAAATGAGTGGGAGGCCAAAAAGGGGTGGGAGGCTGGAGAGAAGTAGAGGCCAGAAAAAATTGGAGGCCGAAAAGGGGTGGGAGGCCAAAAAGGGGTGGGAGGCCATAAAAGGGTGGGAGGCTGGAGAGAAGTAGAGGCCAGAAAAAATTGGAGGCCGAAAAGGCGTGGGAGTCCAATAAGGGGTGGGAGGCTGGAGAGAAGTAGATGGTGGAAAAAATTGGAGGCCGAAAAGGGGTGGGAGGCCAAAAAGGGGTGGTATGCTGGAGATAAGTAGAGGCCAGAAAAAATTGGAGGCCAAAATGAGTGGGAGTCCAAAAAGGGGTGGGAGGCCATAAAAGGGTGGGAGGATGGAGAGAAGTAGATGCCAGAACAAATAGAAGGCCGAAAAGGGGTGGGAGGCCAAAAAGTGGTGGGAGGGTGGAGAAAAGTAGAGGCCAGAAAAAATTTTCGGCCAAAATGAGTGGGAGTCCAAAAAGGAGTGGGAGGCTGAAAAGGCGTGGGAGGCTGGAGAGAAGTAGAGGCCAGAACAAATTAGAGTTTCAAAAGGCGTGGGAGGCCGAAAAATGGTGGGAGGCTGGAGAGAAGTGGAGGCCAGAACAAATAGGAGGCCGAAAAGGGGTGGGAGGCCAAAAAGGGCTGGGAGGCCTAAAAAAGGGTGAGAGGCTGATGAGAACAAGAGGCCAGAACAAATTGTAGGCTGAAAAGGAGTGGGAGGCCAAAAAGGGGTGGGAGACCGGTGAATAGAAGACGCCAGAAAAAATCAGATGCTGAAAAGGGGTGGGAGGCTAAAAAGGGGTGAGAGGCCAAAAAAGGGTGGGAGGCTGGAGAGAAGTAGAGGCTGGAAAAAATTGGAGGCCAAAAATGAGTGGGAGGCCAAAAAGGGGTGGGAGGCTGGAGAGAAGTAGAGGCCAGAAAAAATTGGAGGCCGAAAAGGGGTGGGAGGCCAAAAAGGGGTGGGAGGCTGGAGAAAAGTAGAGGCCAGAAAAAATTGGAGGCCGAAAAAAGGAGTGGGAGTCCAAAGAGGGGTGGGAGGCCATAAAATGGTGGGAGGCTGGAGAGAAGTAGAGGCCAGAAAAAATAGAAGGCCGAAAAGGGGTGGGAGGCCAAAAAGGGGTGGGAGGGTGGAGAGAAGTAGAGGCCAGAAAAAATTTTCGGCCAAAATGAGTGGGAGTCCAAAAAGGAGTGGGAGGCCGAAAAGGCGTGGGAGGCTGGAGAAAAGTAGAGGGCAGAACAAATTAGAGGTCCAAAAGGCGTGGGAGGCCGAATAATGGTGGGAGGCTGGAGAGAAGTAGAGGCCAGAACAAAGAGGAGGCTGAAAAGGGGTGGGAGGCCAAAAAGGGCTGGGAGGCCTAAAAAAGGGTGAGAGGCTGAAGAGAAGAAGAGGCCAGAACAAATTGTAGGCTGAAAAGGAGTGGGAGGCCAAAAAGGGGTGGGAGACCGGTGAATAGAAGACGCCAGAAAAAATGAGATGCTGAAAAGGGGTGGGAGGCTAAAAAGGGGTGAGAGGCCAAAAAAGGGTGGGAGGCTGGAGAGAAGTAGAGGCCAGAAAAAATTGTAGGCCAAAATGAGTGGGAGTCCAAAAAGGAGTGGGAGGCCACAAAAGGGTGGGAGGCTGGAGAGAAGCAGAGGCCAGAAAAAATTGGAGGCCGAAAAGGGGTGGGAGGCCAAAAAGTGGTGGGAGACCGGTGAATAGAAGACGCCAGAAAAAATTAGATGCTGAAAAGGGGTGGGAGGCTAAAAAGGGGTGGGAGACCAAAAGAGGGTGGGAGTCTGGAGAGAAGTAGAGGCTAGAAATAGACTGGAGGGCAAAATGAGTGGGAGTCCCAAAAGGGGTGGGAGGCCATAAAAGGGTGGGAGGCTGGAGAGAAGTAGAGGCTGGAAAAAATTGGAGGCCAAAAATGAGTGGGAGGCCAAAAAGGGGTGGGAGGCTGGAGAGAAGTAGAGGCCAGAAAAAATTGGAGGCCGAAAAGGGGTGGGAGGCCAAAAAGGGGTGGGAGGCCATAAAAGGGTGGGAGGCTGGAGAGAAGTACAGGCCAGAAAAAATTGGAGGCC
The DNA here is from genome assembly GCF_047716275.1 of Strix uralensis. Classification (NCBI taxonomy): domain Eukaryota; kingdom Metazoa; phylum Chordata; class Aves; order Strigiformes; family Strigidae; genus Strix; species Strix uralensis. The sequence continues at coordinate 46,774 of NC_133989.1, read as the reverse complement.
GAAAAGGCGTGGGAGTCCAAAAAGGGGTGGGAGGCTGGAGAGAAGTAGATGGTGGAAAAAATTGGAGGCCGAAAAGGGGTGGGAGGCCAAAAAGGGGTGGAATGCTGGAGATAAGTAGAGGCCAGAAAAAATTGGAGGCCAAAATGAGTGGGAGTCCAAAAAGGGGTGGGAGGCCATAAAAGGGTGGGAGGATGGAGAGAAGTAGATGCCAGAACAAATAGAAGGCCGAAAAGGGGTGGGAGGCCAAAAAGTGGTGGGAGGGTGGAGAAAAGTAGAGGCCAGAAAAAATTTTCGGCCAAAATGAGTGGGAGTCCAAAATGGAGTGGGAGGCTGAAAAGGCGTGGGAGGCTGGAGAGAAGTAGAGGCCAGAACAAATTAGAGTTTCAAAAGGCGTGGGAGGCCGAAAAATGGTGGGAGGCTGGAGAGAAGTGGAGGCCAGAACAAATAGGAGGCCGAAAAGGGGTGGGAGGCCAAAAAGGGCTGGGAGGCCTAAAAAAGGGTGAGAGGCTGATGAGAACAAGAGGCCAGAACAAATTGTAGGCTGAAAAGGAGTGGGAGGCCAAAAAGGGGTGGGAGACCGGTGAATAGAAGACGCCAGAAAAAATGAGATGCTGAAAAGGGGTGGGAGGCTAAAAAGGGGTGGGAGGCCAAAAAAGGGTGGGAGGCTGGAGAGAAGTAGAGGCCAGAAAAAATTTTCGGCCAAAATGAGTGGGATTCCAAAAAGGAGTGGGAGGCCACAAAAGGGTGGGAGGCTGGAGAGAAGCAGAGGCCAGAAAAAATTGGAGGCCGAAAAGGGGTGGGAGGCCAAAAAGGGGTGGGAGACCGGTGAATAGAAGACGCCAGAAAAAATTAGATGCTGAAAAGGGGTGGGAGGCTAAAAAGGGGTGGGTGTCTGGAGAGAAGTAGAGGCTAGAAATAGACTGGAGGGCAAAATGAGTGGGAGTCCCAAAAGGGGTGGGAGGCCATAAAAGGGTGGGAGGCTGGAGATAAGTAGAGGCCAGAAAAAATTGGAGGCCGAAAAGGGGTGGGAGGCCAAAAAGGGTTGGGAGGCTGGAGAGAAGTAGAGGCCAGAAAAAATTTTTGGCCAAAATGCGTGGGAGTCCAAAAAGGAGTGGGAGGCCATAAAAGGGTGGGAGGCTGGAGAGAAGTAGAGGCCAGAAAAAATTTTTGGCCAAAATGAGTGGGAGTCCAAAAAGGGGTGGGAGGCCGTAAAAGGGTGGGAGGCAGGAGAGAAGAAGAGGCCAGAAAAAATAGAGGGCCGAAAACGGGTGAGAGGCCAAAAAGGGGTGGGAGGCTGGAGAGAAGTAGAGACCAGAACAAATTAGAGGTCGATAAGGAGTGGGAGGCCAAAAAAGGGTGGGAGGCTGGAGAGAAGTAGAGGCCAGAACACATAGGAGGCCGAAAAGGGGTGGGACCCAAAAAGGGGTGGGAGACCGGTGAATAGAAGACGTCAGAAAAAATGAGATGCTGAAAAGGGGTGGGAGGCTAAAAAGGGGTGGGAGGCCAAAAAAGGGTGGGAGGCTGGAGGGAAGTAGAGGCCAGAAAAAATAGAAGGCCAAAAAGGGGTGGGAGGCCAAAAAGTGGTGGGAGACCGGTGAATAGAAGACGCCAGAAAAAATGAGATGCTGAAAAGGGGTGGGAGGTTAAAAAGGGGTGGGAGACCAAAAGAGGGTGGGAGTCTGGAGAGAAGTAGAGGCTAGAAATAGACTGGAGGGCAAAATGAGTGGGAGTCCCAAAAGGGGTGGGAGGCCATAAAAGGGTGGGAGGCTGGAGAGAAGTAGAGGCTGGAAAAAATTGGAGGCCAAAAATGAGTGGGAGGCCAAAAAGGGGTGGGAGGCTGGAGAGAAGTAGAGGCCAGAAAAAATTGGAGGCCGAAAAGGGGTGGGAGGCCAAAAAGGGGTGGGAGGCTGGAGAAAAGTAGAGGCCAGAAAAAATTGGAGGCCGAAAAAAGGAGTGGGAGTCCAAAGAGGGGTGGGAGGCCATAAAATGGTGGGAGGCTGGAGAGAAGTAGAGGCCAGAAAAAATAGAAGGCCGAAAAGGGGTGGGAGGCCAAAAAGGGGTGGGAGGGTGGAGAGAAGTAGAGGCCAGAAAAAATTTTCGGCCAAAATGAGTGGGAGTCCAAAAAGGAGTGGGAGGCCGAAAAGGCGTGGGAGGCTGGAGAAAAGTAGAGGGCAGAACAAATTAGAGGTCCAAAAGGAGTGGGAGGCCGAAAAGGCGTGGGAGGCTGGAGAAAAGTAGAGGCCAGAACAAATTAGAGGTCCAAAAGGCGTGGGAGGCCAAAAAGGGCTGGGAGGCCTAAAAAAGGGTGAGAGGCTGAAGAGAAGAAGAGGCCAGAACAAATTGTAGGCTGAAAAGGAGTGGGAGGCCAAAAAGGGGTGGGAGACCGTTGAATAGAAGACGCCAGTAAAAATGAGATGCTGAAAATGAGTGGGAGGCTAAAAAGGGGTGGGAGGCCAAAAAAGGGTGGGAGGCTGGAGAGAAGTAGAGGCCAGAAAACATTGTAGGCCAAAATGAGTGGGAGTCCAAAAAGGAGTGGGAGGCCTCAAAAGGGTGGGAGGCTGGAGAGAAGCAGAGGCCAGAAAAAATTGGAGGCCGAAAAGGGGTGGGAGGCCAAAAAGGGGTGGGAGGCTGCAGAGAAGTAGAGGCCAGAAAGAATTAGAGGTGGAAAAGGCGTGGGAGGCCAAAAAGGGGTGGGAGGCTGGAGAGAAGTAGAGGCAAGAACAAATAGGAGGCCGAAAAGGGGTGGGAGGCCAAAAAGGGGTGGGAGGCCAAAAAGGGGTGGGAGGCTGGATAGAAGTAGAGGCCAGAACAAATTAGGGGTCCAAAAGGCGTGGGAGGCCGAAAAATGGTGGGAGGCTGGAGAGAAGTAGAGGCCAGAAAAAATTGTAGGCCAAAATGAGTGGGAGTCCAAAAAGGGGTGGGAGGCCACAAAAGGGTGGGAGGCTGGAGAGAAGCAGAGGCCAGAAAAAATTGGAGGCCGAAAAGGGGTGGGAGGCCAAAAAGGGCTGGGAGGCCTAAAAAAGGGTGAGAGGCTGAAGAGAAGAAGAGGCCAGAACAAATTGTAGGCTGAAAAGGAGTGGGAGGCCAAAAAGGGGTGGGAGACCGGTGAATAGAAGACGCCAGTAAAAATGAGATGCTGAAAATGAGTGGGAGGCTAAAAAGGGGTGGGAGGCCAAAAAAGGGTGGGAGGCTGGAGAGAAGTAGAGGCCAGAAAACATTGTAGGCCAAAATGAGTGGGAGTCCAAAAAGGAGTGGGAGGCCACAAAAGGGTGGGAGGCTGGAGAGAAGCAGAGGCCAGAAAAAATTGGAGGCCGAAAAGGGGTGGGAGGCCAAAAAGGGGTGGGAGGCTGCAGAGAAGTAGAGGCCAGAAAGAATTAGAGGTGGAAAAGGCGTGGGAGGCCAAAAAGGGGTGGGAGGCTGGAGAGAAGTAGAGGCAAGAACAAATAGGAGGCCGAAAAGGGGTGGGAGGCCAAAAAGGGGTGGGAGGCTGGATAGAAGTAGAGGCCAGAACAAATTAGGGGTCCAAAAGGCGTGGGAGGCCGAAAAATGGTGGGAGGCTGGAGAGAAGTAGAGGCCAGAACAAATAGGAGGCCGAAAAGGGGTGGGAGGCCAAAAAGGGGTGGGAGGCTGGAGAGAAGTAGAGGCCAGAAAAAATTGGAGGCCGAAAAAAGGAGTGGGAGTCCAAAAAGGGGTGGGAGGCCATAAAAGGGTGGGAGGCAGGAGAGAAGTAGAGGCCAGAAAAAATAGAAGGCCGAAAAGGGGTGGGAGGCCAAAAAGGGGTGGGAGACAGGTGAATAGAAGACGCCAGAAAAAATGAGATGCTGAAAAGGGGTGGGAGGCTAAAAAGGGGTGGGAGACCTAAAAAGGGTGGGAGGCTGGAGAGAAGTAGAGGCTAGAAAAAATTTTCGGCCAAAATGAGTGGGAGTCCAAAAAGGAGTGGGAGGCCGAAAAGGCATGGGAGGCTGGAGAAAAGTACAGGCCAGAACAAATTAGAGGACCAAAAGGCGTGGGAGGCCGAAAAATGGTGGGAGGCTGGAGAGAAGTAGAGGCCAGAACAAATAGGAGGCCGAAAAGGGGTGGGAGGCCAAAAAGGGCTGGGAGGCCTAAAAAAGGGTGAGAGGCTGAAGAGAAGAAGAGGCCAGAACAAATTGTAGGCTGAAAAGGAGTGGGAGGCCAAAAAGGGGTGGGAGACCGGTGAATAGAAGACGCCAGTAAAAATGAGATGCTGAAAAGGGGTGGGAGGCTAAAAAGGGGTGGGAGACCAAAAGAGGGTGGGAGTCTGGAGAGAAGTAGAGGCTAGAAATAGACTGGAGGGCAAAATGAGTGGGAGTCCCAAAAGGGGTGGGAGGCCATAAAAGTGTGGGAGGCTGGAGAGAAGTAGAGGCCAGAAAAAATTGTAGGCCAAAATGAGTGGGAGTCCAAAAAGGAGTGGGAGGCCACAAAAGGGTGGGAGGCTGGAGAGAAGCAGAGGCCAGAAAAAATTGGAGGCCGAAAAGGGGTGGGAGGCCAAAAAGGGGTGGGAGACCGGTGAATAGAAGACGCCAGAAAAAATTAGTTGCTGAAAAGGGGTGGGAGGCTAAAAAGGGGTGGGAGGCGAAAAAAGGGTGGGAGGCTGGAGAGAAGTAGAGGCCAGAAAAAATAGAAGGCCGAAAAGGGGTGGGAGGCCAAAAAGGGGTGGGAGGCTGGAGAGAAGTAGAGGCTAGAAAAAATTTTCGGCCAACATGAGTGGGAGTCCAAAAAGGAGTGGGAGGCCGAAAAGGCGTGGGAGGCTGGAGAAAAGTAGAGGCCAGAACAAATTAGAGGTCCAAAAGGCGTGGGAGGCCGAAAAATGGTGGGAGGCTGGAGAGAAGTAGAGGCCAGAACAAATAGGAGGCCGAAAAGGGGTGGGAGGCCAAAAAGGGCTGGGAGGCCTAAAAAAGGGTGAGAGGCTGAAGAGAAGAAGAGGCCAGAACAAATTGTAGGCTGAAAAGGAGTGGGAGGCCAAAAAGGGGTGGGAGACCGGTGAATAGAAGACGCCAGTAAAAATGAGATGCTGAAAAGGGGTGGGAGGCTAAAAAGGGGTGGGAGGCCAAAAAAGGGTGGGAGGCTGGAGAGAAGTAGAGGCCAGAAAAAATTAGAGGCCAAAATGAGTGGGAGTCCAAAAAGGAGTGGGAGGCCACAAAAGGGTGGGAGGCTGGAGAGAAGCAGAGGCCAGAAAAAATTGGAGGCCGAAAAGGGGTGGGAGGCTGCAGAGAAGTAGAGGCCAGAAAGAATTAGAGGTGGAAAAGGCGTGGGAGGCCAAAAAGGGGTGGGAGGCTGGAGAGAAGTAGAGGCAAGAACAAATAGGAGGCCGAAAAGGGGTGGGAGGCCAAAAAGGGGTGGGAGGCTGGATAGAAGTAGAGGCCAGAACAAATTAGGGGTCCAAAAGGCGTGGGAGGCCGAAAAATGGTGGGAGGCTGGAGAGAAGTAGAGGCCAGAAAAAATTGTAGGCCAAAATGAGTGGGAGTCCAAAAAGGGGTGGGAGGCCACAAAAGGGTGGGAGGCTGGAGAGAAGCAGAGGCCAGAAAAAATTGGAGGCCGAAAAGGGGTGGGAGGCCAAAAAGGGGTGGGAGGCTGCAGAGAAGTAGAGGCCAGAAAGAATTAGAGGTGGAAAAGGCGTGGGAGGCCAAAAAGGGGTGGGAGGCTGGAGAGAAGTAGAGGCAAGAACAAATAGGAGGCCGAAAAGGGGTGGGAGGCCAAAAAGGGGTGGGAGGCTGGATAGAAGTAGAGGCCAGAACAAATTAGGGGTCCAAAAGGCGTGGGAGGCCGAAAAATGGTGGGAGGCTGGAGAGAAGTAGAGGCCAGAACAAATAGGAGGCCGAAAAAAGGAGTGGGAGTCCAAAAAGGGGTGGGAGGCCATAAAAGGGTGGGAGGCTGGAGAGAAGTAGAGGCCAGAAAAAATAGAAGGCCGAAAAGGGGTGGGAGGCCAAAAAGGGGTGGGAGACAGGTGAATAGAAGACGCCAGAAAAAATGAGATGCTGAAAAGGGGTGGGAGGCTAAAAAGGGGTGGGAGACCTAAAAAGGGTGGGAGGCTGGAGAGAAGTAGAGGCTAGAAAAAATTTTCGGCCAAAATGAGTGGGAGTCCAAAAAGGAGTGGGAGGCCGAAAAGGCGTGGGAGGCTGGAGAAAAGTACAGGCCAGAACAAATTAGAGGACCAAAAGGCGTGGGAGGCCGAAAAATGGTGGGAGGCTGGAGAGAAGTAGAGGCCAGAACAAATAGGAGGCCGAAAAGGGGTGGGAGGCCAAAAAGGGCTGGGAGGCCTAAAAAAGGGTGAGAGGCTGAAGAGAAGAAGAGGCCAGAACAAATTGTAGGCTGAAAAGGAGTGGGAGGCCAAAAAGGGGTGGGAGACCGGTGAATAGAAGACGCCAGTAAAAATGAGATGCTGAAAAGGGGTGGGAGGCTAAAAAGGGGTGGGAGACCAAAAGAGGGTGGGAGTCTGGAGAGAAGTAGAGGCTAGAAATAGACTGGAGGGCAAAATGAGTGGGAGTCCCAAAAGGGGTGGGAGGCCATAAAAGGGTGGGAGGCTGGAGAGAAGTAGAGGCCAGAAAAAATTGTAGGCCAAAATGAGTGGGAGTCCAAAAAGGAGTGGGAGGCCACAAAAGGGTGGGAGGCTGGAGAGAAGCAGAGGCCAGAAAAAATTGGAGGCCGAAAAGGGGTGGGAGGCCAAAAAGTGGTGGGAGACCGGTGAATAGAAGACGCCAGAAAAAATTAGTTGCTGAAAAGGGGTGGGAGGCTAAAAAGGGGTGGGAGGGTGGAGAGAAGTAGAGGCTAGAAAAAATTTTCGGCCAACATGAGTGGGAGTCCAAAAAGGAGTGGGAGGCCGAAAAGGCGTGGGAGGCTGGAGAAAAGTAGAGGCCAGAACAAATTAGAGGTCCAAAAGGCGTGGGAGGCCGAAAAATTGTGGGAGGCTGGAGAGAAGTAGAGGCCAGAACAAATAGGAGGCCGAAAAGGGGTGGGAGGCCAAAAAGGGCTGGGAGGCCTAAAAAAGTTTGAGAGGCTGAAGAGAAGAAGAGGCCAGAACAAATTGTAGGCTGAAAAGGAGTGGGAGGCCAAAAAGGGGTGGGAGACCGGTGAATAGAAGACGCCAGTAAAAATGAGATGCTGAAAAGGGGTGGGAGGCTAAAAAGGGGTGGGAGGCCAAAAAAGGGTGGGAGGCTGGAGAGAAGTAGAGGCCAGAAAAAATTGTAGGCCAAAATGAGTGGGAGTCCAAAAAGGAGTGGGAGGCCACAAAAGGGTGGGAGGCTGGAGAGAAGCAGAGGCCAGAAAAAATTGGAGGCCGAAAAGGGGTGGGAGGCCAAAAAGGGGTGGGAGGCTGCAGAGAAGTAGAGGCCAGAAAGAATTAGAGGTGGAAAAGGCGTGGGAGGCCAAAAAGGGGTGGGAGGCTGGAGAGAAGTAGAGGCAAGAACAAATAGGAGGCCGAAAAGGGGTGGGAGGCCAAAAAGGGGTGGGAGGCTGGATAGACGTAGAGGCCAGAACAAATTAGGGGTCCAAAAGGCGTGGGAGGCCGAAAAATGGTGGGAGGCTGGAGAGAAGTAGAGGCCAGAAAAAATTGGAGGCCGAAAAGGGGTGGGAGGCCAAAAAGGGGTGGGAGGCTGGAGAGAAGTAGAGGCCAGAAAAAATTGGAGGCCGAAAAAAGGGGTGGGAGTCCAAAAAGGGGTGGGAGGCCATAAAAAGGGGTGGGAGGCTGGAGAGAAGTAGAGGCCAGAAAAAATAGAAGGCCGAAAAGGGGTGGGAGGCCAAAAAGGGGTGGGAGGCTGGAGAGAAGTAGAGGCTAGAAAAAATTTTCGGCCAAAATGAGTGGGAGTCCAAAAAGGAGTGGGAGGCCAAAAAGGCGTGGGAGGCTGGAGAAAAGTAGAGGCCAGAACAAATTAGAGGTCCAAAAGGCGTGGCAGGCCGAAAAATTGTGGGAGGCTGGAGAGTAGAGGCCAGAACAAATAGGAGGCCGAAAAGGGGTGGGAGGCCAAAAAGGGCTGGGAGGCCTAAAAAAGGGTGAGAGGCTGAAGAGAAGAAGAGGCCAGAACAAATTGTAGGCTGAAAAGGAGTGGGAGGCCAAAAAGGGGTGGGAGACCGGTGAATAGAAGACGCCAGAAAAAATGAGATGCTGAAAAGGGGTGGGAGGCTAAAAAGGGGTGGGAGGCCAAAAAAGGGTGGGAGGCTGGAGAGAAGTAGAGGCCAGAAAAAATTTTCGGCCAAAATGAGTGGGAGTCCAAAAAGGAGTGGGAGGCCGAAAAGGCGTGGGAGGCTGGAGAAAAGTAGAGGCCAGAACAAATTAGAGGTCCAAAAGGCGTGGGAGGCCGAAAAATGGTGGGAGGCTGGAGAGAAGTAGAGGCCAGAACAAATAGGAGGCCGAAAAGGGGTGGGAGGCCAAAAAGGGGTGGGAGGCTGGATAGACGTAGAGGCCAGAACAAATTAGGGGTCCAAAAGGCGTGGGAGGCCGAAAAATGGTGGGAGGCTGGAGAGAAGTAGAGGCCAGAAAAAATTGGAGGCCGAAAAGGGGTGGGAGGCCAAAAAGGGGTGGGAGGCTGGAGAGAAGTAGAGGCCAGAAAAAATTGGAGGCCGAAAAAAGGGGTGGGAGTCCAAAAAGGGGTGGGAGGCCATAAAAAGGGGTGGGAGGCTGGAGAGAAGTAGAGGCCAGAAAAAATAGAAGGCCGAAAAGGGGTGGGAGGCCAAAAAGGGGTGGGAGGCTGGAGAGAAGTAGAGGCTAGAAAAAATTTTCGGCCAAAATGAGTGGGAGTCCAAAAAGGAGTGGGAGGCCAAAAAGGCGTGGGAGGCTGGAGAAAAGTAGAGGCCAGAACAAATTAGAGGTCCAAAAGGCGTGGGAGGCCGAAAAATTGTGGGAGGCTGGAGAGTAGAGGCCAGAACAAATAGGAGGCCGAAAAGGGGTGGGAGGCCAAAAAGGGCTGGGAGGCCTAAAAAAGGGTGAGAGGCTGAAGAGAAGAAGAGGCCAGAACAAATTGTAGGCTGAAAAGGAGTGGGAGGCCAAAAAGGGGTGGGAGACCGGTGAATAGAAGACGCCAGAAAAAATGAGATGCTGAAAAGGGGTGGGAGGCTAAAAAGGGGTGGGAGGCCAAAAAAGGGTGGGAGGCTGGAGAGAAGTAGAGGCCAGAAAAAATTTTCGGCCAAAATGAGTGGGAGTCCAAAAAGGAGTGGGAGGCCGAAAAGGCGTGGGAGGCTGGAGAAAAGTAGAGGCCAGAACAAATTAGAGGTCCAAAAGGCGTGGGAGGCCGAAAAATGGTGGGAGGCTGGAGAGAAGTAGAGGCCAGAACAAATAGGAGGCCGAAAAGGGGTGGGAGGCCAAAAAGGGCTGGGAGGCCTAAAAAAGGGTGAGAGGCTGAAGAGAAGAAGAGGCCAGAACAAATTGTAGGCTGAAAAGGAGTGGGAGGCCAAAAAGGGGTGGGAGACCGGTGAATAGAAGACGCCAGTAAAAATGAGATGCTGAAAAGGGGTGGGAGGCTAAAAAGGGGTGGGAGGCCAAAAAAGGGTGGGAGGCTGGAGAGAAGTAGAGGCCAGAAAACATTTTCGGCCAAAATGAGTGGGAGTCCAAAAAGGAGTGGGAGGCCACAAAAGGGTGGGAGGCTGGAGAGAAGCAGAGGCCAGAAAAAATTGGAGGCCGAAAAGGGGTGGGAGGCCAAAAAGTGGTGGGAGACCGGTGAATAGAAAACACCAGAAAAAATTAGATGCTGAAAAGGGGTGGGAGGCTAAAAAGGGGTGGGAGACCAAAAGAGGGTGGGAGTCTGGAGAGAAGTAGAGGCTAGAAATAGACTGGAGGGCAAAATGAGTGGGAGTCCCAAAAGGGGTGGGAGGCCATAAAAGTGTGGGAGGCTGGAGAGAAGTAGAGGCCAGAAAAAATTGTAGGCCAAAATGAGTGGGAGTCCAAAAAGGAGTGGGAGGCCACAAAAGGGTGGGAGGCTGGAGAGAAGCAGAGGCCAGAAAAAATTGGAGGCCGAAAAGGGGTGGGAGGCCAAAAAGGGGTGGGAGACCGGTGAATAGAAGACGCCAGAAAAAATTAGTTGCTTAAAAGGGGTGGGAGGCTAAAAAGGGGTGGAAGGCGAAAAAAGGGTGGGAGGCTGGAGAGAAGTAGAGGCCAGAAAAAATAGAAGGCCGAAAAGGGGTGGGAGGCCAAAAAGGGGTGGGAGGCTGGAGAGAAGTAGAGGCTAGAAAAAATTTTCGGCCAACATGAGTGGGAGTCCAAAAAGGAGTGGGAGGCCGAAAAGGCGTGGGAGGCTGGAGAAATGTAGAGGCCAGAACAAATTAGAGGTCCAAAAGGCGTGGGAGGCCGAAAAATGGTGGGAGGCTGGAGAGAAGTAGAGGCCAGAACAAATAGGAGGCCGAAAAGGGGTGGGAGGCCAAAAAGGGCTGGGAGGCCTAAAAAAGGGTGAGAGGCTGAAGAGAAGAAGAGGCCAGACCAAATTGTAGGCTGAAAAGGAGTGGGAGGCCAAAAAGGGGTGGGAGACCGGTGAATAGAAGACGCCAGTAAAAATGAGATGCTGAAAAGGGGTGGGAGGCTAAAAAGGGGTGGGAGGCCAAAAAAGGGTGGGAGGCTGGAGAGAAGTAGAGGCCAGAAAAAATTGTAGGCCAAAATGAGTGGGAGTCCAAAAAGGAGTGGGAGGCCACAAAAGGGTGGGAGGCTGGAGAGAAGCAGAGGCCAGAAAAAATTGGAGGCCGAAAAGGGGTGGGAGGCCAAAAAGGGGTGGGAGGCTGCAGAGAAGTAGAGGCCAGAAAGAATTAGAGGTGGAAAAGGCGTGGGAGGCCAAAAAGGGGTGGGAGGCTGGAGAGAAGTAGAGGCAAGAACAAATAGGAGGCCGAAAAGGGGTGGGAGGCCAAAAAGGGGTGGGAGGCTGGATAGACGTAGAGGCCAGAACAAATTAGGGGTCCAAAAGGCGTGGGAGGCCGAAAAATGGTGGGAGGCTGGAGAGAAGTAGAGGCCAGAAAAAATTGGAGGCCGAAAAGGGGTGGGAGGCCAAAAAGGGGTGGGAGGCTGGAGAGAAGTAGAGGCCAGAAAAAATTGGAGGCCGAAAAAAGGGGTGGGGTCCAAAAAGGGGTGGGAGGCCATAAAAAGGGGTGGGAGGCTGGAGAGAAGTAGAGGCCAGAAAAAATAGAAGGCCGAAAAGGAGTGGGAGGCCAAAAAGGGGTGGGAGGCTGGAGAGAAGTAGAGGCTAGAAAAAATTTTCTGCCAAAATGAGTGGGAGTCCAAAAAGGAGTGGGAGGCCAAAAAGGCGTGGGAGGCTGGAGAAAAGTAGAGGCCAGAACAAATTAGAGGTCCAAAAGGCGTGGGAGGCCGAAAAATGGTGGGAGGCTGGAGAGAAGTAGAGGCCAGAACAAATAGGAGGCCGAAAAGGGGTGGGAGGCCAAAAAGGGCTGGGAGGCCTAAAAAAGGGTGAGAGGCTGAAGAGAAGAAGAGGCCAGAACAAATTGTAGGCTGAAAAGGAGTGGGAGGCCAAAAAGGGGTGGGAGACCGGTGAATAGAAGACGCCAGAAAAAATGAGATGCTGAAAAGGGGTGGGAGGCTAAAAAGGGGTGGGAGGCCAAAAAAGGGTGGGAGGCTGGAGAGAAGTAGAGGCCAGAAAAAATTTTTGGCCAAAATGAGTGGGAGTCCAAAAAGGAGTGGGAGGCCGAAAAGGCGTGGGAGGCTGGAGAAAAGTAGAGGCCAGAACAAATTAGAGGTCCAAAAGGCGTGGGAGGCCGAAAAATGGTGGGAGGCTGGAGAGAAGTAGAGGCCAGAACAAATAGGAGGCCGAAAAGGGGTGGGAGGCCAAAAAGGGCTGGGAGGCCTAAAAAAGTTTGAGAGGCTGAAGAGAAGAAGAGGCCAGAACAAATTGTAGGCTGAAAAGGAGTGGGAGGCCAAAAAGGGGTGGGAGACCGGTGAATAGAAGACGCCAGTAAAAATGAGATGCTGAAAAGGGGTGGGAGGCTAAAAAGGGGTGGGAGGCCAAAAAAGGGTGGGAGGCTGGAGAGAAGTAGAGGCCAGAAAAAATTGTAGGCCAAAATGAGTGGGAGTCCAAAAAGGAGTGGGAGGCCACAAAAGGGTGGGAGGCTGGAGAGAAGCAGAGGCCAGAAAAAATTGGAGGCCGAAAAGGGGTGGGAGGCCAAAAAGTGGTGGGAGACCGGTGAATAGAAAACACCAGAAAAAATTAGATGCTGAAAAGGGGTGGGAGGCTAAAAAGGGGTGGGAGACCAAAAGAGGGTGGGAGTCTGGAGAGAAGTAGAGGCTAGAAATAGACTGGAGGGCAAAATGAGTGGGAGTCCCAAAAGGGGTGGGAGGCCATAAAAGTGTGGGAGGCTGGAGAGAAGTAGAGGCCAGAAAAAATTGTAGGCCAAAATGAGTGGGAGTCCAAAAAGGAGTGGGAGGCCACAAAAGGGTGGGAGGCTGGAGAGAAGCAGAGGCCAGAAAAAATTGGAGGCCGAAAAGGGGTGGGAGGCCAAAAAGGGGTGGGAGACCGGTGAATAGAAGACGCCAGAAAAAATTAGTTGCTTAAAAGGGGTGGGAGGCTAAAAAGGGGTGGGAGGCGAAAAAAGGGTGGGAGGCTGGAGAGAAGTAGAGGCCAGAAAAAATAGAAGGCCGAAAAGGGGTGGGAGGCCAAAAAGGGGTGGGAGGCTGGAGAGAAGTAGAGGCTAGAAAAAATTTTCGGCCAACATGAGTGGGAGTCCAAAAAGGAGTGGGAGGCCGAAAAGGCGTGGGAGGCTGGAGAAATGTAGAGGCCAGAACAAATTAGAGGTCCAAAAGGCGTGGGAGGCCGAAAAATGGTGGGAGGCTGGAGAGAAGTAGAGGCCAGAACAAATAGGAGGCCGAAAAGGGGTGGGAGGCCAAAAAGGGCTGGGAGGCCTAAAAAAGGGTGAGAGGCTGAAGAGAAGAAGAGGCCAGACCAAATTGTAGGCTGAAAAGGAGTGGGAGGCCAAAAAGGGGTGGGAGACCGGTGAATAGAAGACGCCAGTAAAAATGAGATGCTGAAAAGGGGTGGGAGGCTAAAAAGGGGTGGGAGGCCAAAAAAGGGGTGGGAGACCAAAAGAGGGTGGGAGTCTGGAGAGAAGTAGAGGCTAGAAATAGACTGGAGGGCAAAATGAGTGGGAGTCCCAAAAGGGGTGGGAGGCCATAAAAGTGTGGGAGGCTGGAGAGAAGTAGAGGCTGGAAAAAATTGGAGGCCAAAAATGAGTGGGAGTCCAAAAAGGGGTGGGAGGCTGGAGAGAAGTAGAGGCCAGAAAGAATTAGAGGTGGAAAAGGCGTGGGAGGCCAAAAAGGGGTGGGAGGCTGGAGAGAAGTAGAGGCCAGAAAAAATTGGAGGCCGAAAAGGGGTGGGAGGCCAAAAAGGGGTGGGAGGCTGGAGAGAAGTAGAGGCCAGAAAAAATTGGAGGCCAAAAAAAGGGGTGGGGTCCAAAAAGGGGTGGGAGGCCATAAAAAGGGGTGGGAGGCTGGAGAGAAGTAGAGGCCAGAAAAAATAGAAGGCCGAAAAGGAGTGGGAGGCCAAAAAGGGGTGGGAGGCTGGAGAGAAGTAGAGGCTAGAAAAAATTTTCTGCCAAAATGAGTGGGAGTCCAAAAAGGAGTGGGAGGCCAAAAAGGCGTGGGAGGCTGGAGAAAAGTAGAGGCCAGAACAAATTAGAGGTCCAAAAGGCGTGGGAGGCCGAAAAATGGTGGGAGGCTGGAGAGAAGTAGAGGCCAGAACAAATAGGAGGCCGAAAAGGGGTGGGAGGCCAAAAAGGGCTGGGAGGCCTAAAAAAGGGTGAGAGGCTGAAGAGAAGAAGAGGCCAGAACAAATTGTAGGCTGAAAAGGAGTGGGAGGCCAAAAAGGGGTGGGAGACCGGTGAATAGAAGACGCCAGAAAAAATGAGATGCTGAAAAGGGGTGGGAGGCTAAAGAGGGGTGGGAGGCCAAAAAAGGGTGGGAGGCTGGAGAGAAGTAGAGGCCAGAAAAAATTTTCGGCCAAAATGAGTGGGAGTCCAAAAAGGAGTGGGAGGCCGAAAAGGCGTGGGAGGCTGGAGAAAAGTAGAGGCCAGAACAAATTAGAGGTCCAAAAGGCGTGGGAGGCCGAAAAATGGTGGGAGGCTGGAGAGAAGTAGAGGCCAGAACAAATAGGAGGCCGAAAAGGGGTGGGAGGCCAAAAAGGGCTGGGAGGCCTAAAAAAGTTTGAGAGGCTGAAGAGAAGAAGAGGCCAGACCAAATTGTAGGCTGAAAAGGAGTGGGAGGCCAAAAAGGGGTGGGAGACCGGTGAATAGAAGACGCCAGTAAAAATGAGATGCTGAAAAGGGGTGGGAGGCTAAAAAGGGGTGGGAGGCCAAAAAAGGGTGGGAGGCTGGAGAGAAGTAGAGGCCAGAAAACATTTTCGGCCAAAATGAGTGGGAGTCCAAAAAGGAGTGGGAGGCCACAAAAGGGTGGGAGGCTGGAGAGAAGCAGAGGCCAGAAAAAATTGGAGGCCGAAAAGGGGTGGGAGGCCAAAAAGTGGTGGGAGACCGGTGAATAGAAAACACCAGAAAAAATTAGATGCTGAAAAGGGGTGGGAGGCTAAAAAGGGGTGGGAGACCAAAAGAGGGTGGGAGTCTGGAGAGAAGTAGAGGCTAGAAATAGACTGGAGGGCAAAATGAGTGGGAGTCCCAAAAGGGGTGGGAGGCCATAAAAGTGTGGGAGGCTGGAGAGAAGTAGAGGCCAGAAAAAATTGTAGGCCAAAATGAGTGGGAGTCCAAAAAGGAGTGGGAGGCCACAAAAGGGTGGGAGGCTGGAGAGAAGCAGAGGCCAGAAAAAATTGGAGGCCGAAAAGGGGTGGGAGGCCAAAAAGGGGTGGGAGACCGGTGAATAGAAGACGCCAGAAAAAATTAGTTGCTTAAAAGGGGTGGGAGGCTAAAAAGGGGTGGGAGGCGAAAAAAGGGTGGGAGGCTGGAGAGAAGTAGAGGCCAGAAAAAATAGAAGGCCGAAAAGGGGTGGGAGGCCAAAAAGGGGTGGGAGGCTGGAGAGAAGTAGAGGCTAGAAAAAATTTTCGGCCAACATGAGTGGGAGTCCAAAAAGGAGTGGGAGGCCGAAAAGGCGTGGGAGGCTGGAGAAATGTAGAGGCCAGAACAAATTAGAGGTCCAAAAGGCGTGGGAGGCCGAAAAATGGTGGGAGGCTGGAGAGAAGTAGAGGCCAGAACAAATAGGAGGCCGAAAAGGGGTGGGAGGCCAAAAAGGGCTGGGAGGCCTAAAAAAGGGTGAGAGGCTGAAGAGAAGAAGAGGCCAGACCAAATTGTAGGCTGAAAAGGAGTGGGAGGCCAAAAACGGGTGGGAGACCGGTGAATAGAAGACGCCAGTAAAAATGAGATGCTGAAAAGGGGTGGGAGGCTAAAAAGGGGTGGGAGGCCAAAAAAGGGTGGGAGGCTGGAGAGAAGTAGAGGCCAGAAAAAATTGTAGGCCAAAATGAGTGGGAGTCCAAAAAGGAGTGGGAGGCCACAAAAGGGTGGGAGGCTGGAGAGAAGCAGAGGCCAGAAAAAATTGGAGGCCGAAAAGGGGTGGGAGGCCAAAAAGGGGTGGGAGGCTGCAGAGAAGTAGAGGCCAGAAAGAATTAGAGGTGGAAAAGGCGTGGGAGGCCAAAAAGGGGTGGGAGGCTGGAGAGAAGTAGAGGCAAGAACAAATAGGAGGCCGAAAAGGGGTGGGAGGCCAAAAAGGGGTGGGAGGCTGGATAGACGTAGAGGCCAGAACAAATTAGGGGTCCAAAAGGCGTGGGAGGCCGAAAAATGGTGGGAGGCTGGAGAGAAGTAGAGGCCAGAAAAAATTGGAGGCCGAAAAGGGGTGGGAGGCCAAAAAGGGGTGGGAGGCTGGAGAGAAGTAGAGGCCAGAAAAAATTGGAGGCCGAAAAAAGGGGTGGGGTCCAAAAAGGGGTGGGAGGCCATAAAAAGGGGTGGGAGGCTGGAGAGAAGTAGAGGCCAGAAAAAATAGAAGGCCGAAAAGGAGTGGGAGGCCAAAAAGGGGTGGGAGGCTGGAGAGAAGTAGAGGCTAGAAAAAATTTTCTGCCAAAATGAGTGGGAGTCCAAAAAGGAGTGGGAGGCCAAAAAGGCGTGGGAGGCTGGAGAAAAGTAGAGGCCAGAACAAATTAGAGGTCCAAAAGGCGTGGGAGGCCGAAAAATGGTGGGAGGCTGGAGAGAAGTAGAGGCCAGAACAAATAGGAGGCCGAAAAGGGGTGGGAGGCCAAAAAGGGCTGGGAGGCCTAAAAAAGGGTGAGAGGCTGAAGAGAAGAAGAGGCCAGACCAAATTGTAGGCTGAAAAGGAGTGGGAGGCCAAAAAGGGGTGGGAGACCGGTGAATAGAAGACGCCAGAAAAAATGAGATGCTGAAAAGGGGTGGGAGGCTAAAAAGGGGTGGGAGGCCAAAAAAGGGTGGGAGGCTGGAGAGAAGTAGAGGCCAGAAAAAATTTTTGGCCAAAATGAGTGGGAGTCCAAAAAGGAGTGGGAGGCCGAAAAGGCGTGGGAGGCTGGAGAAAAGTAGAGGCCAGAACAAATTAGAGGTCCAAAAGGCGTGGGAGGCCGAAAAATGGTGGGAGGCTGGAGAGAAGTAGAGGCCAGAACAAATAGGAGGCCGAAAAGGGGTGGGAGGCCAAAAAGGGCTGGGAGGCCTAAAAAAGTTTGAGAGGCTGAAGAGAAGAAGAGGCCAGAACAAATTGTAGGCTGAAAAGGAGTGGGAGGCCAAAAAGGGGTGGGAGACCGGTGAATAGAAGACGCCAGTAAAAATGAGATGCTGAAAAGGGGTGGGAGGCTAAAAAGGGGTGGGAGGCCAAAAAAGGGTGGGAGGCTGGAGAGAAGTAGAGGCCAGAAAACATTTTCGGCCAAAATGAGTGGGAGTCCAAAAAGGAGTGGGAGGCCACAAAAGGGTGGGAGGCTGGAGAGAAGCAGAGGCCAGAAAAAATTGGAGGCCGAAAAGGGGTGGGAGGCCAAAAAGTGGTGGGAGACCGGTGAATAGAAAACACCAGAAAAAATTAGATGCTGAAAAGGGGTGGGAGGCTAAAAAGGGGTGGGAGACCAAAAGAGGGTGGGAGTCTGGAGAGAAGTAGAGGCTAGAAATAGACTGGAGGGCAAAATGAGTGGGAGTCCCAAAAGGGGTGGGAGGCCATAAAAGTGTGGGAGGCTGGAGAGAAGTAGAGGCCAGAAAAAATTGTAGGCCAAAATGAGTGGGAGTCCAAAAAGGAGTGGGAGGCCACAAAAGGGTGGGAGGCTGGAGAGAAGCAGAGGCCAGAAAAAATTGGAGGCCGAAAAGGGGTGGGAGGCCAAAAAGGGGTGGGAGACCGGTGAATAGAAGACGCCAGAAAAAATTAGTTGCTTAAAAGGGGTGGGAGGCTAAAAAGGGGTGGGAGGCGAAAAAAGGGTGGGAGGCTGGAGAGAAGTAGAGGCCAGAAAAAATAGAAGGCCGAAAAGGGGTGGGAGGCCAAAAAGGGGTGGGAGGCTGGAGAGAAGTAGAGGCTAGAAAAAATTTTCGGCCAACATGAGTGGGAGTCCAAAAAGGAGTGGGAGGCCGAAAAGGCGTGGGAGGCTGGAGAAATGTAGAGGCCAGAACAAATTAGAGGTCCAAAAGGCGTGGGAGGCCGAAAAATGGTGGGAGGCTGGAGAGAAGTAGAGGCCAGAACAAATAGGAGGCCGAAAAGGGGTGGGAGGCCAAAAAGGGGTGGGAGGCTGGAGAGAAGTAGAGGCCAGAAAAAATTGGAGGCCGAAAAGGGGTGGGAGGCCAAAAAGTGGTGGGAGACCGGTGAATAGAAAACACCAGAAAAAATTAGATGCTGAAAAGGGGTGGGAGGCTAAAAAGGGGTGGGAGACCAAAAGAGGGTGGGAGTCTGGAGAGAAGTAGAGGCTAGAAATAGACTGGAGGACAAAATGAGTGGGAGTCCCAAAAGGGGTGGGAGGCCATAAAAGTGTGGGAGGCTGGAGAGAAGTAGAGGCCAGAAAAAATTGTAGGCCAAAATGAGTGGGAGTCCAAAAAGGAGTGGGAGGCCGAAAAGGGGTGGGAGGCTGGAGAAAAGTAGAGGCCAGAACAAATTAGAGGTCCAAAAGGCGTGGGAGGCCGAAAAATGGTGGGAGGCTGGAGAGAAGTAGAGGCCAGAACAAATAGGAGGCCGAAAAGGGGTGGGAGGCCAAAAAGGGCTGGGAGGCCTAAAAAAGGGTGAGAGGCTGAAGAGAAGAAGAGGCCAGACCAAATTGTAGGCTGAAAAGGAGTGGGAGGTCAAAAAGGGGTGGGAGACCGGTGAATAGAGAACGCCAGTAAAAATGAGATGCTGAAAAGGGGTGGGAGGCTAAAAAGGGGTGGGAGGCCAAAAAAGGGGTGGGAGACCAAAAGAGGGTGGGAGTCTGGAGAGAAGTAGAGGCTAGAAATAGACTGGAGGGCAAAATGAGTCGGAGTCCCAAAAGGGGTGGGAGGCCATAAAAGTGTAGGAGGCTGGAGAGAAGTAGAGGCTGGAAAAAATTGGAGGCCAAAAATGAGTGGGAGTCCAAAAAGGGGTGGGAGGCTGGAGAGAATTAGAGGCCAGAAAGAATTAGAGGTGGAAAAGGCGTGGGAGGACAAAAAAGGGGTGGGAGGCTGGAGAGAAGTAGAGGCCAGAACAAATAGGAGGCCGAAAAGGGGTGGGAGGCCAAAAAGGGGTGGGAGGCTGGATAGAAGTAGAGGCCAGAACAAATTAGGGGTCGAAAAGGCGTGGGAGGCCGAAAAATGGTGGGAGGCTGGAGAGAAGTAGAGGCCAGAAAAAATTGGAGGCCGAAAAGGGGTGGGAGGCCAAAAAGGGGTGGGAGGCTGGAGAGAAGTAGAGGCCAGAAAAAATTGGAGGCCGAAAAGGGGTGGGAGGCCAAAAAGGGGTGGGAGGCTGGAGAGAAGTAGAGGCTAGAAAAAATTTTCGGCCAAAATGAGTGGGAGTCCAAAAAGGAGTGCGAGGCCAAAAAGGCGTGGGAGGCTGGAGAAAAGTAGAGGCCAGAACAAATTAGAGGTCCAAAAGTCGTGGGAGGCCAAAAAATGGTGGGAGGCTGGAGAGAAGTAGAGGCCAGAACAAATAGGAGGCCGAAAAGGGGTGGGAGGCCAAAAAGGGCTGGGAGGCCTAAGAAAGGGTGAGAGGCTGAAGAGAAGAAGAGGCCAGAACAAATTGTAGGCTGAAAAGGAGTGGGAGGCCAAAAAGGGGTGGGAGACCGGTGAATAGAAGACGCCAGAAAAAATGAGATGCTGAAAAGGGGTGGGAGGCTAAAAAGGGGTGGGAGGCCAAAAAAGGGTGGGAGGCTGGAGAGAAGTAGAGGCCAGAAAACATTTTCGGCCAAAATGAGTGGGAGTCCAAAAAGGAGTGGGAGGCCACAAAAGGGTGGGAGGCTGGAGAGAAGCAGAGGCCAGAAAAAATTGGAGGCAGAAAAGGGGTGGGAGGCCAAAAAGTGGTGGGAGACCGGTGAATAGAAAACACCAGAAAAAATTAGATGCTGAAAAGGGGTGGGAGGCTAAAAAGGGGTGGGAGACCAAAAGAGGGTGGGAGTCTGGAGAGAAGTAGAGGCTAGAAATAGACTGGAGGACAAAATGAGTGGGAGTCCCAAAAGGGGTGGGAGGCCATAAAAGTGTGGGAGGCTGGAGAGAAGTAGAGGCCAGAAAAAATTGTAGGCCAAAATGAGTGGGAGGACAAAAAGGGGTGGGAGGCTGGAGAGAAGTAGAGGCCAGAAAGAATTAGAGGTGGAAAAGGCGTCGGAGGCCAAAAAGGGGTGGGAGGCTGGAGAGAAGTAGAGGCCAGAAAAAATAGAAGGCCAAAAAGGGGTGGGAGGCCAAAAAGGGGTGGGAGGCTGGATAGAAGTAGAGGCCAGAACAAATTGGAGGCCGAAAAGGGGTGGGAGGCCAAAAAGGGGTGGGAGGCTGGAGAGAAGTAGAGGCCAGAAAAAATTGGAGGCCGAAAAAAGGAGTGGGAGTCCAAAAAGGAGTGGGAGGCCAAAAAGGCGTGGGAGGCTGGAGAAAAGTAGAGGCCAGAACAAATTAGAGGTCCAAAAGGCGTGGGAGGCCGAAAAATGGTGGGAGGCTGGAGAGAAGTAGAGGCCAGAACAAATAGGAGGCCGAAAAGGGGTGGGAGGCCAAAAAGGGCTGGGAGGCCTAAAAAAGGGTGAGAGGCTGAAGAGAAGAAGAGGCCAGAAAAAATTGTAGGCTGAAAAGGAGTGGGAGGCCAAAAAGGGGTGGGAGACCGGTGAATAGAAGACGCCAGAAAAAATGAGATGCTGAAAAGGGGTGGGAGGCTAAAAAGGGGTGGGAGGCCAAAAAAGGGTGGGAGGCTGGAGAGAAGTAGAGGCCAGAAAACATTTTCGGCCAAAATGAGTGGGAGTCCAAAAAGGAGTGGGAGGCCACAAAAGGGTGGGAGGCTGGAGAGAAGCAGAGGCCAGAAAAAATTGGAGGCCGAAAAGGGGTGGGAGGCCAAAAAGTGGTGGGAGACCGGTGAATAGAAAACACCAGAAAAAATTAGATGCTGAAAAGGGGTGGGAGGCTAAAAAGGGGTGGGAGGCCAAAAAAGGTGTGGGAGACCAAAAGAGGGTGGGAGTCTGGAGAGAAGTAGAGGCTAGAAATAGACTGGAGGGCAAAATGAGTGGGAGTCCCAAAAGGGGTGGGAGGCCATAAAAGTGTGGGAGGCTGGAGAGAAGTAGAGGCTGGAAAAAATTGGAGGCCAAAAATGAGTGGGAGTCCAAAAAGGGGTGGGAGGCTGGAGAGAAGTAGAGGCCAGAAAGAATTAGAGGTGGAAAAGGCGTGGGAGGCCAAAAAGGGGTGGGAGGCTGGAGAGAAGTAGAGGCAAGAACAAATAGGAGGCCGAAAAGGGGTGGGAGGCCAGAAAGGGGTGGGAGGCTGGATAGAAGTAGAGGCCAGAACAAATTAGGGGTCGAAAAGGCGTGGGAGGCCGAAAAATGGTGGGAGGCTGGAGAGAAGTAGAGGCCAGAAAAAATTGGAGGCCGAAAAGGGGTGGGAGGCCAAAAAGGGGGTGGGAGGCTGGAGAGAAGCAGAGGCCAGAAGAAATTGGAGGCCGAAAAGGGGTGGGAGGCCAAAAAGGGGTGGGAGGCTGGAGAGAAGTAGAGGCTAGAAAAAATTTTCGGCCAAAATGAGTGGGAGTCCAAAAAGGAGTGGGAGGCCAAAAAGGCGTGGGAGGCTGGAGAAAAGTAGAGGCCAGAACAAATTAGAGGTCCAAAAGGCGTGGGAGGCCGAAAAATGGTGGGAGGCTGGAGAGAAGTAGAGGCCAGAACAAATAGGAGGCCGAAAAATGGTGGGAGGCTGGAGAGAAGTAGAGGCCAGATAAAATTGGAGGCCTAAGCGGGTGGCAGGCCAAAAAAGGGTGAGAGGCTGGAGAGAAGTAGAGGCTAGAAAAAATTGGAAGCCAAAAAGGGGTTGTAGGCCCAAAAGTGGTGGGAGGGTGTAGAGAAGTAGAGGCCAGAAAAAAATTGGAGGCCGAAATGGCGTGAGAGGCCAAAAAGGAGTCGGAGGCTGGAGAGAAGTAGAGGCCAGAATATGTTGGAGGCCGAAAAGGGGTGGGAGGTAAAAAAATCATGGGAGGCTGGAGAGTACTAGAGACTGTTTCCACCCGGACACTATTCGGGATTGCACCTGCTGCGGGTCGCTGTTTCCACCCGAACCCTATTCGCGGTTGCAACTGCCGCGGGGTAAAAGTTTCCACCCGGACCCTATTTGCGGTTGCACCTGTCGCGGGTCACTGTTTCCACCCGGACCCTAGTCGCGGTTGCAACTGCTGCGGGACACTGTTTCCACCCGGACCCCCCTCGGCGTTGCACCTGCCGTGGGTCACTGTTTCCACCCGGACACTATTCGGGGTTGCACCTGCCGCGGGTCGCTGTTTCCACCCGAACCCTATTCGCGGTTGCACCTGCCGCGGGTCACAGTTTCCACCCGGACCCTATTCGGGGTTGCACCTGCCGCGGGTCACTGTTTCCACCCGGACCCTATTCGCGGTTGCACCCGCCGCGGGTCACTGTTTCCACCCGGACCGTATTCGCGGTTGCACCTGCCGCGGGTCACTGTTTCCACCCGATCCCTCTTCGCGTTTGCAGCTGCCGCGGGTCACTGTTTCCACCCGGACCCTATTCGGGGTTGCACCTGCCGCGGGTCACTGTTTCCACCCGGACCCTATTCGCGGTTGCACCTGCCGCGGGTCACTCTTTCCACACAGACCGCACTCCAGGTTGCACCTCCTCCTGCGCACTTTTTCCACACCGATTCTATTCCAGTTTAAAACCCACATTACACGTTACCGCTTAGTAACACCTTCCAATTCCAACTGTAGGTTACAGTTTACACTGACACCTTAGGGTTACTGTTACACTGTACACCTTAGGGTTACAGGTTAGAGTTAGGGGGTGTAGTCAGGGGTGGGCTTAGGGTTAGGGGGTGGTCTCGGGGATGGGCTTAGTGTTAGGAGGTGGACTTGGGGGTGGGCTTAGAGTTAGGGGGTGGACTCGGGGGTGGGCTTAGATTTAGGGGGTGGACTCAGGGGTGGGCTTAGAGTTAGGGGGTGGACTCGGGGGTGGGCTTAGTGTTAGGGGGTGGACTTGGGGGTTTGCTTAGGGTTAGGGGGTGGAATTGCGGATGGGCTTAGTGTTAGTCCGTTGACTCAGGGGTGGGCTTAGAGTTAGGGGGTGGAGTCGGTGATGGGCTTAGGGTTAAGAGGTGGCCTCGGGGGTGGCCTTAGTGTTAGGGGGTGGACTCGGGGGTGGGCTTAGTGTTAGGGGGTGGAGTTAGGGGTGGTTTTAGAAGTACAGGGTGGAGTCAGGGGTAGGCTTATGGTTAGGCGGTGAACTCAGGGGTCGGCTTAGACTTAGGGGTTGGGCTCAGGGGTGGGCTTAGGGTTAGGAGGTGGACTCGGGGGTGGGTTTAGGTTTAGGGGGTGGAGTCAGGGGTGGGCTTAGGGTTAGGGGGTGGACTCGGGGGTGGGCTTAGAGTTAGGGGGTGGAGTCAGGGATGGGCTTAGTGTTAGGAGGTGGACTCGGGGGTGGGTTTAGAGTTAGGGGGTGGACTCGGGGGTGGGTTTGGAGTTAGGGGGTGGACTCAGGGGTGGGTTTAGGGTTAGGGGGTGGAATCGGAGATGGGCTTAGAGTTAGGAGGTGGACTCGGGGGTGGGCTTAGAGTTAGGGGGTGGACTCAGGGGTGGACTTAGGGTTAGGGGGTGGAGTCAGGGGTGGGTTTAGAGGTAGGGGGTGGAGTCAGGGGTGGGCTTAGAGTTAGGGGGTGGAGTTGGGGCGGGCTCTAGGGTTAGGGGGTGGAGTCAGGGGCAGGATCTAGGGTTAAGGGGCAGAATTGGGGGTGGACTCTAGGGTTAGGGGTTAGGGGTTGGGGTTAGGGATTAGGATTAGGGGTTGGGGGTGAGGGTTTAGGGTGATGGTGAGGGGTTAGGGGTTAGAGTGAGGGTGAAGGTGAGGGGTGAGGGTTTGAAAAAATAAAATTGGAGGCCAAAATGGGGTGGGAGGCCCAAAAGGGGCGGGAGACCAGAAAAAATTGGAGGCCGAAATGGGGTGGGAGGCCAAAACGTGGTGGTAGGCTGGATGGAAGTAGACACCAGAAAAAGTGGAGGTTGAAAAGGGGTGGGAGGCCAAAACAGGGTGGGAGGATGGAGGGATGTAGAGGCCTCCCACCCCGTATCGGTCTCCCACCATGATTGAGTTTGTAATTTATTCTGGCCTCTACTTCTCTCCAGCTTCCCACCCCTTTTCGCCCTCCCACCCCATTTCCACTTCCACTGTTTCTGGTCTCTAGTTCCCTCTGGCCTCCACCCCATTTTGGCCTCACAGCATGATTTTGCATCCACCTTTCATGGCCTCTACTTCATTCTGGCCTCCCACTATATTTTGGCCTTCTGCCCTGTTTCAGCATCCACTATTTTATGGCCTCTACTTTGCTCTAGCTCCCACCCTGTTTGGGCCTCCCACCATGGTTCTGCCTCTAATTTTTTCTGCCCTCTACTTCTGTCTGGCCACCCACCCCATTTCGGCCTCCCACCCCGTTTTGGCCTCCACCTTTCCCGGCGTCTACTTCCCTCCATCCTCCCACCCCGTTTCGGTCTCTCACTCCTTTTTGGCTTCCACATTTTTCTGGCCTCTATTTCCCTTCCAGCCTTCCATTTTGGCCTCCCGCAGCTTTTCCACCCCCTCCTTTATTCAGGCTTTTATGTGCTCTTTGCACTTCCGACACTTTGTCACCCACCGAGCCCTTTTTGTTTCTCTCACCCCTTTTGGCACTCCACAGTTTTCTGCCCTGTACTTGCCCTTCAGCCTGTCACCTATTTTCGGTCTCCACTCTTTTCTGCCCTCCGTGTCCCCCCGGGACTCCTGGCATCAAAGGCCAAGGGTTCAACGGTAACCGGGCTCAAACATCTGGAGACGCCCCGCCACGGCCGAATCCAGAGAGGCCCCAGAAAGGGAAAGAAGAAGAAAATCACGGCCATCTCGGCAGCACCCGCCTCCCACCACAGGAAGAGAGACCCCGCTCTGCGGACGAGGAAGGAGCCCTCTTCACGGTCCACAGCGGGCCAGAGCGCCAGCGAGCGCCGCAGGGTCCGCGCGCGTCACCCAGAGCGCGGCACGGCCACGCGGCACACGAGGGAGCGCGGCTACACGTACGGGAAGCCGCGTCTTCCCTTCGGGGCCCCGTCGCCGCTCTCACGCGTTTCGGGCTCTCCCCCGGCCCCCTCTCTCTCCCACACCGCCGTGATTTTTTTGCTTCCCTTTACCTCCGCTCTCCTTCTTCTCTCCCGCTCCCTCTTATTCTGTCTTCTGCTAGCTCTCCCTTTTTCTTTTTCTCTAGACGCCTTTGTCCCGCTTCCTCTCCTTCCGTTTTTTCATCCTCCGTCTCTCTCCCGTACCCCAGCACCGGTTTTTTCCTTTTGCGGTTCTTTGTCCCGGTCGGCATCGGCGTGTTTTTGCCCGTGGGGTCTATTCGTTTGGCATCTTACCGTACGTCTCTTTTCGGTATCCGGTATCCCAAAGACGTGCGTCGTCAGCTTAGATCTCTTCTCGAGTTTTTCAGAGAAGAGGATCGCCTTCATCTATCGTCTAGGCATCTCCTATGGTTTTTTCTGTTAAGTTTGCATTTTTTTTTTTTCGTTCTAGCAATTTAGGCGTCAGGCCGCTTCATACGCTTTCTGATACATTTCAGGGAATTCCACGTTTTTTTGGTGTTTTCTGTCCTTCGGGACTCTTAAGGGAGTCAGTCGGAGAGACGGTCAAGGTCACTCCGAATCGTCGGCGACGCACAGTAAATAATTTATATCGGAACCGGTGATATTTCCGAGAAGGAATTCTTATAGGATCTAGTTCCGCTTCGTTCTTTAGCGCTCTCCGGGACACGATTCCATTATCACAGAATCACAGAATCACAGAATCAACTAGGTTGGAAAGGACCTTGAAGATCATCCAGTCCAACCATTCACCTAACACTGCCAGTTCCCATGTACACCATATCTCTCAGCGCTATGTCGACCCTACTCTTAAACACCTCCAGGGATGGGGACTCTACCGCCTCCCCGGGCAATCCATTCCACTGCCTAATAACCCGTTCTGTAAAGAAATACTTCCTGACATCTAGTCTAAACCTTCCGTGGCACAGCTGGAGGCCACTCCCTCTTGTCCTATCGCTTGTTATTTCATTAAAGAGACTCATCCCCAGCTCTCTGCAACCTCCTTTCAGGTAGCTATAGAGGGCCATGAGGTCTCCCCTCAGCCTCCTCTTCTCCAGACTAAACAACCCCAGTTCCCTCAGCCGCTACCCGTACGACACGCGCTCCGGACCCTTCACCGGCTTCGTTGCCCTTCTCTGGACACGCTCGAGTAATTCAATGTCCTTTTTGTAGCGAGGGGCCCAAAACCGAACACAGTCATCGAGGTACGGCCTTACCAGCGCCGAGTACAGGGGCAAGATCACTTCCCTGTCCCTGCCGGCCACGCTATTTCTGATACGGGCCAGGACGCCACGGGCCTTGTCGGCCACCTGGGCACACTGCCGGTTCACGTTCAGCCGGCTGTCAATCGACACCCCCAGGTCCCTCTCTGACCGGCAGCTCTCCAGCCACTCCTCCCCAAGCCCGTAGCGCCACCGGGGGGGCTTAGGCAGCACGCGCGGTCTCGCCGGAAAAGACGAGTCACCCCGCAGCATTTCGGTTTTCACGTAGGAAACTACAGCGCCTCGTTTCGGATAACGATATTATTATCGCATTTAGCCGACTACTTCCCCACGTAGCTTAGCACGATATCTGTCTTTTTCTATCTATACCCCAGAAAAACTAGGTTTCATTCCCGTCCCGGTCACATCGCCGACACAATAGACTTAGCGAAAGAGCGGATATCGTCGTATCCGGTAAGGGTCGCTTTCTTTCTACGGCATTTTGCAGGTCACAAACTTAAGGCAGAGGAGAAAACTCCCAGCTGCTCCCACAGGTGCCTTTATGCCTTCTGGTGGTTCAGCCCTCCCCTTTCCCAGGTGATCGTGGTCAGGGTGGTGGGTGGGGCCTGGGGTATATGAGCCACAGCCTCTCATCAGGGAGCTCATTCTGCTCTCAGGCCTCTCTGAGGTCAGTGCTCTGGTGTTCTTCAGAGTCAGCGGCAGATTTTGAGCCGAGGAAGCTCTTCATTCTGCTCTCGGGCCTCTCTGAGGTCAGCGCTCTGGTGTTTTTCAGAGTCAGTGGCAGATTTTGAGCCGAGGAAGCTCTTCATTGTGCTCTCGGGCCTCTCTGAGGTCAGCGCTCTGGTGTTCTTCAGAGTCAGCGGCAGATTTTGAGCCGAGGAAGCTCTTCATTGTGCTCTCGGGCCTCTCTGAGGTCAGCGCTCTGGTGTTCTTCAGAGTCAGCGGCAGATTTTGAGCCGAGGAAGCTCTTCATTGTGCTCTCGGGCCTCTCTGAGGTCAGAGCTCTGGTGTTCTTCAGAGTCGGTGGCAGATTTTGAGCCGAGGCAGCTCTTTGGGCAGGTGTGTTTTAATAATCACAGAAATAGAGGTACCTGAGACAAGAGTTTCAGCATCAGTCAAGCTTCAGCAGTGTGTATAGTAGGAAGTAAACAGGTACATAGTGGGTTTTTATCAGGTAAGTAATTTTGTATCCGTGGGGCGGGGCGGGTAAAACAGTTTAATAGCGTACACTTACATTTTTTCTTTTCATTCTAGATACATTGCATTTTCCTGACTTCATCGAAGACCGGACCTCGGTTTTTTTCCCTAGCGTCGGCGTATACATCGTAAGGCGTCGATATCATCCACATAAACGTGACCAAAGGGGAGAGGACGGAGCGAGGGTCAGAGCGAGCATCTCGTAAGCATCCGTATACGGAGTTGTAGCCTTTCTCAGAAAAACGGTGGGGACGTTTTAGCATTCGTCAGGAAAGAGTCAGGGACGTAAGGCACGGAGTCTTTCGGGATCCGGGACGGCTCATCGCGTTTCCCGATCGCCCGCAGAGCGCCGTATCGTCTCGCGGGCGCAGCGTAGGCAGCCTTTGGAATAGGATGAGCATTTGAGGCGAACCGGGGCAGCGGAGAGGAGGGGCACGGGCCCGGTGTTTTCCCCCGAGCACAAATATAATATTCCATCTTTTGAAATCACAGGCGCCGCAAGCGACGACGGCCACGGCATCCGACACCGAAACCGGCACGGAGCGGGCGAGCCGAAAGGGCCACGCTTTCGAGGAGGAGGGCGTCGCGGAAGAGGGCCGCGTCGGCCGACACGACGCCGACCGGTCGCTCGCTTCGCGGACGTTCGGCGGACGACACGGAGGAACCCGGCGACTCGGGAGCGTCCCGGTCGGCCGACGCGGTCGTCGCGGAAGACGGTCCGGCCTCCGGCCCTCTCGAAGCTAAGTCGAGGGTCCAGGGTGGGAAGGGTCCAGGAGGAAGGGACCGGGTCGGGAATCGCAGGGAGGGCTTTTCGAGGTAGCGTAGGGGAGAGGACCGTCCGGGAGCGGCGCCCCAGGCGCCCGTAAAGGGAGCGAGTCACTTTTCAGCACCAGAGTACCGTGGTCAGGGCAGTTCCAGCCCGCGTCTGTGTCGTCGTGTACTTTGCGTGTTCCGCGTTCCGTATCTTATACCGTGCCGTCCTCAGGTCTAGACGTCTCTGTAGGTCTTTGCGATCGTCAGGCATCTCGATAGCCCTCCCGAGAGTCTCGAGTACGTCCCCTCGTCGGCACGGCACCCGTCGAGCCCTTCTCATCTCGCAATTATAACCGGAAGCGCGGATCCGTCCCGCACGTGTCGCGTCGAGGACGTTCTCGAGCGGTCGTCTCTCGCAGGGGCGAGCTAGGCGGCGCCCCAGGCCGTGCTTTCGAGCGTCATTTTGGCACCCGGTAGTCTTCCGGGGTTTCGTCCCCACATCTTATGACTTAAAACCTGGCTTCTCACGCATCCGTCGTTCCGGTTTTGACGGTAACTTCGTCTCACGGGCCGCAGCGGTCGCCTCTCATTTCGGGGCCGCCATCGCGGCGCCGTAGGCCTTCTCCGCCGGCGGCATCTTCCCTACGGCCGTCGTTCTCGTCGCTCGCCGTCTTCTCGCGTCACCTGTGGCGTCTGCGTTTGGCGTCTGTCTGCGTCCGGGTCGGACCCGTCCCGCCCAGGGGTTTAGCCGTAGTAAAGATGAGGGGAGCGCGTAGTAACGCATCCATCCGCCCGGATGCTTTTGGCGAAGACCATGCGGTCCATCTCCGGGCGAGTAGCCATAGAGAGCCTTCACGGTTATTTTCCTCGCATTCGGCAGGCATCAGAGGGCGGACTCTGGCTTGCAGGGAGCGGGCGATCGAGCGGGTCAAACGAGCCTTAGCTTGCACGTGAGGCTCGGTACTTAGGATTTTGGGTATTTTAGCAGTAGCCAGAAGGGAGATGGAAAGGAAAGACAAACCTTTGGTCTCGTAAAAGTCTAGGTTAACACCGAGATGCCTTTCCTTACAGGGTTCGGGTCGTTTAAGCGCAAAGCGAGAAGCCGCTTCACGACGGGCGACGGAAGAGGTCAGAGGATCCGTGGGACCGGCGGCTCCGAGGGGCTCACGCCATTCCGGTTTTATTTTCTAGGCACGAATCGACGCGTGAAGCGGGATACCCGCACCCTCGGACTTCGGCGAGGCGAGCGATGACCGGCGTGCCCGAGCGGCAGTTCTTCAGGTGTCATAATAGTATCGTAGCTAAAGTCATACCCCGTTTGAATAGCACAGGCGGCGACCGGGCCTCGGCACAGCGAACGGAAGAATCCGTCTCCGAGCGGCCGAGGTAAACAAGCAGGGGAGAGGAAGCTCCGCGAGCGAGCCGAGGATCGGGGCGGCATCTCGCCGCGCGCTTTTACCTCTTTCTTTTGCAGGTGCCACGCTCCTTCCCGGAGCGTCGACGCCGCAGAGTCACGAGCGGTTTGAGAAAAGGCGAGAGAGTCGTTAAGCGGTCCGCCGGGACCCGAATCGCCGAGGATCGTGCGGCCATACGAACGACCGTTCGCCTTCGCTTTTGCGGGCGTCGCGAGGTCTCCGCTCGAACGGCGGAGGCTTCGAGGCGAGTCGTCGGAAGAGAGGACCGGGAGGCCAGGTGCCGCCGAGCGGGCGATCGCTTACGAGTAGGACGGCGGCTGCGTTTCTCCAGTTTTTAGGCTTCCACGGGAGACGGGGGGGCACAACGTACGGTTATCGGGAGCTGCGTGGCCATTCCGAGGAGGGCATCGCCGCGGTAGAGGTCAATACATGTCGACGTGTCGGTGACCGGAGACGTTCTGCGTTACAGGTGATGAAGAGCAATGCGGTGACTGCAGGGAAACCCTGGTTAGATGACGTGCTCCCAATGAGGATGAGTTCTGGACCGTGCTCTCTGAAAGATAAGTCAAGGGGCCAAAGCAGCGGGTGGGGCGGGGCTAGAAGAGGCGGTAGGACATCGGGGTCGGCGGGAGGGCTCTTTAGGTTTTGTGAATTCTGGAGGCAGATAGCGGGCCTCGGGCCCGTGCGGGGCGGCGGCGCGTCTCTGGGCATCTGTGGGCGGCGTCGGGCGGCAGCGCGTCTCTGGGCGTCTCTGGGCGGCGTCGGGCAGCAGCGCGTCTCTAGGCGTCTCTGGGCGGCGTCGGGCGGCAGCGCGTCTCTGGGCGGCGTCGGGCGGCAACGCGTCTCTGGGCGTTGTGTTTGGTTGTGTCTGATCTGAGTGTTACGCTGTCTGGCATTAAAGCAGCAAGAGCGGCGCATAGCTCTATATCTGTATTTCGTGACCTTGCGAAGCCAGCGTTCACGTGAGTGGGAGTCGAGCAGATCTCAAGCGAATTGAGAGGTAACACGAGGGAAGCCTGTAAGTCAGCTTTTGCATTGTTCTTGCAGTCAACTTGCAACAAGACTGTCGAAATGGTGAGTGATACTTCTCGTGAGATATGTGCCCTGGCAAAGCAGCTCCGGGCCAAGCGGGCAGAGCCGTGCGGTACGCCTAGCGGGCGTTCCTTAGTTACGTGACGTGTCGATGTTTGTCTCGGCCTTCAGTGTTGAGGAGTCTCGGGCATACTCGCATCCCGCTCCGCGTGCAGCAGCCGTCCATCTCACTCTGTACCGCTAAGAAGCGTGACGTAGAAGGTCAACGTTCCCTATCTAGTTTAGTCTTGTAGGTGGAATCGGTAGGTCTTTCACGCAGCTCTCGCTCAGGCTTAACCGGCAGGCGTAGTCTCTGCGATGCTCTGTCTCGTGAGGTCTTCTGAGGGATTCTTCCCTGCGTCATGACGGTCTTTCGTCTTTCCTAGCATTTTGTCTCTGTCAGTCACCGGGATGTTATCACCCATCTTTCATCCGGAGTTCCGGCTGTCTTGCACAGCAGGCCACGCCGGGGCATACGCGTCACATCGTCTCGGCGTTGTTGCGTGCGCCGTCGGGCCGTGTCTTTCGGTGCGGCGTTAACTCTACCCCGTGCGGCACTCTCGCGTCCTCGGGTCACGTTTACGGAGCACGTAGATGCCCGTGTTAGCGGCGGAGCCGCTTTGCGCGTTTGTAGCCATTCCGTATGGGGCGGAACGGTCCCAGGAGGGGACGCTAACGTGCCGGCGAGCGCGGCGAGCGGGCTCTAGAGTTCCTTCTTTTGTCTCTTGCAGGTACCACGGGGCTACCGGCATTCCAGAAGCGAATCCTTCCGTGAAGTTTGCCAGAGCGTACGACAGGAAGAAAAGAAGGACCGGGAGCGACGCACAGAGGGAAATGTATTCCTCTTCTTCTGAGGACGAGGGCCCGCGGCACGGATCGAGCGGAGCGGCGGCGACGGCTCGAGGCGCACGATCGTGCGATTCCGGGCACGGTTACAGAATCGGGGCTATCCGCCACTCTGGCGGGTGAACGTTGGATAGAGTAGATGTGGAACGAGCGTTAGTTTTGGAAGGTGTTTATCATTGTACGTGAGGATGTTTTTCACTTCAGGGTATATTGATGTAGAAAGAGTTAAAGTGTCTTTTAAAAATAGTAAAGAAACTGTTGAGCAGGGGGATTTCTTAATCTCTTTGACCAGGTTTAAGTCACTTAGTCCCACCCGCTCCATCTGGTGACGTTCACAGCTGGCGTTCAGGGGGAGGTTGGGCTCGGGCCATGGCGTTAGCGGGCGGGGTGAATTTCGAGGCCTTCGGGAACCACGTTCCGAGGAGCCACGGGGTGAGGGCTGGCGGCGGCGATCGGGTAGCGGGACGGGTTTGCCGGGAGCAGGGGGCGGTTAGCACGGTAGCCGAGCGAGCGGGGTGCTTAGAATGTGTCTGCGTGTGCGTGACTGTTTAAATTAATGTTGTTTTTGTTGCAGGTGGAGTTGAGTTTTTTGAGTAGTTAGGCAAAAACAATAAAATAGCCACGGGGCAAGGCCCGGTAGTAGCAGTTGGGTAGGGGGATGGGTTTGCTGAGAGCGGGGCGGCAGTTAACGGGGTAGCTGAATGAGCGGTGTGTTTGGAATGTGTGTGTGTGTGTGTGTGCATGGCTGTTTAATGTAATTTTTTTTCTTCTTGCAGGTGGAGTATAGTTAGGCAAAAAACCAATATAGAATAAAAAAACCCCAGCCGGGGGATTTTTTTTTTTTTCCCCCGGCTGGGTTTTTTTTTCCCCGGTCCCGGCCGGTCCGCGAGGCGACGATCGTCGCCAAAGTTTGGGCGTGGAGCGGCGCAGGGACGGGGTTTTCGCAGGCAGGGCCATCCGGGAGGCTCCCGGGAGCGACGTTCCCAAGGAGTCACGGGGTGAGGGCTGGTCGTGGTGGTGGGGTAGCAGGATGGGTTTTCTGAGAGCAGGGGGTGGTTAGCAGAGTAGCTGAATGGGAGGTGTGTTTGGAATGTGTGTGTGTGTGTGTGCATGGCTGTTTAATGGAAATTTTTTTCTTCTTGCAGGTGGTGTATAGTTAGGCAAAAAACTAATATAGAATAAAAAAACCCCAGCTGGGGGATTTTTTTTTTTTTTTTCCCCCGGCTGGGTTTTTTTTCCCCCGCTCCCGGCTGGTCCGCGAGGCGACGATCGTCGCCAAAGTTTGGGCGCGGAGTGGCGCAGGGACGGGGTTTTTGCAGGCAGGGCCATCCGGGAGGCTCCCGGGAACGGCGTTCCCGAGGAGCCACGGGGCGAGGGCCGGTAGTAGCGGTTGGGTAGGGGGATGGGTTTGTTGAGAGCGGGGGGGCGGTTAGCAGAGTAGCCGAATGAGTGGTGTGTTTGGAATGTGTGTGTGTGTGTGTGTGCATGGCTGTTTAATGTAATTTTTTTTTTTCTTTCAGGTGGAGTCTAGTTAGGCCAAAAGCAATATAGAATAAAAAAACCCCAGCCGGGGGATTTTTTTTTTTTCCCCCGGCTGGGTTTTTTTTCCCCGGTCCCGGCCGGTCCGCGAGGCGACGATCGTCGCCAAAGTTTGGGCGCGGAGTGGCGCAGGGACGGGGTTTTTGCAGGCAGGGCCATCCGGGAGGATCCCGGGAACAGCGTTCCCGAGGAGCCACGGGGCGAGGGCCAGTTGTGGTGGTGGGGTAGCGGGATGGGTTTTCTGAGAGCAGGGGGTGGTTAGCAGAGTAGCCGAGTGAGTGGTGTGTTTGGAATGTGTGTGTGTGCATGGCTGTTTAATGTAATTTTTTTTTTTCTTTCAGGTGGAGTCTAGTTAGGCCAAAAGCAATATAGAATAAAAAAACCCCAGCCGGGGGATTTTTTTTTTTTCCCCCGGCTGGGTTTTTTTTTCCCCGGTCCCGGCCGGTCCGCGAGGCGACGATCGTCGCCAAAGTTTGGGCGCGGAGCGGCGCAGGGACGGGGTTTTTGCAGGCAGGGCCATCCGGGAGGCTTCCGGGAACAGCGTTCCCGAGGAGCCACGGGGCGAGGGCCAGTTGTGGCGGTGGGGTAGCGGGATGGGTTTTCTGAGAGCAGGGGGTGGTTAGCAGAGTAGCCGAGTGAGTGGTGTGTTTGGAATGTGTGTGTGTGCATGGCTGTTTAATGTAATTTTTTTTTTTTCTTTCAGGTGGAGTCTAGTTAGGCCAAAAGCAATATAGAATAAAAAAACCCCAGCTGGGGGATTTTTTTTTTCCCCCCGGCTGGGTTTTTTTTTCCCCGGTCCCGGCCGGTCCGCGAGGCGACGATCGTCGCCAAAGTTTGGGCGCGGAGCGGCGAAGGGACGGGGTTTTTGCAGGCAGGGCGATCCAGGAGGCGTCTGGGAACGGCGTTCCTGGGGAGCCATGGTGAGAGGGCTGGATGTGGTGGTGCGATAGTGGGATGCGTTTTCTGAGAGTAGGGGGTGGTCATCATGGTAGCTGAATGAGTGGGATGCTTAGAATGTGTCTGTGTGAGAATGGCTGTGTAATGTAATGTGGGGTTTTTTGTTGCAGGTGGGGTAGAGTTTTTGGAGTAGTAAGGCAAGAAAACAATAGGGAATAAAAAAATCCCAGCTGGGTTTCCCCCCCCCCCCCCCCCCCCCGTTGCTCCTTGCAGCGATGCTTGTTGCCAAGGTTCAGGCATGGAGCGGTCCAGGGATGGGGTTTTCACAGGCGGGGTGATTTGGGAGGCTGACGGGAGTGGTGTTCTTGGCATCATGTATATCATAGTAATCTCTGAACAGTTATGAATATATTTAGTAAAGATCTGATGGTAATATAGATGTGTGGAATGACCCTAAATGTCAGCAGGTGAAGCACCCCTTAGGGTTTATGAAGTCCATAAGTGTGTTTGTGTAATGTAGGTTCAATGAAGGTGTATTTGTTGTTTTTTTTAAGGTTTAATTAGTAAGTAAAAGCTGGTTTGTAATGTGGCTGTAGCAAAGGCATATTTGCCATGCTTGTAAGGTTTACTAAGGAAAGAAAGGTTTTGTGTGGTGTAGGCTCCTCGAAGGGGTATTAGCTGTCGGTTGTTATGTTATTAAGTAAGTAAAAGCTATTCTGTAATGTAGCATTAATAAAGGTGTGTATGTTGGGGTTGGCTCTGCGTGGTTTTTTGGGGGGGGGTAATAAAGGTGTGTATGTCGGGGCCGGCTCCCATGTGGTTTTTTTGGATGTCTGAATTTGTATCTCTCCCTGCCTGACTTTGCCGCCCTTTGCATTAGCTGTCGTCTGACTTTGCCCCTCCGTCTCCGGCTTTGCGTCCGTCTTTGTCTCTTTGCCTTTGCCTGTGCGTGTCGGACTTTGACCGTGAGAGTTGCGGTTGGATGTTGCCTTTGATTGTGTGCATTTGACTTGGACTTTGTGTTGGAGTTTGACTGTGTGCATTGGACTTTGATTGTGTTGTAGTTTGTGTGCTGGACTTAGGCTTTGACTTAGAGTGTGCGTTGGACTTTGAGTGAGTGCGTTGGACTTTGAGTGTCTGTCTTGGACTTTGAGTGACTGTGTTGGACTGTCTTGGACTCTGAGTGTCTGTCTTGGACTCTGAGTGTCTGTCTTGGACTCTGAGTGTCTGTCTTGGACTGTCTTGGACTCTGAGTGTCTGTCTTGGACTCTGAGTGTCTGTCTTGGACTGTCTTGGACTCTGAGTGTCTGTCTTGGACTGTCTTGGACTCTGAGTGTCTGTCTTGGACTCTGAGTGTCTGTCTTGGACTCTGAGTGACTGTGTTGGACTGTCCTGGACTCTGAGTGACTGTGTTGGACTCTGAGTGACTGTGTTGGACTTTGAGTGTCTGTCTTGGACTGTCTTGGACTGTCTTGGACTTTGAGTGACTGTCTTGGACTTTGTCCTGGACTCTGAGTGACTGTCTTGGACTCTGAGTGACTGTCTTGGACTGTCTTGGACTTTGAGTGTCTGTCTTGGACTGTTTTGGACTGTGTTGGACTTTGTGTGACTGTTTTGGACTGTCTTGGACTTTGAGTGTCTGTCTTGGACTTTGAGTGTCTGTCTTGGAGTCTGAGTGTCTGTCTTGGACTTTGAGTGTCTGTCTTGGAATCTGAGTGACTGTCTTGGACTTTGTGTGACTGTTTTGGACTGTCTTGGACTTTGAGTGTCTGTCTTGGACTTTGAGTGTCTGTCTTGGACTTTGTGTGACTGTTTTGGACTGTCTTGGACTTTGAGTGTCTGTCTTGGACTTTGAGTGTCTGTCTTGGAATCTGAGTGACTGTCTTGGACTTTGTGTGACTGTTTTGGACTGTCTTGGACTTTGTGTGACTGTTTTGGACTTTGTGTGACTGTTTTGGACTTTGTGTGACTGTTTTGGACTGTCTTGGACTTTGAGTGTCTGTCTTGGACTTTGAGTGTCTGTCTTGGACTTTGTGTGACTGTTTTGGACTTTGTGTGACTGTTTTGGACTGTCTTGGACTTTGAGTGTCTGTCTTGGACTTTGTGTGACTGTTTTGGACTGTCTTGGACTTTGAGTGTCTGTCTTGGAGTCTGAGTGTCTGTTTTGGACTTTGTGTGACTGTCTTGGACTCTGAGTGTCTGTCTTGGACTTTGTGTGACTGTCTTGGACTCTGAGTGTCTGTCTTGGACTCTGAGTGACAGTCTTGGAGTTGGAGTGTCTGTCTTGGAATCTGAGTGACTGTCTTGGACTTTGTGTGACTGTTTTGGACTGTCTTGGACTTTGAGTGTCTGTCTTGGACTTTGAGTGTCTGTCTTGGACTTTGTGTGACTGTTTTGGACTGTCTTGGACTTTGAGTGTCTGTCTTGGACTTTGAGTGTCTGTCTTGGAATCTGAGTGACTGTCTTGGACTTTGTGTGACTGTTTTGGACTGTCTTGGACTTTGTGTGACTGTTTTGGACTTTGTGTGACTGTTTTGGACTTTGTGTGACTGTTTTGGACTGTCTTGGACTTTGAGTGTCTGTCTTGGACTTTGAGTGTCTGTCTTGGACTTTGTGTGACTGTTTTGGACTTTGTGTGACTGTTTTGGACTGTCTTGGACTTTGAGTGTCTGTCTTGGACTTTGTGTGACTGTTTTGGACTGTCTTGGACTTTGAGTGTCTGTCTTGGAGTCTGAGTGTCTGTTTTGGACTTTGTGTGACTGTCTTGGACTCTGAGTGTCTGTCTTGGACTTTGTGTGACTGTCTTGGACTCTGAGTGTCTGTCTTGGACTCTGAGTGACAGTCTTGGAGTTGGAGTGTCTGTCTTGGAATCTGAGTGACTGTCTTGGACTTTGTGTGACTGTTTTGGACTGTCTTGGACTTTGAGTGTCTGTCTTGGACTTTGAGTGTCTGTCTTGGACTTTGTGTGACTGTTTTGGACTGTCTTGGACTTTGAGTGTCTGTCTTGGACTTTGAGTGTCTGTCTTGGAATCTGAGTGACTGTCTTGGACTTTGTGTGACTGTTTTGGACTGTCTTGGACTTTGTGTGACTGTTTTGGACTTTGTGTGACTGTTTTGGACTTTGTGTGACTGTTTTGGACTGTCTTGGACTTTGAGTGTCTGTCTTGGACTTTGAGTGTCTGTCTTGGACTTTGTGTGACTGTTTTGGACTTTGTGTGACTGTTTTGGACTGTCTTGGACTTTGAGTGTCTGTCTTGGACTTTGTGTGACTGTTTTGGACTGTCTTGGACTTTGAGTGTCTGTCTTGGAGTCTGAGTGTCTGTTTTGGACTTTGTGTGACTGTCTTGGACTCTGAGTGTCTGTCTTGGACTTTGTGTGACTGTCTTGGACTCTGAGTGTCTGTCTTGGACTCTGAGTGACAGTCTTGGAGTTGGAGTGTCTGTCTTGGACTTTGTGTGTCTGTCTTGGACTTAGACTTTGACTGTGAGTGTTGGAGTGTGTCTGTCTGTCACTTTGTGGCTTAGTGTCTGTGTTGCATTGTGTCTCTGTCTGACTTTGTCTTCCTCTCTGTATTGCTCTCTTTTTGTCTCTTTACTTGGATGGTAAATAGCAGCAGTAGAACACACCTGTTGCCTGGGAGTAATAAAAAATAAAAAAATAAAATACAAATTAATAAATTACTCCCAGGCAATGAGGCAACATTCCAGTGCTGCACCACACTTATTAGTTTTAGTCTTTTCATATATAGTACTGCAACATCACAGCTGATACCCATCAATAAACCACTACCCACTCCCACCTGTCCACAATTAAACACAACAACACAGGGTTAGGGGTGGGGCCTAGGGTTAGGGGGCAGGCTTTAGGGTTAGGGGAGGGGCTGGGGGCGGGGCCTAGGGTTAGGGGGCAGGCTTTAGGGTTAGGGGAGGGGCTGGGGGCGGGGCCTAGGGTTAGGGGGCAGGCTTTAGGGTTAGGGGAGGGGCTGGGGGCGGGGCCTAGGGTTAGGGGGCAGGCTTTAGGGTTAGGGGAGGGGCTGGGGGCGGGGCCTAGGGTTAGGGGGCAGGCTTTAGGGTTAGGGGAGGGGCTGGGGGCGGGGCCTAGGGTTAGGGGGCAGGCTTTAGGGTTAGGGGAGGGGCTGGGGGCGGGGCCTAGGGTTAGGGGGCAGGCTTTAGGGTTAGGGGAGGGGCTGGGGGCGGGGCCTAGGGTTAGGGGGCAGGCTTTAGGGTTAGGGGAGGGGCTGGGGGCGGGGCCTAGGGTTAGGGGGCAGGCTTTAGGGTTAGGGGAGGGGCTGGGGGCGGGGCCTAGGGTTAGGGGGCAGGCTTTAGGGTTAGGGTGTCGGGTTAGGGTGTCGGGTTAGGGTGTCGGGTTAGGGTGTCGGGTTAGGGTGTCGGGTTAGGGTGTCGGGTTAGGGTGTCGGGTTAGGGTGTCGGGTTAGGGTGTCGGGTTAGGGTTAGGGTGTCGGGTTAGGGTGTCGGGTTAGGGTTAGGGTTAGGGTGTCGGGTTAGGGTTAGGGTGTCGGGTTAGGGTGTCGGGTTAGGGTTAGGGTGTCGGGTTAGGGTTAGGGTGTCGGGTTAGGGTTAGGGTGTCGGGTTAGGGTGTCGGGTTAGGGTTAGGGTGTCGGGTTAGGGTTAGGGTGTCGGGTTAGGGTTAGGGTGTCGGGTTAGGGTTAGGGTGTCGGGTTAGGGTTAGGGTGTCGGGTTAGGGTGTCGGGTTAGGGTTAGGGTGTCGGGTTAGGGTTAGGGTGTCGGGTTAGGGTTAGGGTGTCGGGTTAGGGTGTCGGGTTAGGGTGTCGGGTTAGGGTGTCGGGTTAGGGTGTCGGGTTAGGGTTAGGGTGTCGGGTTAGGGTTAGGGTTAGGGTTAGGGTTAGGGTTAGGGTGTCGGGTTAGGGTTAGGGTTAGGGTGTCGGGTTAGGGTGTCGGGTTAGGGTGTCGGGTTAGGGTTAGGGTTAGGGTTAGGGTTAGGGTTAGGGTTAGGGTTAGGGTTAGGGTTAGGGTTAGGGTTAGGGTTAGGGTTAGGGTTAGGGTTAGGGTTAGGGTTAGGGTTAGGGTTAGGGTTAGGGTTAGGGTTAGGGTTAGGGTTAGGGTTAGGGTTAGGGTTAGGGTTAGGGTTAGGGTTAGGGTTAGGGTTAGGGTTAGGGTTAGGGTTAGGGTTAGGGTTAGGGTTAGGGTTAGGGTTAGGGTTAGGGTTAGGGTTAGGGTTAGGGTTAGGGTTAGGGTTAGGGTTAGGGTTAGGGTTAGGGTTAGGGTTAGGGTTAGGGTTAGGGTTAGGGTTAGGGTTAGGGTTAGGGTTAGGGTTAGGGTTAGGGTTAGGGTTAGGGTTAGGGTTAGGGTTAGGGTTAGGGTTAGGGTTAGGGTTAGGGTTAGGGTTAGGGTTAGGGTTAGGGTTAGGGTTAGGGTTAGGGTTAGGGTTAGGGTTAGGGTTAGGGTTAGGGTTAGGGTTAGGGTTAGGGTTAGGGTTAGGGTTAGGGTTAGGGTTAGGGTTAGGGTTAGGGTTAGGGTTAGGGTTAGGGTTAGGGTTAGGGTTAGGGTTAGGGTTAGGGTTAGGGTTAGGGTTAGGGTTAGGGTTAGGGTTAGGGTTAGGGTTAGGGTTAGGGTTAGGGTTAGGGTTAGGGTTAGGGTTAGGGTTAGGGTTAGGGTTAGGGTTAGGGTTAGGGTTAGGGTTAGGGTTAGGGTTAGGGTTAGGGTTAGGGTTAGGGTTAGGGTTAGGGTTAGGGTTAGGGTTAGGGTTAGGGTTAGGGTTAGGGTTAGGGTTAGGGTTAGGGTTAGGGTTAGGGTTAGGGTTAGGGTTAGGGTTAGGGTTAGGGTTAGGGTTAGGGTTAGGGTTAGGGTTAGGGTTAGGGTTAGGGTTAGGGTTAGGGTTAGGGTTAGGGTTAGGGTTAGGGTTAGGGTTAGGGTTAGGGTTAGGGTTAGGGTTAGGGTTAGGGTTAGGGTTAGGGTTAGGGTTAGGGTTAGGGTTAGGGTTAGGGTTAGGGTTAGGGTTAGGGTTAGGGTTAGGGTTAGGGTTAGGGTTAGGGTTAGGGTTAGGGTTAGGGTTAGGGTTAGGGTTAGGGTTAGGGTTAGGGTTAGGGTTAGGGTTAGGGTTAGGGTTAGGGTTAGGGTTAGGGTTAGGGTTAGGTTAGGGTTAGGGTTAGGGTTAGGGTTAGGGTTAGGGTTAGGGTTAGGGTTAGGGTTAGGGTTAGGGTTAGGGTTAGGGTTAGGGTTAGGGTTAGGGTTAGGGTTAGGGTTAGGGTTAGGGTTAGGGTTAGGGTTAGGGTTAGGGTTAGGGTTAGGGTTAGGGTTAGGGTTAGGGTTAGGGTTAGGGTTAGGGTTAGGGTTAGGGTTAGGGTTAGGGTTAGGGTTAGGGTTAGGGTTAGGGTTAGGGTTAGGGTTAGGGTTAGGGTTAGGGTTAGGGTTAGGGTTAGGGTTAGGGTTAGGGTTAGGGTTAGGGTTAGGGTTAGGGTTAGGGTTAGGGTTAGGGTTAGGGTTAGGGTTAGGGTTAGGGTTAGGGTTAGGGTTAGGGTTAGGGTTAGGGTTAGGGTTAGGGTTAGGGTTAGGGTTAGGGTTAGGGTTAGGGTTAGGGTTAGGGTTAGGGTTAGGGTTAGGGTTAGGGTTAGGGTTAGGGTTAGGGTTAGGGTTAGGGTTAGGGTTAGGGTTAGGGTTAGGGTTAGGGTTAGGGTTAGGGTTAGGGTTAGGGTTAGGGTTAGGGTTAGGGTTAGGGTTAGGGTTAGGGTTAGGGTTAGGGTTAGGGTTAGGGTTAGGGTTAGGGTTAGGGTTAGGGTTAGGGTTAGGGTTAGGGTTAGGGTTAGGGTTAGGGTTAGGGTTAGGGTTAGGGTTAGGGTTAGGGTTAGGGTTAGGGTTAGGGTTAGGGTTAGGGTTAGGGTTAGGGTTAGGGTTAGGGTTAGGGTTAGGGTTAGGGTTAGGGTTAGGGTTAGGGTTAGGGTTAGGGTTAGGGTTAGGGTTAGGGTTAGGGTTAGGGTTAGGGTTAGGGTTAGGGTTAGGGTTAGGGTTAGGGTTAGGGTTAGGGTTAGGGTTAGGGTTAGGGTTAGGGTTAGGGTTAGGGTTAGGGTTAGGGTTAGGGTTAGGGTTAGGGTTAGGGTTAGGGTTAGGGTTAGGGTTAGGGTTAGGGTTAGGGTTAGGGTTAGGGTTAGGGTTAGGGTTAGGGTTAGGGTTAGGGTTAGGGTTAGGGTTAGGGTTAGGGTTAGGGTTAGGGTTAGGGTTAGGGTTAGGGTTAGGGTTAGGGTTAGGGTTAGGGTTAGGGTTAGGGTTAGGGTTAGGGTTAGGGTTAGGGTTAGGGTTAGGGTTAGGGTTAGGGTTAGGGTTAGGGTTAGGGTTAGGTTAGGGTTAGGGTTAGGGTTAGGGTTAGGGTTAGGGTTAGGGTTAGGGTTAGGGTTAGGGTTAGGGTTAGGGTTAGGGTTAGGGTTAGGGTTAGGGTTAGGGTTAGGGTTAGGGTTAGGGTTAGGGTTAGGGTTAGGGTTAGGGTTAGGGTTAGGGTTAGGGTTAGGGTTAGGGTTAGGGTTAGGGTTAGGGTTAGGGTTAGGGTTAGGGTTAGGGTTAGGGTTAGGGTTAGGGTTAGGGTTAGGGTTAGGGTTAGGGTTAGGGTTAGGGTTAGGGTTAGGGTTAGGGTTAGGGTTAGGGTTAGGTTAGGGTTAGGGTTAGGGTTAGGGTTAGGGTTAGGGTTAGGGTTAGGGTTAGGGTTAGGGTTAGGGTTAGGGTTAGGGTTAGGGTTAGGGTTAGGGTTAGGGTTAGGGTTAGGGTTAGGGTTAGGGTTAGGGTTAGGGTTAGGGTTAGGGTTAGGGTTAGGGTTAGGGTTAGGGTTAGGGTTAGGGTTAGGGTTAGGGTTAGGGTTAGGGTTAGGGTTAGGGTTAGGGTTAGGGTTAGGGTTAGGTTAGGGTTAGGGTTAGGGTTAGGGTTAGGGTTAGGGTTAGGGTTAGGGTTAGGGTTAGGTTAGGGTTAGGGTTAGGGTTAGGGTTAGGGTTAGGGTTAGGGTTAGGGTTAGGGTTAGGGTTAGGGTTAGGGTTAGGGTTAGGGTTAGGGTTAGGGTTAGGGTTAGGGTTAGGGTTAGGGTTAGGGTTAGGGTTAGGGTTAGGGTTAGGGTTAGGGTTAGGGTTAGGGTTAGGGTTAGGGTTAGGGTTAGGGTTAGGGTTAGGGTTAGGGTTAGGGTTAGGGTTAGGGTTAGGGTTAGGGTTAGGTTAGGGTTAGGGTTAGGGTTAGGGTTAGGGTTAGGGTT